>NC_137971.1:83124393-83724393 GCF_963924665.1 Micromys minutus
TTTTCTTTGACATTAATTAAGTCAAGACCACTCAGATTGGCATCAAAACAGACTTGTGCTTCCTGGCTTCAGTTTTCCGTTGTGTATAAGAATTCCTTTTACTCAACAGCAGGCACACTGTGCAACAAGTCAAGACATCCTGCTTCGTAGGAAAACCTTGTCATTCCCACCACTGATCTGGACCATGTAACCCTTCTACTCTTCCCCCAGAGAGTCCTCAGCTACTTCTATGGCTGTGTATTTCTCATAGAAAGTACAAAGTTCACATTCATCATTCAGTTCAATGAGTTTCTGACAGCTAGTGGCTAGGAAGAGCCAATTTCCCAGTCGGGACCATCCAAAAAAAGTTTATTTTGGGGGTGTAATCTCAAGTAGCCCTGGCTAGCCTCAAACACACTAGGTAACCAAGAATAATCTTGAACTGATTTTATGAATATAAGTGGTTTGTACATATGACTGTGCACTATTGAAGAAGCCTGCTATTAAGATCTGTCCACTGTGTCCACATAGCTTTCCAAGCTCTGCCCCCAAATGGAGGACTCCCTCCCTCATTGGGGCTTCCCTTTCTCTGTCTAAGCTTATCTGTAGAGTGTGTCTAAGCACAGATGACTGAGCTTTTCTGAAGAATGACCCTGTGTGTGACTCAGCACATAAATCCCACTCCAGCTTTCTGCATATAGTACAATTAGGTGCTGTGTTACGACCAACCAACTCTTCCCACCCATATGATAATTAGGTGTTATTATTAGTCAGCCCTTTTTACCTGAACCCCCTAAGAGCCATTATATACTCTACCCCTGGAATGGTAAGATAGAGCTATCTCACTGAATCTGTCTCTAGAAGTCTTTCTGGCATACTCACTGCAGTCAAAAATCTGCTCACAGCTTCTGCTCCCTTTGCCCTCGAGGGACAGTATCCAATGACCCCTCCCCAAAGACAGAGAGAGACAGAGAAACACACACAGAAGGGGGAAGAGAGAGCAGAGGGAGAGGGGGGCAGAGGGAGAGGGAAAGAGGGAGAGGCGGGGGGGGGGCTATAGGCAAAGATGGGTGTGATGTTCATTAACTCAAATAACATTAAAGGTTGCCTGTAACCACTGGAATCTAGAATGTGGCAAGGGAGCATCCTTCTTGTTAGTCCTTCAAAGGTCCACAGTGTTGTAGATACCTTGATTTCTTACTTCCAGCCTCCTGCCTGTCTTAGGGTGACATATATACATTTTTTTACTTACATTTCAAATTCCCCTTTCCCAGTTTCCCCTTTGGAATCTTCCTATTTCATCCCCCATCTCCTCGCCTCTATGAGAGTGTTCACCCATCCATCCATTCCCTCCCATCTCCAGTTTTTTTTCTAATTCCTCCACTAGGGATCACATTCTTAGTCAATGATTTGTTGAGAGCACCCGACTCTGTATTTTTCAGGCTATGGCAGAGCCTCTCAGGAGAAAGTTATATCAGGGAACTGTCAGCATGCATTTTTGGCATTCACATTATTGTCTGGATTTGGTGACAGTATATAGGATGGATCCCCACAGTCTCTGGATAGCCCTTCCTTCTGTCTCTTCTCCAAATTTTGTCTCTGTATTTCCTCCTGTGGATATTTTGTTCCCCTTTTTAAGAAGGACTAAAGCATCCCCTCTTTGATCTTCCAACATCTTGAGTTTCATGTGGTCTGTGAATTGTATCTTGGGTAATCTGAGCTTTTGGGCGAATATCCCACTTAGCAGTGAGTACATACCATGTGTGTTCTTCTGTGATTGGGTTACCTCACTCAAGATGGTGTTTTCTAGTTTCTGTCCATTTGTCTAAGAATTTCATAAAGTCATTGTTTTTAATAGCTGAGTAGTACTCCATTGTGTAAATGTGCCACAATTTCTGTATCTATTCCTGTTGAAAGACTCTGGGTTCTTTCCAGCTTCTTGCTATCACAAACAAAGCTGCTATGAACATAGAGGAGCATGTGTCCTTGTTATATGTTGGAGCATCTTTTGAGTATATGCCCAGGAGTGGTATAGCTGGTTCCTCAGGTAGTAAGTACTATGTCCATTTTCTGAGGAACCACAAGACTGATTTCCAGAGTGGTCGTACCAGCTTACAACCCCACCAACAATGGAGGAGTGTTCTTCTTTCTCCACCTCCTTGCCAGGATCTGCTGTCACCTAACTTTTTGATCTTACCCATTCTGACTAGTGTGAGGTAGAATCTCAGAGTTGTTTTGATTTGCATTTTCCTGATTATTAAGGAAGTTGAACATTGCTTTAGGTGCTTCTCAGCCATTGATATTCTTCAATTGGGAATTCTGTCCACCATTTTTAATAGGGTTATTTGATTCTCTTGGGTGTAACTTCTTGAGTTTTTGTATATATTGGATATTAGCCCTCTATCAGATGTAGGATTTGTAAAGACCTTTTCCTAATCTGCTGGTTGCCATTTTGTCCTATTGACAATGTCCTTTGCCTTACAGAAGCTTTGCAATTTTATGAGGTCCCATTTGTCAATTCTTGATCTTAGAGCATAAGCCATTGGTGTTCTGTTCATGAAATTTCCCCATGCCTATGTATTTGGGGCTCTTTCTTACTTTCTCTTCTATTAGTTTCAGTGTATCTGGTTTTATGTGGAGGTCCTTGATCCACTTGGACTTGAGCTTTATACAAGGAGATAAGAATTGATCTATTTGCATTCTTCTACATGCTGACTGCCAGTTGAACCAGTACCATTTGTTGAAAGTGCTGTCTTTTTTCCATTGGATGGTTTTCTCTCCTTTGTCAAAAATCAAGTGACTATAGGTGTGTGGGTTCATTTCTGGATCTTCAATTCTATTACATTGATCTACCCGCTTGTCTCTGTACCAATATCATACAGTTTTTATTGCTATTGCTTTGCAATACAGCTTGAGGTTGGGGACTGTGATTCCCCAGAAGTTCTTTTACTGTTGAGAATAGTTTTTGCTATCCTGGGTTTTTGTTATTCCAAATGAATTTGCAAATTGCTCTTGTCTACTCTGAAGAATGGAGTTGGAATTTTGATGGGGATTGCACTGAATCTGCAGATTGTTTTTGGCAAAATGGCCATTTTACAATATTAATCCTGCCAATCCATGGAACATGGGAAATCTTTTCATCTTCTGAGATTTTCAATTTCTTTCTTCAGAGTCTTGAAGTTCTTGTCATACATATCTTTCACTTCCTTGGTTAGAGTCACACCAAGGTATTTTATAGTGTTTGTGACTATTGTGAAGGGTATCCTTCTCTAATTTCTTTCTAAGCCTGTTTATCCTTTGAGTAGAGGAATGTTACTGATTCCTTTAAGTTGTTTCATATCCAGCCACTTTGCTGAAGTTGTTTATCAAGTTTAAGAGTTCTGAGGTAGAATTTTTGGGGTCACTTAAGTATAATATTATATCATCCACAAATAGTGATATATTTCGACTTTTTCTTTCCAATTTGTATTCCTTTGACCTCTTTTTATTGTCTAATTGCTCTGACTAGGATTTCTAGTACTATATTGAATAGGTAGGGAGAGATTGGGCAGCCTTGTCTAGTTCCTGATTTTAGTGGGATTGCTTCAAGTTTCTCACCATTTAGTATGATGTTGGCTACTGGAATTGTACTATGTTTAGGTATGAGCTGTGAATTCCTGATCTTTCCTAGACTTTTAACATGAATGGGTGCTGAATTTT
Organism: Micromys minutus; assembly: GCF_963924665.1. Lineage (NCBI taxonomy): Eukaryota > Metazoa > Chordata > Mammalia > Rodentia > Muridae > Micromys > Micromys minutus. The sequence continues at coordinate 83,128,072 of NC_137971.1, forward strand.
GTCAAATGCTTTCTCAGCATCTAATGAGATGCTCGTGTGATTTTTTTTCTTTGAGTTTGTTTACATAGTGCATTATGTTAATGGATTTCTGTATATTGAACCATCCCTGCATCCCTGGAATAAAGCCTACTTGATCATGGTGAATGATCATTTTGATGTGTTCTTGGATTTGGTTTGTGAGAATTTAATTGAGTATTTTTGCATTAATGTTCATAAGGGAGATTGGTCTGAAGTTCTCTTTCTTAGTTGAATCTTTGTGTGGTTTAGGTATAAGTGTAATTGTGGCTTTATAGAAGGAATTGGGTAGTGTTTCTTCTGTTTCTATTTTGTAAAGTAGTTTGAAGAGTATTGGTATTAAGTCTTCTTTGAAGGTCTGATAGAACTCTGCACTAAAATCCATCTGGTCCTGGGCTTTTTTTAGTTGGGAGACTTTTTATGATTGCTTCTATTTCTTTAGCAGTTATGGGACAGTTTAGATGGTTTACCTGATTTTGATTTAACTTTGGTACCTGTTATCAATCTAGAAAATTATCCACTTTTTGTTTGTCCAAATTTTTGTCCAAAAATTGTCCAAATTATTCAGTTTTGTTGAGTATAGGTTTTTGTAGTAGGATCTGATGATCTTTTTTGAATCTACCAAGATGAACTCTCAATTCTGAATACCTATGCTCCAAATGCAAGAGCACCCACATTCATAAAAGAAACTTTACTAAAACTCAAAGTATACATTGTACCACACACAATAATAGAGGAAGACTTCAATATCCCACACTCTTCAATGGACAGATTATGGAAACAGAACCTGAACAGAGACACAGTGAAACTAGCAGAAGTTATGAACCAAATGGATTGGACAGATTTCTATGGGACATTTCATCTTAAAACAGAAGAATATACCTTTTTCTCAGCACTTCATGGTACCTTCTCCAAAATTGACCATATAAATGGTCACAAAACAGGCCTCAACAGATACACAAAGATTAAAATAATCCCATGCATCTTATCAGATCACCATGAACTAAGGCTGGTTTTCAACAACAACAAAAACAACAGGAAAGCCACATACACATGGAAGCTAAACAACGCTCTACTCAATGATAACTTGGTCAAGAAAAAAATAAAGAAATTAAAGACTTTTTAAAATTCAATGAAAATGAAGGCACAATATACTCAAACTTATGAGAAACAATGAAAACAGTGATGAGAGGAAAATTCATAGCTCTGAGTGCCTTCAAAAGGAAACTGGAGAAAGCATACACTAACAGCTTGACAACACATCTGAAAGCTCTAGAACAAAAAGAATAAAATTCACCCAAAAGGAGTAGAAGGCAGGAAATAATCAAACTCAGGTCCAAAATCAGCTAAGTAGAAACAAAAAGAACTGTACAAAGAATCAACAAAACCAGGAGCTGGTTCTTTAAAAAAAATCAACAAAATAGATAAACCTCTAGCCAGACTGTCTTAGAGCTTCTATTGCTATGATGAACACCATGTCCAAAAAGCAAGTTGGGGAGGAAAGGATTTATTTGGCTTATACTTCCACATCACAGTTCATCAGAGAAAGAAGTTAGGACAGGAATTCAAACAAGGCAGGAGCCTGGAGGCAGGACATGATGCAGAGGCCATGGAGGAGTACTGCTAACTTGTTTGCTCAGCTTGCTTTCTTATAGAACCCAAGACCACCAGCCCAGGGGTGGACCCACTATCAATAAACTGGGCCCTCCCACATCAATTATTAATTAAGAAAATGCCTTATAGTCAGGTCTTATGGAGAGATTTTCTGAATTGAGTTTCCCTCCTTTCAATAACTCTAGCTTCTGTCAAGATTTGTCAAGAATAAATTGAGTGGTAGGAGTCCTTAGGGTTGACAAGGAAAAAACTGGGGGGGATAGAGAAAGTCATGAAAATCAATTTCTGGAATTCTAAAGGGGTAACACACAAAACTAGCCAGTATAAGGCCTATGATAAAATAAAGTCACCAAGTTCTCTGACACCCCTTTATGGCACTTCTAGAAAACTGATACATGTGGCATGCTAATAGAAACTGGAGGAGCTGGGCTGGAAGGGAGAGCTTGGGTAAACAGAACTATCTGAGGTATGTTTGTTTGTTTGCTTGATTGATTGTTTTGAGATAGGTAATCTAGCCTGGCCTCCATTTTACCATCCCCTACCCCAACCTCCCACATGCTGGGTCACAAGTATGTACACTTTACTTTCTTCTCATTTAAAACAATGTTAAAATGGAGGTACTTAAATATTACTGTCATAGTCTTTTTTTTTCAGGGCATGGGGAGGTGAGGTAAGAGGGTAGTAGAGGCAGAGAGAGAAAAGGTGTAGAGGAGAAGAGGTTGGGCATGAGTACATAGAGAGGAGGAAAGGGAATGGAGAGAGCAAGAGCAAGAGAAGCAAGAGCTGTCATAGTCTTGGTAACAGTCTAACTTACTTGGCTTGCTTAGTCTAGTAGTCATATTAGTATGGCTACTTGTCTCTTCTCTGAGAGCATTGAGGCGATCTTAGAATTTCTCACTAAGATATTCATAAATATTTTCTATTCATTTCGATGTATTTTTATGGATTCTTTGGGAATTTCACATCATACACCTTTATCACACTCATATCCCAGCCCTTTCATGTCTTCACTCCCCCACACACACATTCTTATGACCCACCCCCCAAACAAAACAACAACAAAGGAAAAATAAGTCCAATTAACATTATCTAAATACTTCCTAGAGCATGAATGTCTTAGTTAAGATTTCATTGCTATGAAAAAAACACCAAGACCAAGTCAACTTTTATGAAGGATAACATTTAATTGGGTTTAGATTACAGTTTCAGAGATCCAGCCTATTATCATGGTAGGAAGCATGACAGCATCCAGGCAGAGAAGGTGTTGGGAAAGGAGCTGAGAGCTTACATCTTAATCTGAAGGCAGAGCTTGAGCACTAGGTGCCCTCAAAGCCTGCCAACAGAATGACACACTTCCTCTAACAAGGCCACACCTACTCCAGCCAAGCCACACCTCCTAATAGTTCCACTCCCTGTAAGCCAAGCATATTCAAACCCCCACAGTGGTTAAGCTTTCAGTGTCCTTCCCCTTAAATAGAATTGAATCCTCACACCCCTTTCCCTGCCTCAGCCATCAGTTGTGGAGAGCTGTACTTCAGCATCCTGATCACACTTTTAAGAGCTCTCTTTGATGGTTTCCTGTCTAGAAAACTGTTAATTTAGAACCAGGGGTTGGAGCAGGTATAGGCGTTGTCACAGATGTCCCTCTTTCTTAAGTGTGTATCTGCAGTCAACATCATTGCCAAAGTAGCTTCTGTTCTCTTTGCAGTCAGTGGCAGTATGAATCATGAGCCTCTACATGGTTTCTGGTGACAACACAGATCATGAACACTGCCCTCTGTTGCAGTAGGACCATGGCTGCTGACAAGGCCCTAGGAGGCAGCCCTGACCACAGACACCAACATGGCAAGTGGCAGTGCAGGCCACACACATCAAGAAGGCACCCAGCAGCAGCATGGCCTCAGGTTGCAACACAGAACAGAATCTGCTTGGCCTTCGGTGGTGACACAAACCACCGACATCAACATAGACCTCAGCTGCAATAGGACCATGGACCCAGACATTGCCCTTGGTGACAACACAGGCCTGGACATTGCCATAGCCTCAGACCACTAAGACTGGTATGGCCGCCAGCTGCAGCATGGCCCACAAACATCAACGTGAATCCAGGCTGCAGCACAGACTATGACATCCTCATGGCCCTCAGTGCTAACACAGACCACAGACATCGACAGAGACTCCGGCCACAGGAGGACCACAGAGTCCTGTTTTGGAAGCTTGTTTCCTATTTCTGCACACCCCCACTTACATGCTGTCAACTGCTCTGGCTGATGGCTGAGCCTGCAGTTTCCTTTTTCATGTCCGAACTGGTTCTAGTACAGGTTCATCGCTTCCTGTTCCTTGTGCTTACGACCATCTTACCGTTTTCATTCAGTTCCATACACAGATCTTGAGCTTCATAAGGATATAACTCCTCAAAAGGCTTTAAATTAGCATTGAAAAAGTCACCTCACAGATGGTTTATCTTCAGTGTAGTGATAAACAGTTTAACAGAAGTAAAAGTAAATAGAGTAGTATACTTAATCCAACACACACACACACACACACACACACACACACACACACACACAATAATTAGCAAGATTCTGTTGTGTTTACAGCAACCTGTCCTGTATACTCCAGGATATACTTAATTATTTAAAAATAAATCTAGACCGTTGCCAATTTATGCCTATGGACTTTATTGTGCAACTTAAAAAAATATATATAGGGTTTGTCTTACATAACCATGATGCCTTCATAGCAACATATTCTCAGAGAATTTCCGAGTCTCTCTTATCCTTTCCACCCCCTTCTTCCCTATCCTTAGTAACTAACCTTTAAAGATTTTTGAAAGCCTGACTTATTCCTGTGTCTTTTAAGCATCTAAGAAAATATGCATGTATATCCTTATGTAGACTGCTTTCACACATGAAATTTATATTTTAATGTTCTGTGCCTAATTGTTTCACTTAATAATATGTTACAGACTTTCATAATACTGACAAAGAGTCTTCCTTCTTTGCTGTTACTGTTACCTAATATCTTTTGATTTGATCAGCAATGTTCTATTAGTATACATCTTGGTGCTACTATGAATAAGGCTGCATATTAATAAGAATAGGCTGCTATGATATACATGAACCAGTTTGTTCTTTGCCAATGTGTCCTTTGAAAAACTTCCTATGGGACCATTGAGATGGCTCACCAGGTAAGGGTGCTTACTGACAAGCCTCATGATCTAAATTTATGTCCCAAGCCCTACATGGTGGAAGGATAGAATTTTTACTCTCAAGTTGACCTTTGGCCTCCACATGTGTACCATGGTAAGGTGCACACACAGAAACACACACTAAATAAATAAAATTTAAATTCAGGAAATAAGATTAATGGCTCAGAAAATAGCCACACTCCTTTGTCTTTGCTGTGAAGTGACATCATGACCACAGCAACTCTTAGAAGGACAACATTTAACTGGGGCTGGCTCACAGGTTCAGTCCATTATCATCAAGACAAGAGCATGGCAGCATCCAGGCAGGCATGGTGCTGGAGGAGCTGGGAGTGCTACACCTTGTTCTGAAGGCAAACAGGAGAAGACTGGTTTCTAGGCAGCTAGGGTGAGGGTTTTAAAGCTCAGGCTTACAGTGACAACCTCCTCCAACAAGGCCACACCTCCTAATAGTGCCATTCCATGGGTCAACCATATGCAAACCATCACACCTTTCTCCATAATCAGTGTTGGACCCTAAGTCCTGTTTCTCTGGTAAAGCTAAAAAGAGAAAAATCAGCTTGGTCCCCTTCAAAATCTAAAATATATGTAAAGGCAGAGTTTCCCGAGCTTTGTTGAGGCCCACTAAGAGAAAGTTATTTCTTTCTGGTTAAAAGCTCAGAATCTGAGTTTTACTTCGAGTTTCTGTGTGGACACATGACAGTCTAAGCTGCTCCAATTGTTACAAAAAAAACTAACCCATCTGGAAACATACAAACGATGTGGAAGAAAGAAACCATCCCTTACTGAGCTGATCTGCTTACATACCCAGTGGATGAAACAGAGATAAAGAAGAAAGAACATGACTACTCCTAGGTATGGTGGAGAAAGTTTATTGCACATAAAAGAGAGAGTGTAGCCAGAAGCAGGGACATCTGGGAGAATCCAGAGTGGACATGACCCTGAGTCATGAGAGGAGAGGTGTAATCCTTTGTATGTTACTTATATGTTTTCCCTTGAAGCTTTTAATAGTCTTTCTTTGTTCTCTGCCTTTAGTGTTTTGATTGTTATGTGACAAGAGGATTTTCTTTTCTGGTTCCATTTATTTGGTGTTTTGTAGGCTTCTTATACCTTTATGGCCATCTATTTCTTTAGGTTGGGGAAGTTTTTTTCTATGATTTTGCTGAAGATTTTTTCAGGTCCTTTGAGCTGGGAATCTTCATTCTCCTCTGTTCCAGTTATTCTTAGATTTGGTCTTTGCATTGTGTCCTGAATTTTCTGGATGTTTTGGGGTTAGGAGTTTTTTATGTTTTGAATTTTCTTTGACAATTGTGTCAATCTCTTCTATGATATCTTCTACCCCTGAGATTCTCTCTTCTATCTCTTGTATTCTGTTGGTGATACTTACATCTGTAATTCCTGACTTTCCTAGGTTTTCCATTTCCAGGTTTGCCTCCATTTGTGTTTTCTTTGTTGTTTCTACTTCCACTTTTAGGTCTTGAACCACTGTGTTCAATTTTTTTACCTGTTTGAGTTTTCATGTATTTCTTTGGGGGATTTATTTGTTTCCTCTTTAAGGGCTTCTATCTATTTACCTGTGTTTTCCTGTATTTCCTTCAGTGAGTTATTTATATCCTCCTTAAGGACTCTATTATCTTCATGAGATAGGATTTTAGGTCAGCTTCCAAATTTTCAGGTGTGTTGGTATATCTAGGGCTTGCTGTGGTGGGAGAACTGGGTTCTGATGATGCCCACATAATTTGGCTATTGTTACGTATGGCCTTATGCTTGTCTTTTGCCATCTGGTTATACCAGGTGTTTGCTGGTCTGGGTGACTCTGTCTGGAGTCTGCCTCTCTTGTCTCTGGGTTGTTTCAGGTCTCCTGGTAGGCCTGCAGCCCTGGCTGTAGCAGACCTCCTGTGGGGCCTTCCACCTGGGGGGGGGGGGTATTCAGAGGGGCAGAGAAGCTGCTGATCTGTTGCTCTGGCTGCAGTAGATCTCCTGGGAGGCCTTCAGACTTTTGGGTCTTCAGAGGAGCAGTCAAGCTGTTGTCCTTTATGAAGCTGTTCTCCAGGGGGACATACGGACTGTGGTTTCTGTATCCCTGTGTGCAGCAGAACTCCAGGGAGACTTTCGGTCTGTTGGTTGCTCAGTTGCCCTGTGTACAAAGAAACTTCTGGGATGGCTTCAAGTTGTGGTGTCTTCCGGGGAGCAGACAAGCTGGTGATCAGTTGCTCAGTTGCCCAGTTGTCCAGTGTGCAGCAGATCTGGGATGCCTCGGGATGTGGTGTCTTCAGAAGAGCAGACTAGCTAGGAGTCTGTCCCAGCAGAAAAGACCGGGTGGAAGGGGGGTGATATTTGGCAGGCGGGAGTTTTGGGAGGATGATGAGTCCCACCCGAGTCCACTGGGCTCCCAGAGGCAGCTGTGGAACTTCGGAAGGATTCTTAACAAATGCTATGAGTGCAGCGGATCTTCCGGGATGCCTCAGGGTATGGTGTCTTCAGGGGAGCTGAAAGTTTTTGTCTTAGGTGTACATTTGAAATGTTAGGCTACTGGTCCTGGTAGTTGGGGGAGGGGAATCAGTCCCAAACCAGGAAAAGGGAAAGGGAATAGCAGGTGGGGAAGCTGTTGATTGACAAAACTTATCTGGAGTCCACTTGACTTATGAGTGATAGATCCAAGTTGATTCCTTGAAACTTTCAGGAGTTTTTCTTATGTTTACAGAAAGATAATATTAGATATGTTAACATTATATTATTTGTAATATGTATACTGAAATTCCCATTGTAGAAAGAGCGGTAGACTCACATATTTGAGTCATAATAAAAGCTTGGGAACCCAAAGATGATTTTAGTTAAAAACATGACCACTCTTTCCTCTATCCAGAAGACCGGGTTCATGTAGATGAGACAGATGCTTAGCACAATGAGAAGCAATCAAAGTCTATTTTTAGAAGACAACCTAAGGGAACTTAAAATTTTGCACTTGGATTATGATAATAGCAGTCAGTGTTTACCAGAGCCAGATTAATAGCTTATCCAAACTCCATTGATTAATGTTAAAACTGAATTTTTGAGCCTTAATAAAATAATAACATTTCAAGAGAAAGAAATCTAAAGACTTTTTTTATTTTTTTATATACCCTCAATTACTCTTTTTCCAGTTATTTACCAGGAGACACAGATGATTGGTCACTAACAGCAGTTGCTGTAAAGCAAGTTTCTTTAAATAAAAGAATAGTAAAAAGTTACTTTGAAACCCGTTTTGTGAGTTTATCTCTTTTCTGAGTCTGGTAACAAGGTAAACTGTGTCTAAAGGTAGTAGTAGCTCCAACAAAGTGAGGCCTGTGGTCCTGATTTTTACATGTGAGGATTACCAAGAAGGCCTCTGAAGCCTTGGTCTTTGCTGTTAAATGACAAAGCTATCAACAGTCATCAACTCAGCAGATATCTGAGATGGATACATTTCATCTGAGTAAGCAGAAGTACAGAGCAAACAGCTTTAAAACTATTAAAAATGACAGAGATCTATTGAATACCTGGACAATCGCCCAAGGTTCAGTCCTCCAAAACCATTGGGGGCATTAGTCCCAGGACAGAGTCTGGCTTTGGTCACCAGGCTCAGAAGATCTGACAGACTTTTGTGTGAAATGGGAACTCAGGGGAACCGAACTACTTGGTCTAGGCAAAGCAGAGCCAGCAACTCCTCATTGTCCTGCCTGTCCACTGTTCAGAAAGGGTGACGGGCGAGGTGAAGAACAGATTTTTACCCAGTGGTTGACTTTGCCACACTTAAAACAAACTCTAGATTAAATTCTTCTGTTTCCCCATCTTCTTTGGAGGAGATCTTAGGGGTGCTGCAGGAGCTGGTACTTCTATCACAAAGCCCCTCCCCCTTTTAATTAAACATTTTAAATGCTATATTCAGCAGATCTTTGATTTTGAAGACCGTCTGAATTTAGGTCCATCTATCCATTAAGCATCCTTGATTTAGTTATTTGCTTTAAGGTTAATTTTGCAACCATATACAGGAAGCTAAATGAAGTTTATTCCTATAATTAATTACATTAATTCTTAGCATGATTACAAGTACAGTCTGAACACAATAAAGAAATTGTTCATTCATAAGGTGACTATTAACTTTCATGTCTTAATTTTCTTTAACAGTTTATTCATCAATAGCTTTTGATAAATTATTTCTCCACCACTGAATTGAGACAGTTCAAACAGGACTAGACTTTATTAAATGCAAGTTTATTGGGAAGCTGTTCTGGGGCGAGTTCACCAGACCCAGGGACGAGGCTAGGGGAGTCACCATGAGAAGGAAGAGGAGGCTGGGGGGAGAGAAAGGAAGAAAGAGTGCTTACACAGAGAGAGAAAAAGAGGAGAAGGAGAGAGGGAGAGACCTGGGAGACCAAAATGTCTGAATTAAATAGGGAAGAGCCTCTGGGGGAAGGACAGCCCAGCCACTGGGCTAGAAAATTCAAGATTGGGGGCAGGGTGTGCCAGGTAGAGGCTGGAGGATCCTGGGAGAACCTGGAGGCTAGGTCTGCTTTGATGTGTAAAATATGTGTCTCAGCCTCTTGTCCCTAGGTCTGAAACAAAACAGCATTTATAAGATTAGGCTTTTATAGCTTTATCTCTGTTACATTTGAGCCTTAAAAGTAAGGATTTTTAAATTAGAGCTCCTTTATTATCAAAATAAAAGTTTGATCATGGATATAGTTCAAACGGAGACTGATAACCTCACTGATGGTTTTATAGTGCTCCATTACAGAATACTGCAGTATTTTGGTGGGAGGTATGGCTTTACCCAAATAGCCAAAGTGAGAAAAGACAAAGAAACTAGACAAATATTACTGTAGACCTGAGTAGACCTTAGGAAATTACAAATCTTCTTTATCAAATATACCTTATTTATTAAACATATATTATTAACTAAATTTCCTAGTGACTTTGTGTTAAACATTTAGCAAAGATGTAAGTAGTTAGACATACATCTTAAATCAACCTTAGTTAATCTGAATACATCTTTATAATCTTAAATTTTTCTCATCATATGCAGTGTATTCCAAACTTGATAGTCATCAGTGGAGATGGAGGAAAGCCACGTGGTTGCTCTTAATGTTTTATAAAAGGATGGCGTGCCCTGGTGGGTCATGCCAAGGTGTCCCCCGAACAATCAAACCATTTGACAGGCCTAAGTAAAAGGAAGTTTATTGGGGACCTGGAGAAGGAGGTAGAAACTGCTGTGCCGGTTCAGGAATTGGTCGAGAAACCCAAAAGACCACCAAGGAGCCAATTCTGATGCAATCGTACTAGGGTCTTTATTCAAGCTCAGGCTTGGGCTCACCATCTTCACTGACGCAGCAGGACAGGACGGTGAAGCCCTGAGCCCTCAGAGGGACAAGGTTTTATAGGACATAGCAAGCAAACGAGAGGGATTCTAGCCTGGCAAGCATCTAATTGAATGACTATTGTAAGCTGACAGGTGGGTGGTCATCTGGAACTACTAGACTCATTCTGATTGGCTGTTGCTAGGGAGTAGCTAGGGAGTTACTCCCAGGTATGGGCCAGAGACAGGCTATGCGGTTCTTCCTGGAACTTGGGTGCAGCACGGGGTTCAGCCATCACACAATGTGAATTGCAGCCATTCTCCGGTGGAGGCTGTCTCAAAGCTGCTCTAGAAAAGGGTGCTCTCCTTCTCTAGATGAACGCAAACTGGAAGCCCTCCAATAAGGCCCTCATCACCACGACGAGGTTCAACTCCCAGGGCTGTGGAGAGAAATGCAATCTTCCTGTTATCAGATTCACAGATGATGGTAGGGTGGCTGGCTGGACTGCCAAGACTTGGGGACTGAGACTTCATGTTACAGGTAGAGATCCTGGAGTCTGGTTCACCATCTGACTCTCAGACACCACCACGACCTGCCTCCGCATTGCTTGTTAGACTGCCACCTATACAACCTCTGTGGGCTCAGATGCCAATCCGACCCCAGGGCTCACTCCCTTTTTCCCCTAAAAAGGCCCCAGTCCATGCCACAAGGACACCAGGAAGACTGAGTGATGACATCCCTGACACCCTCTGGAACATGATGGTCCAGTCCTTCCAGGTCACCAATGCATCCAAACCCAAGTTAACTGTATGTTTCTGGCTATGCTATGGGATAGTACTATCCTACTTCGAAGGCATAGCTTGATTTGAAACTTCACTGAAACTGAGGACCCCAGTGAGTTCAGATGGCAACAAGGTAAGGTTAGGTAGACCTTACAGTCCATAGAAGGCCTGGCCACCTGTATAGGGACAGTCCCTGAGACCTACAGCCATCTCTATAACTGGACATACAGAATGAATCCAGACAATGATAAATACCTGTTACCATCCACCAGTGCCTGGTGGGCACGCAGTGCAAGGCTCACCCCACGTACCCATAGGGATTTACTACGTCAGGACAAGGAATTCTGTGTATTTGTCCAGTTACTACCTAGGATCATCTATCAATCTATCATGCAGATGACCAAGCCCCAGACTTCCTAGATGGAACCTCGTGTTCAGTCCCCGGAAGAGCCAATCTCAGATACAACCCTGGCAGTTCTCATAGGATTGGGCATGGGTGGCACAGGAACCAGGGTAGCTTCCTTGATGTTACAAAACAAACATTATGACAGTCTAAGAGAGGCCACAGATACTGATATAAAGATATTAGAAAAAACAAAACAAACAAACAAACAAATGATCTCTCATCTCCAAGACTTTCTTGGCTCCCTGGCAAAGGTAATACTCCAAAATAGGAGAGAACTAGATCTCCCATTATGCGACAAAGAGGGTTATGTGTAGCTCTCAAAAAAGAATGGTGTTTTTATGGTGACCACTCTGGAGTAGTCAAAGAGTTGATGGCCAAAGTTAGAGAACGCCTGGCCAAGAGAAAAAGAGAAAAGGAATGAGTACAAGGTTGGTTTGAGTCATGGTTCAACAGCTCCCTGTGGCTGACCTCCCTGATATCCCGACTGGGCGCCCTGTTCATTTTACTTCTGCTCCGCACCTTTGCCCCCTGCATTCTGAACACATTAATCCAGTTCATGGAAGAAAGACTCGGGACTATTCAGCTTATGGTCATGACAAGTCACTATCAGTCCCTCCAAAACCTAGACAAGGAAAAACCAAAACCTTCAAGCTCCAGGAAGCCCCATGGTAGTGCTTTCTAGTTGCCAGGGTTGGAATGAGAGACCTGATCTTGGGTTCAGACTCCATGTTAAAGAACCTGACCTAAGTTTGAACTCGAGTTAAGTAACAAGCCGGTACTAGCACCAGTTTCTAGGTTACTCCCCAATAAATCTGCACCTCCAGGTGACAAGCCCGCCCCTGGCACTTCACTTTCTAACAATCACCAACCAGGAGGAAGGCAGAAGTTAAATTTGTGGTTTGGCTCCCAGCACCAGCCAATTATATTAAAGGGCAACAGAATTCTGTAATCCTCCCCCGCCCCCCAATCAGATGTGTGCCAGTCTAGAAATTCTCTCACTTGCTGACCATTTCCTGTAAAACCTTGTTCTGCTGAGAGCTTGTGGCTTTAACCTCCCGCTCTGTTGCATACGAGCTTGAAATAAACAGACAATTGTGTTGGGGTCGACTCCTTGGTAGTCTTTTGGGGCTCGCAAATGAGGCACAAGGCCAGATGTTATGACAGATTTGCTTTTGTTGGTATTTTTCTTTTGTATCTTCAAATGTTGTTTATTTTGTGCTTTGACATTTTGACTATAATGTGTCATGGAGAGCTTTCTCTCTATCCATGTCCAATTGAATTTCTAAATGTCTCATGCTTGAATGGCTTTTTCTTTCCTTAGATGTAAGAAATTTTCTGCTGTAACTTCATTTAATAGGTTTCTACCCTTTTAGTATGTTAACATTTCACTTTTAGGTTAATTTAGTGTGTATGAATGCTTTGTCTGCTTGGGAACCCTGTGTATGCCTGATGTCTGAGAGGACACGGGATAGCCCAGGACTGGAGATTCAGGCAGTTGTCCATTGCCATCTGGGTGCTGGAAACTGAACCCAGCACTCTTGACTGCTGAGTCATCCCTAGAGCCTCTTAACTGCTGAGTCATCCCTAGAGCCACTGATTTTAGTTGTTTAACCTCTGCTTCTTCTACCTATGACTTCTCAAATTTGGTCTCTTAATAATGTTCTCAAGTTTTTGGTGGTCAAGGTGTATCTTCACAGCAATAAAACCCCAACCAAGACAGTGATATTTTCCAGTCATTTAAAAAATTTGACTGAGTTTTTTTTTTCACTTCTAAAATTTCTATTTGTTTGTTTCTTTAAGATTCGTGTTCTTTGCTATATTTCTCATGTATACTGATCACTTTTCCTATCTTGTTTACTTCCCTATTTACATCCTGAATTGACTTCCTTACTTCATCTCTGAAGACACTGATGATTTTTTTTTAGACGTATCCTTTTGAAGGTCTCAGTCTTGCATTCAGTAACCCCAGGGTCAGTTACCAGGACTGTGGCAGGTTTCCCGCTGACTCACGACAACAGAGGAGTCTCTCATCAAAAGGCCCAAGTGCATTTACATCTTGCAGATGTGGATTTGTCCACATTAGACTTTTCGCCATGGCCTCTAACTGATCCTTGAAATGAGATGGCGGCTTGTCACCCCTGCTGTACAACCACATGGATGGAACTGTGTGTCATTTGCTTTCTTGGTCATGTTACTCTTTTGTCTCAAGCTGTCCTGTCATTCACTCACTCTACTGTTTCCCATGATCCTCTGCTCTTTGAAACAGTCTACACTTTGCTATCCTATTCTTCAAATCCACTTCATTATGTAGAAGCAGTTTGTGCCATACCATATGCCCTTGGAAGTACTATTCTGTGGCTCTGGACTAACTTTATCCACTTCTTGGTTCTAAACAAGTAAAAACCTATTATAAAGAATATATCCATAAGGCTGGAGAGAGGAGTGAGCAGTGAAGAGGACATTGAGTTCTTGCAGCATTCAGGTTGGGAAGCTCACAACCGCCAGGAATTCCAGCTCCAGAGGATCCAATGCCCTCTTCCGGACTCCAGGAGAAACTGCACCAACATGTGAGCATCACCTCCTCCTAATACACTTACATGTAATTTAATATGTAGATGTACAATTTCTAAATTAAACTATGTTTTTATGTCAAACCCAGAAGAGAAAGTTTCTGTCATAGTGCTTATTTTTAATGTGTTGGATAAGTTAATAGTGTAAAACTTAGCCAATGAGGAGTCTCAGTGAGTAGAGATGCTTGCCACTGAGCCTGACAGCCTGAGTTAAATCCTTAGCACCCTCATGGTAACATGAGAGAATCAGCTTCTGAAAGCTGTCCTTTGACATCCATACATGCACTGGGTAAAAAATATGCATACACACAAAGAATGTAAAGTAATTTTAAATCGACTCTTTAGCTGTATATACATCAGAAGGTTAAAGTACAAGAGACCTAGAATGGTGTTTATTGGTGTAAGAAACTGATATCTGGGAGTAGCAATTAGCAGAAAATAAAAGCAATTGCAAATTGGACAGATGGAATTTGATATGGATGGACTAAAATAAATCTACATAGTACTTGGTTTGGGGAAACAAAATATTGTCTATCATTTTTTTATGTCCATAGGCTCCAACCATTTATATATTTGATCACTTTCTTGTATCTCAGATCATTTTAAGACTATATAAAACCACTTATGGCAAATAAAAGATTTCAAATATGAATACACATGGCCACAGCTCTCAAAATCATTTTGGGCCATATTCTGCCTCCCTGAAAAGATAATCTCTAAGTCTCTACCAGCTTCCTGTTTAATTTACTGGTTAACTTGCAAGTTAAGCTTAGAGGTTAATGTGAGAGGCACTTACTTACAGGTTGATATAAAGAACCTTGAACTTAAGTTCTGTCCTTCACCTAAATATGGCAGCCATGTTGAATCAATGACACAAACACATGAAGGGTGGCATTTTTGTGATTTTTATCGATGTGCACTTGTCCCGCGCAACCGTCTCGCCAGCAAGAACGACGCGGCACACAAAATAGGATTCTTCTGCGGTAAAGCTTTAATGCTCTCGAGAGGCAGAGCATAAGCTTGCAACACGTGAAGACGAAGACCCCGAACTATCTAGCCCATCTCCTTATATAGGAATCAGTCCTCGCCTTAGACATGGAGCCCCCTGATTGGTTGAAACTCATCAGGCCATATGACGCCACGGGAGAGGCAGAGCTCAAGGAGTGGAAAGTTACCCAGCGAGTGCGCACATGACTTGTTTACTGCTAACTCCAGCTGGATGTCAGCACCATTTTGTAATGGAGAATGTGCAGGCAGCACCCCACATGCACTGATAGAGGTTATAAAGCATTTTGGAAATATCAGTTGTTGCTAGCCAGGAATCACATAGAAGATTCTAGTAAGCCCATATCATAGAAATGATTAAGAATTTGCCAAGTGGTCAAGAGAGAAACCTGGCTCTTAGAGGTTTGGTTTATGTAAAAATACACAGTAGTAAAGGTAAACTGCTTTTTAATGGTGTGAGAATTTTAACATGACATGTTGGTTTTCCAGAAAATTAAGTTATAAGATTCTTGCTGAGTCTCAAAAAATAATCTTTTAAGTGCTTCTAAATCTAGGAAGCCATGGGTTCCTCCACAGTAAATGGAATTTTCAGAATATGTCAGTATTAGTCTAAAAAATTATAAAAGTGAACTTGGTTCTTGCAGATGGCTAATAAGTAATTCATTTTGTGAGTGATTCTAACACAGTGACCCACTGCCAGCTAGAGTGAATCCTGGTTGGAATAAAGCAATACAGAGAGATTTTTCTCTGGTATGCTCCATACACCCCTAAACTACCTACCCCTTTTCCCTGATCTCCCCATGGACAGCCCCTGGATATTTTCCATTCTTTGTTAAAAGGCTATATTTCTTTCTTGTAAAAAAAGAAAGAAAGAAAGCACCTTCATGTAAAAATATTTTCATCTGTTCTTGCAGAAATAACAAAATGTGTGACTTTGTTGGCACCTCTTGTAATCCTACCACAAAGGAGGCTGAGGTAAGTGGATTAGGAATTCAAACCCTGCTCAGTTTGTGGACATGTTTGGCTATATATGACCCTGTGTAAAGTGGGGAAAGGCAGTTAATTTCAACCAACAAACATACAAAGCATGCTTTTAAGACTGGGCAGTGAGGGTGCACATCTTTAATTCCAGCATTTGGTGATGGAGAGACAGTCCAGTCTCTGAGTGTGAGGCCAGCCTGGTATACAGAGCAGGTCCCAGAACATACACAGAGATATACACAGAGAAACCTGTCTTAAACAACAAGATAGACAGACAGATAGAAAGACATACACACACAGAGGGACAGAGACAGAGACACAGAGAGAGAGACAGAGACAGACAGAGAGAGAGAGAAAGGGAGGGAAAAAGGTATGGAAGGAGAGAGGGATGGAGGGAGGGATCGCTTTAATTTCCTTTTCTCATTCATATCTATTTTTCATGAGCTTCCCAGGAGCAGTGTTACTTCCTTTAGTGGTTTCTCAAATGCCATGGCTTGTTAAACATCTTTGGCTATTTTTAATGATTTGGATTTTATTTGATAGATAGGAAGATATGGTAGGAGGTTAAGTAGATGGAGAACATTTCCTGCTTTGGTTTCTAAGCAACCACTCTGTTGTGTGAAGAATAAATTATTTGGAGCATTTTTAGTCTCATTGTCCAGATGTAGAAAAGTCATAGTGTGGTGAGTGGAGGAATTGGCAAACAAACATTTTGAATCAGTGACACAGAAGGCTTTGCAATAATTTCAATGTGCATTTGTGGTTTACATTTCTGGAAGTGCAGCATTCTGTCCAGTAGTAACTCAGCATAATATCTCTGGAATAGATTAAGACTTGACACAGAGAAAAAGAAATAATACCCCAAAAATTTGACCACTAACTATGATGGGGTTTAATATATGGTTTTTATTGTATTGAGGTAATTAGTTTTCTTTTAATCCTAGTTTTTAAATATGTTTTTAAAGTGAAAAGATGAACTTTTTCAAATGCTTTCTCCTTATCAATTGAAATGATCACATTTACCCAATTTCTTGCCATTATGTAGCTAATAATGGGTACTTCATTTTTTTTGATTTTTGTATGCTGAATCAACCATGCATACCAGCAACAGATACTAACTGACGGCTGTATTTAATTGAACTAATTTTAAAGCAAATCAAAGAAGAGATGTCTTAATGCCCCTACTATCTAGCAGTTAGGATGCTTAAGAAGTTGAAAATGATTTTTAAAATTAAGTAAGCTACATGCCTTCAAGATAAATTATGGTGTAAGCAAACGCACTTTAGGAGGCAAGCAAATGGTAAAGTAAACAGTTCTGTGTCTGGGGCCTAGGATTGTACTGACTCTGTTCAAACCATGCTTCTGCCACCTCAGATTGGGCAGTCCTAGTTAAATTTTAAACTTTCTTAAGTGAAATTTTAAACTTCTTTACACTCAGTTTCCTTAGTTTTAAACTTTAAGTTAAAATTAATCTGAATTAGGGTTGTTGTGTAAAGATATAGTACGTGTAAAATACTCAGAATAGTTTCTGGAGTATGTTAAGTATTTTGCGAGTACAACTATCATTATATAACCAGTTATATTTTAATAGATAGAAATTTCTCTTGAATCCAAGTTTAAAGTCAAACTGTGAACTATTTACTGACAAGAAAAATACTTAGAGTTGAAAAACCAGAGGTTTTTGTTTTGTTTTTAGTAGATTTATCAGCTTTATCATCTGTGTATGTCATCTTATTTTACACCTGGAAAGGATCCAAGATGTCTATCCGTGGATGTTCCCTCAGGTAGAAGGAAGCAATCTTCCAATCTGCACTGAGTGCAATTAAGTGTAGGGGTGTGACCTTGAAAGTACCTACCATCTACAATCATCTATGCAGGACATTCCAGATCTGACCTTCTCTCTCAGTCCAATGGATGGATCTAGTATTATCAAGAACTCTACTAGTTTAACTTCCCAATTACAGTATACATTCCTCAAAGCCAGAGCCCATGATGAATCTTCTCCAGAACCACAGTCTACCAAAACAGCACATGACCTCCGAAAATGTGTCCTAGATGGAGTTCTTTGATTCCATTCTAGTCAGCCTTATTCTCTGCAGGACCTTAGGCCAGAGTTGCGGCCTAAGTCCAAAGTCACAGACTTAAATGATGCCCTCCCACTACTAGTGGAGTAAGTTTTATTCAATAGTATCTCAAGCCCAAGTTTAAGCTTCTCACTTCTAAGATAGGAATACTATTGCATCAGAGATACTGCCTCTGATGATCACATAGGCATTGCATGATCAGAGGTAAAGCATTGTGCAAAGACAAGTCACCCACCTCTAAATATTATTTTTTCATGCTGAGAGTTCATTTGCTTATCTTTTCTTGCCTGCTGTATCTATGATATTTTAAAAAGATAAATGTTATATGTGGGTGTGCATGCTTGAAATACAAGCACTCGGGAGGCAGGGGCAGGAACACTGCTGTAAGCTGGAAGACCAGCCTACTCTACACAGTGAGAACCAGGCCAGTTGAGCTGTTTAAGACCTTGCCTCAGAAGCAAACAATTTTTTTTAAAGCCACTAAGAATACCTTTTAGTTTTTCAAAAGGCTTTAGGTGACAGAGTATCTGAGCAGATGGTGTAGAGCTCCTGCATACCTTCCCCTATCACAGAACTGCCAAGGTTCCTCTATTATTAACATCTTATCCAAGGAATCTATACTGACACATTAACTAAAGCTCATCCTTTGTTCAGATCTTACTTTTGACAAGTGTTCTTTTTCACATTCTAGGAGCCCATCTTAGTGTCAGTAATTGATAGTCAGCGAGTGCTTAGGTTGTTCTATTTTGCTGTCCATTCCTGTAGTAAACAGTGACCCAAAACACCTTGGGGATGGAGTTTGTTTGTCTCACAGGTTGTTTCTAAGGCACCGTCCTGCACAGGCTGACTTCAAACACACGATCTTCCTGCCTCAGCCTCCCAAGTGCTAAGATTATAGGTGTGTCTCTAGGTCTAGGGATGCTTATTGTAATGAAGAAGACATAATTTATGAATAGAAAAGGCTATGGCAAGAACAATTATTAAGTGACAACTGTCATGAATTTTTGACTTTTTGCTTTTTTGAAAGAGGGCCTCTTATGTTGACCATGCCGGCTTTGATTTCCCAATCTCCTCAGTGGCTGAGGTTACAAATGAATGCATGTGCCTTCCTTTAACTGAAGGCAGAGGCAGGCTTCTCTGTGAGGTCCAGGCCAGCCAGGACTACACAGTGACATCACGGATGGACTGGAGGCAGCTAGCATTGTCAGATTACCTGCTTAGCCTACAAAGCCTTGGAGAGGATCCCAAAACTATAAGGAGGAAGAGGAAGGAGAAAAAGGAAGAAGAAAAAATTGCGCTATTCCTTTGGTTGTAGAACAGATAACAATTTAAGAGTTTGCTGGTCAAAAGATGAAAAACTGGGGCTGGGTAGATGGGTCAGCACTGAAAAACTCACATGGTTTGTTCCTAAGGGTCTCAGGTCATTTCCTAGCATTGACCTCGAGCAATTGTCGAGTGTGTGTAACTCCAGCCTCCCTGGCCTCTGCAGTCCCCTTCACTAGAGTGCATCTGTCTCCTCCAACACATTGAGATGTAATTCTGAGGACCAGAAAGGCAGTTTCCATTTCATGTGGGACTGACTACATGCCTCTTTAAGTCTGTTTCAAGGACCAGTTCTCAGCATTGTTAATTTTCTACCAGTTCTAGTTCAGAGGCTCAGTTCAAAATAACAATATTGACCCTGTTTTCTCATCGGTGACTGTTCAGTGAATGAGCAAGGAGTGAGTTGAGTGTGACCACTATGGGAGCCATGTTATAATACAGTTGGGAAACAGCGTGTGACTAGAAGGATGATTAAGACCAAATTCTACAAAATAAAAACTCTTAAGCAGAGTAACATCATTAAGAAAAATTGAGAGAGGCATATAGTGTAGATATTTGTGACTTGCTTCAGGTGAAGAATCAGAATTTATGCAGATAGATCCCATCAGTATGAATATGTATAGACTATTTCAAAAAGTAACCCAAGGTTGACTGGATGCACTGGGATGTTTTGTTTTGTTTTGTTTTGTTTTGTTTTGAGCTAGTGCATTTATGTCAAGATCTGAACTAAGGCCATCTGATTCCATTTGGATTAGTTATTGCCATGTCACGTGATGAAATGCCTGACAGATGTGATTAAGAGGAAGAAGACCTATCCTGGCTTCTAGTTTCAGAGAGCTTCAGTTCATCAAGATGGTGATGGCATGGCGGGCTGGAAAGAGCATCTGCTGGAGGTCATACACACCACCAAGAACCAGCAAAGCCAAAAGCAGGGCTTGAGCTAGCAACTCCAAAGGCCCTCCCCTGGTGGTCCACTCTGTGCTCTAGTGAAAAGGAGTCCAAAACATAAGCCTATTGAGGGGAATTTCAGATTCACACCACAGCACAAGTCTACTGTTCTTTTTACTTGGATCTTCCCTTCAGTTGGTTTCATGAAATGTTCGTTCAGCAACTACATTTTGAAATTAAGTTCACAGCATCTTTCACATATTTTGTTGGGCTCTAGATGTTTAGAAAATATCCCTAGCAGGGAACTGTAGACTCATTTTCATACCCTCTTTTCTCCAGTCAAGAGCATCTTCTGGACAGTTTTGTTGACTTTGATGATGCTGAAGATTCCTGCATTATAGAAAATGAAATCTGTAGTGTTCTAGAATTAGCCTTTAGAATGGCTGTGTAATGTCTAAAATGACATGCAGTCAGTAAGAGAAACACACAGCACTAGGAATCAATTGAGCGTAAACAACTTATTTTTCTCATCTTGAATAATAATAGTACCTATGGAGGAGGAGTATTACTCTTCTTCAAAACCTGAGTGTCATTATTGTGATTCTAGTCAATAATATTAAATGAGGGCTGGGCGTGGTGGTGCACGCCTTTAATTCCAGCACTCAGGAGGCAGAGCAAGCAGATGTCTGTGCGTCCAGGACAGGCAGAGCTATGTTACACAAAGAAACCCTGTCTCCAAAGACCAAAAACAAACAACAAAATAATGCAACTAAAATCATTAAATCAGTCTGTAAAATAGTTTCATATACAATATTTTACTGACTTTCAATTAGTCTGTGGGATAGTTTATCTCTGTTCTTCTCTGGATATTAAGAATCTATGTAAGTTGACCTATCCTAGATCATTCAGATAATAAGTGGCAGAGACAGGAAGTTGACACACATTCCAGCCAGATTCTGTGTTTCCACTGAATGGTACTTTCAGGCATATATGAGGACATATGTCTAGGGCTATCAACTTCAGGAGGAGTCTTCTCCCCTGTCACAATGAACATATTGCTACTGACAACTCAAAGATGTATTTGGTTTCATTGAAGTTTTACAACTCAGCCAGCCTCAGCATTCTTTGTAGCTCCTGGAGCTGGGCTAACAAGTGCAGGAGACAGAGAACAGATGGGGCTCCGTTCTCCGAGCTCCCCACTGAGAACCAGAGGTGAACTCATCAGAAATGAACAGGGAGTATTTTTTTCCCTCAAGTTTAGATTCAACATACATTTGGGAGAGTGCATTTGTTAGGTATGCATGTGTGTGCACATACACATGTGTGTACATGCCTATAACAGTCAGGGGTCAGTCTCGGGAGTCATAATGAGGGAGTCATCTGTTTTGGTTTTGCTTGTTTGTTTGTTTTTGAGACAGAGTTGCTCACTGCACAGGGCTTGTTGATTAGTCCAGACAGGTCAGTGAACCCAGTCTCCACATCACCAGGGCTGAAATTATAAGCCATTATCTGGCTTTTAAATATTTATTTCCATGGTTCTAGGACTTGACTTCAGGTCCTTATGCCTGAGTGGTAAATTCTTCACTGGTTAAGCATCTCTGTGGTCCCCAGGTCTACCACACAGTTTCAATGCCAGTTATACCCTGAGGAACTGGCACACATGACCTGTATTTGAAAGCTCATAACTCAAAGCAGGAAAGGGAGCATTCTACTTGGAGATGTGGTATTAGAATTACTAAAAAGCTAGGGTGTTATTCTTTAAAAAAAACATATTAAAAATAAAATTCAGGAAGAACATGACCAGATAGGTAGTGTTTATATCATTACTGGGTGATATTAAATGCCCAACTAATCTTTATCTGGCCTGGAAATACAATTTAAGTTGCTCTGTTGGCAATCCAGAACCAAGTCTGTTTTTCCAGTGTTTCAAACACATAAAGGAAAGAGGAAGAATCTACAGCCAATTCACTCTTGTTGTTGAGTGGTGATGGTGCCCATCTTTAATTCCACCACTCAGAAAGCAGAGACAGAATCACGTGGATCTCTGAGTTCAAGGACAGCCAAGGCTACACAGAGAAACCTCTTCTTAAAAAACCAAACACCAAAACAAACAAAAAGGAAAGATAACTGGAAAGAGGTGTGAAAGATTTTATGTGTTTTAATTATGTTACATGGTGATAATGTACCAAAGGTCAAGCATTTAGCACAGAGCTTCTGTGGCACATTAGCTAGGGAGGCCACATTATCTCCACTTCAGATGGAACATTTGCAACTCTATTTTCAGGAAGATAAAAGACTCCAGACTCTACACTGGAGAGATCTAGAGAGGCTAGATGTGATGGTGGCCCACACCTATCACAGCATTCGGGAGCAAGGCCAGGCAGAACTTCTGTGACTTTGAGGCCACCCTGGTCTACACAGAGACTATCCAGGCAACCCAGGATTAAACAGTGGGACCTTGTCTCAACAAACAAACAAACAACCTACAGCACTGCTTCTGTTCAGCTTATTTCAAAGAAACTGAAAACCTGAGGAGGTTTTTCTTCACAGTAAGGTTACTTTGGTTCTCTGGAATCTTTATGGTTACCAAACACACAAGTAAATACTAGAAACTCTAAACTGAGGTTGTTTTTGCTTCATCTCCTTAAGAAAGAGTGGAGTAGATGAAGTCTGAGAGAACTTTGACGTTGGAGACATAGAGAGCATGTGCCATTCTTCCTCTGGTCACAGAGGTTGCTGTGGGAAGTACCTGTCCAACTAAGTCTCATTCATCCGATAAAGACTTTGCCAAGTGAATTTCAATTTAAAATGTGGCCTTGCTGTAGGAAGATCTCTCCTCTCTCTCCTCTCTGGCATTCCAGTTTGTCACCATGCCACTCAGACCCTGCTGCTGGAGAAACATCAGGTCAGACAGTGCAGGTCATCTCTCCATATGTTCAGTGATGCATGAAGAAGGCTGAAGACATGGGTGGAACTCAGTGTTCACTCACAGAATGGGTGAGAGCCACAGGTGGGATTTTATTCATGAGGACGCCTGTATTTTATCTTAAGATGGCAGTGATATCGCTCTGAGTGCAGTGAATACCAGGTTTTATACGTTTTATGAATTTGAAAGAAAAATTTATGGTTTATTAAATGCTACTTGTTAGTGAGACATACTGACAATAACCATCAGTAAAAGTTGATAGAGGTGGTGTGTTGATGCATATCATCTAAGGATTTCGGTGAGTTTGAGGCCAGACTGCGCTACTGTTAGCAAAATAGGCAAGAGCCTATTCCAAGTAAAAGTTGTGGGGCAAAAGAAACATTAGGAAGACTGGTGGTGACCACACTTGCACACACACGTCTGAAATCTTCAAATGGTCTATAGTAAGTATTTACAGCTCTTTTGTAACAGTTCCTTTACAACAGTCTTACCTTTAAAAAGTTAGATGTGGTACAATCTACTCACAAACATGGTGTTAGTGAAGTTTCCGCTCTGTTTTTCAAATCCTAGAGGCTACTGCGTATACTCAGTCCCATAGCCACAGTAATTCCTAGTGAGTGAACAGAAGGAAAAAGCCTACCATTCTCAACCTGGATATCCCTGAAGGCAAAAGAACACAACACACAGCCCTTCATTTTCCCCTAAATGTAAGGACTACATTAGACCGGGTAAACCTGGCTTCAGAGAGTATGTGTTTTTAAAAGCTGAGGTTTTCAAAGCAAAAACCATTATGCTCAGCTTTTCTCTGTTACCATGTCATTAGCTTCCCGTACCCACATAGCCCTTAGCCTTTGAATCCCCCAACGATGTCCTTCTTGTTGACACATAGATAAACTATGTGTCAAATCTTGGCATCCATCTCTCTTATTTGTAAGAAGATCAAGTCACCCTTTGAAAATCATCTGAAGGGCAAAGGTGCTGCATCGCTCACAGGTTTGCAGTGTAGAGAGCACGGGATGACAAGACTCAGCACACACAGTACCAGCATCCGTTTCCTTTCTCCGTCCACTAGCATCTGCTCAGTCTTCATCTCCATGGCTCCCATGCCGCTCTGTCTGCACATGTCGCTCTATCCTTTCTCACTCTGATGGGAAAATCCACCATCACCCTTGAAGATACTGCAGTGTAAAACAGCCTCCAGAAATCACTCATCCCTCCTTGGAGCTTTTATAAGCCGAGTTCTTATCTCTAGGGGAACACCTGTCACCTGTCACAACTATATGGTGAATTTCGGGTCAGGGCTACTGCCTTAATCAACCTCTGATTAAGTGTAGCCCCTGGTGGGGAGCATATATTCCAGTGCATTTGGAATGAGGAGAATTGCTGTCAAAATTGCCTTATGTTTCTGTAAAAATAGCTTAATAATGCTGTTGCTTTTAGTATGACTTTTTTTTCTATAAATTAATTAGATGGTAGAAAGGTTAAGAGTGTGATGTGTCAGTTACCACAAATTTACCCAAAAAACTGGAGTAAAATCTTAAACTGAGAATGTTAATTAAGCATGGCTTTAGCGACAGAAGTGTTTCCTTAAGTGTGTGCCCTTTAAGCTCTCCTTTCTGTTACCACAGAACAGCAGAAAAATAAGCATGTATATTTTATGTCAAAGGAGTTTTTGTTTGTTTGCAGAACTTGTGTGGGGGGAGGTAAGTCTGGGGACCCTCATGCATGGGAGCCCCAGAAGGGTCATTTTAAAAGAGAGTTGAGGCTGCATGGAACAACTTGCCTAGCACTACCGTGGTTTGGCTTTATCTCCAGCATAACAAAAGGAAAACCAGAAGGATTTTATAGTTGAAAGGGACCTCTTGGTTATTGAACACAATCTTTTAGTTGAGTATGAATCTCTATGCAATGCCCACTAAATGCTCAAATGGCTTTCACTGGAACCTTCCATCGCTGGGAACCACAGTGCTCAGGAAGATTCCCCATTCTAACAATTATGATGTCCAAATTGAGCATGCATCATAGCCGTTAACTGAGTCTGTCCATCTTTCTTTATTTTATATATATATATATATATATATATATATATATATATATATATATATATATATATATTTCTTTATATTTGGGGTGCGGGTTTGACGAGGGTTTCTCTAACAGCTATGGATGTCCAGGAACTCACTCTGTAGATAAGGCTAGCCTCAAACTCAGATCCACAGTGTTTGCTTCTTAAATCCTAGGGCTTAGACTTCTTCCTTATAGAACTCTATGAAGAACAATCTACAGCTATGTAATTACCCCCACAGCTTTCCCAGTTTTATGCAATTAGTTTTTACATTGTTCAACTTTTCCACCAAACTAATTTGTGCCCTCAGAATACATTCCAATTTTCTCCAATATTTCAAAAGTGAAGCCTGAAACATACTCCTAGTATTTGTAGACAATTTTCCAGAACAGCACTAACATATGTTTAGTATACCTCTCATCCATCATCCCCTACTGTTCAAACTCACACAGAGTACAGCCGTACCTTGGCAATGCTTAGCAACCAAAGGATGGATGTAGCCTGGGTGTGACCAGAGATAAGAGAAGTGATCTAATTCCAAGAATGGCTCTCTAGCTAAGAGACAAGCTGCCAGAATAAATCCTTGCTGTATCAAGGACACTGAAGAGCTAGTCAGCCAAAGAGCAACATTTGACATGAGGCAAATGGCAGCATCATGCACCTGTGAGGTTTTGGAGAAGGATCTCCATCATCAGTTGCAGAATATGAGACTCAGGACTGAGTCCCCAGGAAGAGAGTTTGTAAAGCATGGGGCAAACTCAGGTAAAGAGGACTAGGGTGGAAAGGACTACATTTTAAGAGACAACTGAAATACTAAGAATTAAAGAGGACTGGAGGGATCATAAAGCCATTGAACTCCAGAATTTCTACATTTACAAGCATAAGATGCTTGTGCAAAAATAGGAATAATGCATCCTCTGAAGAAGTACTGTGATACTTATCAGGATAATGTGTGCAAGGTAAGAAATGTAGTTAGAGTTTATTAAATGCTATTACTATACCTCAAAAACCTAAGCTCAATGAATTTAAAAATTATTTCTGTCTGGATACTATTAAAATCATGTATCAAACTCTGAACATTTTCTTATGTCCATTGTTTTCCTTTGTGTGCATGTGTATGTATGTGCGTCTTCGAGAGGGGGGAGGCAGAGGTTTGGTATCTTCCTCTAGCTTTTCTCTCTTCCTTATTTTTGAATATGGTACCTCACGGAACCTGATGCTTGTGTTTGGCTGAACTGGCTAAGTCGGCTGTGGGGATTTGCTCATATCCACTTCTTTCCCTCAAGCACTGGTTTTACAAGTGCTCCCCACCATGTTTGGCTCGTCGATGGTTCTAGGAACTGAACTCAGGTCCCCTCACTTGCACTATACTGGCTGAGCTATCTGTCCACCTCTCCAGCCTTATACACATTAAACATACACAGTGAATGTTTGGAAAGCTCATCAGCTGATGAGATGGTTAGAAATGGCTTATAAGAAAAAGCATGCAACATGATTTCTTAAGAACACAAGTGTATTTATTTACAACATGGCTGTGACAAATAGCAAATATACTTCAGGCCTTAATTTTAAATACTATAATAGCTTTATCATAAATATTTGGAATCAAAACTTCATTAAGTAGCAAGGGCCAGTGGCAAATGTCTTTAAGCCCAGTACTCAGGAAGCAGAGGCAGGTGGATCTCTTGAGTTTTAGACCAGCATAATCTACATATTGAGTTCCAGGTTAGCCAGAGTTACATAGTCTCATTTTTTTCAAAAAATATTAACTCAGTAACATTGATTCTATCCGAATTTTCTAAGTGGATACTTAGTATTTGCTACAACTTCTTTTTCAGGTTCTTTACCAGCACCTTGCTCCTTTTCATCTATTATCTAAGTATCTGACACTTTAGAGGAGTGGGCACCGCCCAATGAGGGTATGTGGCTGTTCTGATCCTATGATTGAGAGTCAGAGAACCGGGAGTGACATCATCCTTAACAATAAAATACTCCTCTTGGTGAGCAAAAGGCCTGCATATGAAGCTCAGGCTTGAAGAACTGCAGTCCAGTTCATCAGCTGTCTGGTTTGCTCCAGCCTCATACAGCATCAGTTGGTGCACTCCTGAAGGATCCTCTCTGAGAGTCATTGTATGGTAAGGAATCTATCTCTCAATTGCCCTTTTCAATTCTGTGAGATTTAGAAAATTATGCTAGTTTTTAATACATACCATTTTCTACCAATATCATGCCGTTTTTTTAAAATAGAAAATGTTAAGGGAAGGTGTATTTTGCTAAATAGAAAAAATGTAGCAATAAAATAAATGTATGGTAAGAAAGTCATTAATCATCTACTTTTATGGTTAAAGCTTCTTGGGATACCTTGTTTTTAAAACTATCTAAAAGTACAGAAACTCAAACATTGGCATGACAGGTTTTGTTGGTTTCCTTGTCAGAAATTTGAATAAAATCAGACTAGCATTCGGATAATAATTCTGATGTACAAAGTCAACAATTATTTATCATGTGGAATGTCTATTTTTCTTGTAGAATATCATTATCTAGGTTTTATTTTATTTTTTATGGCTTCTCTGGAGTTTAGCCTGCATCCTAAGGTTGCAAAATTGTTTCCTTTCACTGTTGAATATTCATTTCTTTTACATAAAAAGCACTGTTATCTTTAAAATAATGCATGCATGTTAAGGATGCTTAATGATTATTTAAGTTCTTCTCATACCATTCCTAAGAAGTCCATCTTCCACAAAAGAACAAGGAAATAAGGCAGAGGTTGTCATGGGGTCACCGGAGCTAGGATTAGACACTGATGCTCCTGTCAGCCAGCTATAGAACCCACCCGTCACTGACACAGCCAAGAAGACTTTCCTTTGTCACCCCACCCATAGCTAAGCAGTGCATAATGAGGAACGATGTGGGCTGTAAGTTCTCTTATTAACTAAGGACCCAATCTCCTTTTAAAACAGAAACACAATTCCTACTGTGTGTGTCACTTAAAAAGAAGAATAGTGAGTATTTTTTAAGCGCCACTATAATAATAATAATAATAATGTCTGCAACTGTGGAGCTGTGGATTAAGCCAAAATACACAAATTGATTTATGAGCAAGAAGAAAGAACTAGAAGTTATATTAAAATATAACTGTGAGGTTGGAGTCATAAGGTGTAGACAGTCATTTTATTAAGGGTCAAAGCTCCAAGAACATAGTCTAAGAAGTTAATTTGATTTTGCTGCTGTTGTTGTTTTGATATTTTGAGACAGGGTTTCTCTGTGTAGCCTTGGCTATCCTGGAACAGGCTTGCCTTGAACTCACAGAGATCTACCTGTCACCACCTCCCAAGTCTTGAAATGAAAGGCGTGAACCACCACTGCCTGGATCTGATTTTTAAATATGTGTAATAGATATGTGAATATGTGTGTGCATGGGAAGGTTAAAGGTCAATATTGGATGTCCTCCTCTATCATTCTCTGCCTTTTTTTTTTCCTTTCTTTTAAAACTTTCCCAACGCTAAGATTACAGGTACACTTGCTCTGCTCAACATTTCTCAGAGGTACTGGGGATTTGAACTCAGGAGTCCATGTTTATGCAGCAAGCATGTACTGAGTCACCCTCCTAGCCTAAGACTTTTTTTTTGTGGTTGTTGTAAGAGGTGTCACGTTGTTAAATCAGTAAAGGCATCAAATTTAAACCTTATAGTTAGACCTGGTGGTGAATGCCTGTAATCCCAATGTGCCAGAAACCGAGGCAGGAGCATCATAACCTCAAGGCCAGCCTGATCTACATCTTATCTCAAAAATAAGAAATAAAATCCTACAAATTTGGCGTTTGTGGCTGCTGTGCTAGCATCTGAAAACAGGTTTAGTCATGGAGACAGTGTCTGCTCACTAAGTAGTTAGTGTTTACCTAATTGGGAGCTTAGTGGACTTCAAGGCTATTATAAGCACGTAGATACAGCCAACGTAGATATGAGAGAGGGAATCATCAAAGCTGTTCTTCATCCAACATGTTTTAAATATCAAATGTTAAGATTTGTACAAGAAACCTAAGAACGCCATGTATCCAGCTTCTCTAAGGTATGTGTACGTGTTACATTGCTAATGTATAAAGATTCCAAAGGCTCGTGAGAAATAGGTCGACTAATTACGTTGACATCAGCTAATGACTGCTTGCTTCAGTGGTTATGAATAACAACCACTGGGACTGTGTTTTACCTACTTTAGAACACTGACGGTGTCTTAAAATATCTCAATGTGTCTCCTTTTAGTAAAGATGATGTCCGCAAGCGCCGTGGCTAAAGTGATGATCATCACGCTGGTGATCTGTCTTCTCACCCAAGCAGATGGGAAACCTGTTAAGTAAGTGCTGCAGCCCGTTGTGCCCAGGGAAGCTGCACTTGAGGTCCTGTAGTAGGTTTTAATCGCGCGGATGTGGGCAGCTAATGGAGTGGTCCTCTCTTTCTGCTCTCTCTAGGAAGAGAGCCGTCAGTGAAATACAGCTTATGCACAACCTGGGCAAACACCTGGCCTCCGTGGAGAGGATGCAGTGGCTGAGGAAGAAGCTGCAAGATGTGCACAGTTTTGTTAGTCTCGGAGTCCAAATGGCTGCCAGAGAAGGCGGTTACCAGAGGCCCACCAAGAAGGAGGAAAATGTCCTTGTCGACGGCAATCCAAAAAGTCTTGGAGAGGGGGACAAAGCTGATGTGGATGTGTTAGTCAAGGCTAAACCTTAGGAAACGCTGACTTATTCTACACAGTGCAGGGCACTGGCACGTGCTGCTGCCGTTCCAGGCTCCATGAAGGTCACTAAGTGCTAACACTTCTACTGTAATGAAAATTGGGATTTTTTTGATTCCACTTTGGCTCATTTAAAGTCTCTTTCATTGATTCCATTTCAGTATGTTCTTCTTTTTAAAGTAGTACACGTTTCCACTGCTCTCCTTAAATAGAAATAAAGCTTCAGTGATCACGAATCAAATAAGTAGTGTTTCTTACTTGTTCAAACTTGGTCTCAGTGTTGGAGGGCTGACTCACATGTTCTGAGCGCATACTGCTGGGGAGTGGAGAGATGGCTCAGTGGTTAGGAACACTCACTGCTCTTCCTAGAGGTCCTGAGTTCAATTCCCAGGAACCACATGGTGGCTCACAACCATCTGTAAAGGGATCAGATGCCCTCTTCTGGTGTGTCTGAAGACAGCTACAGTGTACTCACATACAACAAATAAATAAATAAATAAATAAATAAATAAATAAATAAATAAATAAATGAATAAATACATAAATAAATAATTTTTTTTAAAGAAGCGCATACTGCTGCCTCAAATGACTTGGGTTTGGTTCCCAGGACCCACATCAGGGGGCTTACAGTTGTGGATTTCCCAGGTGCTGTTTGTATTTGATGTTAATTCTGCTTCCCCAAGAGAAGGAGGAGGAGGAGGAGGAGGGAAAATGGTGCTGAAGTATGTGACCTGGAGAAGCAAGTGACAAGGGATCTCATAGCTGGGGGATAGAGTAGTGTCGTGGTGAATCTGCCCAATCTAGGCGCAGCTTGTATTCATATTAATGGAGTTGTGTTTTCATTGCACGGGCTTATTTGGGTTGGGATTTTTACAACAGCTCACAACCACCTATAAGTCCAATTCCAGGACGGTTCAATGCCCTTGGCCGAGCCAGTACTTGCACACGTGTACACACACCTACACACTAATAAGTAATTTAAGAAAACAAAACAAAACAAAAATCCAAAATAAGTCCCGAGTATTTTGTCACGATGCATACCCAAATGGTTTTATTGACAGGAGTTTGTAAAAGATACACAAGAAAAAAAAATTTTAATCCATGACCAGTCAATATTTTGGACACTGTTTTAAATTCCAGAGTACTATGCCTCCAAATTTACATTTGCCGGTTATTACTCTCCCCTTCTTTTCAGTAAGTCCAATGAAATACTTAGGAAATGGGTCAGAAAGTGGTCTGAGAAGTTGTCATTACATAAACTCATAGAGTATATCTATATTCTGAACTCCAAACTGCAAGGAGTAGAAATATAGTATTCATGCAGTATTCACAGATCTTTATTGGCGTGCATCACAAATAATTATTTATCTCCTCTTGCACAGACATGGTTCTTATCTTCATGGAACCCACAAATTTTGACATTAATTCATGATAACTTTGAGGAATTCAAAGTATGAAAAATACAATATACTACAGGGGTGCAAAATACAGACCCTGTGGTATTTACAACAGAGATACACAACAAAATATTATACAATAAGGAAATATTTCATGTTCTGTGATGCCTGTAATACTAGTTACATTCATGTTCATCTAAAACATGGCCAGTATAGCCTGGAAAACTGATTTACATTTTGTTTAAATTAACCTAAGTAGCAGCTGTGGTCAGGATTGTACTTCCACACTGTAGGTCCTTCGAACACCTACAGGTTTCCAATTCCAGTCACTTAGTGTCATAGATTAGATATTACATATGCCTGTGAAAAAGCTAACTGATTTGTTGGGTTTTTTTTTTTCTATTTAAAATAATAAAGCTTACTATCTAAGAGTTTGTATTAAAGCATATGGTTTTTCTTTCTTTTAAAAGTAAAGATTAAAATGCTGGGCATAGTGGCACACACCTTTGATCCGGTAAATCTCTGTGAGCTGGAGGCCAGCCTGGTCTATACATCAAGTTCTAAGCACAATCAGTACAGAATAAGAGCATCTCTTAATAATATAATGGACCAGGGCTGGAGAGATGGCTCAGCAATTAAGAGCACTGGCTGCTGCTCTTCCAGAGGTCCTGAGTTCAAGTCCCAGCAACCACATGGTGGCTCACAATCATCTGTAGTGGGATCTGATGCCCTCTTTTGGTGTGTCTGAAGATAGCAATAGTGTACTCATATCTCATGTCCATAAAATAAATAAATAAATCTTAAAGACATATATATAATGGACCATACTACTTATAGTTCAGGTTGTGCAGCAGAACTCTCTTGTCAGTCCCTCTTTAGCCACATAACCTACATTCTGTTTCTTCTCTCATATCTACATATTTTTTAGATTGGTTCATCTGTCAGATTTTCAGACATTTTCTTTAGAAGACATGGAATCAGTCTTTTCAGCCTAAGCCCAATATTCCCATTTTCACTTCTTTGCTAGTCAACATCTGAATTAGTCTGGATAATGACATTGATATTAGTATGATTCAAAGTATTTTCACCCAAATTAACTAGAAAGTTAACTGATTAACTTTTTTGTTTGTTTTCTTTTGTTTTATTGAGACAGGCCTCTCTGTGAAGCTCTGGCTGTCCTGGAACTCTCTATGTAGACCAAGCTGGTCTCAAACTCATACAGATATGCCTAGCCTTGGCCTCCCAAGTGCTGGGATGAAAAGCATGGGCTGCCTTGTCTGACCACTGGACATGTGTTTACGTCACATCACCTGAACATGACTGCTGGGTATGTGAAGAGGTTTGTAGGGTGGTCACGGATACCATTTCTACCATGTCACCTTAGGTTTGTCACCATTCCAACTAGCCAGGAGTATGACATTACTGTGGATATACCAGAGCTGGAAAAGCTAATGTTCATAACTGCAATATTTTTGGAAGCATACTAAATTCATCCATTAGTTTTAGGATAAATTATGATCTTTATCATCTTATTTAGCCCATCAGCACCGTCAGGTTCCTAATCGACTTGTCTCTTCCCATGACTTTTAAATAGGCTGTGTTTAGCAGCTCATGTTAACAATACAGATCTGTGTCTATCCTGAAGGGAGCTTAAGGTTTTATTATTTTTCTAGTTGATAATATTTTTGTGCAGAAGGATATTCAGCTTTCTCCTGCACCAATCATCTTGTTGGGCTCATTTATTAATTAAAATTGTTTATCTTTTGATAAAAATTTTTATACTGTTGATCATGCAAAATAATGGCACATTTATCTCTTTTCTCCTTCTTATTACACATTTGTGTTTCTCTTTTTTAAATTAAAAAAAATTTTTAGTACAGAATAAAGTTTATACAGGTCATGGGGGAGTTAAGAGGGTAGTAGAGGCAAAGAGAGAGAGAGAATTAGAGGAATTAGAGGAGTAGAGAAGTAGAGGCAGGCCATGAGCACATGGGGGGGGGAAGGGAAGGGAAAGAGGAGGGGGAAGGGCGGGAGAGCAAGAGAGAGAGCAAGAGAAAGCCACATCTTTTTTTCTTAAACTTTGATCTAGTACCTGTAATATTTTTAATGTTTAAATTATGAGGGATGCTACTGTTATTACTTAATTGATGCTTGACCTTAGAAGCAGTGTGCCAATAATTAGAAAATAAGGTTCCTAACATACTATCATATTGTTTTTTATAACTGGTCTGCAGAAGGATCTTTGGAAATATAAAGCACTAGACTTTTTTTTTTTAATGCTTCCCGTATAAACACATAAAATTTTCACTTCCAGGATGTTAATTTCATAAATTAATTTGTCTGACTATAATTAAATGTCGATAATACAAATTACTTTTTTAGCTTTATAACAACTCTATTTTATTTATTTATTTTGTTTCTTTTAAGACAGATTTTCTCTGTGTTGCCCTGGCTGTCCTGGAACTCACTCTGTAGCCCAGGCTGGCCTTGAAACCAGATGTGCCTGACTCTGCCTCCTGAATGCTAGGATTATGGAGGGGGGGGGTGTACCAACACCACAGGGCTTTTATATCCATCTTATTACAGAATGCTTGAAACTAATATCAATTTTATATTTCATTTTTAAAATTTTGAGCCAGCAAATAATGAAATCATGACTTTTGCAGCAAAGTGGGTGGAACTGGAGATAATGTTAAGCCAAAGAAAACAGACTCATCTCATATGCAGGATGTAGAAATGTGTGTTTATAGGACAGAGGAGAGAAAACAATGGAAAACAATGACAGTGCACACCTTTAGTCCCAGCACTCAGGAGGCAGAGGCAGGTGGATCTCTATGAGACCAGCTTGGTACACAGCAAGTTTTATGACAGCCAAGGCTACAAAGAAAAACTTCGACACCAAGAACGGGGTGGGGGGATGGGTGGGGAGCAGACACACGGGGGTTGGGGGAGGGAATACATAGCTTTTCTTTATAAATAGTGAAGTTGATTGTATGTTACAATCTTGTGTAAAATATTTACACAATTGTTTAAAATGTTTTATTTGTGTATAAGGGTGTGTATAAGGTTAGCGTTAAAGTTATAAGCAGTTGTGAGTGCCTGATGTGGGTGCTGGGCTTAGAACTCAGCTCCTCTGGAGAACAGCAAGTACTCTTCACGGCCAAACTATTTTTCCAGCCCCACTATTTTTTTAAAGAAAATATAATCCTGAGTGAGATAACCCAGTCACAAAAGAACAGACATAATATGCAGTCACTGATAGTGGGATGCTAACCCCAGAGGCTTGCACTCCCCCAGAAACAACTCACAGACTGTATGAAGTCCAAGAAATAAAGAAAACAAAAAATATATATACATATATTTACAAAACAAGAAGACTTTGACTATTTCCATGTTCCGTTTTGTTTTGCATGTACTTTACGCTTATTGTAACTATTAGGTTTTCAATGCATACTGTCAAGCCCTTGAAAAAAATCAAGTTCTGACGAAAAAAATATATTCACATGGTTTTATGTAAAAATTATTTCAATGTCTGAAAAAACATTACTGACAAAAATGTATAATTTTAAGCAAAAAATTTTTAAAATCTGTACATTTATCTTTGCTTTGTAAAATAAAGTCGTTTAAAAATAAATAAATAAATAAATAAATAAAATAAAGAAAATATAAAAAGAACATCCATTTTCCACCCTTGAGATTACGTAATGGTATGCCGCCAGTATTTTAGAATTTCCACATAGAATCTTCTTCTTTCTCTCTCTTTTTTTTTTACTATATTCTTAATGTTTATCATTACTCTCTTGTTTTTTTCCCCTTAGTTAGCCACATGTTTGTGAATTTTAAAAACTAGAATATCGAATTTCTTTTTTCAAATATCAGTCTGTAAATCACGGAATCTGTGATTCCTGTGTTCCTCTCTTCACCATCCACCATGGCTAAGCCTCCATATTTCCCTTTTTAACGTTTTTTGCTTGTCTTAGTATCCAATATAACATAGCCGTATATATGAATTATTTTGGATGGTAAGTTGCTATAAGAATAAATCCCAGGTTGGAATGGGGCCCACACACTGGTAGATGGTCTCCACCAGCTCAGTTACCCTGTCTGCCTCTTAGCCCCCCACCTTCTATCCCCAGGAATTATGAGAACTCAGTTTTAGCCTTTCTTCTCTGGAGAAGGCTGAGTCCTCTTGGTACTAAAGGGTGTTTAGCTGGGCCCTTGAAAGACAAATTCTGTTAGGTCCTTGGAAGCCACCTTTTTCACTTGTGGCAGGCATCCTTTTGTTTCTTGACTACTGAGTCTTGGGGCCACAGACACGTTAATTATGCTCTGTAAACACTGAATTATACCCCAGTCATGAACTTTTTATCTTGATCTGAGGATATTTATGAAGCAAGACATTTGGATTTTCAGGGGTAAAGTGGTAGATGAGAAGCTGTCTCTCATGAATCTCTGAGAAGAAAAACAAACCATGAGGGGAACTCCTAGAGTCATCCCACTAGTGTTCGGGTGGGAGAGGCCATGGGAGACAGTCATGGCAAAGAGCATGGTCAGATGAGGGCGCATTAACAAATTTAGACGGTAGGGAATTGGGGCTGGGAAGGCGCCATATTTCTACTCTGTGAACTAAGGCGCAAACTTGGTAATAAGAAGATAATGATAGAGAATTATAAGCATAAGTCTGTGGTCAGCAAACTGCTCACTGAAGGCTCTAAATCCAAGCATACTGGATCACTTGATTTCAGCAGCCCCCACCCTTCCACGGGGTGTTTGATTGCTGGCCGTAATCTGAAACTGGTTAACTTGAGTGCTGGCTTCTCTGTTCTCCCTGCTAGTGAGGAGCTCAGATCTCTACTTCACCTGCTCTCTGAGACATGTAGGAGATAACCATTTGGCTTACACATACACGCCCCTTCATACACAAATCAAGAATTCTCTGATGCAAGTGAAAACCTCTTCCACAGGTTGCAAAGGGCAGTGTGGTCAGCATTGGCTTCTGGTGCATAAAAAAAAAAGGGGAAGTTTCTAAAATGAATGTAGTATCAAAGCAATCATGAGGCCAGCCCAGCACTCTGGTGGTATACAGCATCAGGCTGAATAGTAGGAAACACAAGGAACTCCACCTGGCAAATTCCAAAAGAGCCACCCAGAGGCTTCTCCAATTCAATGTTTTTAAATTAGTTTCTTTTTCTCATCTTTTGACTTTTTGCTATATATTATAAATCATTTATTATTTGATATTATTTCTTGTAATTTCATACATGAATTTAGATCCTACCCATCCCTCTTCCTCCCTCTAACTACTCTGGGAACCTCCCCCTACCCTGCCTTTTCCAATGTCATGACTACCTCTTCCTCCTCTTTTATTCCAAGTTTCATTAGTGCTACTGGTATGCACATGGATAGAGGGTGCCATCTACTGGAGGATGGGTAAACTACCGGCTATGCCACTGAAAACTTTTCCAGAAGCACCTCAGCTAGGGTTGGTGTGGGGTCTCAAGAGTCTCCTTCCTCTTTACTCTGGAGCACTGACTGGCTGACTCCTGTACCATTTTCTAGGCTGGCAACCACAGGCTCTATGAATTCATGAGAGAAACAGTCATGTTCAGAAGACATTTTGCAACAATCTCCCCATGCCTTTGGCTTTTCCAACCTTTCTCCCTCCCTCTTCTGCAAGGTTCCCTAACCTTTGAAGTGAGAAGGTGAGAGACTTCACATCACTCTTGAACCAACGGGCATATCTTGTGAGGCCATAGATTATTGGGACTTGTCAGACTCATGGCTGAGTGAGACTGTTAATATTTTTCTCTCCCAGGAACCTGCAAAACACATTCCAGCACTATGGAAACTAGTCAGTAAGGATGATGCTTCCAGATCACGGTCAGTTTGACTCGTCTATGTTCTGTGACCAGACTATGTAGTGTCTTCAGCAGTAGGGTCTTACCATCAGGCTCCAGTGAGTAACCAAATCTAGAGCTTCATATTTCCAAAGAGCTCTTTGCAGATTAGTTAAGAAAGAGAATATGATAGTGTGTTAAGCAATTTTCCAGAGAAATTGTTGGCACATTGTTTTTAAGGTCAAGATCGATTAAGAAAAAGAAGTAGCATCCCTCCCTCACATTTAAACATTAAAAATTATAGGTACTTGATAAAACTGTAAGAAACAAAGATGTGCAATGAGGAGAAAAGAAATAAATGTGCCATTATTTTGCACAATCAACAGTATAAAAATTTTTATCAAAAGATAAAAAATTTTAATTAATAAACGAGCCCAACAAGATTATTGGTGTAGGAAAAAACTGAATATCTTCCGTACAAAAATATTATCAACTAGAAAAATAATAAAGCCTTAGTTTCCCTTCAGGATAGATATGGCCTGTATTTTTTGGGTAGCTGTTATAACTTGTAAAGAACTGTTTTTCTTTGTCTTTAATTTTAATCATGTTTGCTTTTCCTTGTTAAAATAATTTTTTAAATCTTGTACTTCTTTCTTTCCTTACATTCCTTTTTGAAAAAAAATTTTTTGAAAAAAATTCTAGCTGGACTTGGTGGGACACACCTTTGGTCCAAACACTTGGGAGGCAAAACCAGGCAGATCTTTTTGATTTCAAGGCCAGTCTGGTCTTCAGGTTGAGATGTAGATGTAGCTAGTTGTGTTGTAATCTACCTGTTGGGGCTGGACAACCAGATAGTCCCTTCTTCTCTGCAGTTTGGTTGTGGTTTTCTGTAACGATCTCCATCTGTTGGAAAGAGATGCTTCTTTGATGGGAGATAAGCTCTATACTCTGTGAGTATAAGAATAAATATGTAGAATGTACTTTAAAATTATGCTGGCTTAGTAAAATGGGAGTTTTATATTTCCCCCAAGACTCATGACCTCACTTGCCCTGGGTAGTTGACTAGGTTTCCAGTACCAGGTGTGATTTCCCTCTTATTGGGCAGGCCCTTTTCAAAACTATTTTGATGTAAATAAAAATATACCTAACAGTTTCTTCAAATGTCTAGGACTACTCTCTGTTGCAGGGCATTCGATCGCACTGTGAACCCTGAGATTGTTATTTACTGAAAAAGGCTATTCCTAGTTGTAGTGTGGCGGAGCTCTTAGCACACACCTTTAATTCTTCTGGCTGGAATACACACGTGTCCCTTAGTACACACCTTTACTGCTAGACAATGAAGGCAAAGTTAGTTTATTAAATGAAGCACCCATGTTCGGGAATAGCAGACCAAGTGGCAAATCAGAGGAAGATTTGACAGAATAGTATATACCCAATTCTCATGGAAAGAGAGAGGAAAAAGAACGTATTTAGGAGAGCAGTGTAGACAGAGAAGAGAGAAAGGAAGAAGGCAGTTTTACCTAGACAGTTGTACAGAGACAGAGAGAACAAGATAGGCATAGATAAAGACAGAATGAGCCAGACAGTGAGAAGGAGCCAGAAGATTAGAACAAACTGCCAAAGTTAGTATGAGGCCAAGTAGAGCAATTCAGGTGACACAGGGAAAGTGAAGCCAGACTCAGTCAACTTGGAGAGGAGTTTGAGCTAGAACAGCTGAGTGAACCAGCCAGCCCACAAAGAATAAGAAATGATGAGTTTATTAAACAGTGAGCTTCAGAGGCCAAAACATTCTAGACCTATTTAAGATTATATGGAGGCCAGAAGCTTCCAGGACTAGGCCTAGGTTAGCAGACAGGCAGTAAGCCTTAACGACAATTACTACGTGAAAATGAAAGCTATTTTACAACTATCTGAACTGATGATTATAATACTAAAAAAAGGAATTTATTCGATTAGTTTATATAATAAGTACTAGGTAATTCGTACTGGGGCAGCTACTGTAACTGAACCCATTTTTTGTTTTTTTTTAGGGAACTTGGTGAGGTTCTGTAAAGAGCCCTTTGGGGGCCACTTGCTTCTAGACACTTGGTGGGAATTTGACTTTACCAGGACAGAAGAAATAAGCTCAAAGCAGAAATCTGACTCTGGGCCTGGCTCAGGAAATAGTCCTAGATTAAGAACATTTACATTTGAGTTAATGCAAAGCTCTGAGCCAGCTCAGCAGAACCGTATATGGCAGCCCTTTAGTCTTGGTCATCCTGAGTATTGTAGGAAGGTGTTTACAGGAGTTTGTTTATTGCCTTGCTTGTTCCCTAACTCAGAACTGATCTTATTATTCTGCATGTAATTAAAATGGTATAAAAGCAGATTGGAAAATAGTAAACCCACCTCAGCCTCAGAACTGATTGGAGTCATGCTACAATGTTGTCTAATTGTCTTTTTTTTTTTTTTTTTTTTTTTAATCCCCACTCCTTCCCTGAAGAACCTGTTGGCTGACTGAGCAGGCTTGGTCAAATGGCACCTCCACATTGGAGCTCCAGCGAGAATGTGCAAAGGGAAGTAAAGATTTGGGTCAGCAGTGAATAAACCTTGTAAAATGGGACAAGATGATGGTAAGGTGTTGTGTGTGTGTGTGTGTTTAGAGATATGCTAAAAATCTAGAGGAGCAAAGATAATTGTCTTAGCCAGGGTTTCTATTCCTGCACAAACATGACCAAGAAGCAAGTTGGGGAGGAAAGGGTTTATTCAGCTTACACTTCCACATTGCTGTTCATCACCAAAGGAAGTCAGGACTGGAACTCAAGCAGGTCAGGAAGCAGAAGCTGATGCAGAGGCCATGGAGGGATGTTACTTACTGGCTTGCTTCCCCTGGCTTGCTCAGCCTGCTTTCTTATAGAACCCAGGTCTACCAGTCCAGGGATGGCACCACCCCCAATGAGCTGGGCCCTCTCCTCTTGATCACTAGTTGAGCAAATGCCTTACTGCTGGATCTTATGGAGGCATTTCCTCAAGGAAGGCTCCTTTCTCTGTGACGACTTGTGTCAAGTTGACACAAAACCAGCCAGTACAATAATTCTTATACAGGCTTTAAGTCTTTGTGCCCCGATTAGAGATAGTTTAGTCCCTAGACTTGAGAGAATGGGTTGAGAAAAGCAGTCCTCCCTGCCTATCTGGGGATGCTTTGGCTGAGAAGAAGGAAAACAAAGCTGTTTCAGAGCACTCAAAGTTCTGCTTCCTCTCTGGCTTCTACTGGAATGCTTGGTTCTGGTTCCCTTAGAATATCTGGGTGCCTTTGGGACAGCCGGTTCTCTTCCCTGTCTGTCTATTGTTTATTAGTGCACCGCTCTGTCCTTGTCTGAGTTTTAGTTCTGTTGTTTGATTGTTTGTTGCTCTGTGTTTCATGTTCCAAAGAAAAAGTGATTAAAACTTTATCTGCTGGTCATACATCCCTTGATTTAGTTTTAACTCGTTTCAATAAAAATAAAATTAAATTCAAAGCAGACTCAATTGACCTTTGGAGCCCTGCACCTTTAGTTAGGAGTCTAGCACAGTTGGAGAAGCCCTGCTTGCCTTATACATTATTGGGTATGGTTAAAAATTTGTAACATTGGTAGCAGAAAGTTGGCTTAAAACTGGTAACACAGGGTTGGTGTCAATTATAGACAACACGTGGCACGAGCCAAACCAGGGAAACAGGTTTCTAAAATACCTATAAATTGGGTTATATTTTATGTAATAAGATAGGATTCAGGGCAGTGTCTGGTGAGGTATTAGAGGCTGTAACGTTGTGTGTTCGTATGCAGGAACTGGCAGCCAAACTTTGTAGT
This sequence comes from Micromys minutus, assembly GCF_963924665.1. NCBI lineage: Eukaryota > Metazoa > Chordata > Mammalia > Rodentia > Muridae > Micromys > Micromys minutus. The sequence continues at coordinate 83,169,043 of NC_137971.1, forward strand.
GTGGAGGTGATGCACTTGGTCTTGATTTTAGAGAGACTAAATTGTTTGTTGGAGGTTGAGTTTTGCTTTTCAAAGCTGTGGTTGTGCTATGGTGTTACAAGGGAAACTTGAAGATCGTGGTTAAAATGCCAGTGTACCATTGACTGCAGTTTGCATTTCAATCACACACTCAGGATTTTAACTCCCACATATTTGCAATTAAGAAAGATTGTTTTTATACTGTTCCTTTGCATACTCGTGATTGTAAAAGGTTTGCATTTCTCATGCCTGCTTGTAATTTTAAAGACCCCTTGGAGCGATAGATATCCTTGGAAAGTTTTGACTCAAGGAATGGGCTAATAGCCCTACATTATGTCAAAAAATTGTTGCAGCTTCAATACAAGAAGTTAGGATTTGGAATCCTTTCGTGTATATTATTATGGATATTTTATTAGCTGATCCCTCTGAAAAATTTTTTTAGAATTATTTATTTTACGTATGTGAGTATGCTGTAGGTATCTTCAGACACAACAGAAGAGGGTGTCAGATCCTATTAAAGATGGTTGTGAGCCACCATGTTGCTGGGAATTGAACTCAGGACCTCTGGAAGAGCAGTCAGTGCTTTTAACCACTGAGCAATCTCTCCAGCCACCTGAAGGAATTTTATACAACAAGCTTTAAAATTTTGGAGTAATTGTTGCTCCAGAAAAGGTTCAAAGGCAATGTCTTTTTCAATAATTATGACATCAGTTATATTCTAAACAACTTGTGGAATAGAAATTCAAATAAGAAAATGTAATTTTCTTACTTTAAATGATTTTCAAAAGTTGTTAGGAGATATTAATTGGTTAAGATCTCACCTTGTGCTCACCACAGGAGGAGTTAAGCCTCTGATAGTCTCAAGGGGATGCAAATCCCAATTCCCCTTCACAATTAAATGGCCCAGGACATAGCTTTGCAGAAGGTAGAGGGAGCTATTAGTCAACAACAGATACTTTATATAGACTATGATCAATTGTTGGCTGTTTGAGTTCTTGCTATGTGCCCACAGCAGTACTTTGGCAAAAGGGACCATTAATGTGGATTTATCTTTCTTTCTCTATCCAAGTAAAGTTTTAACATCCTATTATGAAGCTGTTGCCTGTCAATACAGAACTGTAGGCTAGAATCATGAAAGTATTTTGGAAAGAATGTCTTAAGAACCTGATGAAATATTTGTTCCTTATTCCAAACAGCAATTAAATTGGTTATTGCAGAATACTGATATTTGGCCTATAGCATATACATTTTTAAAGGCAAAATTGATAATCATTATGTAAAAGACAAGTTGTTAAATTTCCCATTATGCATGCTTTTGTATTTCCTGTAAATTTATGCATACAGACCATAGAAAATGTGCTTACTGTATTTATAGATGGCTCATCTCATGAGAAGGCAGCATGTGTAATTTGATCTCATTTCCCCTTGCTTCAGCACAGATTATTGAATTATGTGCTGTAGCCACTGTTTTTGAAATGTTGAAAAATCAAGCTTTAAATTTGTATATTGATAGCTAATATATAGCTTATGGTTTGCAATTGCTTGAAATTGTTCCTTTTTTAGACAGTGCTAACTCGCAAATTGTATAGTTATTTATGCAAATACCACTCAGTTTAAGAGAACATACTGTTCTATACTTTATAGGATATTTAAGAGCTCATACTGGATTGCCTTGGACCCCTTAGTGAGGGCAGTGCCATAGCAGATTTGTGTACCAGGCAGATTACAGTCTCACTCTTTATATCAGCAAAATAATAGCTTGTGACAACAGTTTAATATTTCTAGAGAATGTGCGTGTCAAATTGCAAAGATTTGCCCTCAGTGTCCTCATGATGGTGTTAATCCTCCGGGACTTATACCCAATCAATTATGACAAAGGGATGTTACTCATATTTCTGATTTTGAAAAATTAAAATATTTGTGAATATTGATACCTTTTCAGGCTTTCTAGTTGCAATTGTTTTAATAGGAGAAGCAACTCAATGCCCACGTTGTTTTCCAAATCAGATTAAACAGATAATAGAACTGACTATTGTAGCCAAGCATTTGAGATGCTCTGTCAACAGTTTAATATTACTCATATTACTCGGATTCCTTATAATCCTCAAGGACAAGATATTGTGAAACAGATATGGTGGAACTTTAAAATATTTCCATAAAAGGGGGCGGTATATCCCTGTACACCACACAGTCATTTAAATCATGTTCTTTTTTAAATTTTTAAAATTTAGATGCCAAGGAACTCTCTGCTGAGTGTCTATGGCACCCTACAACTAGGTGTACTCATGCCTAGGTGAAATGGAAGAATCCACTCACTGGCAAATGGCATTGTCCCGATCTGCAGGATGCTGCGGGAGTGTGCTAGCTGCCAGAGTGATTGGTGAGAGATGCTGATGCTGGGAAAAAGAATGACGCTGACCTGTGAGCTTGCTGAGTGCCCTAACAATGGTCACTGGGAAGCTGTATTGGACATCTGTTCCTGACAACCTTTAACCCAGATTGGACAAGATGCCTTGCCTCAAACTTTTAGATCTTGTGGGACAGAGAACATGGAGATTGTGGAAACTGACTTAGAAAAAGTAATCAAATACAGAACTTGTTGTAATGACTCTTCTCTCTGCTTTAATGTGACCAGTTATTCTGACTCAATCATGGACTGGTCTAGAAATCAATCCAACACTGGAATTAGCAGTCTTCATTCAGAAGACTGGTCCTGACATTTTCAGAGACATTTAAAATTGCACAATTGTCTTGTATGAAGTTACATTCTCAGTGGATAAAATTGTGACAGGATCTGGATTTCTACAAGTGTTAATGCTTGTGTTAAGGTTTCCAATCTTTTATTAATTGGTTGTGTTAAAATTACTTTTGTTTCTTCTACAGTATTTAGTGTAAGTTGTATTGATTGAACACTAATTGTGTTAATGTATTGAAATCTGGCATGTCTTTTATGGTGATTTATCAACCAGCTTTTTTCTGTTGCCTGTGAGTATTACAGGACCATAGTATTCTGAAAAGGGCTTGCCAACAATGGAAAAAATGAGTTAGGATTTAAGCAGAAGCCAAGAGGATAGTGTGCTTTATTACAGCTGGTACAGCAGCTTTAATTGCTTCAATAGCTAGCACCTCTGCAATTGATTTGGCACAAGTTAAGATAGCTACTTTTGTTAAATCATTTAGCAAAAAAAAAAAAAAAAAAAAAAAAATGTTACTAATGTTTTGAGTATTTAAGAGGATTTATCTAAGTGTTTGGAAAAATGGATTGGTGTTCTTTATGATGCTATTCTAATTATTGGAGAGGAGGTTCAGAGTTTAAGAGTTTAAAGCCATCTGAGTGTCCTACTAAATATCAACAATCTTTGTCTTCCTTTGGTCTCTGATATTTAAGTATTTCCAGGAGGAAAGAAAGTATGCTTCCTACCAGTTTTCCACTTCAAATGTTGTTGGCTTGGAAAACATGTTGTATCACACACAGGACCCAAGTAATTTTTTCTGTGACTACATTTTAAACAAAGTTCACAAATCGGTTTTTATACCAAAATGCTGAAACCATTTTGAAGGCCTTTCCTACTCTTCTCAAAATTGGTTTCAAATGCCATCCATTCCCTGGTGGATGGTTGTTTTTTGAGATGAGATCTCACTCTAGCCCAGACGGACCTGGACCTCAATCTTTCAGCTTCTACCACCCTCCGGAACCCTAAGACCAGAGGTGTGAGCAACGCACTGAGGGCATCTCAATAAGATTGTCTCAGATCAGTTCTTACAGCTCACTCACTATAGGAGCACGTTCTGTAGCAAGCATAAATGAAGATTATCTGCTCCTCTGTGGGTCTGAATCCCGGGAGGGTGACAGTTTTGAGCTCCAGGGAGACGCCTTTCTCACTTTTTTTTATCTCTTCTAGAGCCTCACACTGGGCACGCAGTGGGTTGGGTGACGCTGAACGACAGGAACGCTACTCTGGCGAGCTTTTGCCAGCCAGGAACTCATCCCACTCAGGTGATTCTCCACGTCCCCCGAGGTGGCGCCCCCGCAAGCGTGTCAGCTGGGGCACTGGTTCCCGCCAAGAGCAGAGCGTTTGAAACCAGGCGGCGGCCGCAGGACAGCGGCGACCTCGAGACCACCGCCTGCCAACGCCTCCTGCTGCCAGTGCCCGCTCGCGGACCCCGCGGGGGGGAGGCGACCCGGGCGTCCGCTCTGCTGACAGAAACGCTCTCCTAGAAGTCTCCCAGGCACTGCTTTTACCGGCCCGGAGACGCTGTCCGTTTTTTGCCTAACGGTGAAGGGAAACGTGGAGTGAGGATGTGCTCAAGGGTGTGGAGGCTGTTTGAGATCGGTCCTGGCTGACTGCGGAACGAAGCGGTCACAGGCCAGCTAACCGTACAGCACTGCCAGCTGAGACCCTGAGACGCTACACAGCTGCCCCGTGCCCCGGCGCCACGCCCACTGTGGGAGGAGCGCCGTCCTTCGCGCGAGAACTCGCTTCGCCTCCCCTCTTCCTAATGCGAAGTCTCGCGAGAAATAGCAAAGGAGCCGGCCTGCAACCTGCCGGGGCGGCTCTGGTAGGTGCAGCTGGTGGAGCGGCCGCCTCACACCTAGCACCGGAGGGCTCCGGTTAAGTAGGCGGAGGAAGCGGAGCGTCGCTCGCTCTCGTGGCTCTTCTCCTCGGCTCTCGGTGGACGTCTCAGGGGCCGGCAGGTTGGAGCGGGTCGGGTGCGGGCGGCTGGGTTTGCAGTGGAAGCAGAGGGCGAGACTAGCTGCTGTGACCGGGGTCCGGGAGCCTGGCGGCGGCTCCAGGAGCGTGGGGCGCGGTGCTCGGGGCTGCGGGCTCGGGCTCCGGGTCGGGAGAGGTGGAGAAGGGAGCTGCTTTTAGGGTTAGGAGTCTGGAGGCCTTTTCCCAGGGGGAAAAAGGCTATTTTCTCACACCTCCTTTCCAACCTCCTTTCCAGGGCAGAGTAACCCAGTGCCCCGCCCCTTTCCTGTCATCTTTGGGTCATCGCAGAGACAACCCTAAGAAGGCGCATCACAATAGGGCGGTGAGTAAGACTCCCAGTTTGGGGATAAGGTGGTGGGGGAGTCGCCCTGTGGGTGGAGGATGAGACACCTGTAATGTGCTGTGTGGTTTTCTCCTGTAACCGTATCCACAATGGTAAAGCTTTGTTTCCCCCATAACTTGCTCAGAAATGGTTCTGATTTATTCTCTGTAAGACACTAACTAGCCTCTTGACACCCCTTATTTTGGGGTTTGGACTTGAGGGGAGCTGAGATTTCATTTAGTTAATGTGGGCCAGTGTGCCTACCCTCAGCTTTTCCCGATTTCCTTTTTTTTTCTTTTTAAAATGTTGAGTCTTGGCTTTTTATTGGTATTTGGAGTCCAGTACATGCCAAAATGTTTACCACTTTGTGCACTTAGTATATGAAATTATTTTACAGCTATGTAAGAGTCTGTATACTTTTTATTTAAGTTAGCAATCTGAATGGAGCAGTACAGTGTATTGATTGGCAGTTGGGTTTCTTTCTGTTCTTGCCTGCCTCCCACTCTTTTTCTAGCTCCACTAGCCAAATTTGATCAAAACTTTTTAGAGAGGGGCTTAGAGATGAATTTTGAAAGAGATAGAATGTAGAAATTGATAATAAAACGTGAATGTAAAGGCTGAAAACGTTTCTGTACTGGCAAAGCCCATTTACAACTCAACCCTGGGCATTGAACCAAGGACTGATATTATTAAGCAGAAAGCAGTAGAAAGTACTTGGGAAAATTACTTAATGGGAGATATAGATGAGTTAATATAGTTTTGGGGGACAGTTAATTTTGAAGATTTTAGGTGTAGTTTCTCTAACATAGAGCTTTATTATTCAATGTTTATTCTTATGGTTGGAGTAAAGGTAAGAAGGAAGCTTCAGGAGCATGGAGTGTGGTTAGGACCCAGAGTGATGGAGTTCAGAAAGTTCCAAGCAATGACTTTTCACACTACTCAAACTTGCAGGCAGGCTTTTTTCCTATGTTGCTCTCCCACCAGTCTGAGTTTTGTTCCATTTCATTATTTCTGTTCTTCAAAGACTTGTGTAATTTTTTCTTTCTTTCTTTCTCTTTAACCATTAAATGGAATCACAAAGAACTTCGGTCTGCTTTGCAGCCTTTTACATTCAAATGGTCTCATGAGGTGTATAAGTGATCTGGAAATAATATGCATCTCTCACGGAGCTAAGAATGAGGCATATTCACATGCCTTCAGGTTCTAGACAGATAATGAGCATGTCAGTGCACTGGAGAGCTTCTGTCCTCTGCGATGCCTCAGTGTTCAAGTCATCTGATTAATTGTATATATGAATGTGGAATCAGTCTCACCCTTAAAAATACAGGAACTCTAGAATTTTAAGTGCAGTTTCCTGATTTTTGAAATATTGACAGGTAAAACAAAAATATCTTATGTGACTCAACCAAACCTAGTTGTTTTTTAATGTAAGAGAGTACGTTAGAGCTGTGTTTTATATCTTGGTTTAGGAGCTGTGTGTAGGCCAGAATTTTATAACTAGAAACAAGTTTAAATCAACTGTGTCAGTTAGTTTGGAATTATGAAGTTTTAGAAGAATTGTGAAAAAAATGTCAAGTCTTATTAAAATAAATAGTTGGTTTAGTGTCCTTTAAGTACAGGGATTTCTAAAGTAGTCTCTCATTGCCTACACTTCTGTTTTTCACAGTTTATTACTGGTTTGAAAAATTAAATGGAAGAAAGTATAAATAAGCTCATAAGTTTTAAATTGCATACTACTCCAAGTCCAGTGATAAAATCATGTTTCTCACACTTCCCTGCCCGGAACATAAGCCTCTTCTTTCTCCAGTGAATCTGACCAAGATAGACTGCTTATCCATCTGCCACTTCAGTAGTAATTTGTTTATCAGACTGATACCTTTACAGTGTTCAAGAACCCGTATTTTATTTAATGATGGCCCACAGACAAGAGTAGTGCTGTTACTAATTTGTCTATGTCAACAAGAAGCCATAATGTGCTTCTTACATGTGAGAAAAGTGAAAGTTCCAAACTTTATAGGGAAAGAAAATCATGCCAAGGTTGCTAAGATATGTAACTCTAGTCACAGAAACATTTTACTAGGGTATATTACAATTTTCTATCTTACTGTTAGTTACTGTTACTGTGCTTAACCAGTAAAGTTTCCCATAGGTATGTATACATAAAGATTCATTTGGTACTAGTCACAGTTTCAGATATCTACTGATAACCTTGGAATATATACTTTGAGAGGGACTATATTAACATTTTACTGTGGGAATAACTAATGAAAACTTTATTGATTTGTGTTTACTATTTGATTTATAAGTGTCTTAAGAGTATATTGGTTTATTTAGAAGGTCATTATTATACTTGTACCTAGTATGTAAAATTAAGTCCAACATACCACCTACAGTCCATTTCAGCATTTGAATACTCATCATTTCTATACCTTACCACACTGTGCCCCTGGGTATAGACTTACCAGAGGAAATACGGATTTCTCTGGCGCTTGGGGAGAGTGAGAAGCTTGGCAATGGGATGAAGAAGGTGTGATGTAAAACAGACATTCTTGTACCTCTTCTTTACAGAAACCATTGATTTAAATTATTTTTCTATTAAGAATGGGTGCTTTGTTTTTATGTCTGATACATTTGTGGAATTGAGCCTTGTGAATTAAAACTCACGCACTAGTAGGAAGTATTTTAATCACATAATCTGCTTCAAGTTTTGTTGGGCTGTGAGGAATGGGAGTTTATAGGTCAAATGCAAGTCCGGAGAGGTGGATATTGCAAAGTAAGGGTTTTTATCTTAGTGATAAAGTGATGAAAGCCAGGTAAGGAACAGATTTTCAAAAAGGAAGAAGGAATAGCTAAATACTTCTTTGTTACCGTGTAGTTGTACAGACAGGACTGACTTCACAACTGAGTTCATTATAACTTGTATGAAGACTGCAAAGGATATTTTTTAAGTCAGGACTTTTGGGGAGGTGTTATATACTAGATTTTCTTAGGTTTAGCCCAGTCTTTTTAAGTTCATTGAGGCTCATATCTCTTCATCAGTTCCCTGCTTTTCTCTAGAGCAAGAGGTGAAAAGAGAAGATATGTTATTTTTATAAAATATTCCTATCTGAGAGTTTTTAAAACATTTTTAATTTTATTATTTTCATTTATTAAATCCTCTGGTTTCCCCTCACTGCTCCCCTAGTTCCTTTGCCCCATTCTACTCTCCCCCAGATCCACTCCTCCTCGTTTCTCTTCAGAAAAGGACAGTGCTCCCGGGGATATCAACTGAACATGACACATACCTCATATTATGCTGAATGAAGCAACCCAGTAGGAGGAAAAGGGTCCCAAAAGGAGGCAAAAGAGTCAGAGACAGTCCCTGCTTCCACTGTTAGTCCCACAAGCATAACATACATACATACAGAGGACCTAGGTTAGACCATACAGGCCCCCCCCCCACCCCCCGATTGTCAGTTCAGTCTCCGTGAGCCTGTGAGCACCCAGGTTAGTAAACTTTGTTTTAGGGATTTGTCATATACTTGTGTGGATTATCTTGCTGTTGGGGGGGGGGGGGGCAGGGGGAGAGGTCATTTCCTTGCGTTTCCATGGTGACTTATTAAGGAAGGAAATGCTTGTTTAAGCAAGTAGTTTTCACCCCCCTCCTTCTCTCTGAAGTTATTTTTCCAATGAGGATTAGAAGAAGGGTTTGAGTGTACTTTCCTGAGTGCCTTTGGTTCTGTTTTGGGGTCTCCTGTTTCTTAGAGCATACATTTTCAATATATTCATCTGTATGGTAGGTTTATCTGAGCAGGCTGGACCTGTGTGAGGGAGAAGGAAATGGAACACCTACATTTCTAATTGGGTAAGTGTAATTTATAATTGAAGTGATTTACAATTTGACCAGTGGTTTGGGTCATATTTTTAATCCTCATCTATCTAACTTCTTTATTGTTTCTTTGTTGGTCTAAAGTAAAATTATGGCAGAGTTTGGCTCTGGGGAAAGATACGGATGTTTGTTATAGAGGAAAAGTTACAAGTTAGGCATCCCTACTCCCAAATCTGAACTCTGAAATGCTGCAAAATCTGAATCACAAGTCTAAAGGTTTGTTTCACGTGTAAAGTTATCTTTAGAGTACGTGTATAGGTTATTTATAAAATATAAATGAATCTGTGTTTAGTCTTGGGTCCAAGATCATTTATATATGCAAACATTCCAGAATTTTAGAAAAAGATCCACAAATAATCTGGAATCTGAAATACTTTTGGAGCCAGGCATTTTAGATATGAGATACTCAACCTGTCTTAGAATTTTGTTTTTCTCTCTTTAATTGAATGTTTAATAGGGTTCAAGCTAATGTTGCAGTTTCCTTTATTTCCTCCTGGTTTACTTTATGGTCTTTGAAACTGTTACCTCTTTGCAAAGAAGGTAGCAAACTAGAACTCAGGTAGAAAGTGAACAGAACTCAGAGATGCTCTCTAGAGAAAGATTAAAAGGGTGGTGACTTTACAGATGGAGGGAATACAGTGAATTAAACACAACTGTTAAGTATTTGGATGCTAGATTTTTGGATTAGAACTGGTAGAATCTGTGATTGCATTATGAAATTTGAATAACTCCAGAATCTGGAACATTTGCAATCCCAGGCATTTTGGTTAATAGATACTTTACCGTATTTGAAGTAGAAAACATAAAGAGGAGTTTGTTACATATGCAAGCATATGTTACAGATTTCTGAAGATTGTGAGATGTCATTGCTTTATCTTTTCAGTAAAAGCAAAGATACCTTTCTTTATTAATAACTTAATTATATTGTTTAAAAATGTAATGTACCTGACTATATGTCCTTAATGTCCAAGGAAGATTAGTGCTAAACACCCTGTGAATATAAGGTCCTTAGCTGCTTAAGCTCTTGCTGTAAAATGGAGTAATATTTCTATATAACCTAAACACAATAAATCCTCTATATACTTTAAGTCATCTTGAGATTATTTAATGCTTAACTCAATGTAAATTCTATGCAAATGGTTGTTCTACTATAGTTAGAGAATAATGACAAAAACTGTACGATCTTGAGTTGGTTAAGTCTGTGGGTGTTGAACATGAGAAAACAGAAAGTTAACTACTCATTGTTGGAGATGAAAGAAATGATAAATTAGTACTTGGGGACATCAAAAATTAGCATTTTGTATTTAGCTGGGTATGAGATTCTGTCACAGTGAATAACTGATTAAAATACTACTTGGCTAGACACTATGAATAATATTATTTCTAAGATAATTTTAAATTGTCATATTTTTATTCTTGAGATATTTGGAATCATTGAGATTTGAATTTAAAGCTCACTATTAGCTCTTTGGTGCTAAAGCTACGTAATCTATTTAATAATTTGTTTCTTCCCATGAAAATGTGTATAGAACATTATACGGATTTAAAGATAAAGGGAGAATATTTTAAAATACTGTATAACTAATAGAACAATATGTCAGTGTACATTTTTAGCACTTTGGCTTTTCTTTATGCCCAGAAGATAAATAGCATATTGTCATTGTTGCTCTTACTCCCCTGCCTACCTACCTGTGTTTTAATTTACATGTATTTTTGCCAATCTCATTTAGAAAGGACACATTCAAATTTTATTTATAGCTTTTGATGGTATAATTTTTCTACACAATTACAAAGTTTCCTTTTTCTTTATTCTGATAAAGATTGAACAATAGTAAGTCCTGCTTGTTTTCAATGTTGGTATTCATTGTCTGGTATTTGTTAGTCTATATAATTTAAATGTCAGAAAAGAAAAGGGGTGAGTATTTTGAAAATTGTCTATTAGAATTTTTTAAAACTAAAACATGTATTAAATTATTTTATTTTCCACGTTAAGATATTTGATTATACTTACTTGTAATAAGTTGAACATTCTGGATTTTTTGTTTGCAGACTATATTAATTGCCAACCTAAAAGTAATTTAAGAAGTGCTGTTATTGTGGGTGGGTGGTGATGGGCTGTAGAGGATGAACATACCACAGAGCGTATGTGAAGATCAGAGGATAGTATGTGAAGTTAGTTCTCTTCTTCCTCCTTCACATGGGTCCTGGGGGTTGAACTCAGGCCATCAAGCTTGCAATACAAGCACCTTTGTCCACTGAGTCCTCTCATCTGCCCTCTGTCCCCCATGAAAAGATACTTTAAAGATCAGTTACCTAAGAATTGCAGGTAAAGGTTTTTGTAACAAATAATTTTTATGATTTTCTCATTTGTGGCTGGGCATACAAAGTGCTGACTTATTTTTAAAGTAGTTATTTCATTCGAGGCAGTTTGTTTTTACAGAGTATTGGGCTTGAATTTGGTTTTCTAATATCTAGAAAGCAAATGGTGATGTCTGCTTCTTTAAACTCCTCATTTATTCATTTAGAGGTTGTGTGTGTGTTTGGATGTGTGTGTGCTTTTTCAGCACCGAGGATCAAACCCGGGGCCTTGTGCTTTGACGTGCTAGTAGGCTCTGTTGCTGAGCTGTTCCCTTAGCCAGGGACAACTGCTCATAGAATCCTGTGACTCCCTATGATGGTTAACTGTAGGGTACTCTCAGTCTTTGTTAAGTCCTCCTCATATGATAGTTAATTGTAGGGTACTCTTCAGTCTTTGTTAAGTCCTACAATGCTGGTTTCTCCTTTAAAAGAGAATATTTAATTATTAGAGACTAGTGGAACTATCAAACTATAATATACAGAATACTTTAAATAAATTAACTAATACTCTTAAAAATTGGAAGAGAACTGAAGCAAACATGAATCTAAGGTACTTATTATACCTAGTAGTTGGAAGGCTGAGCCTATAATATAGGTTGAAGGTTCGCTGAGTGTTTTGTTCCAGTGTCACCTCTGATGGGCTGCATGCATGTCCTACTTTATAAGGTATGTGAAAATGTGTATCCTGCAGTAGGAAGGAGATGTTAAAACTTCTGTTTAGATGGGACTTTCACTGCATGTTTTTTTTTAAATTTTCCTTTTTTAAATAAATTCTTACTATATAATACTATTATGATAGGATATATGAGTTATACATATGCTTTATATCAGTTGAGCTCAGAACGCATTAAAAGGTAAAGCTGCTGTAATTTAGATATCTGTGTATCCCTAGTGAATGATACTATTTAACAGTAGCCTTAAATAACTTTTAATTTTGAAATTGGTCTATGAGAACTTTGAAACATTTTTTATGAAATGCTTTGATGAAAAATTTATTCTACAAACTTTGTTTGAATAATTGTGTTAGAATACATGATTAAAAGTTTTCTCATAAATTTGAGTATCCATTTTTCAGTACTTCAATTGCCGTTGGTCATCATTTAAACACTTTGGTTATCATCAAACAAAAACATTAATAGGTTAAAAAACTGCTTTAAAATTTCTTCTCTTCCTACTTTGACCATTTTGGATAAGGTGTGTGGATATAAATTGTATGTTTAAAACTAACCCATTATTTTATGTTATAAAACTTAAAGTTTGCCACTTACCTTTTTATATCATCTAATCAGATGATTCTCAGAAGTCTGTAGTCTTAGTTCCAGTTCCTGATTTCTTTGGTGGGTCTTTGCTAAAACTTTTAGCATACAGCTACTGATTGTACATACTTGTTTTTTATACTAGAATTTTTTGCCTTGAAAGATTGTTAACTTTTTTAAAAACTTTACTTCAATTATGTGTATCTGCATATTTCTGTGTCTCTGAGTGTCTGTACACATGTCTGTGCACTGATACGTATGTATGCACGTGAAGGACAGAACAGGGCAGCCCATTCTTTTGAGCTAGACTTAAAGGTGTTTATTGGATGCCTAGCTTATGTGGGTGCTGGGATCGAAACTCTGGTCCTCATGATTGTGTAGTTGTGCACTTTTAACCAGGGAGCCATCTCTTTAGCTCCCAAGGCTCAGAAGTTTTTTTTTGTTTTTTGATTTAAATGTGAATCTTTTTTTAAACTTTATTTTAAAAAACAAAGATAAAAGAAAAAAAAATTTAAACATTTTTGCATAAATGTATAAATTACATTTTTGTCAGTGCTTGGTTTTTTTTTTTTTTTCTTTTATTAAGGTTTGATACTCTGCATTAAGGTCTTACTAGTTACAATGAGCAAAAAGTACATGTAAAACAGGATGTAACCTGGAATTAGTCAACGTTTTCTTGGTGTGTAAGGATTGAGCATAATGGTTTTTGGTGGTTTTTTTTTTGTTTTGTTTTGTTTTCTTTTCTTTTCTTTTCTTTCTTGAGCTTCACACAGTCTGTGAGTTGTTTCTGGGACAGTCCGAGCCTCTGGGGTTAGCATCCCACTATCAGTGACTCCATATTATGTCTGTTCTTTTGTGACTGGGTTATCTCACTCAGGATGATATTCTCTAGATGCAACCATTTTCTTAAGAATTTGGTTAAGTCATTGTTTCTGATAGCTGAGTAGTACTCCATTGTGTAAATGTACCACAATTTTTGTATCCATTCATCTACTGAAAGACATCTGGGTTCTTTCCAGCTTCTGGCTATTATAAATAGAGCTGCTGTGAACATTGTGGTACATATGTCTTTGTTGTATATTGGAGTGTCTCTGGGGTATATGCCCAGAAGTGGAATAGCTAGATCTTCAGGTAGTACTATGTCCAATTTTCTGAGGAATCCGCCAGACTGATTTCCAGAGTGGTTGTATCAGTTTACAACCCCACCAACAGTGGAGAAGTGTTCCTCTTTCTCCACAACCTCACCAGCATCTGCTGTCATCTGAGTTTTGGATCTTGGCCAATCTGACAGGTGTGAGGTGGAATCTCAGGTTTGTTTTGATTTGCATTTCCCTGATGGCTAAAGATGTCGAGCACTTCCTTAGATGTTTCTCAGCCATTCAATATTCCTCAATTGAGAACGTTTTGTTTAGCTCTGTACCCCATTTTTTAATAGGGTTGTTTGATTCTCTGGTGTCTAGCTCTTTGAGTTCTTTGTATACCTTGGATATTAGGCCTCTATCTGATGTGAAGTTGGTAAAGATCTTTTCCCATTCTGTTGGCTGCCGTTTTGTTTTCATGACAGTGTTCTTAGCCTTACAGAAACTTTGCAATCTCATTAAGTCCCATTTGTTAATCTTTGACCTTAGAGCTTGAGCCATTGGTGCTTTGTTCAGAAAATTTTCTCCTGTGCCTATGTGTTCTAAGGTTTTCCCTACTTTCTCATCTAATAGTTTCAGAGTATCTGGTTTAATGTGGAGATCTTTGATCCACTTACACTTGAGCTTTGTACAAGGAGATAAGAAAGGGTCTATTTTCATTCTTTTGCATGCTGAGTGCCAGTTGGACCAGCACCATTTGTTGAATAGGCTGTCCTTTTTCCATTGAATGTTTACAGCTCCTTTGTCAAAAATCAAGTGACCATAATATGTGAGGGCTCATTTCTGGATCTTCTATTCTATTCCATTGATCCACATGCCTATTTCTGTACCAGTACCATGCAGTTTTCAGCACAATTGCCTTGTAATATAGCTTGAGGTCAGGGATAGTGATTCCCGCAGATGTTTTCTTGTTGTTGAGGATGGATTTTGCTATTCTAGGTCTTTTGTTATTCCAGATGAAATTGCACATTGATCTTTCCAACTCAATGAAGAACTGGGTTAGAATTTGATGGGGATTGCATTGAATCTGTAGATTGCTTTTGGTAGGATGGCCATTTTTAAAATGTTGATCCTTCCAGTCCATGAGCATGGGAGATCTTTCCATTTTCTGAGATCTTCCTCAATTTCCTCCTTTAGAGGTTTGAAGTTCTTGTCATACAGGTCCTTCACTTGCTTAGTTAGAGTCACACCAAGGTATTTCATAGTTTTTGTGACTATTGTGAAGGGTATCTTTTCCCTAATATCTTTCTCCACATGTTTGTCCTTTGAATATAGGAAGGCTACTGATTTGTTTGAGTTAATTTTGTATCCAGCCACTTTGCTGAACTTGTTTATTAGCTGTAGGAGTTCTCTGGTGGAATTTGTGGGGTCAGTTAAGTACACTATCATGTCATCTGCAAAGAGTGATGTTTTTACTTCTTCCTTTCTGATTTGTATCCCCTTGTAATTGCTCCAGCCAGGACTTCCAGTACTATGTTGAATATGTAGGGGGAGAGTGGGCAGCCTTGTCGAGTCCCTGATTTTAGTGGGATTGCTTCAAGTTTCCCACCATTAAGTTTGATGTTGGCTGTTGGTTTGCTGTATATTGCTTTTATTATGTTTAGGTATGGACCTTGGATTCCTGTTCTTTCCAGGACATGAAGGGGTGTTGAATTTTGTCAAATGCTTTCTCAGCATCTAGTGAGATGACCATGTGATTTTGTTCTTTGAGTTTGTTTATATGGTGGATTGCATTGATGGATTTCCTTATATTAAACCATCCCTGCATCCCAGGGATGAAGCCTACTTGGTCATGGTGAATGATCGTTTTGATGTGTTCTTGGATTCGGTTTGCAAGGATTTTGTTGAATATTTTTGCATCAATGTTCATAAGTGAGATTGGTCTGAAGTTCTCTTTCCTTGTAGGGTCTTTGTGTGGTTTAGGAACGAGGGTTATTGTAGCCTCAAAAAATGAGTTAGGGAGTATTCCATCTGATTCTTTCTCGTGGAATAGTTTGGAGAGTATTGGTGTTATGTCCGCAATAAATGTCTGATAAAATTCTGCACTGAACCTGTCTGGACCTGGGCTTTTTTTGGTTGGGAGGCTTTTGATGACTTCTTCTATTTCTTTAGGTGTTATGGGATTATTTATTTGGTTTACTTGGTCCTGGTTAAACTTTAGGATCTTGTATCTGTCTAGGAATTCATCCATTTCCTCCAGATTTTCCAACTTTGTGGAGTAAAGGCTTTTGTAGTAGGATCTGATGATTTCTTGAATTTTCTCAGTTTCAGTTGTTATGTCTCCACTTTCCTCTCTGATTTTGTTAATTTGTATACTCTCTCTTTGCCCTCTAGTTAGTCTGGCTAAGGGTTTATCAATCTTGTTGATTTTCTCAAAGAACCAGCTCTTGGTTTTGTTGATTCTTTCGATGGTTCTTTTTGTTTCTATTTGGTCTATTTTATTAGACCTAAGTTTATTTCTTGCCGCCTACTTCTCTTGGGTGTATCTGCTTCCTTTTGTTCTAGGGCTTTTAGCTGTGCTGTCAAATTACTGATGTATGCTCTTTCCAGTTTCTTTTTGGAAGGTCTCAGAGCTATAAGTTTTCCTCTTAGTACTGCTTTCATTGCATCCCATAGGTTTGGGTATATTGTGTTTTCGTTTTCATTGAATTCTAGAAAATCCTTAATTTTTTTCTTTATTTCTTCTTTGACTCTGCTACCGTTTAACAGAGTGTTGTTTAGTTTCCATGTGTATGTGGGCTTTTTGTTGTCTTTGTTGTTGTTAAACACCAGCCTTAGACCATGGTGATCTGAGAGGATGCATGGGAGTATTTCAATCTTCTTATATCGATTGAGGCTCGTTCTGTGTCCAGTTATGTGGTCGATTTTCGAGAAGGTGCCCTGAGGTGCTGAGAAGAAGGTGTATTCTTTTACTTTAGGATGAAATGTTCTGTAGATATCTATTAATTCCAGTTGGTTCATAGTCTCTGCTAGTTTTACAGTGTCCTTGTTCAGTTTCTGTTTCCATGATTTGTCCATTGGTGAGAGAGGGGTATTAAAGTCTCCCACTATTATTGTGTGGGGTGAAATGTATTTTTTGAGCTTTAGTAGGGTTTCTTTTATGAATGTGGGTGCTTTTGTATTTGGGGCGTATATGTTAAGGATTGAGAGTTCCTCCTGACAGATTTCCCCTGTAATGAATAAAAAGTGTCCTTCCTTATCTTTTTTGATAACTTTTGGTTGGAAATTTACTTTATTCAATATTAGAATAGCCACTCCAGCTTGCTTCTTGGGGCTGTTTGCTTGGAAGTTTTTTTCCCACCCTTTTACTCTGAGATAGTGTCTGTCTTTGTCTCTGAGATGAGTTTCCTGTATGCAGCAAAATGCTGGATTTTGTTTATGTATCCAGTCTGATAGCCTGTGTCTTTTTATTGGGGAGTTGAGTCCATTTATGTTAATAGATATCAAGGAATAGTGGTTGCTGTTTCCTGCTATTACTGCTTTTGTCGGTTGAGTTGTGTCTGTGTCTCTTTCTTTTGGTTTTTTTGCTTAGGAGTTTTCTTTTTTTTACTAGGATGTAGTTCCCCTCATTGTATTGGGTTTTCCACCTATAATTCGTTGTAGTGCTGGGTTTGTGGTCAGATATTGTGTAAATTTAGATTTGTCTTGAAATATCTTCATCGCTCCATCTATGGTGATTGATAGTTTTGCTGGGTATAGCAGCTTGGGCTGGCACTTGTGCTCTCTTAGGGTGTGCATGATGTCTGTCCAGGCTCTTCTAGCTTTCATATTCTCTGTTGAGAAATTGGGTGTGATTCTGATTGGTCTGCCTTTATATGTTACCTGACCTTTTTCCCTTACTGCTTTTAGTATTCTTTCTTTGCTTTGGGCACTTGGTGTTTTGACTATTATGTGTCGGGAGGTATTTCTTTTCTGGTCCAACCTATTTGGAGTTCTGAAGGCTTCTTTTATGCTCGTGGTCATCTCATTCTTACGGGTAGGGAAGTTTTCTTCTGCAATTTTGTTGAAGATATTTACTGTGCCTCTTAGTTGATATTCTTCTCCCTCTTCTATTCCTATTATCCTTAGGTTTGGTCTTCTCATTGTGTCCTGGATCTCCTGGACATTTTGGTTTAGGAGCTTTTTGGTTTTTGCATCTTCTCTGTTTTGTCTATGTTTTCAATGTTGTCTTTGGCCCCCGAGATTCTCTCTTCCACCTCTTGTAGTCTATTGGAAATGCTTGTATCTGTGACTCCTGATTTCTTTTTTAGGTGTTTTCTACCTCTAGGGTTATCTCTTTTAGTGTTTTCTTTATTGTGTCAATTTCCATTTTAAATTCCTTCTTCCATTTCTTCATCTCTTTGGTTCTGTTTTCCTCTAGTTCTTTGTTTTTCTTGTTTCCTCTTTAAAAGCTTCTGATTCTTTTTGCTTTTCCTCCCGTTCTTGTTTAAGAATCTCTATCATCGTCTTGATATATGATTTTAGGTCTGCATCTTCTTTTTCTGGAGTGTTTGGCATTCCGCTGTTTGCTGTGATGGGAGAGCTGGGTACTGGTGTTGCCAGGTTGTCTTAGTTTCCCTGGGATATGCTCTTTCGCTTTCCTCTTGCCATCTTGTTGTCAGTGATATGTTCTTGCCTTTCCCCTGTACCTGGCCTGTGTCCTTGGATCTCCGCTGGTCCAGGTGGCGGATGGTCCGAGCCCTGTTCCTCACCCCAAAGCTGCCGGGTGGGAACAGAGGTCCCAATGCTGGGTTCCTGGTCCCTGGATCAGGCAGGGCAGGGGCGCGCTTTCCGTGCGCACTCGGCCTTAAATATGAATCTTAGTAGTTTTGTTTTTATTCTGAAAATCAGTGTTTATCCACCGTGTCACTTTTTATCTCTTACTGTTTTGAAATGTCACTACTTTGTATTAGCGGAGTCTGACATTTTGATGAGTTGTGTGTTAAATCTGAGAGATGGTATAGCATAATTGAAAAAAATACCAAATTTGACTGTAGAGATTGATCATAGCTTTAATTGGCTATGTAATAGATGCTAAAGCAAGTTACTGAAATCAATCTTAATTTAAAGGTCTTTGAATATTAAAAAATGTTTATTCTCAAAATGGAACATTGTCCAGATTCCTAAGTTATAAAGATATCTAGAGAGTTGTTTTTTTGATACCAAGTATTTTGTCCCAAGGCACTTTTTTGATTGTTTAAAATGAAGAGGGAAAAATAACTTCTTTTGTGAAAAAGGCTGTAATATTTTGCTTCTTTACTGGCAAATCCAGTAAAGAATACCAGCCTTCCTGGTCATTATAACTGCTCAACTTCAAGAACATTGTACCCATGTCAAACCCCAAAGAAATAGCTGTAACATAGGCACATGTAGCTATTTAAATTAATTTTAAGAGTTAAAAATCCACTTCATTTAGGTATGGTGGCATAGGTCTGGAATCTGTGAGTACCCAAGAGACTGAGACAGACCAATCACTGAGATAGACAGTAGCTTGAGCTAAACCAAGCCTAGATCACATGGTGAGACTTTGTCTAGAGAAACCAAACCAAATTCTTCAGTGGAAGTAGACACTATCTTTTTGAGCCTGGTATGGTGCCACACACCTTTAATTTCATCATTGAGGAGGCAAAGGCAAGAGAACTCAAGGCCAGTCTAGTCTACATGGTGAATTGCATAAATACCCTGTCTCAAAAACAAAACAAAACAAAACAAAGCAAAGAGAAGATACAGACATGCTAGGCAATGGTGATGCATACCCTTCATCTCAGGCAGGGAAAAGAGAGAGAGACAGGAGGATCTCTGTGAGTTCAAGGCTAACCTGATGAGTTCGAGGACAGCCAGAGCTATCTAGAAAACCTTTCACCAAAATCCAAAAAATGAAAAGAAAAAAAAAATCAGACACTATCTTTTTTCCCCCTTTTAAATTTTTTGAAATGATTTTATGTGTGAATGTTACACCTGGATGTATGTAAGTGCATTGTATGGGTGCCTGGTATCAGTGGATGTCAAAAAAGGGTGCTGGATTTCTTGGAACTGAAGTTACAAATGGTTGTGAGCTGCTATATGGCTGCTGGGAATGGAAAGCAGGTTCTTTGAAAGACCAACAAGTGCTCTTAGCCACTAAACTATTTCTTCAGCACTTACTTAAGAAAAAAAGAAGTGTGTGTGTGTACGTGTGTAAAAGCATAAACTGTACCTTCAGCAGATGCCTTTCCTACCCCACCTACCTTTGTTTTTCTTGGCTTTTTCTCTTTCCAATCCCTTTTGTTTCCTAAGATAGTTTCACTTCTATATTAATGTCAGATATCTATAAATAATTTTATGTATCTCTATGAAATCTAGGAGCCACAAATGAGAGAAAATATATTTGCCCTCCAGTTGCATCTATTTTCCTGAAAACCACAGTCTCTTTATGACCAAAAGCATATATCCATTATGTATAAGTAGATCACATTTTCTTAGTCTTTTTTTTTTTTTCTGTTGTTGGACACTAGGTTGATTCTGTAACTTGATTATTATGTACACATTAATATATATTGTAATACTTATACCTAGGAATGGTCTGGCTGGGTCATTTGGTAAGGTCTATTTTTTAATTTTTTTAAGGAATCTTCATTATGCCTTCCAGGATGACTGGACCTAGTTTACATTTCTAATAGCAGTAAGAATTCCCATTTGTCAACATCCTCACCAGCATTTGGTGTTCTCTGTTCTCTTTATGACTGTCATTCTGGCTGGGCTAGACAGACTCAGTGTGGTTTTGATTTGCATTCCTCTTATGGCTAGTGGGATAGAACTGCCTGTACATTTCATTAGCCACGTTGTTGGATTTCTTGCTTAGGTTTCTTTGTTCCTTATATACTCTAGATACTAACCTTCTGTCAGATATATAGGCAACAGATTTTTTTTCATCCTGTAGGCTGTGTCCACTGGATTGACTGCTTCCATTTTCTACAGAAGTTTTTTTAACTTTATGAGGTTGCATTTGTCAGTTGGCATTATTTCCTGAGTGACTGGAGTCATAATTAGAACTGAGTACTTGCCTATACTTTAATCTCGGACCATTTTTGCCTATACTTCTAATAGTTTCAGAATTTTAGGTCTTCATTAAGATCTGATGAACTTGAGTCGATTTTTGTTAAAGATGAAATAGAAGTCTATTTTCCTTCTTCTACATGTGGATATCTAGTTTTTCCAGCATCTTAAGTTGAATAGACTGTTTTTTCCCCAGTGTATGTTTATGGCATCTTTGTCAAAATTGGGTGGCAGTAGCTGTGGGTTTGTATCTGTCTTCCTTCTCTGTTCCATTGATCAGTGTGCCTGCTTTCTTGCTGGTGCCGATTTCGTTTGTTTTGTTATGATGACTTTGTGGTATAACTTGATCAGGTATAGTGATGCTTCCAGCATTATTTTTGCTCAGGATTGTTTGGCTGTCTGGGATCTTTTGTGCTTCCATAAGATCTTTAAGGATTTATTGTTGTGTTGCCTTTTCTGCTTCTGTGTATGATGATATTGAAATTTTATGGGAAATATGTTCAATCTGTAAATTGCTTTTGTAATATTCTTCCAATCCATGACTATGGAAGGTCTTTCTATCTTCCAGTTTGTATTAGTTACTTTTTCATTGCTGTTACAAAACACCATGGTCAATGCAACTTATTTATTTGGGTTTATGGTTCCAGAGGGTAAGAGACCTACAGAGGCAGGACAGGGAAGCCTGGCAGGTAGGGAGAGTGGCTGGAACAACAGGCTGAGAGAGAGTTCACATCTTAAACCACAGAGGGAACAAACTAGAACTTTAAATATTTGTTGTGCTGCTAGGAACAGGAAAGGAACAATTTTTTAAAATATATTAATACCTTGATTAAGGAATGAATGAAACGCACACTTAAGTACACACACAAGAAAGGAACACAAGCTGGCCAGTGACATAGATACTTGAAGATTGAGGCATGATTTCCAACATGGGGCTTGCCTGGGATTCATAGCAAGACCCTGTCAAGAAAAAAAGCAAAATGAAGGGAGAGGGAGGATGGAAAGAAAAGAGAGAAGGGGAATGGAGAGGGGACACAGAGGAGGAAATGAGGCAGAAGATGAGAGATGAGTGAACAAAGTAATTTTAATACAAAAGTTATAAAGTAGTACTTTGGGTGTTAGGAAAATAACTCAGTTGGTAAAGTGCTTGCCGTTCAGGCATGATGATCTGAGTTCAATCTCCAAAACCCCATTTAAAAAATTACTTGCTCATAATCCTAGTGCAAGGAAGTTGAAGACATGGAGTCCTCTGGAGCTTTCTGGCCAGCCAGTGTAACCTAATATAGTTCCAGGCTAACTGAGAGAGATTGTCTTAAAAGAAGGTGAACTGTGTCCTGTGGAGTAACACCCAACTTTGAACTTCATCTTCCACATACACAGTGATGCACACACCAAAAGTATAGCTTGGAGGCTGAGGATGTAACCCAGTGGTAGAACATTTCCTGTCACGCATAAAATCCTAGCTTTGATCCCTAGCACTGTAAAAATAAACTCTTATTTTGATTGCAACAAATCAGAAAAGAATAAACCTTTCTTATTAGAATTGAAATTGAGTACATTCTCAATTTGACATTTGAAAGGGCTTCTGTGTGAACAATCATCTTTGAGGGATATTGGGGACACCTAAGACTATTTGATATCTTTAAAAATATTTTCAGAGGACTTATACTTACTTTCCTACCTACATCCATATACGCAACTCCCCCCCCCCCCGCTCTGTGTGTGTGTGTGTGTGTGTGTGTGTGTGTGTGTGTGTGTGTGTTTGAAGATAGAACCCAGACAAGAATGAGATATATCCAAAACCCTATTTTTCCTTTCTTGGTTTATGGTACTTATGAGCAGGTATTGTCATTAGATTTAAATTGAATTATATTTTTTCCATCAGTGCTCTTTGCCATGACTGAATTATAGGTTTAGTTATATGATAATTCTAAGACAAGCCACTATAAAGCTGTCTTATAAATATTTATACTTTGTATTTTCTCTGCATTAGTAGATCATAATACATGCCCTTCAGGTTCTTTCATCTTAATTACTTAATTAGAACATTTTATAAAAACTTACATTCAGGTCACAGTAAGCTGTACTAAGTCATGGGGACATAAACATAAATTATACTTTGTTTTTGTCCTCAAGGATCTTGTAGTATTTGAGGAACCTATGACAGAAACATTTTGCTAGTCTATATGTGTGGATCATTGTACACCAAAACAGAGCTATACTTAGGCAGTTATTAAAGAATAAAAATTCTATTAAAGAAAATTTCAATGACAAAGCCACTTCTAAATACCAGTATGTTGTTAATCATTATACAAACCGTAATTAGAAAATTCAAATAGTACAAGAAAGAATACAATGAAAAATAAATTTCCTCTTTATTTCTATTTGATATTTCCAGACATTCTTTTAAATCTGGCTTCTCTAAAGCTCTTAATAATAATTCCTGTTGTGTGTCTGTAGTGGCTCCAGATCCTTACTGTGTTATGTGTTATTAGATGTGCCCCAGCTCTTTGCAGCTCTGCTCATTTTCTCTTTGCCATCTGCTCTTACACTAATTTCTCATTTCACTGTTCCTTTTAGCTCAAGCTGCTTTTCATTTTACTTTTTGATACTTGTCATTTATCTACTGAGATTCCTTTTTGTTATTCATCAAGATTCTTTTTTTCTTTCAGATCTTTGGGTCTGTGGGCCTGTGTTTGAATATATACATAGAGTGCTTTGAAGTTTGGTAACCCAATATCTGGGTCCACATGAAGTCAGTTTTTGGCTGAAATTTGGCTGTTATGGAATTCTCATAAGGCTTGCTGTTTGTTGTTCTAGTGACTACTATTTAACATGGAGTCAGGCAAACTTATCTCCCTTTCACTATATAGTAGCTCTGTTAGACCAGTTCTTCCATTTTTAAGCTTCTTTCTCATTGGCTTCATATCTGGGAGCAAGTCTCTGGAAGGAATTTCTTCCTTACATATTGTTATTTGATATTAGCCAAGAATTTGGGCAAAGTCAGATTTTTTTTAAAAAATTCATCCTTTCTGTGTCCTTTTTTTTTGAGGGGGGAGGACACTTTTTGTTACTAGCCTGTTTGCTGTTGGTCTCTCTTCATTAACATTCTAGCAGTAAAGGTTTCAGTTTTCTATTGTTTGTGTTGTATATGACTAAGGAATGCACTGGGTTATATATGACTAAAGAATACAGTGTGTTATATGTGACTAAGGAATACACTGAGTTAAGAAACATCAGAACATAGATCTTGTGTTATGCAACTTTTGAGGGTAGATTCTTGCTAGTGAAGATTCTTCTGTGATCTACATTGGGGTGGCAGGCAGGTTATCGGGATTATCTGGGGTCTTATTTCCCCTGCATGTAGGATTTACAACAAACCAGTGATCCCAGCAAAGTTTATGCTCAGAGTTTGGGTCTTTACCTTTTCATGTTTTTTCCTCCAATTTTTAGTATATATGCTTTAGATTTCTATTTGTACTTGCAGTGTTGAGATTTTCTCATCCATGATGAGCTGCATGGCTTCTTGGTTTTTATTCACCCTATTTTGAGATCGAAATAGAAGAATCTAAGCAGAAAATCTTGTAGCTGAACTCAGGCTCTGATCTTTTTCTTTCACTATGATTTGCTTTTGAGATTTTTTTAGTTTTAAATAGGCTTTTAACTTATTTTAAAATTTATGGTATGCATGTTTTACATGTGTAATACTTGGGTGCATGGTGTCATAGAGGCCAGAAAAGTACATTGATCCCCTGGAACTGGAGTTATAGATGCCTGTGATCCATTGGTAACAGGTTGGTGCTAGGAATCTAACTAGTACTCTTAACCACTGAGCCATTCTTCAGCCCCTGTTTTAAATAGGCTTTTAAAAATAGTCTTTTCAGGTTTAAGTTGTTGTTTTCTATAAAGAAGCTTACCTGGTTATATTTAGAAAAAATTCTTTTGTTCCTTGGATTTCCATGTCTTTATTGTGTGTGTGTATATATGCCATGATTATATATATGTGCAATATTCAAGTCTCTCAAAAATCCTACAGTTTTTGATGTTCCTAAAAATGACTGGCAGTTTCAGAGGGTTGGAGTTCATGATGGTGAAGCAAAGGCACAATGGCAGAACAACTGAAAGCTATACTTTGATCCTCAAGTAGGAGACAAAACGCTGTCTTTACAAATGACACAGTGACAAATGAAATAAATGAGAATGTCTTTATGTGATGTTTTGAAACCTTGAAGCCCACCTTCAGTAACACTTTCCCCCAACAAGGCCATGACATCCAAACCTATCTAAACAGTTCATCCATTGGAGACTAACTATTCAAACATATGAACTTACAAGGATCATTCTCATTCAAACTACCACATACATGCTACGTATTTTCTGCTTTTCTGGTGCTACAGTCTCTTTTATTCCCGAGTTGGGAGTTTAATCAAATGATCTTAAAGTTTATGCTGCCTCAGAATTTAGTCTAGGCTCCAGTAAAGTGATATTTTAAAAAATATAGTTAGTAAAGAATTAACAGTGTTTAGGTGTCTTTGACTGCCAGTCACAAGTGATTCATTTACTCAGTGGGGTTAGTCTTTACTCCTACTGGTCATTTCTGTATAGAGGTTACTTTAGGACATTTAGTTCACACAGATCTCTTTCTGACTATTCCTTACAGTCTCAATCACCCACACCTCTTGTTATATGTCTTAGCAGTCAACAGAAGATTCTAAGCCTTCGTCATTGTTCTCCCTTCAAGGGTAGATTGTATGTGAGCAAAAGCAAAACATGGGTGGGGGTATGTGTTTGCCAGTGTGTGTGAGTGTGTAGAGGTCTCAAGATAGCTTGCAGGAATCCAGTTTTCTCCTTTTATTACTTGACTCCCAGAGTACCATTACCTACAGCCTTCATTATTTTCTCGTGCTTAAAAGATTTCTCTAATAATCACTACACTTAAATTTCTAGTTTGAAAGACAAAAATTGGTACTGGGGAGATGTTCTAATTAGTAAGTTTCCTGCTGTGCAACCATGAGGACCTGAATTTAAATCTCTGGCACATATGTGAAATGGCAGGTATGGGTGCATGTGTCTGTTACCCTAGTACAGGAGGTACTGGAAAAGCTGAATTTTCAGAGCTCACTTATCTGTCAGTCTGTCCTGTCAGTGAATACAGTGAGAAACTGTCTCAAAAGATGAGGTGAACAATTGAAAGCAATCCATATTGACCTCTGGCCTCATTGAATGTGCGCGCGCGCGCACACACACACACACACACACACAAATAATTTCACATTAATAGAAAAGGTCTTGTATAGCAACCTGTCTAAACAGCCTACAAAGATAAAGGATACACAAGACACGAGAGGGCTGAGGGTTAAAGGAACATTTGTTGATATAAGGAACAAACATTAATTCCTGTATATGTAGCCTGGTACATTGGAAAAGAACATGAGGCTTTGGCTAAATTGGATTTTAGTCTTCGCTCTAAAACTTTTTCATAATATATGAACAAGATAAAGTAGGGCTGTTTATTGTTTTAAGTAGAAGGAAATATATGAACTTGTTAGCTTACTGATACCTAGTGATAAGAGTTAGTTGTCTCCTTATACTTTTTATTGTTTTGTTGTTGTTGTTTTGTTTTTTAATGTTCTTCTCTGGGTCATTGTCATTAATTTATACTATTTGGAAATAGTGTCCCAGGGAACACATTTTTACTGTGATAGAGTTGTCTACGAGGTTTCTTTTATATCTCTACATAACAGTATCCAAGAAATAGGAATGTGTAAGTAATTGAATCACCTTTCTCTCAGTTGACTCTTGGTAGTCTCCTAAAAAATGTGTACAGACCTAACCAGCATGTTTAGCCTCTGTAATAGAGTATTTCTAAGTTATTTGAAACAGACTATTTCTATTGTCTCTAAATTTGAACAGGGACGTATTTTCTAGAAATTCTTTTCAGTACTCCAGTAATTGCTCCTGAAGCTTCAGCATTTTACTTTGTCTACTGTGACACTGGATATTTGCAATTTTTCAAGACTTGGGGAGGGGAGTTGAGGGAGTAGAGACAGAAAGGTGAAGAGAGTAGAGTAGAAGAGGCCAGTCATGAGCACATGAAGAAAGGGAGAAGGGAATAGGGAGAGGAGGAGCAGGAGCCAAAGGACAGAGCAAGAGAAGAGCAAGAGAGCAAGAGTCAAGTGCCAGTTTTTGAAGGGACTTTTTATAAGCAGTTTAGGTATAGGAATTGGAGAGCCATTAATGTTTTTAGAAAGGTTTGGGGTTATTTTGTTTGTTTGTTTGTTTTAATTTTATTGGAACAAATGTGCCATTAAATGGTGGTAAGGAGACTAGCTAAGAGGTTTATTGATAGACAAAAAGGGCTCAGAATGAAGGTGGCAGCAGCTTTATGGAAATGAAGGAATCAAGAAAGTTTTGAAGTAGATTTGATAGGGGAAAGTGAGAAGTCAAGTATAACTTCAGATTTAACTTGGTGAGAGACCAAGGTGATGAGGCTATATAAAACTCAGGAAGGTGTTTTTCCAATTTAGGTATTTTTTTTTCACTTACTGAAATCATCATCATTATTATCGGTAGCAGTGTCTGAGAGTCACCACATGTGTTGAAGGTCTGAGAACAGTCTTCACGGTCAGTTCTACCTGGCAGGCTGCAAGGCTTGCACCACTGCTGTTACACAAGGAGCCATCTCACTGGCCCTGCCTTTGACATTTGTGAACAACTTTTCCATCAAATCCAGTTCAGAAGTGAGCGCAGAGGAAGAATTCATGAGCTAGTGTCAGAAAGCCTGTTCCAGTCAGATTTATGTAATTTAGCTAAACAATTCGAATAGTTACATATCATTTGGTTTTATGGTGGTGGTATGGGGAGTGTGTGGAGGTTTCACAGTCCCTGTAAGTAAAATCTGTTCTGTTTTCAAATACCAAATTCTCACTGTTTTTGTAATCCTATAGCTTATCAATATTGTGAACTTCAGCAAAATTACCAAAATTATGAGGTTGTTTTGTTCTATATATGAGATTATAATGCCACTCTTGCAACATGATTGGGAATATTAAATACTGGATATACTTTTTAAATGCTTAGTTAAGATATTGTGTAAAGTTATTGGAGTTTCTTTATAACTTGGAAGATTTAGTAGTCATAAGCCTTGTATATATGAAAAAATATTGATAGGTTTCATTGATAAAGCATTTTGTGGTAATTGCACTGTAAGGAAACAGGATAGGTGTATACATACATTTGTCATTAGAATTAACTTTCTATTCAGCATCAGTTTGGTTAAGGAAATAACATTGTTATTTGGTTGAGATGCTTTGTGACTCTCAGGGAATGTAGCTTAGTGGTGGAGCACTTCTAACCTCCATGAAGTCCTAAATTTAATCTCTGGTGGAGAAAAAAAAATGCTCTGTAAGCATTTTAACTTTTGGAAACTAAGAAATATTCCAACTGAAATTTTATGTAAAATAATTATTCTATGGATTGTTTTTGTTTTGGGAGTACTGATTGATATTTGATAACATGAGTTACTCAATGTAAGTGCTGTATTATTAAACTGTTACACAGGGGGTAGTGAATTTAGCAAATATATCAGGTGGAAAGTACATTTAAAAGATTTCTGGGGTTTATTTTAATCTGATTTGTAACATTTGATGTTTAGTGTTTTGTGATCTACTTAACCACTTTACAAGTAGACCACAGTAATCTCTAGTATATAAAGTTTCTATGGTTGTTTTATTCTGCATGGAATAGATTTAAAGGTCAACACTACTCTTTCATGTAGGTTATGGGTGCTACATGTGTGCTTTCAGAGCAGTAGTGTGAGGAAACTTGAAGTGGGATGGCAGGACGGCCTCATCCCTATGACAGTAACTCCAGTGATCCAGAGAATTGGGATCGGAAATTGCATAGTAGACCTCGTAAACTTTATAAACATTCAAGGTAGGTAGAAAAAATATGTATTTCCCATATCAAAGCTCTGTTCAACAACCTGATTATAAAAAGCACTGCTTCATTTGATTGTGGTATGTCCTGTCAGGATGTGGCCTCATTTACAAAGCACTGTGCATGTGTGTTTCTCCTAAAATAGGTTTTAGAGGAACATCCCTTCCTTTTAATTTTTCAGTATTTTTGTTTCTTTGAATACTTTGTCTCTAGATTATGTTAACATTTTAGTTGACTCAATAATTAGGTGTTATAATGTGATCAGTTTGGAATTCTGGCAAGTTAGGTTAATTCTTAGGTTCTTGAATCTGTCTTAATAGAAGTTTGTTTCTTTTTTAAATATATTGTATGTGCAGGTTGAAGTTGACAGTTTATATGTTTGTATCAGTACTTGCCTCAGTACATCTTTAAATATGCAAAATATATTCTGTGGGTGTATTTATCAAATGGGAAAATTCACCTTTGCAGACCTCTGTTGGTTCATTTTGAGTTTGATGCATGAAATGGAATTGATCTCAAGTTCATGCTTATCTGTATTTTTTTTTTTAACTTTGATTTTGTACTGTGATAAAATGAGTCATTTAAAATACTTTGTAATCTGATATTTTAAGATGTTAACTGACAGCTAATAAATTCCACATATCAAGGTATGTAAGCATGTTTTCATAGAGAATTTTGCTTTACAAATTTCATGTAGAAGGTGTTACTGAAAGTATAACTTACTCAGTTTAAAAATTCTTCTGATTATTGATAACAAACACATGCTTTCTTGAAAATAATACCATACTTTGAAATCCTTTTTGTAATACAAGAAAAGAAGAAAATTGATTTGAATACCTTAATCTAAATATTTAGATACTATGAGTGATTGATTGGTATCTCCTAACTCTCCTGAGAAGATACTTACATATATTATAGAATTTCATGTGTTGTCTTAGATTGATGCTGATTTCATTAATTTATAAGTACATGGCACGCAGTGTAAATACTTTTTGATTTGTTTTATTCTGTGTTTGTATCCTTCAAGTAAGACTCTTGTTTATTTCCTAGATAATTATCTTGTCCTTATTTGGGAAGCTTTAAAGATATATGAGTTTTATTACTGTGTGGGATTATAACTAGCTATACCATATTTTTTTGTGAATTTTGTTATGCTTTATAACTCTTGATATGTTCCTGCTGATGTGCACTAAATAGTGCATTACTTAACAAAGTGAGAAGGGTAGAAATGTTATTGCTTGCTTTTAGAAAGGCTTCATGCATTCAGTGGGAAATTTTATAGTGATTTTTATTTCAGAAACCTTTTGTATTTCTATAGTCTTAATATCTATATTTTTAATTTTTGTGGTGCTGGGAATTGAGCACAGGGCTTTGTGTATGCTAAAAAAGTACTTTGCTACTATGCTTTTTATTAACAACTTTTTAATGCTATTTTCTGGTAAGCTGTAAGGCAGTGTAGTGGCAGCACCCAGGAGGCAGAAGCAGGCAGAGCTCTCTGAGCTCAAGGCCATTCAGGGCTATAAACTGAGGCCCAGCTTTTCAGGGTAAGGGAAGAAGGGAGGCGGGAAGAAAAAGTTAGTTTAAATTTCTTTTAAGCTGGGTGTGGTAGTGTATGCTTGTAGTCCTGACATTTGGTGGGTAAAGTCAAAAGGATCAGGAGATCAAGGTTAGCTGGGGGCTACATGAGAACCTGTCTCAAAACAACAAAATGTTAATGGAGACCTGTCTGGGTTCAGTTCTTAGTACCTACATCTGGCAGCTCATAGCTGCTTTCAACTCCAGTCCCAGGGGTTCTCCTGTCCTCTGGCTTCTGAGGGCACCTGCATGTACATGCACATGGTATACATAGACTTATGCAGACATACATGCATACACATAAATGTTCTTTAAATGTTAATTAAGGAAAAGGCCAGAAACCCTTTGCGTGGATTTATACTAAGCCCCATTTATGTAAGAAGGGCTTACGTTTCGAGGTTTCTTGTCCCATGTTTTTAGGCATTTCACTTAAGACACTTTAAAGAAAGAATTATATGACTATAAAAACAAAACAAAATCCTGCCTTCATTTCAGGAGGATATTCAAAGTATGTTACAATTAGAAAATTGTAGGACACTTAAATCATGACCTTGACTTGTAAAATGAAGTTCAGAGGAAGGGTCATTTGTCAGTTTGAGTTAGGTGGAAATAAGATGATCTGTCCTGAGGCGCTTAAAGCATTATAGCGAATAAGGGGCGTGTCTAGCCAGACTTTCAGGAGATTACCTGGCCTGGATCTTAGGAAGCAGCTTTGAATAGTGCTACTGTTTCCATTAGATAGATTAAAAAAAACAAAAACAAAAACCCAAGGTTAATAGTCTTGCCCAAGACTATCCAGCATGAAGTCACAAAGTTCTAATTTATAGACATGACTCATTCATTTTTTAGAAAAATTTTAATAATTTATCATTACAGAGAGACCATTTATAATAAACTCATTTTCTATCACCCAGACTGGTTACTAATTCATGGCTGATATTTTGAAACTCTGTCTCCAACCAATTCACTCCCTCCCCTTTTCCCTTTCACTTTTGAGGATTTGATAGTTGAGTAAAAGCCCCCATCTTTTAAGTTGTGTTTTTGTTCTGTTTTGTTTTTTGGTATTTAAATCCAGAGGTTAAGAGATACCTTATGCATCTTAGTTGCTTAAGAATATCAAGGTCATAATCCTCGGATTGGTTTGACTTTCCTCATAATCACAAGTTGGATACGTAGCTCTAGCCATTCTTCACCTTCTAGGTAAAAGGGAATGAGAAAATCAATATTTTTGCGAATTTCCAACAGGTACCTGCTTTTAAATAATATGCCTATCTCTAGAACAGGGAAACTGGGAATAAAGAAATAAAGTTTTAATTTAGGTATATTGTTGCCCCAAACAAGACTGGCAATCTATTAATAGTCCATAAGTGAGCATAGTCTTCCTATGCAATTTTAGTAGGTAAAGTAAACATTGTCCTGTTAAATTTGCTATGTTTTATGTATATTCTTAAGTAGTCATATACTTTTATTTTAGTACCCCCTGCCGCCTTTGGCTATAATAAGATAAGTGTGGATTTATAAAAGTAATATTACTCTCCTAAGTATACTGATACTTTTGTTGATAGTCAAGGACTTGGTGTAGTAATCATGATTTCTAGGTAATACAATAGTTTTGTTTATTTTTGAGATTATACTTTAATTAAAACTTCTCTCCCTTTTCTTTTTTCAAGCACATCTCCCACATTCTCCCACATCTCTCCCCAGACTCTTTAAAATCCATGGCTTTTTTAATTTTTTAAACCAGTTGTTACTGTGTGCATATATACAATTTCCTTTTTTTTTTTTTTTTAAAAATGCAGTTATACTATGATGGACCAGCAATTTGAGGAAAAATAAGTTAGGTTAAATTCAATGAGCTTTGCTTCTATGTCACATACATATATACATAACTAGTAGAGTTAATATGTACGTAGAGGAACTTCCTAGCTTGCTGAAGTTAACAGTGATTTCATTTGAAGTATACTTGGCCCAAAATATGACAGCTTTTTTTAAAATTACAAATTAGAGATCTTTTACTATTCTAAAAAAAAACCCAAAAGAGTTAACACCTCTTTTGTATAATGTTAAAATGTATGACTAAAAGACACACTAAAAGCTCTTGGATTTAATACAGTATGACTATGTAAAAACTGCTGTCTGCAGTCTGCTTAGGTTTCTAAAGATAAATGCACACATGCATCCAATATCAGACTTTGCCGCAAGGTTTCATTGCCACCCAGAAGCACGCATGCTCTTTTTTTTTTTTTTTTTTTTTTTTTTTTGGACACTACATGAAAAGCATGCTTTCCAGTTTCCCTATAATAGTTCCAGCAGCAATTTAGAATAGGAAAGTTTGGTTCTTAAAAGAATAGTTGGGTGGATTCTTAGGTTGCAGGTATTTTCCTTGTGGTTTAAAAGAGCTTACTGTCTACAGGGATACACTGATACTGAAAGGAAGGAGTTATCTGCATCCTAGTTGCTAAAACCTGGCAAGCTGTCAGAGCTGGAATTAGCTTTACAGATGGCATTTGGCAACATGTCTACATATCTCTAAGCCCTCATCTCCTGCGTTTTCTTCCACCTGCCTATCAATTACAATATCCAATCACTGTTCAGGAATGGAGAAGTGGGATGATCACAGCTCACACGATGCTGTTTGGTTAGAAACGTCAGTGCTGCACAACCCACACGGCTGAGTCAGTGTCTGTGAGAAAATGAGCTGAATTAATATTTAGAGGGGGTTGAATCTCTGAACATTTAAAGCTTAAATATCTGCAACAGCAGGATTACACAGTAGAGAGAGGAAAGCTAAAGGAAGTCTGTGGACAGGTGAGGTAGGAGGAGACTGGAAGATTTTCTGACTGTTCAGAAGAATCTTGAGGAGGATGGACAAACCAGATGAACTAAAGTTTCCTAGTAATGCCCAAGGATGCTGACCTGGCTTTCAGTGCTGCATTGTTTGAAAAAGCAGAGTCCCTTTATACTCTGATTTCAAATTTTTTTTCTTGTTTTTGTGTGTCTACCCTGGCATATACTAAAGGAAGGTGTGTATTCATTTTTTACATCCTATCTCTGGGTTATAAGTATATACAAGAATGAATATGAGAGAGGTAGAGAGGGAAATGCTTGCCTTTGTTTTATAAGTCATTTACATTTATAAATGTAAAAAGATCGTACTTCTGATTTCAGTTTAATGGCACATTTAAAATAAATGGTGTACGCTAGTATTGTTTTCATGGGTTTGGTGCTTTGTTATTGTAACTTGAGAATGCATTATATTTAGCATATTTTTTTAATGCAAAACTTGGCTAAGGAAACAAATTTTGAAGCAGTTTTATACATTGAAAATAAATTCAAGATAAAAAATGAAATAATTACCTAAAGATGGAATTAAGGAGATTTTGCTTTGGAATGAACTAAAGATGAATGAAACTGCTAATATGTAGTGATTTTTTTTTTACAAGACTAAATTTGTTTGAATGAGGGAAACCCTGGCTGGGTAAGTGACTGTCTGGTCTACAGGATGTGAGTAGTAAAACTGAATACTGCTACTGAGAGAGATTGCCAGGCACGATTTCTGGGTTAGTATAATTTAATGTTAACCTAGATAAAAAATTTGTAAACCAGGATACGTGCTCTTGCTATGATGGTCTTCATAGGTGACAGTGCTTACTTGATTTGGAAATTTTAGCACAATTTAAAATTTATTTATTACCAATTATTTTGTAGGGACTTTTGGTATATTCAGAATATTAAAATTAGTTTAATGTAAATAGTTGTAACATCCTTTCTCTATTTTAATATCCCTTATTTATTTTCCTGCCTATTCCCTAAAAAATGATCACTCAATTATTTATCTATCTATATAAATGTATTTGTGTATGTCTTACATATATTGATTGTATATATACATATATATGCATATATAATATGTAATCTGATATTGGGGGATCATGGGGCCTAGAAATTATTTTATAAGCTTGTTACTATAATAAAATTATAAAAGGACAACTTCAAGGTTAATCCTCTTACCTTACACTTTGTAGACTATTATTCTTAGGTTCTGCTGGTTCTTTTCTCATAATACTGCTTGTCCTATTTTGAAAGTGATACATATTCATTATATAAATTTGGTAAGCACAGAAAAGCATATAGATGAAATATGTTATTTCACTAAAAGAAAATGTTTTAAGCATCTCATATTTAACCAAATATGAATATATACACATATATGCAAATACACATATATCACATGTATACTTAAAATGACTCCCAGAGTTGTTATATGTTCTGTTATATAAGGTACATTCTAAAAATTATCTGGGATGGTCTTCTTATAGCATAGTTGTGTTACACTGTATTTTATGTATACTTTGTCATCTAATTAATGGTACCTGTTCTGAAACTTGGCCAGAGAAATAGTTAACATACTTTTATACTATAAATTTCTTAAAAAAAAAAAAAAGACTGTCTTAAGGAGTTAAATAAAAATGTAATTTTTATTTTATTTTCTGACAGTAAAAAGAAGATCCTTGATCTGATTTCACCTTGAGTTTATTGAAGATACACACAGTATTTTAAATGAAGCAAATAGCTGTAAAGTAAATTGGGGTTCAAATCAATTGAGACATTAGAAAATAGGAACACCGTTCAGAAACGTTTCTCCTGTAACATTTAGAGAAAGAAGTCCAGGGAAGTATAGTAATAGTATTTAACAGTGAAGGAGGGACCTCAGCTCTGTCTTGGAAGCATCTTAGAGAGGAAGAACAGACCACTACAAACACCAGTAACAAGCATTATTAAGGGTATAGAAACCAGTATATGGAAACCTAAAGGTTCAAGTTATATAAGAAGAAGCTGCAATCAAGATCTTCAAATTATTGGTAATTCTTATGATCTTTGAAGATTTATAAGAGCATAAGAACTGCTAAAAGATTCTGGACCTAATTTTGCAGGCACAACATTTTGGAACAGAAGTGAGAAGTATAATATATTGCTAACTTAAAAAAGAGCAGATGAAAATGTAAAATGACTTTTTAAAAAGTAGACCAACTTTAAATTTTCTCTTATGTAGTTAGTTTAATTTGTGCCCTTGGAATATATCTGAACTTTTGTTTTGTCTTGTTTAAGATACCCTTGAATATAAGGTAGGTAGAGAACTAGATGTAAAAGAATTTTAAGGGTCAATCAATGTACGGTCTGTTAAGTACCTCTGTGTGGCTTTCTGTAAACCCCACCCCACAGTTACCTGGCAATAGCCAGGTATGCTCTGCCCCAGTTTCCTGACACTATAAAAGGGGGCTGCTTGCCCCCTCCTCTCTTTCTCTCTTGGTCTCTTGGCCTCTTGCTTTTTCTTGCTCCCCTTCCCTCTCCTCTCCCCATTCCCTCCCCCCTTCATGTGTTCTTGGTCAGCCTCTGCTTTTCTACTCCCCTCCTCCCCCTCCTCCTCCTCCTCCTCCTCTTCTTTTCTTCTCTCCCTCCTCCTTCCTTCCCCCTCCCCCTCCCTCCCTCCTTCTCCTCCTCTTTTCTTCTCTCCCTCCTCCTTTCTCCCCCTTCCCCCTCTTTCCCTCCCTCCCCCCCATTCCTCTACTACCCTCTTAACTCGCCTCCCCATGCCCTGAATAAACTCTTTTCAGTACTATACCAACTTTGTTGTCCTGGCTGGTCCCTCAGGGGGAAGGGATTCCCAACTTTGGCCTCCCAGAGGCATCCCCTTTTCCCGATGCCTCACCACACCATCATGGAGCATATCCCCGTTACTCTCTTCATCTTTTTCCTAACACTGGTGTGAAAACCCAGGACATTATCTTTTTCCTAACATTCTCTTTTCTTTCTTTAGCATCCTGTATGAAAAAGTGAGTAGTGTCAGTAAACTTGATATGAAACAACAGTGTAGTATGGCTTCTGATATCGCCATACCCCCCCCACCAATCTAAGTTATTAAGGACTCTTATAATAAGAATTACTTTTGTATATTTAGAGAATAGTAATTTGTTAAAGAAATTAAACTTGGTTTGAGTCAGACTTACTTGAGTTTATTACTTACAGGATGAACTCTGAAATTGAGCTTTGCATCATATATTAGTTCTAGGACTTTAATTAACTCTGATTTTTAGATAACTAGTCAAATGATTATTATGTGGTCTGAGATTTTAGCTACAATCCACAGGCTCAGTAAGATATACCAGAGTATGGTTTTGTTAGCTTCACACAGGCTATAGTTGTCTGGAAAGAAGAACCTCAATTGAGGAATTGCCTCAGTTAGGTTGGCTAGTAGGCAAGTCTCTGAGGGCATTTTCTTGATTAGTAATTGATATGGGAAGACTGAGCTCACATAGACAACATCGGTTGCGGTTGCTTAGAGAAGGCAAGCAGAGCAAGCCAGACAGTAAGCATCATTCCTTCCTGGCTTCTGCTTTGGTTTTGCCTTGAATTCCTGCCCCGACTTTCCTTAGTGATGAACTGTGATCAGAATATAGAAACCAAATAAACTCTTTGTCCTTGCTTTGATCATGTGTTTTTATAGCAATAGAAACCCAAGACTTCAAAATTAGTAAGATAACTACTCAAAATAACAATAACTGCTGTCATGTGGATTTGTGCTAAGTCTCTGCTATATAAGGTCATTACCTATAAATGAACACCAGTCACACTGTAGATGGAGTTTGTGTGTTAAAGATTTTTTGATGTGAATGTCACTATGTCAGTGGCTTCTGAAGTTGTCTTAGTTTATTCTCCTCTCTTTTCTTAGGAACCTTGACATTGTATGAATACTGACTTCTTTAATATCTGAATTTCTTTTCCCTTTTCTTCCCTCTTTTGGGGATATTCCAGATATTTTTTTTTCAGTTCTGCTGTAATCTTTTTAAAATTATGACTGTAATTTCTTTTTTTTGATGATTTGAATGGGAATGGCTCCCATAGACTAGTGTATTTAAATGTGTGGGCTACAGTTGGTAGAACTGGGAAAGATTAGGAAGTATGGATTGGAGGGCGTGTGTCACTGGGTGTGGGCCTTTAGGTTTCAAAAGCCTATGCCATTCCTAGTAGTTTCTCTCACCCCAGACATTCTCTCTTAACCTCTCTTCCTTCTCTCCTTAGTCCCTCCCTTCCCCCACCCCACCTCTGCCTGCCTGCCTGGCACTTGTGGATCAGTTATAAGCTATTATATACTGCTTCAGCACCATGAATGTCTGCCAGCTGCCATCTCCCCCACCATGATGGTCACAGATTTTAATCTTTTGAAAGGCTGAGCTCCAATTAAATATTCTATAATAAGTCATACAAAACTGAGCCCTTAAATTCCTCTTCAGTCCATAGAACCTGCTTTCCATGTAAAATTAAATTCATTATTTAGATAAATTTGCAAGTATGTGCATAAATTCACACTGTGTTGGTATTGATTAGGTTTGATGTAATAGATCCTTGCTTTTTTAAGTGTGATCATATTAGTAAGATCTTTAAACCTACCCCATGCTCCAGATCTAGGGATTGAGTGTTGGGCCGCATACATACTGTGTGAGCACTCTAACTAGTAGGGTATAGCCTCAGCCCTAGACTTAAACAGTTTTAAAGGCTTTACTGCATGACTTTGAGATTAAGTGATAGATTAGTATTACATAAGGAAATAAGTAGGATTATAAGTTAAAGTTATAAAAAATTTAAATGCAGGCCAATAGTTTGACTTTATGTAAAGTGGGTTTATTTACATAGCTAAAGGTGGTGGAAGTTAATGGTAAAAAACCAATCTAGAAGGATTGATGATTGAGAAATCTGGTTTGGGTGTTTGTCCTAGCCTTACTAGATAGTGCTGGCTTGTGAGCTCTCTAGGTGGTCATCATTGATACAGTCGCTGTTTTTAATCTGATTGATGATAAATGCTTTTGGTTTCTGAGACAATGAACTATGCAGCTGTATGCCAGAGTCTGTGTAGGCTGGTGGGGAAGCTTTAGTGTTGACCAGTGAGGAAAACATAAGGAAAAGCTTGGCTGAGATTATGTACAGATGAACATGGCTTCATGGCATAGTAGTCTCAAGCAGGTTCTGTGTCCAAAAAGCCAGTTTTGGTGTACAGTTTAATAAGTTTAGATACTTTATGTATTCACAACCTCAAGTGCCATGAGTATATTGGTGTATATTTCACATACAAAAGTTTCCAAAGTGCCCTTTTCTCTTCCCTCCAACTGCTGTATTTCCTAGAATTTCACATGTGTATTATGCCTGTCTTTTCCACTGGGCATAGTTATTTTGAGATTTACTCTTATTATGATTTGTATAACTTGTGAAACATATTCATGTTGAATTTTGTCAACCGTAGGAATATATTACAATAGTTTATCCACCTGCCCATGGACATTCAGGTAGTTTTCAGTTTTGAGTGGCTACAAGAATATTTGTATATACAGGTTAAGTTTTATAGATATATGTTTTCATCTCTTTTCAGAGGTAAAATAAAATAAAATGAAGTATCTAGGTTGTATGAGTAGTATATGTTTTATTTCTCAAGAAACAAGTTGTCTTCCAGAACAGTTTCCAAAGTAGTTGTACCGCCCCAGTCCTTCCATAGATTTATGTGAGTTGTAATTCATATACATGCCCCATTAGTACTTGGTTATATATTTATTTCATTCATGCATGTAGAGATCAGAGGACAACCCAAGTTCTTTTTCTCATACCGCCTTGTGGATCCTCTTGTCAGATTCAAATTAGCAGGTCTGTATGCAGTGTTTCTACATGCTGAGTCACTTTGCTGGCTGATGGCCAGTTTTTTGTCTAGCTGTCC
Organism: Micromys minutus; assembly: GCF_963924665.1. Lineage (NCBI taxonomy): Eukaryota > Metazoa > Chordata > Mammalia > Rodentia > Muridae > Micromys > Micromys minutus. The sequence goes on from NC_137971.1 coordinate 83,208,004, forward strand.
TGAGATCCATTGTCATTTTAATTATTCTTTAATAATTGATAATGCTTAATATTATTTCATACATTTCATTTTATCTGTATATAGTTTTTGTTATCATTTTAAGAGTTTAATTCATGTACATGACCTTGAAAACTCAGAATTATTTTCTCAGTGGTTTTTGGTTTTCTTAAATGGTGATTTTTGGAGAGCAAGTTTTTAAATTCTGTGGTCAGGTATCACTTCACTCATATATGAATTTTGCTTTTTGTTTCTAAAAGGTTTAAGTTTATGTCTGTGGTCTACTTGAAGTTAACGACTGTCTAGACCAGAATCCTGTTCTTTCCAATTCTTGAAGAGAAATGTTCAATGCTTATCTATTTCAGTACCATGTGATAAAGTACACTTCTTTTATTGCTTTTGAATGCTTATTGAAGTAGTTTATATTTCTCTCTGTTCTCATGAGAGTTGGGCATATCCTATTCTGTCAAATCTTTCTTTGATTTGTCACTTTATCTGCCACTCAACTAGACATCATTTTCAAACATGGGTGTTTCCTTCTACAAATTAATTTTGCCTTTATTGTTTGGGAAATGTGTGGACTAAGGGCATATCTGTATTCCAGTCAGAAGGATTAAAGGTGCGTGTTAAGGCTGAGTCTCACCACAACTAGAAACATTTTTTTTCCAGTAAACAGCACAATTTCTGGGTTCATAGTATGATCAAATATCTAGCAACAGTCCTGTGTTTTTAGACAAATTGCATTTAGGTGGTGGTATTATTATAAGTAATTATCAAATCCTGTAAAATGTTGCTGTAAGGTTTATAGTTTTCTTGAAATACTTTTTGGTTTTGTTGGGATAATTTTGACCTCATTGAATGAGTTAGGAAGTTCTGTCTTTTAAGTTTTATGGAAAAGTTGCATAAAGTTGGTATTATTTCTGTTTGAAGTGTTCATCATGGAGCCATCTGGAACTAGAGAGGTTTTCTTTTTTTGAAGGAATGTTTTAAATTATAAATTCAAATGTTCTTAATACACACAGAGCTGTTCAGTGTGTCTGCATTCTTGAGTGAGCTGTGGCAGGTTTGAATTTGTAATTTTCCCAAGTTGTTGAATTTTTTTTTTTTTTTTTTTGGAATGAAGGGGTTTTTAAAATTATTATTAATTATTCTTTGAACTTCAGTAGACTTTGAACACACTATTTCTGACAGTAGCCATTTGAATCTTTCATAGTTTTTTCCCATGTGACTAGGGTGGACATTTCTCAACTTTACTGATTTTATGGGCTTTGGTTTCATTGGTTTTCTTGGTTATCCTTCTGTTTTCTAATTTTCAGTCTGCTCTTTATTAGAGGGCTCATTAAGAACCGCTGCCATGGGGAGTCAGTGCTGAAATCGAACCTTTAAGCACTACTATACTATCATAATATAGCATAGAATTGGAACATGTCAGGTGATTTTTAGTTTTATTGTGTTTTGAATTTAAAATTTTCTCTTTTCAGTCTTCTTTTAGATAAAGGTATTTATTTAATTTCTTAATCTTTATTTTTCAGATATCTTGAATTTTAATTTAATTCTGTTGTAATCAGAAGAGATTTTTATATTATTATGTTCCTTTAAGTTTATTGAGACTTGCTTTATTGCCTAGATATGGTTTGTCATTGTAAATGTTTGTGTGCACATAAAAAGGATGATTTTCCTGCTGCTGTTCTGTGAGGCGTTCTATGTCAGGTCAAATCAGTTGATAGTATTATTAAAATCTCTAATTGATTTCTGTCTGCTTCCTATACTAAATATTGCATTAGGGCTGAGAGTATAGCTCAGAGGTGAAGCGTGCACTTATATGTGGGACTCTGAATTTAGTCCTTGGTACCATAATACATAAGCAATCAAGTAGGTAAATATAAAAATAATATAAGGGTATTAAAAACCTTTCTTAATTGTGGGGTTAGCTCTTTCTCATTTATCAGTTTTGGCTTTGTATAATTTGAGTCTGGTTATGAGACAGGAAAACATTTGAGTTGTGATGTGTTCTTAATGAATTCATCCCCTTTCCTCATGAAAGAACTTCCTCTTTGAGCTCTGCTTCACTGTGACAGTGGCCACTGTTGTCTGTCCTTGAACTGATGCTAACACAGTGCTTTCTTCATTCTGTTATATCCAGTCTCTGTACCTTCATATTTAAAGTGTGTTTTCTGTAGGCAGCATAATTAAGTTTGACTTTGTATCCTGTCAAATAATCTCTGCCTTTTATGGTATAGATCATTTACTTACATTTGAGAAACTTAGGTAATTTGTATATGAATAAGTCTTAATACTATTTTTTATTCTTTTTTTCCTTCTATTTTCTCACTTTTTTTTCTTATCATCTTTTGGATTAGTGTGTGTGTGTATGTTTGCCACAACTAATCGTGTGTACTTGCACACATGGATATGTAGAGGCCAGAGATTGATGTTGACTATCTTACTCTATCACTCGCTTCCTTGTTTTTGAAAAGGATCTCTTTACTGAACCTGATCATCCAGGGAACTTAGATCTACCCCACTCCCACCCCTTGTGGCTGCACACACATTGCTGGGCTTGCCTTTTACATGAGTGCTGAGGATCTACTTAGCTTCACATATTTGCACTGCAAAATACATTTATCCACTGAGCTATTGTTCTAGTCGCAGCCAATCAAAGTCTTTATTGTATGAATAGCTGCTTTAACATTTACGGTATATTATCTTTAACCTGCCTTCCAGTGATTTGCTGCTTTTTATGTAGTATAAAAGCCTCACACCACTGCACTATCATTTCTTCCATCCCAATTTTGTTCTGTTGTATTCGAATATATGTATGTTATAAGCCATTGTGCCATATTGTTAGAATTATTGTTAACACTAATCTTTTGAGAAGATTAAAACAGCAAGAAAAATAGTTTTCTAATGTAGTTACTCCTTTCAGAGTCTCTTGTTCCTTGGGTAGATCCACATTGTTACTTGGCTTTTTTTTTCCCCTACGAGAATTTTTTTTTTGTCTTTTACATAGGTATACTCATAATAAATTTGCCATTTAGTCTTAAAATGTCAGTATTCTCATTTTGTTTTTGAAAGGTAGTTTTGTTCTAGACCAGTGGGAACCTATTTATTGTTGCATTTTTCATTAAAGTGTATGGGCAACTTGTGCTTATTATATTTGTGGCTTTGTAATTTTCATTAAATTTGGGAGAAGGCTAGATATTTTTCTTCCACATTTTCTCCTTTCATTTTCCTTTGTGGAGTCCATCCAAGAGGTCATATTTGGATTTGATCCAAGCACATCCAAGCTCTATTTCTATTGCTTCTTATATTGGTGGAGCTATTTGGAAGGAGAGTAACTGCAGTCTTGCCTCTGCCCTGGTGGAGCAGGTACTGGGAATGAGCTCCTTTCTTTGTCACCTGTATCAGTTCATATTCTTTTAGATGCAGCCTGAGCAGAGCTTGAACTTGCTTGTCCTTGTTCTTTATTTTGCACACACAGCTCTGTCTTTGGAGTGTTTTCCTGATCTAAAATTACTTAATCAAATAGAGGAGAATGTAATTTGTCTTCTATAACATCTGATTTTTGAAAGCTGATTCAGCATACATCCTTTTTGGCTTATAAAGACAAAATGGTTGTATGTGGTGACAGTGTTTGCCTTCATTTAAAATCTAATCAGTTTAGAAATGAATGCAATATTTCAGTAGAACACTTAGCAGTCTCTGTCTTTTAGCTAAAATGATGTCTTGTAAAAACACTTTTTCAATTAATTAGTCTGCCTGGCCCTTATTCAAACGGAACATTTAACTTGTGTTTGCGTTTAGCCATAGTTGTGATTGGACAGTCTTATTAAATTACTAGGTCACATTTAGGAAATTTGCTTTCTTGTGTTTCAAAGTTATTAAAACTTAGCAATGAGAATAATAGAGGGTTCTGCCACCCCCATATATTCTTCTATTAATAAGCACTCTTTTTTTCTACTTCAGAAACCAGCCAGAAATTCTGGTATTCCTGTTCCAGTAGTAGAATCTCTTGGTTCTATTTGAAGAAAATGATTATGTTCTAAGAATATAACTGCCCCCTCCCTTTCTAGAAGGAACACGAGAGTGGAAAATTCTTTTCTTCATAAGACTTATGAGAAACAAATGTCTGATAATGGCTAACAGGCTGCCTTTATTTCTCTAGGAGTAACTAAGTCTGCTTTATCTTCTGTACGCAATCTCTGGTATAACAGGATGGTGATTGATTTCCATAGTAAAACAAACCACCAAAATAACAAAAGCAGTATAGTTAATAAACTAATAAAAAGATGACCTTGAGTCAATACAGGATTTAAATCAGCCTTTGAATTATAAGATTACATTTTAACCAATGTGGTTTTGGTAAAAAGAAAGCACTAGAGTATAAAGGGAGCATTAGGATAAAGGAAGACTTAGCTTGCAGTGTTCCTACCATGTTGGCTAGTATTGTATAACTAACAGAAGTTTGAACTTTTCTCTCCTCATCTGTTATAACTAAACAACTAGCATTTAAAAGGTGAATTGTGGCAGTATGCTAATTCTTCTGTTATACTTGATTTATCCCTAGTATCAACTGTAGAAAGTAAATAGCTTAGAACTTACATCTTACAAATAGGGAACCTGTGTCCATATATTAAGTAACTCAAAGTATTATGTAACTATTAAAAAGAGTTTGAGTCTGACTCTTTATTTCTGTGAAACTATAAAATACCTTCTGTTTCTAAAATATTCTATAAAATATTTTTAAACTGTAAACTGTCACATATACTAGCATATAAAGCATGCTACATTTCTAGATTGTCTTGGCTCGTGTTCTGGTTACTACTATTGCTTTTTCTATACCTACCTGGATTGTAATCTTATTGTTAATTTTTTATTGTTTCCATTTTCATTATTAAAATTTTGCATATTTTAGAAACTTGTGACAGATTGTAGTTTAAATTTTTAAATTACATTCATCTACCTATTTATTATTTTTGTGGGGGTCACATGTGGAGGTGGGAGAACAGCTTTGCAGGACATGGTTTTCTCCTTCCACCATGTAGTTATTAGGGATCAAACTCAGGTTGTCAGGCTTGGCAGCCAGTGAATACTCTTATCCAGTAAACCAAAGTCAGCCCCCTAACTTTTTTTTTTTTAAAGATTTATTTATTTTATGTATATGAGTACACTGTAGCTGTCTTCAGACACACCAGAAGAGGGCATCAGATCCCATTACAGATGGTTGTGAGCCACCATGTGGTTGCTGGAAATTGAACTCAGGACCTCTGGAAGAGCAGTCAGTACTCTTAACCACTGAGCCATCTCTCCAGCCTGCCCTAACTTTTATCTATTGACTTTGTCTTTATCTTTTGAAATTCTAAAGCATTTTTTGTTTTATCATTCATTTAGTAGTTATATATTTATGTTGTACATATTTTACATTTAGAAGTGAATTATTATATTTCTCAGTATATGTATTATTAATGTATTATTACTATATGGATAAGTTCAAGAGAGCTTTTTATTAAACTGATAAGAACAGATGTTAATACTAGATCTTAGCACTCTATAGTCATTTAACACATCATTGTGCCTAAAGTGTGCATATTTAATGGTACTGGGTGTGAATTTTGTTACTAGACTCTGAGCTAAAGGACAATGTTCTCAGTTACCTCACAGTAGAATTTAGTCTATATAACATTTTCTGAATTTTTAAAAATTCTCTCATTTTTACAATCAGAACATAAAAGTTGAAAATAGCATAGTAATAATAATACATTTATAAAAATTTTCTAAGTGTTTGTTTGGAGACTTGTTTGGTAGGGAGGCCAATGATTTTGCCCAAACCTAAATTTTATTTTATTTTTTTTAGTGTTTTAGAATTTTGGTGCTTTCTCCATCTAAGATCCTGTTACAAATAAATTTAAAATGCCTGTAGAACTCCTGTTACTGAGCTTACTTGTATCTTAGAAGTCAGTTGATGCCATGTATAACAGTGAATGCCTGTAGTACCAATACTGGGTGGCAAGAGAGGCTGGGTCTCTGTAGTAAGAGTCTATCTCTATAAACAAGACACAATAGTCAGGTAACCTATTGGGGCTTTAGTTTGTTCATCTATAAAACTAAATTTGTTTTTATAAGCATATACTCCAGAATTTGTCAAACATAGAGGTCCAAGGTAAATCAGATTTCAGAATCAAAAAGTAACATTTGATTTTTGTACTTTGAAATATCAATTGTATACTAAAGTATGTTTTCACTTAAAATACTTTATTATCCTTGTTTTTCCTGTGTTTATGATTAATTTTCTTTTCTAACCTATCAGCACTGCCTCACGTGTTGCTAAGGGAGGAGTCGATCACACCAAAATGAGTCTGCATGGTGCTAGTGGGGGACATGAGAGATCAAGAGATAGACGAAGGTCAAGTGACAGATCACGAGATTCATCTCATGAGAGAGCAGAGTCTCAGCTCACTCCTTGTATTCGAAATGTTACTTCACCAACAAGGCAGCATCATATTGGTATGTAAGATCATGTCACCCCAGTCCTGTCAGCAGTCAGCAGCTTTTTTACAGCTGTGACGTTCAGTTGTGCACAACACTTGAGTAAGGTTCACTTCTTTGTTGTAACTCAGTTATTTGCATCTTAGCTAATTTTGATACTTAAAAAGACAGCTTATTAAATCAAGCATAGAGGTATATTTTAAGTTTAGGAACAATCTTATAAAAGAAGTAACACGAAAAACTTTTGAAGCTGTGATAATACAGATTTTTAAGAGAAAAATTAATCAAGCTAATTTTTATCTAATAACAGTGGCTTATTATAAAATAGTAGTAAGATAAATTATTGCTAGAGTTCTCTGGTTAATCATGTTAACAAATAAAGTAAAAGAATAACCATTGTGGAATTATTTATTCTGAGTTTGACAGATTTCCAAATTTAATAATAAAAATAGATGAAAGAGAAATATGTTTTCCTTTGTTAGCAACTTGGGTCTTCTCCTTTTTTCTTATGCATACATGAGCACTGTTAGCCTAGGAAAATACACTATCACTATGGAGTATATAAATGTGCCTAAGCAGTATCAAACTGTTGAATTTTTTTTAAGCTTCTCATAGGAAAGGTATAAATAACTAACATTGATTTAGGGTTGGTTTATAGCTTCTTCTGTTATCTGCACTTATCTTAGCATGCATGTGGCCCTGGGTTCAGACTCTGTCACCAGTGTATATAAGAACATATTTAGGCTGCAGGAATATATATATAGTTTGCTGGTAGAGTACTAGTTGAGCTTGTACAAGGCCCTTTCAACCCCCAGCAGTTCCCACTCCCAAAGTAACTTAACTATATTTGATAATGTCTGGTAATTTGAGACAAGTCAGAATCATTTAAGTTAGGTCTTACTAGGCAGAGAAGTTGACAATATCTAAGTAGGTCATTCATATGCAAAAAATGGACAGAAGTAACACAAAGAGTCATAGTCTCTTCCATGATTCATTGAGTCTCTAAGAAATGAGAACAGAATACGGTTATTTTATCACTCCAGTAAATTTTGCTTTGAGGATGCTACCATCCTTGTGGAAACAGGAATTAAAGGAGGAGGGTGTCACAATAGCTCTGGAGCTATAGCAAGCCTAATTATACAGTCAGCATGCTGTACAGAGTGTTCTAAGTAGCCTGAGTCATAATGAAATTTGGCAAAAACTGATGAGACAGAGGTACATTTTTAGGTCACCTTTAAATTTTAGCAATCTAGCCTTTAAATAAAACTTACCATACAATCTTTATTTCCCTTTTATAGGTTATTAGAGCATCTAAAGAAAAATTTAACAATATTTTCTACCAATAGAAATCATAGACAATAATTTACATATAGACTGATAGTTTACATCATTGCTTTATTCTGTAAAAGTGAGGCTAGGAAGAAAAATGTATCACTGAGCAGAGTGGTGTAGTGCTGTGAACCGATTTCTAAGGAGGCCATCAACAGCTACATAGTGAATTTGAGCCAACCCGGTCTCCATGAGACCAGGCCTAAAACAAACAGAAGAAAAGCAGTATACCATTCCTCGCTTAATTCTTTGGTAGTCATTAAAGTTTTATGGGTTTGTTTGTCTGTCTGTGTGTCTGTTTACTTATTGTTTGTAGTGAATTTTTTTTCAGATCTTTTCATGAAAAAAATTACTGATTTCACTGTGGTGTTATTAATACATGTATCTACAGTTGTACTTCATTTTCTGTATAGTGATAACCTTTTTCTTAGTAATTAGGACTGTTTTAAATTGTTCTCAGGCTGAAGAGTGGGAGCACCTTGAAGTGGAAGGTCATGAGTTTGAGACCATCCTGGGCCATGTAGCAAAGCCCTGTCTCAACAACAAAAACAAAAACAAAAAAATCAATAATAATAGCTCTTTCAAATTTTATATTCTAGTTCACTTTCACTAATTTTCAGATCTATTCATTTGACATATAAAAATCAAATTTTCATTTTTGGTATTTTCAATGGAATGATAATGAAAGATTTACTTTAATTTTGATATTTGGCTAAGTCAACATCAGTTAGCTTAAATAGTTTAAAAACATTTTTGTGTTTTGAGTTTTATTTTTGGGTTTGTTAAAAAGTGTATTTGAAATAGAAAAACAGAAATTCTACAATTTAAATGAACTTTTCTGTATGAGACATTTTAGAATCCGTTCTCACTTTTTTTTTTTTTTTTTTCTTTTGACACAGGGTTTCTCTGAATAACCCTGGCTATCCTTGAACTTGCTCTGTAGACCAGGCGAGCCTGGAACTAATGGAGAGCTTCCTGCTTCTGCCTCCCTAGTGCTGGCACTAAATGTGTGTGACACCACCTCCTGGCTCAAATCTTCTAAAAGAACATTTGTATGACCTTGATATCTTTATTTCAGAACGAGAAAAAGACCATAGCTCATCTCGTCCAAGCAGCCCTCATCCTCAAAGAGCATCCCCAAATGGCTCCATAAGCAGCGCTGGCAACAGTAGCAGGAACAGCAGTCAGTCAAGCTCCGATGGTAGCTGTAAGACTTCTGGGGAAATGGTGTTTGTGTATGAGAGTGCAAAAGAAGGGGCTCGGAATGTGAGGACATCGGAGCGAGTGACCCTGATAGTGGATAACACCAGATTTGTTGTGGACCCGTCCATTTTTACTGCACAGCCAAATACAATGTTGGGCAGGTTTGTTTCATTGCTGTTCATTATATTACTAGTTTTAAAGTACTTTTTGCAGTCATTTTTTATGTGGTTATTAAGTTTTACAGTAAAGTTTCTGCTGTAGCATTCCCATTTTCTAGATAAAAGTACTGGATTTTGGGAGTTAAATTATTTGTCTAAGTTAATACAAGTAGAATGTGGGCAGAACAAAGCTTAAATTTGGTTTTATTTTGAATGATCTTTTGCAGTGCTTGTAGCAATAGCAAATTTGTCATTAGAGTCAGAACACTGAAAGGTCTCTACAGATTGATCTGGTATAGTGAGTCTAACCAAATGAACCTTAGCATTGGTATATTTCCCAAAGTAATTTCTGAAGCCAGTCACCAGATATGGAAGGATACCTATCAGCTTTGTTTAAAAAAAAACTTTGATTAGCTGTGAAGTCGATTTGAACTGCCACTTTGATGTAAATTTTGTCAGCTTGCTGTAAATATTTAAGGTGGGGAATAAGGCCAATTGTCATTTATAAAATATGTAATTGGTAGTTGTCTTGAGTAGTTGAAGTTTGCAGCAATGAGAACCACAATCTCAGGATTTTGGACAATGGAATTGTTTTCAACATGCCTAAATAAGGGTCAGAGACTTCAGTGTAAGAGCAGTATTTTTGTCTATAACTAAGATGGAAGATATAAATGAAATAGATGTTTACATGAGGTAGGAACTTGAAGTTTGTTTCTGTTTTTGTTCCTGTTCTGTTTTTGTGATGGGAGTAGGGGCTCTAGGGAGGAGGGGATAAAGGGAGAGACTAGGTGCAGAATCAATGTTCTGATAGTGCATACATTTTGAGTAACCAAATTTTTCTAGATGACATTGGACTTGAATATGCATTTCCATGAGTGTTTTTTACTGTCATGAGCTGATTAGTGGAAGCTATTGACTTGATATTGTTCTACTGTATTTTTACATACAAATGGGAAAAAAGTAGGTATTTGAATTTTTGCTTCAGCTGTTTTAAATTGGTGGTCACATTGATTTGAAAAGAATAGCGTTCCTTCTGTTAAAAGTTCAAGCATTTGAGGAAATTGCATGACATTTGATTCTTGATGCTGTTCAGTCAGTGGAAGCTTCTGTTCAGGCAATGACTGAAGCATATCTTTGGGGAGGAATATTAATATTCATAGGAACTGGAATGCACTTGGCATTCTTTTTGGAAACTTTAAAATAAAAAAAGCTTTGTTTTTCATGGATTTCGTGTTATAACAAAGAATAAACTGCTTAAACTACTGGGTAAAATACTTGAAATAATTGTATTTACTCTGGAAATAGTGGCGTTATTGAATTCAGAAGCTCGATTTTTTTTTAACTAATGATTTTAAGACATTTCTTAGTATTTTTTAAAACTTCTCATCGCGAAGAACATTTTTAAAGAATTGTTTCATTTTCTTAGTAGTTGCCAGTAAGGCCAGTGATGTCTTGAAAAAGTAAAATTTGTTTTTTTAACTTTTTTCTTATGTTAAAATAAAGGTTAGGAGGTTTTTCCTTTTTGTTATTTTTGTTTTGTTTTGTTGTTTTTTGAGACAGGGTTTCTCTGTGTAGTCCTAGCTGTCCTGGAACTTTTCTCTATGGTCCAAGTTACCATGGAACCATGGAACTGAGATATTCACCTGCCTCTACCTCCCAAGTGCTTGAACTAAAGGCATGTGTCACCGTGTGTAGCCATTTCCCATACTCTGTTACTAGGTTGCTTTCTTTCTTTCTTCTTCTTCTTCTTCTTCTTTTTTTTTTTTTTTTTTTTTTTTTGCAGGGGGTATCACTGTGTAGCTCTGTCTGTTCTGGAACTCACTATGTAGAACAGGTTGGCCTTGAACTCAGATTCAATTGCTTGGATGAAAGGCATGCCCCACATTGCCCAGTTCATCCACTGTTCTTATTTTGGCACTTAATGGCTTATTTTTCTATTCTAGGATGCAAGTCTAAGAATTTTGTGTAGGATTCCTTACATTTAGAATTTGTGAAATGTCAAATAGCCTAACTTGCTTATATTGTCTTACTTTTTTCCAGTTCAGCTTACTGTATGCTCGCTAATAAACTACAGCTTTGTGATGAATAGTAGTTTCACACACACCCCTGAAATCATCCTGTCTCTAGAATGATTGTTTTGCTTACTTTCTATTACCACTTGGGGGTCTGGGGGTTGATATTGTTCTTGCTGTATAGTTTCAGGGCAGCCTAGAATTTCTGTGTAGCTCAGGCTGGCTTTGAGTCTGTGGCAGTGGCCCTGCCTCAGTCTTCTGAGTGATGAAGTTCTGGGTGTGAGCTGCTGAACTAGATCAAACGATAGTATTTTTTTGTGTGCTAGTGGTAGAACCCAGGTTCTTGTGTATCTAAGTTAAGTGTCCCGCTACTGGGTGACATCTTTAGCTGTTGGTTTTATTACCACTTAAAGGTAATCCATACTATTGTTCCTATCAGACCTTTTATGGTCTTTTTATAACATTTGCCAAATTTCTTATAATTATTAAAATAACGAAGTAATGCAATGCTTAAGTAATATTTTTATGTCTGTATGTATAACTGATATTCCTTTTTAAAAGCATCTTAATTGCCTAATATCACAGGATGTTTGGATCTGGTCGGGAACATAATTTCACACGTCCCAATGAGAAGGGAGAGTATGAGGTGGCAGAGGGCATCGGCTCTACTGTGTTTCGTGCTATTTTGGTGAGTGTGCTTCTTGTTTGTGTTACTAACCTAGACATAAGATCCATCCTCAATAAGTGTTTAGGTCTCTACTTGGATATAGATTGTTATTTTGTTTTAAATGTTCTTTAATTCACACTTTTGTTTATGGCCTCAGGAAAATATGATATAAGGATTCATCTCTTATCCCTCAATGCAGTTCTTTCAATAATTACGCGCAAACATTTCTAAAGTCATTATTTCTCTTAATTCTCTTACAGTTAGTTAGATGTAATTTCTTGAACCATAATTTATTGCCCGAAGTTGCACTATGGAAATTTATGAACATCTAAACAGAGTATGTATTTATAATTTTATTTCGGTGAAATGAACTCTATGTCTGGACCTGAGTTATCTTTATAAGTAAAATTTTAAAGATTGTTAGGTAGACTGAGGTCCATCTAACATTACTGTTCCATAGTTTAAAAATATTAGGGCACCAGTAGTTTTGAAAGTGCCACCAGCCCAGCCTTGATAATGGGTTTGGACTGCTTTGTTTTTACTCAGGTGCTTAGTACATTTTTCTCAATTTTTTTCCCTCCAGGATTACTATAAGACAGGAATCATCCGCTGTCCTGATGGCATATCTATTCCTGAACTGAGAGAAGCCTGCGATTATCTTTGTATCTCTTTTGAATACAGCACAATTAAATGTCGAGATCTTAGTAAGTATGAGGTTTGTGTTTAATAGTGTTATAAAGCCTGAATGTGTTGTTTACATAGACTTCAACTGTTTGTTTAGGTCAATTATAAAGCAGCCTGGTATTATAAGAAGTATTTATTGAACTCTGCAGAATTCTAGATAGCTGTTCTTTTCTAAACTTTTTCAACTTTAGTAATTTTTTTAATGAACTCTTAGAGATTTTCATGGATCACTTATTATATCCTAGCTTGGGAACCCTGACCCTTTACCTAAAAAGAATGACATATTTTCATTCTTTATATTGTATCATCTAAAATTTTATCTTTTTTATCTCTTGTGTGTGTTTTTTTTATCGAGCATGTGTATATGTGTGTGTGTGTGTGTATGTGTGTGTGTGTGTGTGTGTGTGTGTGTGTGTGTGGTGTGTGTGGTGTGTACGTGTGTGTGGTGTGTGTGGGGTGTGTGTGTGTGTGTGTGTGTGTGTGTGTGTGTGTGTGTGTGTGTGTGTTGAGGCAGGGTCTTATATAGCCCAGGGTAGCCTCAAACTCATATACCTGAGGATGGCCTTAAATCTTAGTTCTCCTGCCTTTATCCCCCAAGTGCTGGCATTACCCACACCTCTGATTATGCCCCATTCTTTTATCATCACTGTTAAAGTCTTGTACTTGTATGGAATTCAAGATAGGAATCTTTACATAAAGTAGGTATAGTAAGGCTTTCTAGACTTTAATAATTTTTCTTAAAATAGGTGTCTTAACTGAGTATTTAGAATCTTTCATTGGAAACGGCTATTTTGCGTAGTTGTTAGGAAGATTAAATAAATAGTACCTGATATGCAATATTAAGTGAGGATTTGTTTAAGAGCAAAAATAGGAAGTACAAAAACCCACATGCCTGCAATCCCAGTACCAAAAAGAGGAGGCAGAAGGCTCAGAAGTTGAAAGTCATCTTTACCTGTGTAGTAGATTTGAGGGTACTGTGGACTACTGGAGACACCCCATCTTTTCAAACTAAAAGGAAATAAACTATTAAAAGATCTTTTGGGGTTCAGAGAGATGACTTAAGAGCACTGGTTTCTCTTGCTGAGAACTCAGGTTCAGTTCTTATCGTGTACATGGTAGCTCACAAACATCTGTAAGTCCAGTCTCAGAGGAACCAGCACCTTCTTCTGGTCTCTGTGGGCACGGTGCATACACATGCAGGCAAACACTCAGACACAGAAAAAAAGTAAATATTTTTTAAAGCAAGTAAGTTACAGAATTTGTACATTTGTGTTTAGCTACCCTCACAGAGCCCTGTTTGTATGCATTGTGTGTACTCTTAGCAGATTCTTCCTTTGTAGCATTGAGCTGACTAGAAGATCATGAACAAGGCTAATTTGTTGATAACTCTGGTATTAGTTTTTACTGCCAAGTTTTCTGAGCACCTCTGTTAATACTTCTCTGGCTCTTAAAATATCCTTCTTTACTTTTCTGCCTGTTTTTCTCTCCCTTGTTCCTTGGTCCTTCACCTATCAAGTGTGGCTTCTTTTTACAGTTGTCTGTATTTTTTTTCTCTGACTTTTTGTATGAACTCTTTAGGTAAAATGCAATAGCTGAAGAATAACCAACATATCAATCTATGGAATTCTAAAATTGATGCTGACTTACTCTGATGTTCTATTTATTCTTTGCTTTTATCACGCATCCAAAAACATCAAGATATTTTTGTGGGTTTCATTTCAGGTGCCCTTATGCATGAGTTATCAAATGATGGTGCTCGTAGACAATTTGAATTTTATCTGGAAGAAATGATCCTCCCTCTCATGGTAGCAAGTGCCCAGAGTGGGGAACGAGAGTGCCATATCGTAGTGCTTACAGATGATGATGTAGTTGATTGGGATGAGGAGTATCCACCACAGATGGGAGAGGAATATTCACAGAGTAAGTGTTTGGTCATGCTTCTATTTCCTGGTTCATTATAGGGATGATCTCTTTTAATAATAATCAAAGGACAGGTATGAGATTTTTCTCATATCCCAGGGACCAAACTAGCTCTTGGTTAAATCCAGCCCATACCTGTTTTATAGATAAAGTTTTTGTATTGCCTTTGGCTGCTTTGGTGCTATCATGGCAGAACTGAGTAGCTGCAACAAAGATTGCATGGCTCGCAAAGCCCAGAGTACTTACCTATTGAGCCTGTGCAGAAAAAGTGTGCCCAGCCCTGCCTGTCAGGCACAGAAACTGTTTTGAATTTTGTTGACTGTAGATAACTTTTAAGTTCCAAATTTTCTTTTTGAAATCATTTGTGCTTCGGATAGTAGCCCTTCTAAAGCTCCAGTTGTTTCTGATTAGACTGTAAGTAATACTGAATTCTTTTTTCACTTCCAAACTTTTGGTTAGAATTTTTTTTTTTGTTTTCTTTTTGTTAGAAAAGACCTGTTGTGCTGTTTTTATGAGCCCAATACAGGCATTTTTAAACAGTGTTATAGGTGAACTAGCTACTTTTTTTTTTTTTTTTTTTTTTTAATGATCTAGCCTATTAACCTGGTAAGGGTTAGAGTCCATTGAGTTTACGTAAAAGCTGTAGAAATGCAGAAAGTATGAAAACTCTTAATCTCTCACATTTCCATTTTATGAGTCATTTTCCAAAAACTGAACGAAGATTGTAAATGGCCACTTTGTCGGCCATTTTCAGAAGCTTTTTCTGACATGCTGTGGTAGCACTTTCCAGAACAGACAGGCTGCTCTTCCACGATGGATTCACATGAATGTCATGATTCTCTTAAAAATCCTTAATTCTTTAAGAACTTCATACAGTTTATTCTGATCATATCCATCCCTGGTGTTGTGAGTCTTTTGTAAAGATATAACAGTTGTCTTTGTCACTGTTTTTTCAGTCTTTGACTTTTTTCTGACAATGATTCTGACTTGTGTAGAATAAAAAGTTGAACAAAACAGAAAAAATCAAGAAGGTACCAAAACTCAGAGTAAATGTGCTAAATTATTTTTTGTTAAAAAGAGTTTATCATATATGTAATGTATTTTTGTTTGTGGAGGTAGTTCTGCGACTTTATTTGACATTCATCAGGTTAGTTCTCACCCACATTGACAATTGGTAGATTTTCAATATGGTAACAGGCACATAAATTACAAGTGTGTAGAGCGTGTTTGGTGAATCTCATCCTCATGCTTTCTGGACAAATGCACTCATGTGATATAGAACATTCCCTAGTCCTGTGGGCTAGATAGCTTTATTGAGCCTGGTATCAACTCTTCCATCTGGAGTTCCCATCTCTTTAATGGCAAATTTTCAGATTTCTTTTTTTTTTCTTTTCTTTTATATTAAAAAATTTATTTTAAAAAACAGATTTTAAAAAATTTTTACATAAAACTGTATGAATACATTTTTTTAGTCAGTACTTGATTTTTTTAAAGGTTTGATGGTATGCATTGAAAACTTACTAGTTACAATGAGCATAAAATACATATAAAACATAACATGGAAATAGTCAAAATTTTCTTGATGTGTAAAGATTAAACATGATGATTTTTAAATACCAAGGATTGCCACCAGGCTGCATTTTAGCTCTTGAATTATTGATGATTTAAGGTTCCAGATTTCTTTAAGCATCCAAGGGGCACACTTCTTGAAGCCCACTCCATGGATGTGCTTGTAAATGTTGAGGGTGTACTCTCAGGTGACAGCCTTGGTGATGGCAGAACGGCCCTTCTTGCCATCTTGCTTTGTAGGAGCCATTCTTCCGGGCCCAAATTGGAAAGGACAGGCGCAGGAGATCATGGGACACTAGGTTCAGCTCCGAGAAAGGAGTTGTAGTTATAGGACAGAGGTGACATGTTACTGTGGTGACTAAATTATAGTTAGACCAACTTTTCCTCTTCCATTGTTTCTTGTTCTTGTTTTTCTTTGTTGTTGTTTTTCTTTCCTTTACCTTGAGGCTTTACAGCTTAAAGGGAACAAAAGTTTCTTAAACTTAGTTTGTCTAAATGAGATTCACTGTATTTCAGAGCTGTTCCAGCCTAAAGAAGATTCACGGAGGATATAAAGATAGCTTTTCCTAAGTGGGATTCTTTCCTTTCTGAATGGTCCAAAAAACAAAACAATCAAAAAACCTTACAAAATCAGTAGTCTCAAAGCTTTAGTAATAAGCACAAATTGATCCCATGCGTAAAATTTGTAGACATAATTTCCTTTATTGACTCTTAAACCAGCATGTTTGGTTTGTGAGTATGTTTTTCTTTTTTTGACAAAACCTTGCAGTTCACCTTTTAAGGGCGATAACTCCACCAGAAAGAGAGGAGGCGAGGAAGGCCCGTCAGTCTAACTCCCTGAAGTTCCCAGCACGTTTGGAAGACTCAACATGTTGTCAGTGGACTGTCTGCCCTTTAAAGCCAGTTTGCTCTAAACAGACTAACCTGGGCAGAACATGCTCGAATCTGCCATTTTTAACATCAGTATTAATTGGGGCTCTTTGTCTGAGTGGAAAACAGTTTGTGGGGAGGGGCTTTGCCTTTGGGGAAATTATTAATAGCTGCTCAACCCATGAAACTTAAAATGTGTAGTGCTCTTTGACAAGGCAGTTTCCCCACCTTTAGAGTAGACCATGTAGGTATCTTAGTAAAGTTCTTTACTCTGCCTGCTTGATAATAATGTGTAATCAGTATCTTTTGGTTACCTTACTGAAAATTGGGACAGATCCCATTTCAATAAGTAGATGTCTGTCTTTGAAAAAGAGATTCTTCCTATAGATTAGGTTACCTGACTGGTTATCAAAGCTTTTCTTGTTTCCACTTAAGTAGACATTTACTTCTACATTAACTGTACTGAAATGCTGTCCTGTCATGTTGGCTAGTCTTCCTTTGGCATCAGTGCATCCATTATTTGGACTTTCAGGGATGTCAGGTCCACTTCATGATCAAGGTAAACTGAAGTTAATTTCTAAAGTACTTGGATGTTAATGTGAAATATTTTTGTCTTTTTTATTTCAGTTATTTATAGCACAAAATTATATAGATTTTTCAAGTACATTGAGAACAGAGATGTGGCCAAATCAGTTTTGAAGGAGAGGGGTCTTAAGAAGATTAGATTGGGAATAGAAGGTAAGATGTTTTCAATTCATTTTATTTTTAAAAAATTTTAATGGGTCTACTTATGTAGTTTAAATAATTTGTGGGGGAAGCCTTTCAAAGAGTTACTGAATGATGATGATGTAAACATAAAGTACAGAGATAATCTTCTGAGAGGACACATGAAAGCCATTAAGAATTAGTATGTATCCCATGAGATTCCCTATTGATACAGAAATGTAATTTTTTTTCCTCCCATGGCATGTCCTGACTCACTTTTTAGCAAAGTCCATGTGGTATTTGTTGACTTATGTATGTATAACCCATAAAGTTGACAGGGCTGTTTGCTCAGTGATAGTTTTAAAAGCACCTTCTGAAAATGCCTGTAGATGCAATACCGGCTCACTTCCTGCCAATATTCAAGTTACATACAGTTGTGCAGCTTGTTTCAGCTCTTAAATGCCCATACCTTAGATCGCCTTGACAGATGTCTTTCATTTCAAAATTCATGGGAAGCAGAGGCAGAAGGACCTCTTTGAAATTGAGGCCAGCCTGGTCTACATAGTAAGTCCCAAGACAGCTAGAGCTACATAGTGAGATTCTGTCTTAAAACAAAACTTGACCAGATTTCCTTTTTGAATATTGTAGTGGATTATGTAAAGAATAAAGGCTTTGAAGCCAGATTGCTTATGTGTTAATTGTTGTGCATTGGCTACAGCACTTAAACCAGTTTCTTTTTCTGGAATTGGGAACATTGTGGCTATTGTAAGGTTGAACTGAGTTAATGTAAGAAAAGCACTTAAAATGGTATCAGCATATGTATTTATAATGATGATAGTGAATTGTGCTAGCTAGGAACCTGATTGAGGTGCTAAAGGATCACCAGGAGGAATACGTTGCTTCAAACACGTGAAAAGAAGGTCTAAAACAGGACAGTAGATTTGAGACATACCAATGCGTACCTCTGTCATTTTGCACTCCCTCCTCTGAACATTACCTTGTTATAAAAATTAATGGGCAGCTATCATTTGAATGAGTAATTTAAAAATGTCATCTTTTAATTTTTTGATTCTTTTTATCTTTGTTTCTCTGAGAAGACGTGACAAAGCAGGGGTCTGGTTCTGGACTTTGTGGTGTCAGAATCTAAGCACTTCTGAAATCCTATGTTAAGTGGGGATTTTTTCCCCCTTAAGGAGATAACAGTATTTAACAATATTTGTCCAGAAACATTACAGGCTTAGGTTAATTAATCTTGACTTTGGCTAGACAGTACTTACACGCCTCTACATTTATTTCAATAACTGCTTCTAGATTGTGAAGCTATTTTTTTTCTTTTAACTGATCTGTAGACCCTCAACTTTTCCATCAAGTTTGTAAGTTTTTTCCTCTTGGAAAAGTAAGAAGCTGAGCATTGCCAAAGCCAGCCTCAGCTTCGAAAGGGTTTCCTGAGAGAAGGCTGTTTGAGAAGGATTGGAAGTCAAATGATGGGGTGCTGGAGATGGCTCCCTACAACATTCTTTTGGCTCTGTAGTCTGTTCCGGGATAACTTTTTGCTCAAGATAGCTCCCTGCTCAAGACAACTCTCTGCTAGGGACAGCTCTCTCATGCTAGAAAAACATTTAAAAGCTCTCTCAATAGCTCATGAGTTTTCTGACCAAAATCAGAAAAGCTGCTAGAAAAAAAATTCTAAAAGAGTTGTGTTCACTCTCCATGGATTTTCCAACCAAAATAAGAAATTCTGTTAGAAAAAATTGTAAACAAGCTGTTTTTTCTTTCTAGAGATCTACAGCTTGCTAGAAAAGGATTCTAAAAAACAAACAAACAAAACAAAACCCTGCCATCTCTCTCTGCTAGTTTATCTAATGCAGGCTAAAACCCCAGTCTTTTATTTACATATCAATTCAGTCATCTTCTCTGGCTGTAGCCCCTAAATTCTTAGAAGACAGCAAGTACACTTTTTATTTTTATTTATTTATTTTTTTAGCACAGCAAATGAATTCAGAGAGCTGCTTGCCCTTGTAAGCACAAACAATAAACTTAGCCGGGTGGGAATCCTATCCTGAGGTTACCATTCTGTCCATGCCTGAACTTAAATGAATTAGCTCTGTCCCAGGCTGTCCTTGAACTCATCTCCCTGCCTTTGTATCTTTCTGAAAACTGGCTCATAGTGCAGCTGCTTCCATTTTTTTCTAGATCTTCAAATCCCTTACATAATTAATATTGCATTCCTATATTTTGCATAGTTGAGAAATTATATATATTTGAACTCATGTTTTCAGAGTTCCCTGTCAGTACTAGGGTGGAGCACACTCATAGAAGCAGTGGGGATGGGATGGGAATTTGCAGAGGGGAAACCAGGAGGGAGGATAACATTTGACATGTAAATAAATAATAGCCTTAATGGCTGTACTGAAAATCACATTTACCATTTTTGCTAAGGACATAAATGCATGCTGTCTCTGATTATCATGGAGCCATTAACCTTGGTGTAAAGAACATTCCCTTCAAAGAAGGAACATATAAGCCGCATGCCCGGCAACCATCAACACTTGGGGGGCTCATGCCCTGCTGGCTCCATTCCAGGGGTGGGAACCATGCCACACAGTCTTGCACATGGCAATGCAAGACTCAGCAGGGCGTCGTAGCACACACCTGAGGAGGAGAAAGAGAATCAGGAGTACAAGGCTTCCTTGCCATTAGCAAGTTTGAGGCAACTTGGGTTACAAGATACCCTGTCTAAACTTCCCTAAAACAAAGAGAAGAAAGTAAGCAAAAAAGCCTTAATCCTAGGAGTTTTAACCTTTTTGTCACCCCTCCCCTATGCCTGCTCCAGCCTTCTCAGTTCCTCATTTTACACTGTTGAAGGTATTAACTTCTTTGGAGCCTGGATATAAGGCTAGAATTTTTTTATGCTCATAGCTCCATTATACCATATTCACATTCATATAGACATTACTATAGGCAGGCCTGTATGTTGGATATTATGTAATCGTAAGTAGGTTTGGGGGATTGGTAAGTGATGAGGTTAAATAAAAAAAAGTATCTGTGCTGGGCACAGTGGCATATCTGATCCCATCACTTCTGAAACTGAGGCTAGTCAAAAAATTGAACCAACAATAACAACAAAAACCTCAAAACTGATTCATATAAAGATGGGAAAATATGAATAATTTCTGTCTTAGTATTCATACCACAGTTCCATTAAAACATGCATCTTTGAGGGTTGTTTCTGATATCCTTAGTGGGACATCTGACTGCCTCAAATGATTACGTTGTAAAGTCAGTGTAGGAGGAGCAAGACCACATGAGTTTGCTACTCCATCTCTCTGAAATATCTGTGGCCTTCCTTCCATCCATCATTAGGCACTGTGCCTGAATTTGATGGAAAACTCTCTTCTGTCATAGTATTTAACTGGGATTTTAACAAAGCACAAAGTGTAAAGGGAAAATCCTGATGTAGTATTGCAATCATTCCCATAGTATACCGGGGGTGTAAGAATGAGCTTGTGAATTAATCTGCCCATTGTATTCTGAGCAGGAGTGGCAGGCAGTAAGAATTGCATTTGTTACAGAAAACAAAATTTTGTGTTCTGTCCAGTTTTGTCATTCTAACCTTGCCCAAAAGGGGGGGTAGCTTCTTTTTTGTTTAATAAGGAATATTATTTAGAGTTGATAATTTAGGGTACTTTCCTAGCATATATATATATATATATATATATATATATATATATATATATATATATAGAGAGAGAGAGAGAGAGAGAGAGAGAGAGAGAGAGAGAGAGAGAGAGAGCATAAGGCCCTGGCTTTAATCCTTTTTACTACAACTGGTGATGGTGATGTTTTTAAAATTTTTCACCATGGGATCAAATCTTTTAATGTTACCACAGTTTTCTGATACACACCCTTTACTCCACATCTCAGAATTCACCAGACATTTTTCTGAATCGGAAGCATATCTCACACCATTCTCTTTCTGCCTGTGCTTTTCTCTGCTTTTTACTTATCCATTAAGAGAAGCACAAGAAAAGTCATTGGAATGTCATTGTATACATGACATAGACCTTAAGTTTTGGGGTGGGGGTTGTTGTCTTGTTTTGACTTTATATCAGATTATATCAGATGTCATTACCTTCATTAGAGCATAAACACCTTCAAGATTTAAGTTCTTTGATACAATAGCTAGCTGTTAAACATTACTTGTTGAGTGAAGAGACTAGAGACAGACTTTATTGTTAATGGGAAAATATTAACAGACAGGTATCTAGGGACTGCAGAGATGGCTCAGCAGTTAAGAGCACTGGTTCTATTCCCAGCACCCATATCAGGCAACTTCAGTGGATCTGACACTTACATTCGAGTGCATGAACACACACACACACACACACACACACAATTTTAGAGAGAGCAGAAAAAAAAAGATATCTGGGAAAAGGCAATCACTGTTATGCTCTGGTGGTTGATTCAATGTATGCTATATGTTGGGTCAGTGCCTGCAGCATATTAGGGTCTGGAGGTTGAGGTGCAGATAGATGCTGGCTTTGCTATGTGAGAACTCTGCTTAGGAGGGAGTCAGACATCACACAAAGGTAATTACCATTTAGTGTTGCTGGTACTGTAATAACATGAGTGCTTTGGAGGATAAGCAGCAAATGATGAACTCTGTGTGGACTCCCTACACTTTGCCAAGGGTGGAAAAAATACTGGAATCACAGAAGTTCCAGAGGGAATTCAGCTCTAGAACAGTTGTGTAAAAACACTAAAGCATAGTCAGGAAGAAGTGGAGTTTGTTGTAACCAGTCTATTTGAGAGCTTTAGTATGAGAGGAAATATAGCATAAAGGTAGTTGAAATCGAGTCAGTTAGAACCAGGTTTTAAAACAGCTTGATAGAACTGAGGCATACATATCCTCCTTGAGGTATAAAAAATTATTAGCAGTTTTAAAGCAAGCATGCATTATAAATTGGTTGGTGTAGAGGTGATTCTGTGTGGAATACAGTCACATAGGAAGCTAAGACTTCTAAAAGGTCCAGGAAGGATCCAGAACAAGGGAATCTAAAGAACCTTTCTCACCTCTGGGACTGCACCTTCCAATGGTTGGGAACTGAAAGTATAAGATAAAGAAGCCTTCTCTATATCTTCAGAAAGTCTATCCAAGGCTTTGTTTACCAAAACCCCACCAGGCTCCCTCACACATAGACAGTACTAACTGATCATCTGCTGTCTGAGGTCTTTCTGGTTCTTTCTGTTACCACTTGATACAAACCAAATCCAACTTGTTGCCTTTTTTAAAAAAATAGCTTTATTGAAGTCATTTCTTTGTTCTCTGTGGCTGATTTCACTTCTCAGTGGTAAAGTTGGGTAGATTCAGTAGAAACCGTATCATTTACAAGATTGAATAAGTATTGTAGTCTGTTACAGAGAAGTTTACTTATCTCTAGTTTAGTACTTGCTGATAGGAAGGAGGGGAAAGAGTTGTATTTCCCAAGGACTTTATGTGTTTGGAGAAATCTCTTTACTAGTAAATAATTGAGAGTTTTCTGAAACTTGGGATTGTTTTTACTAGGTTTTTTTTTTAAGTGACTATGATTCATAAAAGGGTTGTAATTAAGTAAAACTCGCTGTTGATAGTCATAATAAAATGGCATAAGAGATTAAAATATTGCCCTCACTGAACTAGCTGCAGAATTTAAGAACCTGCTGGAGAGCTGATTATTCCTTGTTATTTAACAAAAATTCTAAAGCAATACAAAGATGAGACTGAAGCTTAAGGAAACTAGAAGGCCAATGGAGCCAGAAACTGCAGGCCTTTTAGGCCCAGTCACCCCACAAGGAGAGTGTTGCTAGTGCACAGATAAAGCTCACATCCACTGCAGATTACACACCAGTGTATGGAGACCTACCCTCCATGGTCCTGCTTTAAAAATGTTTTGTGGGAGTTGAGTGCTGAGTAACTGAAAAGCTCTCAACAGCTAACTTGAATGAGAAGTTGTGTGTGTCCCTTCTTAAAATTCCTTTTTTTTCCTCCAGGCTACCCTACCTACAAAGAAAAAGTAAAGAAAAGGCCAGGGGGCCGTCCAGAAGTCATTTACAACTATGTCCAAAGACCCTTCATTCGAATGTCCTGGGAGAAGGAGGAAGGAAAGAGTCGGCATGTAGACTTTCAGTGTGTAAAGAGTAAATCTATCACCAACCTGGCAGCAGCTGCTGCAGACATTCCCCAGGACCAGCTGGTAGTCATGCATCCCACCCCACAGGTGGATGAGCTGGATATCCTCCCCAGCCACCCCGCCTCGGGCAACAATGACCTGGATCCTGATGCACAGAATCCAATGCTGTGATGCTGATGTTCCTGAAACCATAGCATGCTACTCTTCACAGTGACGTTGTACTCCTCATTCTGCACTGCGAGGCCACTTTTCTTCATTGTGAGATGCACATGTTTAGGATACTGCAGTGTAGGCTTTTTTAAAGACCAAAGGTAGCTGAATGGTTTTTTAACAAGTACAACTTTAGCATCCTGGTTCCAGTTCTATAAATGTATTTGTTTACCAGTAGATTTGTGAAATTGGTTCTTTGTATGGGGACGGTCCTTTTTCACACATCTAGGTCTTCTCAGAAGTGGTGGGAATTTGGCATCTGGGGTACTTTCAGTGTAGATTGGTCCTCATGCCCCAGTAAGATGCAGAATACTACAGTTGCACTTTATAGATGGTGGTAAATGGAGCTGTTGAAGCCATTTTAGAGCTGTGATGCACACACAGTGTAACATAAGTGCTTCTATCAGAGTACTCCTCAGCCCAGGATGTACAGTTGGCCCACAGCAAGCAAAAAACATATTTATCTTGGGTTTATTTAAGCAATTAGGATGGAATTTGATGCCTATAGTGTTGGTTCACTCATCTCCTGAGCCCTGCAGCCCTTCTAGAGTGAGTCACATGCAGGGAGGGTGAACGTCAGGTGGTTTACTGTCCAGTCTGCCTTATCCTTAATCTGTTCATATATTTATTTACTAATGCTTTTTTTCTTAAGAGTTATGGGATAGGAAAACCAACCGTTTGCTCTTCATTTACTAAATGATTGTAAACTCGAGTTTTTCATCAAAATAAAATTTCATTGTTTTAATGTTTCTGACCAACTTTATGAACACTTTTGCTAGATTTTGTGTCATGTGTGTTATGTAAAACTGGAAATCAAATGATAGCTTTAAAAGTACTTTGGTATATTTGTAAGAGGCACTTAATTTCCTATAAATTCAGGAAAAGCATTATAAATCTAAAGCAGTTGATCAACGTTTTCAGAATATGAAGAGGGAATGAAGCCTATGCTTAGGAATCCTAACTTACAAGGCTAGTTTCTAACTCTTAATTCAATATCTTTCCCTCAATCTGTGCTGTTCCATTCAGTAAACTGTTTAAATATTTGATGGTTTATAGCAAAGAATATTTTTAATGCTTTTGGGTCTTAGATCACTTAACTTTGTATAGTCATACAAATAGTCCAGGACTGTCCTCTGAACGACTGTTAATAACCGCCCCCCTTCCAGGGAAGTATGGAGAAAATCACAAGACCCTCCTCACTGAGTATCTAGCTGTTCCCACCTCCAATTATATACAACTCTGCCCTTAACTAGATATGACCTCAGAGAGGGAATAAGAGTATATATATATATATATATATATATATATATGGCTGGGGAATATGAGGAAAGGGGTTAAGGTTCCATCTGGATGCCTATGGGAAGCCCACTTTCTCAGCTGGGTAAAGGCTTTCTAGTGTGGCCTTTGTGAGTAGGAGCACCCCTGTAGGGAACCTCCCACCTAGGTGGTTCTGTATGGAAGCCCAGTAAACCCATTAGTTTCCAGAGTGAACTTAGTTTGGTGGAATCACATCTCAGTTTGTCGATGGGACCATAGAAAGGGTAGGTAAATGTTGCTTTTGTCTGTCCTTGGGAAGGGACTTGAGCAGCACCATATAACTGCAGATCTAGAGAAGCTAGCTTGTAATCTTGAACTTGAAATCATAGCACTGAAAATTGGAGTTGGTATCTTTGTTTTCATATAAGTTGAGGTGGCTACGGTTTGGAAATGAGCTATTTTATAACATGTCTAAGCTTGGAAAAGTCATTATCAGAGCAAAGGGCATGTAACTGTAACGCAGGCATGTGCTTAGACCACAGTGGATGAAATGCAGCACATGAAGACCTCCCTAATTACCAAATGGGAGCAATAGTTATAGAACAAGGGAAACATTTATTAAAAATATTTAACTGTCTAATACATTATACTTTAACCCATATTTATAGTAAAGGATTCTTACAAGGAAGAATAAACAGCTTTATGATACAATTAGTATAAGAAATATCCACATGGGGGACTTCTTTGTAGTGTAAAAACACCATACATCTGAAATGACCATTTTGCATATAAAAGCTACCAATGATGCTTTTGTGCACAATGATTAAAAAATTCAACACAAACAAAATCCAAAATATACAATTAATGCAAGCTATCCACAGCTAGCCCAAACTCAATGATGAGGAAACACTGGAGCAGGCTTAGTTCCACTTTGTCTGAAGTTACACATGGTAGATTGACTTGTATCAATGGCTCTGAGATGGCTTTTATGGAGTCAGTACATAAAAGCTGTTCTCTCCCTATCCAGTAAGCTTCACAGACTGTAAAACTTCACCAATAATGCACTTTGATACTGTAGCTGTTGCCAAAGCAAAATGTAGTGTCTACAGTGGCCATGGCAAGTCACTAAAGTCAACGGGACCACCCAGCCCCGCATCTGCTTCCAAGAGGCTCATGATGACAGCCATTGCTGCCTCATCGTTACTGGGACTACTTGATCCTTGGTCGTTGTCTATCATATCGATGCCTATGTGGGGGTTCTCTCCTGTGGAAGGAAGAAAGGCTTGTCAGTAAAAATACCAAAGAAAGCACACTAACAAGAGTAAGGGGCTGTTTGGGAGATTCTTTGCCTTAACTTTTCATTGTTACTACCTTTCAGAAAGAATACCTAAAACTTAAATGCAAAAGTCCTTAAAATTCAATAATAATTTGAGTTGAGCCAAGTTTAATATTTTGGTAATGAGTTAATCAGTAGCTGGTTGTAAGAACAGTGGCAACTAGGAAAGGAGAAGGTAGGGAAGCAGATGGAGAAGAGGCTGGATGCGCTGAAAGTCATTGGGTAACTCAACACTTCTGAAGCTGTGTGGGCTCTCCCTCTGAAAACCTATTTCTGGGTTGTTGTAGAGGCACGTTGGTCACTGAGTATGTAATCAGCTCTTAAACCCTCTTTGTAGTAGACGTTTTGCAAACTCATCGTCACTCATGGAGGTGAATGATAATACGACTTACCAAGAATAGAAGAACTATCAGAATAGGGATAGCCTGGGGTCTCCTGAGCCTGCCCTGGTAGTAGACCAGTGGAAGGAATGTCTGGAGTCCCTCCATTTAGAATCTGCAAATAAAAGAGGAAAATGTAAAGTTTCCCACTCAAATAGAAATTTTAATTACTACCATACGCAATGTTACTAAGAAGATGAAAGACATGGGTTCAACTTCCTATTTTCTCCCCTATCAAACAAGGACCTGTTAGAACAGTCATCATAAGGGAAAAGCCTCTCCCCTATAAACTGTTTTCTCTACGTAGTATATTTTCTCTACACAGTCCATGAAGCTAACAAAAGCTGGGGAAATCGGCTCACTAGGATCACACTGCCCATCTTTATTTAAAGCCAACATCAGTGAGCCCAGGTTGCCCTGTAAGGGAGCACACATGGCGACAGATAACCATTAAAGTATCTGAGGGCAGTGACAATATGTGAAGAGAAACAACTAGGGCAAGAAAACACTAAGTAAATCTATATCAGGTATACCAGAGGCACTAAATTAAGTAGCCTGGTTTTCTCTTCCTAGGATGTGATCATTGCTATCATTCCTCAACAGGAGAAATCTAACTGTCTTAAAATCCCACGCCACCATCACCCCCCACTAGCAACATCCCAATCTGGGCTGCCAAGCTTCCCTGCCCTGGGCTAAGCTTCAGAAAGCCTTGGAGAGGTATTTATACAGGATAAGGAAACAATGGCTGCTGGGTTTCAGAAACACTGGTTCCAGACCTTGCCAGCAGATGGCACTACAACTTGGTTCTTTACAATTATGCAGGATGGGGATCCCTGTACATTCATAAAAATGACTAAGTCACCCCCACCCTCAAAATGTTTTAGGTAGGGTTCATTCATATAAATAACATGACTTTTGAAATATAAACTATGTATTAACATGAATAGAAGTATTTTAATGAAAATAATCACATTACAAAAATACTTTAGAAGTGTGTTAATATTTCATAGCATTACAAACATACAAACTGGCTTAAGAGAGTTCAGTTAGATTCTCACACCTGCCCCATTCAGTCTGTGTAGATGTAATTGGGTATGTATGATGAAAATTTTAGCCCCCAACAGATACGTGGTTGTATGAGGTCTCCCCTTTTCACCAATTTTAACATTCTTTGATGATGCCTGAGCACTTAAATGTATGTCTCATAAATGGTCACTTTAGTGTGGAATCCTGTTGAGTGCCTACTATGTTAAAAATCCATGGGTTTCAGAAAGGATATTCCTTCCCTTCGGTGATTTTGAAAGTCTACACTGATCACTTAGAGTGGGTTGATCTTTGGTGACTGTATTGATCACTTATAGCAGCCTTTCTCAACCTGTGGCACCACCCCTTGAGGGTCGACTCTTTCACAGGGGTTGACATTAACAACCAGTAGCGGCAAAGTGACAGTTATGAAGGCTGAGGGCCACCACAACATGAGGGGGAGCATCAGGAAGGTTGAGAACCGCTGACTTAGGTATAGGTCAGTGAGTTAGTAGATGTTTCAAGGTAACATCACCCTGCCATAGTGCAAACTCAAGGAAATGGTTAAGCTCCACGTAGCAAGTACAAGCTTTCTGAACTTCCCAGTCTTCACTGAAAGCTCAAACTTATCACTGCCACTTGTTTTCCGTGCAGTGGCAAATACATGGAAAAGTGCAGCCAGTTTAGCTTGTGATAGAACCACACAAACACACTTCCTGAAGCAACTACAACAGTAGGTATGCAGTGAAGCTCCGTCTTTTTTCATTTTAATAGTCTTTTCAATTTTTATGAGTGTTTCGCTTGTATATAAATATATGTTAAGTATATCAAGTGTACAGTGCCCATAGAGGCCAAAAGAGGATGTCAGATCCCCTGGAACTGGAGTCACAGACTGTTGTGAGCAGCTATGTGGGTGTTAGATCGAACCTGGGTCCTCTGCAAGAATAGCCAGTGCTCTTAACAGAGTGGAGCCACCTCTCCAGGCCCCCTGTCAGTCATTGCTGAGGTCTCATTGAAGACACTGTGAAGCTGGCTTACATTTCATTGTGTGTGGTGGGGAAGAATACAATGGTTTTTTAAGAGTTTGGTGACATGAGTGACAGGCTTATCAGTGCTAGAAGATACACAGTGAGAACAACAGGTAACTTTTAACACTCATGAAAATAGCTTTGACTTGGCAAATCCTTGAAAGGGTCTTGAGGGTCTCTCAAAAGGTGACATCTGTAGAATCCTGTGTAACTGAACTTGGCTTGGTGCCGCTGCTTGTCCTAACTCCCCCGGGGATCTACGGTGGCCCATCAGGTCTCCCCTTTTCAGCTTGATCCGCATGAAGCAATTTCAGGCTAAATGACAAGACTGAAATTGACTGAAGGGCCACCTCTGCCCTGATTTGCTGAGCCACTTAATGCTGCAGTTATTTTTAACTCAATCATGCTTCCTCATGAGTCCTGTTGCCAAGGACTTTTACAAAAAAAGATTCCATTTTTATCCTAGACTCATTTTTAAAAGCCAGTGAAAGAGGAAAAAAAAAATTTTTTTCAGAAACACCTCAGAAACACTTCAGGCTATATGATATGGGGTGTGGTAGCTGCTGCTGATCAAAAGACAGATTGCTAGAATTCAGGAGAGCTTGGATTTCCCATGTGTGTGTGTATATATATATGAAAGTTGTCCCAGGGATAAACACAGAATGTACCAAAAAGCCTGAAACTGAAAGGAGAGTTAAGTCAAAGGGGGGCAGGGACCAGAGCTCAGAGCTCAGTGGGGAGGCCCTGGGTTGGCAGCCCACAGTACTCTGATGGCATTTTCTTAATCACTCCCAAGAGCCAGGCACTTCCACAGTCACTGTCAGAGAGAAGAAGGTTAGGGACAGAACACGGCTATCCTACCAGAATCAGCCTTGTAAGGAGCACAGAGGTGGGAGCAGCTGCATAAGGAGCACATGGCAAAGCCAGGCTTCACACCTGCCATGGCTTCACACCTGCCATGGCTTCACACCTGCCATGGCTGTGCTCTTACCCACAATGGGAAACTTTCAATTTCCCAGAGGAATCAACACCCTTTTCAAATCAGTTGTCCTTCTTGCTCTCATCTCAGCCACCCCCTCCCTCACCCATCCTGACAGCACCAGACCTGGTTAATCTGAGCCTATAAGGAGCCCAGTTTTGAGGAAAAGCTCTGCTTTGCTTCTGGTATTTGTCTCTTGAGAATCACACCTGAGTTCATTCCTGGTAGTCTCTGTATATGTCTAGGGAATAGTGGAAGGAAGATTTCATGTACAAAGTCCCTTGTGTGGTCCTGATCCTAGGTGCTATGAATGGATTTTTAACTTACAATTAGTGTAATTTACATAGATTTGCAAGTTCTCTAGTAAAGAGGAAAATAGGTGTTTTCCAAACCTCTAAATCTATAGTGTCAGGGTTGGTGACTGGTGAAGCACTTGAGGCTGTTACTATCACATCATGGGGACATGTTTTGGTGACAGATTTCCAAGTGTTCAGCTCTAAAGCCTGCCCTGACTTTGGATGTGTGGCTAGTGCTTTGCTTTTACTAAACTGATATCCATTCACTTGAAATTCCTGGCAGTAAAGTTCCATGGGTCCTTCCTAATCCTTCCCTCACAGGAAGTCTTGAATTGTTCCCTCAGTGACTGACAGTCCCCCTTTCCTCAGAATGTTCTTCCTGCTTTCCCGAATGTGCACTGAGTACAACCCCCCTGAACAAGTCAGCAAGCCTCCCTGCATGCCAGCTGCACACAAGGAGGAAAAGAATGGCTTGACTTAGAGCAGAGATCCCAGCAGTTCCGTAGTGCAGTCTAGCATTTCAGGATGTGGGCAGAGGCTCTCTTAGTTTAAGCCATCAGCTTACCTTCTTGCCTCCTGGAGAGGAGGCATCAGGGGGAGGCGTACTTGTGATGTTCAGCGGGCTGGAGCCACAGCTAGAAGGCGATGACCCTCTTATCCTGTTGGAGAAGAGCTGGTTACCCTAGTTACAAGGCCTTTCAGGGTAGTGGGACTGGGGAGATGCTAAGGAGTGAGGATAGGGAGAATAAGGAGCTAAGGTAAATGTTCTGTAGGCCAAGTAACTCGGTTCTGTAAGCCATACTGTCTCGGTCACAGCAGTCGCACATAATATACAGGTGCAGCTGTGCTCCAGAAAAGCCTCATTTCCAAAGCTGGATTGTTCTGAGTGTATCTGATCTGGAACGTAGAGTCCAAAAGCAGTAACTGCCAAAGCCTTTGGGTTAGAGTTTGGATTCAGGTAGATTAATTTTAAGTGGCCAGCTTTATTTCTTCGTAACATACAGGTGAGCTGGAGACCTCAGAGTTTAGCCACCATCTTTGCTACCATGAATTGGATATGAGAGCAAGAGATATGTCCTCTTCTCAGCAAACATTTACTAATGAGTGTCCCTGGGAAATGGAAGGTAGCGGTGTAACCCAGGCACACCTACAAGGGAAACTAACAGTCGGCAAACAGTAGCAGTCTTCTTGGGTAGTGAGTAGTTAGAGATGGAGCTGGGACCTCTTCGACTATCCCACCACAGTAGAATAGGAGACTCAGAGCTGTGACTTCCCACACCTGTGAGGCTGGCAACCCTGGGGACAGAAGCTGTGGCTTGGAGCAGGAGTTTTTGTGCTAGCTGTGCTCTTAAGAGTCCTTGCTCCCATCTGAGCTGGAGGCGGAGTGTAGGGGATATGGAGGCAGTTCTGTTCCCACCAGGCTTTCTGCTCCTCCATAATGAATAAATACAGCCTGTTTTGGGACACTATGCCTCAGTCTCTATGTCTAAGAATTGGCTCCCTGCCTGCACTGACTACTTGTGAGAAAAATTTTCTGTCTCCCAGACTAGAAACTCCTCAAAGTCAGGTACAGACAGCTCTGTTATGGACAACACCAGACATGCAGATGGCAAGAACCCAGAAACTGCTAACTTTCATCCAACACTGTCTCCTTAGGACACAGGCCTGTGAAGCCACCTTTCCCAGGTTCCCCACACTGGAACCGCCTTTTCCCCATTCCTCATTACCTTCAGCACCTGGCTCTAGATGCCGATTTCTCTCTAGGACAGAGCTGGGTTAGGAAGCAC
This sequence comes from Micromys minutus, assembly GCF_963924665.1. Lineage (NCBI taxonomy): Eukaryota > Metazoa > Chordata > Mammalia > Rodentia > Muridae > Micromys > Micromys minutus. The sequence continues at coordinate 83,240,070 of NC_137971.1, forward strand.
ACCCACCTTCATCTATCCCGAATCTGGTGAGCTCCCAGCAAGCATAGCTTAGCATTTTGGATATCTGCTCAGTATTCCACAGTGGGATTATGCATTAGCAGTCTTTAACCCTCTCCCTTTAAAGCTCTACACTTCCTTCCTACAGGAAGTCTGGCCAGTTAGACTGCCCTGAACATCATTCACATGCTCACAAGCTGAGCAGTCCTGACATTTTAGCATCATTTAGCTGAGACCAAGTTCAAAGCCCTTACTTGCTGGCCTCAATTTGTGAATCCCTATTACCACAAAGAAAATATACTTCTAAAGAATATTAAGATCATTTTCAATGAGGCTCTGATACCATGTTCCAATGGTTCTGCATAGAGACCAGTGGCTGGTCTGAAGCTGATCATGCTATTTCCCCATCTCCCTTCCGAGGTGGAATCAAGCAGCCAAACCCACCTCTGTAGACTGGAGGAGAACTTACAAGCATGGAACAGAAGCCCCTCTGGCTGACCAGAAAATGGACTAAGTTGGTGGCTGCAGAGAATATTGGTCTTTCTGGGTCCCCCACCTCTTTGCTTACAATTATGTTCTATTAAAATTATATTTTTAAGTATCTGGTTGACACCTTCTTGATTCTCAAAACTCAGGTGGACTTACTAGAAAGCTGCCTCTGTTGATAATTGAGCTGCTTGGCCTCTACTACTAACTCTTCATAGCCTGAAGAAGTGTTTTTGTTAAGGCTCAAATCACAGGCTGCTCAAAGACTTACTGCAGTCCTGTAATGTACAACCATCCTCACAAGGAAGCTCCTTGGGATACATTCAAAGTCTCAGGAACTGGGCTTTCCCAAGAGTGTTCTTAAGTGCAGGCCTGTTTGGTCTAGCTTCTTTATTTAAGACATGGCTTATATTTTAGACTGGGCCAGAGGAACAGAACAGTCCTGTGTGGCTGATAGCAGCATCCCTGGCTGACCAGCAGCAACCTTCTACCCAACCGTGATGACACAACGTGCCTCTACACACTGTGACGCACCTGAGAGGGTGAGTGCAGATGCTGAGCCCCAGCTGGTTGGAGGGGCAGCCCAAGGGATTACTTGCCTGTGGATTTCCATGATTTCCTCAGCAATCATTCGACCTATTTTTCCTGCTCCAGCTCTGGTTCCCCCTGGAATGCCTGGAACAGTGGGATGAGTCCTCTTTGGGCCACCTACAAGAGAGGAATCTGAGAGTAGGAAAGGAGAAAAAGGAGCACAAAATGCTATCGAGTGTTAGATGAAAACCTCCCGACCCACTTGAAGTAGAACGTCCAGGTTTTACCTTGTCAGGAAAACAGTTCTAGCCAGAAAGGCTCAAGGGTCTACTCGGCATCCAAGGACAAAGTTTCAGATCATGCACTACTGGTGACATCAGACAGGATCCACAGGAGATAAGGACCAAGGGACTTAGCACAGAGAACACACTGGCTGCAAGGTGAGTTATTAAAACTCCACCATACAGAGCACGAGCTGCAGTTACGTTCCACTTAAATGACAGGGATGCACCTGATAAATGTGTCCTTAGATGAATTTGTCATGTCGATCGAACCTAGACATAATACCCTATAGGGTATAAATTGTAGGCTATAGGGTGTGGCCTGTTGGCCCTAGGCTATCAACCTAGATTACTGTGTTATAGGTGACCACATAGGTGGCATTTGTGGCTCTAAACAAGGTTGGGGGCAATGTGTTACTGTAGACATCACAATGATTATGGCATCAGAAGGTAAAATGATATTTGTCACTTACGTGGCCCGATGCTAACCAGAATGTTGTTGTGCTGTGTGTTGTGTAGAATGGAGTATGGACTGAGAGAGGCCAGTGCAGAGGCAAGGGGTGAGTTTAAGAGACAGAAAGGACAGAATGGGGTATTTAGCTGCACAGAGGAATGGGAGGAACCAATAATTCTGGCTTCAGTGCAATCGGATGAAGGCAGTACAGAAGATAAGCTTGGGTTATTCTTTATTTCTGTGCCTCTGTGGTTCTGTCTGAGGAAGCAGAGAGTAGGCGTGGGAGTCGAGAGTGGAAGGGGTCGGCTGAAACCATGCGAGCAAACGTAGTCCAGGAAGGACAAGTACAGAGGAATCAGTGCTGAGCCACAGGGAAGGAGCCCACTGGGGAGGGAATATTCTCAATGCAAATAGACAACTTGCTCCCAAACGCAGGAGCCAGTGAGTCACCAAAGATCAAATCACAGCCCGTGGGCAACAAGGAGTCAAAGGGGAGAGCGCACAGAGCCCCAGGAAGAGCCACATGCTTTCACAATATCCCAGGAGCGTGGCAGCAGCTGCTCTGATTGGGACTCAGCACTTCATGTCAAGGTCTGCCCCACAGAACATGACAACAGGACACCCTGAACACTGGATGGGAGAACACCTGCTCATAAGCAGCTTCTTATAGGCAAGCCCCAATGCCCAAGCAGGACACAGTTACCTTCTCCAGAGGGCAGCATGCTGTCCATGCTGTGGGGGGATGCTGTAAGCTGCGGGAAGGTTGGGTCCCCGCCTTCCAGGACATTGGCTCTGTGAACATCCCAGCAATAAGGAAACATGAGTCAGGCTTGCTCAGAACCGTGCACCTTTCACCTTGGCCAAGGAGTCCGGTGTCCACTCGGGACCTGGACAGGCCAGAAAATGAAGTGTCTGTCTGAGTGTCTGAACAGGTATCCTCACTGTGCTATGACATGACAGACAGCATCCTGGCTTTGGACTCACTGCTTGCCTGGGTCTCCCTAATTTCTATGCAATACAGTTTAGTAGAAGTGGCTGTAACAGTATCCCTACCCTCCGCGCCCCCTGCCTACACTGCTACAGCATTTTTTCTCCTACCTGCCAACAGCTCCAGGCCCCTGTGTGCCTTTAACCACAGGTGCATGAAGGTGGTACAAAGAACCTTGTGCAAGAAGGTTCTTCCCTCCCCCGGCTTACTTAGCAGGTGGCAGAAGCCTTTGAGAGAATTCCTACCAAGACTTGGGGTATAGCCATGAAGACCCGTCCATCCTCAACCGAGACCAGAAAGAGCTCGTACCTATGCAACTAAGTCTTTCACTGATGGTTGACAACCCCCATTCCCTAGCCTAAGCTGACACCCATATTGGGGTTAGGATTTCAAGAATTGGCTCTTTCCTGCAGCAAGTGTCACCAGTGCAGATCACGTGGGAAGACAGCCGAAACCTGTCCTTGGTTAACATAGCTTCCTGGCTTCCTCCCATCAAGAAACACTAGTAAGGTGACATTGAAATGTGGATGCTGCCTATTACCTGCACCCTTTGTCCCAGGTAAGGATCCCAAGGCACCCCCCCCCCCTTTGAAGCAAGGGTATAGCTCAGAAAATACTCACAAAACAACAGTGTTGGTTGAGACAATGTATTCTACTTCCTTGGTCCACGGGTTCATGAAACTGAACCATCGACTTCGTAGTGTGATAAAGGAGCCATCTTTGATCTTAAACTTATAGCAGTTAGTCGTGATCTTTTCTCTTGTCTGTAAAACTGAGAATGCAGAAGACACAAGTGTTGTCCTTTCCTCAAACCAGTGACTATGTTAAACAGGTCACCTGACCCCCAGATCCTAAAGGTGCTCCGCTCCCATGCCATCACACTGGGAAAACCAAGGAGGCATGTGGTCAGTGCACACACAAGTGGCTTCCAAGGGTCTAACTCAGGCAGGCACAGGTGACAAGGTCACAGATAGAACAATCTGGGAAGTGAAACCAAGGAACTGGGTCAGGGCCAGGAGATTTGAGTTGGGACGTTTTGAATCTTGTACCTATCAGAAGTGTTTGGGTTTAAGTCTGAATATTGGTATATTAAGCAGGGATATAATATTATCGGGTTTAACCTTTTTAACAATAAATGAAATAACCACAAATGGTGGACCCAGAGTGAGAGAGGAAGCAGGAGACTTACAGGCACAAGTGCCTGAACCAGAATCAAGGCAGTGGGTGTGGTGAATATGGGGACTCTTCATAAATAAATGCCTGCAGCAACAGAATAAGTTCTGGTAAAAGGAAGGGAGGGGCTTCATAGGTGGCCATAATGTCTGTGATGGTCAACTTTGTCACCCTGACACAACCTAGAGTCACTTGGTAAAAGAGTCTCAATGAGGGGTATATTGAGCTGGCCTACAGGCACATCTATAAGAGACTGTCTTAATAACATTAAGTTATATGGAAGACATAGCCCACTGTGGGCAGCACCATTCCCTAGTTGGGACCCTGAACTGTGTTAAGAGTGGAGAATTTAAGCTGACCACAGCAAGCAAATGGTGAGTATATAAGTATTCACTTTTTCTTTGCTCTAGACTGTGGGTATATGACCAGTTGTCACTCCTGCCACTGTGACTTCCCTCTAGGACTGTAACCTGGAATCATGAGCAGAAATAAACTAAGTTGCTTTTTGTCAGAGTATTTTGTCACAGCAATAGAAATAAAACCTGGGTATCATGAGTCAAGAAAATTACAGGAGGCAATGCAGCCAGGTATGGAAAGAAAATCAGAGAAGTCCAGAACATACGACTTCTAAACAGGCTCAGAGTAAAGCCTAACCAAGAGATGGCTCTATAAGAAATATACCCTCTATAAACCCTCATGCAATGAGTGGGGGCTGAGCATCTGTAAGGGGCAAATGGTTCCTGGAGCCAATAGTCTCTTCTCTCACATGTTTTGTCCTGAAGAGTCCTGGGATGGCTGAGTCCCACACAGTAGGGGCAATTTTCTCTCAAAGACCACCTGGACCAGTGCAGAACAGGATACACTTTATAACATCAGACTCTTCCTATGGCCCAGCTTACCTTGCCTGTGACATTCTGCAAGGTGTCCTATGTCATCTTGATGAAAATACTCATAACATGATGTACCTAGAAGTTCCTGTGGTAGATAGGCCAAAATAGCCGTCGCCCTAAGAGAGAACAAGGGCTTTTTAGACAAGAAAAGGCCATTCCTAGGATGAATGATAATTTGTGGATGAGCAGCCTACTTCTCCCCACCAAAGCCTCCAGGACATCAAGGTCAAAGGAGGTAAAACAACTAGGTGCTCTTCTCTGGACTGACAATGTGGATGACCACCCCATGCAGTTTTCCCGACTTGAATCAGAATTATGAAAACAAAGCAAAGACAACTTAAAGGGCTTTGGTCAGAAATCAAATTTCGGGAGGTCTTTAAATGACAACCATATTATTCAGGTAAAAGTAAGACAGAAATCTAAATGCCAGGACAGGGCCGCTCCTTTTTCTGATGCTTGCTTATATCAGGACAGCTAACACGCAGAGGTTCCTGTAGCTCAGTCCACAAAAGCCTTAAAAAGTAGGTGCCTACTCTGCTGGCATTCTATGGCTGTCTCTAGCAGCTGTCAGCCTGTGAATATTCCTAAGAGAGGGAGCAGCAGTGGTGAGTTTGGGACATTTGGTTTACGGTCTAGATCTAACACAAATTAGCTATGAGTGGAGCAGGAGGTGATTCATAGGCTAGAACTCAAGTCCTCATCTGTAAGATGGAGAGTCTGGGCAAGAGCCGTTCAGCCCAGCAGAGCTTTCCTCAGTAGCACAGTCCGTATGCTGTTAGCCCCGTGTAGTGACTAGTGTGTGGCTGCTAGTGCCCTGGGAAACTGAAGTTCTTATTTTAATTAATTATATCCAAATTTAAACACGCAGACAAGTCCGCCATGACCAACTTTACTGGGATGCTCAGGTCTAAACAGCTGTTTGCATGTCTTACCAGCTATTCAGTGCCATGACCCTGAGACATCTCATAGCTGAAGGCCATACTTGTTTCTTTTCAGAGCTGCATTTTATACCACCCACTTAACCATCGCTATATATCAAAGTATACTCATAAAACTCTGTATGTTTCCATGACATCCCAGTGAGCATGGTTTTTAACAGAGACCTCCCTCCCTCGCTGTATGTAGAGATGTGCAGTCAGAGGCGGGGTGTTCATAAGAGGGTAGGTGAGGCCTGCAGCCATTTGTCTCAATTTTTAGAAAAGATTAGTATTATTCATTTCATTATTTAAGACAAGGTCGTATGTAAGCCAACGCTGTCCTAAGCTCACTATATAGATGACAATGACCTTGGACTTCTGATCTTTCTGCATCTACCACCCCAGTGCTGGGATTTGAGGAATGAACTACCACATCAGCTACATGTGATGCTGGGAACAGAACCCGAGGCTTCGTGCACTCGAGGCAGGCATTCTACCAACTGAGCCACATGCCTGGCAGGAATAACACTCTTAGAAAAGCCATCTGACCACCAGGTCTTCTCAGCTTAGGGCCCTGCTGCAATGGCTCTCAAACTTCCTAATGCTGAGACCCTTAAACACAGCTCCTCACAGGGTGACCCCCAGCCATAAAATTATTCTCTTGCTACTTTATAACTGTAATCTTGCTACTGTTGTGAAAGGGTCATTTGTTCCCACCCACCCACCACCAGCACCGGCACCACCCCTGCCAAGGGGTCAAAACCCCACTGGTTGAGAATCGTTGCTACTGTATTGCTGAAAGGGGAGACCTAGGGTCTTACCTCTGATCTACAAAAACAAATTTCCCATCTATTGCGTGTCGAGAAACGTACTCCATAGATTTCACCCGTATTTCCCCGTTCACTGGTTGTGGAACCATGTGTGAGTGCAGCCGCCCGATTGCAACGAGGCAGCTGAGGTTGCAGCCCTCGTTGTCTGGCTCGTTGTCTTCGTCCAGCCCCATCTTTGTGGGTGGCCAGCTTTTCAGATAGCCTGTGCTGTGGATTGTGCAGAAGCTCTTTCGATCTGCTGGAAAGCAAAAGCCCATGGTGAGTGTCAGTGCTGGGTTGGCAGTGGGATTCGGTCTCACCCTCCAGAAGGAGTCACCTGGGGAATGGGGCAGGCAGAAGTGATCCAGTGTCACATATGCTTAGCAGAGTCATATACCAGAGGCAGAGTCATATACCAGAGGCTGAGTCACATAAAGCACAGCAAGGAGGAACAGACCACAGAGGGAGAAGACTCCTGTGATGGTTTGTGTATGCTCAGCCCGCAGAGTGGCAAAGGTGTGGCCCTGTTCTAGTAGGTGTGGCCTTTTTGCAGTAGGCATAGCACTGTAGGTGCAGGCTTTAAGACCCTCATCTTTGCTGCCTGGAAGCTAGTACTCTGCTAGCAGCCTTCAGATGAAGATGTAGAACTCTCAGCTCCTCCTGCACCATGCCTGCCTGGATGCTGCCATGCTCCCACCTTGATGATAATGGACTGAACTTCTGAGCCTATAAGCCAGCCCCAGTTAAATGTCCTTATGAGAGACATGGTTGCCTTGGTCATGGTGTCTGTTCACAGCAGTAAAACCTTAAGTAAGACAATTCCCTGGAACCAATGCTGGAGGTTAGGTGAGAACATGAGCACTGGCCAGAGGAGGGGGAGGGCTGGAGTGCTGATGGAAAACAAAGGCGCAGATGAAGAGACTGCTCACTGGATAAAAACACTTGCTTTGTGTGGGGCATCCTTATCTTAGCATTCCTACATCAAGATGGGAGGCAGAGAGACAGAAGCTCAGAGGCCAGAGTGCAATGCTGCAGCCAGAAACAAGAGAGACCCTGCCTCAAAATAAGGTGGAAGGAGAGAACCAACTCCTGGAAACTGTTCTCTGACCCACACACACATACACGCCACACCACACACACACACACACACACACACACACACACACACACACACACACACACACACACACACACAATAACCCAAAGAGAAAGAAGCCACGAGATGAGAAAGGTAGGGGAGACAGATTATAAGGGCCTTGAGTTATTTGCTAACAGATGTGTTTAGCAGATAGGAAATGGAGGGTCTCCAATGGAATTTAAATGCAGAAACAGCAGAATCAACTGCTTTGGGTAGTCTAGCAACAGTTATGGGGATGAAAGACAGTAGAAACCAGAAGGAAGACGGCTCAGAGGTACACGGCCAGACTCAGAAAAACAGCAAGGATGGCGAGAACTGAACAATGGCAGGTGGACAGGGAAGCAGACAACATCTCTAGACTTGCTGGGATTTGGTTTGAGTGACAGACAGGAAGATACAGATGGCTCCTCTACTTCAGGGTGGCTTGGCTGCTGCTGCCACTCACTGACTGAAGAATCCGTGAGTCTCAGGTCAGAAAGGACAAAAGCTTTTTTTTTTTTTTAACTTGAGACACACCCACACTGTGGACGTCAACACTGAGCAGCCCCATCACAGAACATTCTTACCAGTAGAAAACCTAATCCAAGCTGCCTGGTAGCCAGGAAGGCTGACTTTATACAACCATGCCAAATAATGGGAAAGGGCTAGAAAGGAGGGCTGTGGGTACCAAAGAAGGAATGAGCTGTCTGTCTCCAGGGAGAAGAAGTCGAAGAGAGCCCAGCAAAAGGAAAGAAATTCCAATCAGAGGCAGAGAGGAGTGTGGAGGAACTTGAAAGGGGCTGGCAGCACTAGGGGAAAGGCAGTGTGGCTCAGATGTACTGACGTGCCAAGGACCTTGTTTGCATCATATGTTAATCATCATAATTCTTCCATAGGAACAATGAAGCGTTTTAAATGGGGAGGGGTGGGGGAGGAAATAAAAGGACTCATTGTTAAAGACCACACCACAGCTTGTACACAGTCTACATAGTATCGACCTCCTCAGACCTGGAGAGAGTTGAGGGTAGCTGGCTCTAAGAGGTGAAACAAGCTCCTGGAAGCTGCCTGGCTGAGAAACCGGCCCTTCACTGGGCATACCAGGACCGAGGCAGGATGACTGCTCGACCTCTCTGCCTTTGATTTGTGTTGTCTCCTGTACTTTGACCCTGAGGGGGACAGTCCACCACAAAGAAGGGTGGTTACCCATGTGGGAAAGGCTGTGTCCTGGAGGTGACTGTATCCCAAGCCTTCCTTGCACCTGCACATCACAGGATGGATCTGGCCCAATGTTTAGGAAGTGAGCTGAGACAGTGTTCAGCCAGAACATGCCCAGACTACAACTAATGAACGAGGCTTGACCCTTGCTCCAATTATTCCTCTACTTCATCCTAAAACACAGGTCAATTCCCCAACAGACAGACTCGGTGTAAGGAAAAGATGACGGGGCACCAATGAAAGGAAAAGTCACTGAAAGGAAGAGTCACAGGGCACCAATGTTGTGAGAGGATAACGATCCGAGTCACGGCACCAATGTTAGGGGAAGGATGAAGAGAGTGGGGGGCATATGGTCCATGGAGGTGCGGCGAGGCCTGTGGGCAAGGGAGATGCCTCTGGGGGGTCCATGTTGGGAATCCCTTCCCTGAGGGACCAGCCACACAATGGTATAGTACAGAATAGAGTTTATTCAGGTCATGGAAGGATGAGGAGAGTTAAGAGGGTGGTAGAGGCAGAGAGGGGGGGGGGAGTAGAGGAGTAGAGGCTGGCCATGAGCATGTGGGAGAGAGGGGGGAAGGGAAAGGGAGGGGTAGGAGTGGGAGAGCAAGGCTGCAACAGCACAAGAGCAAGAGAGGCCAAGAGAGAGAGGAGGGGGCAAGCAGCTCCTTTTATAGTGTCAGGTCACTGGGGCGGAACATACCTGGATACTGCCAGGCAATTGAGGGGTGGGGTTTACAGAATCCCAACACTCGGGGTCACGGGACCCTCTTCTATAAGTAGCTACACTGAAGACGTCCCTCTCTGTCATCCTCACCTGTCTAAAGGGACATGTGGCCTACCCTAGCTAATCATAGCTGCTGGAGCCTAGGCTTTGGTCCTAAAATGTTTGGTTCTATGACTGGAGAGACAGCTCAGTGCTTAGGAGTTCTTGCTGCTCTTGCAGGAGAAATAGGTTTGGTTGTGAGGACCCATACGCTGCTCATATCTGTACCCACATCTGTAACACCAGTTTTAGGAAATCTAATGCCCTCTTCTGGCCTCACTGGGTACCAGGCAGCACGTCATACACAGATATTACACACAAACGAAGCACTCGAATACTTAAAATGAAAATAAATATTATTTAAAAGTCCCTGGTTATACCTGGACATAAATAAAAACATTCAGTGATATTAGCAGATGGTACAGGTCAGGGCCCAAGTGGCCACTCTGGAAACGCCCCTGAGGCTTACTAAGAATCTACTAGGAGTTCAAAAGAAAAGCTGAAGTAGGAATGTGAACTTAGAAGCTTTTGACCTGTGGGTGAATTTCCTATCTACGCATCAATAAGGACGGAGGAGAGTGGCCCTAGGGCAGAGAGGAGGGGAAGCCAAAGGGCCAGGGAAGAAACACCCTCCACCCCCCCCCCCCACACACACACACACGCAAGAAAAAACCATGAATGGGTTCAACAGGTGAGGTCACTAGGGAAATTGGCCAGGAGGGTCCTAGAAGGGTGGGTACTCAAGAGACTGAACAGTGGCTGACTGTGTTTTCCCCCTAGGCCACATCTGGCTAAGCAGAAGTTATACACAGAAAGCCTATTCATGAATCTGTCTCCATGGCAACATGTCAGGGCTCCCCCTGCCCCACTCCAGTTGCCCAAGGCGAGAGGCGAGGCGGCAGGCCAGGGAGCAGATGCTCTGGGGAACAGAAAAGCAGACTCCAGGTAAGCCTCCCCTAAGGCTGTAGACTGTACCTTTTTTCTTTGAACACGTGGAGGCGAAGTCCTTATCTTCCACCTTTACTGAAGGCCTGTTGCACTTCATCCTACAGAAGAAAGAGCGCCGGGCTCCAGAGCATAATCGGGAGGGCCCAGGGGTGATATCCGTTTTAACCGGAAGTCCAGCTGCAAATCAACACAACATGCGGTAAACAAGGGCAGAACTGTCTGGAGGGACAGTGCGACCACAGCACAGCCTTTACTGCCTCACTGTTCTCTCGGGGGCCGTGTTCACGTGGACGGGTTACAGATGGGTAGGAAGTACAATAGCGCAAGTGGCATGAGCCGTCTAGGGGATGAAAAGAAACACACAAAGTGTTCCTGCCCATCAGGAGCAGAGGAAGTGAGGGAAACGGAGACATGAGAGGTTGCTAACAGGGAAACTTAATGATCAGTGCCAACTGGCAGACACTTGCTTCCCAGCAAAAGGTCTGGGGTCCTACCCGAAGGATGCACAGGACTGAGATATCGAAGTTGGGGTGGGGGACACAAGATTGCCTTGAAATTTCAGCTTAACTGGAGTTTTGGTCCCTTGGGAGTCCTGCTCAGTCAACCTCGTTCAGGATGTGGGACAGCCACTAGCTTCACGCTGCTACTGAACACAGAATATGGCTTTTCTGAGCTGAAAGGGGTTGCGAAAAAGCACATGCAGGATTTCAGAGACAGCCCCAGAGAAATGTTAAAGAATTTTAACTCTTTAGTAATAATTACACCGACATAATATTCTAAACTGGTTGTGTTAGGTGTGATGTTATAATTAGTTTTGCATAGTTTTGCTTTTGAATCATGGGGCTACCCAAAACCCCAAACTAGACAGAAAGGCTTGTGTTGGGACTTGTGGTTTTAACCATGGGACTGTGGATGCAACCCTGGGCCTTTGGCACATTCGGTAAGCACTATACCAAGCCACCGTTCTGTTCTGCTGTGCTAGGCTGTGAATTTCCTCTCTGCGGGTAGAGAGGCTCCTGGAAGCTCCTGGGTGACTGACAGACATCACTGGAGGAGCACCGCAGCCAAGCAGTGGCCACTGCCAAGGTCCTCTTCCCACCGCCTTTCCCAAACTGGCTCTGTTAGGTTCTCTAGAATGCCAGCCCAAGCCACATTAGCTCGGCGCCCTTCACTGTATCTTTCTCCCTACTCATTTTCCTGTACAGGCAGCAAACGGGTTCTGGGATGCTCCACACAGGTTCCTCTCCATAGGCTGTTTCCCCTGCCCGTCCCCCTTCCCTTCCTGGTACACATTAACTCATCTTTTCAAACACACCCCCATGCCTGGCATACTGATGTTGCTGCAACTATCCTGCAGGGCGCTGCCTGTGTTGCTGTCTCCTGACCATGTGGGAAGAGCCTCAAGGACAAAGTGCCATCCATCTTTTTCTCCGTCTGTCACTAGAAGGTGCTGAAGCCAGCTCACAGAGGTAACAGGCATCAGGACCAATGTCTGCTTATATGGAGAAGCGCAATTTCCTGAAAGGTGCCCTGTGGGGAGTTCTCTGACATCATCACCATCACCAGTCAACATGGAGAACTGAGCAACAAGAAAGCCATACGCCAACTGCTTTGAGCCCAAGCAGATCCAACACCAGTGTCACACTGGGACAGTGCCCATGCTGGGAACTGGCTACATACTCTGTTTAGCAAGTCAACATCGTTACACTTTTTAACTACCCAATAGGATATGTATGTTTTACAGATGAGGAAACCGAGGCACAGAGAGGTGAACAACTTCCTCACAGCCACACACCCAGTGAATGGTGGGGCAGGATGTGTACCTAGCCAAACACAGGATCAGCTCCTGGGTTTTGGCCTGGGAATAGCTGTGGGAGACAAGGGCTGGGGCCAAAGTAATGCTGATCCTAGGCTGCAGGAAGTAAAGAACCTTGTAAGGAACCAAGAAACAACAGCATATGGGCAACTCAGCAAGACAGAAAGAGACAGAGAGATTTGTTCTGGGAGAACAGGACTATGTGAGCCTTTTTCAACTTAAGAATATACTATTAGAAAGTTATAAATTCTGGGAAAAAAATTATCCTGAAATCAGACAGAATCTAGTCAAAGTGGCTCTTCCCTGAACTAAGTTTGACCATTGAAACCTCTCTCCTTTAGGTAGTCCACAATGCTAACAAACTCAAGTGAACATAAACAAGTCCAGTTGGCCACAGCAAGCAGCAGTAATGGAAAAATATGGCGGAAAGGTAAGAACGGAGAGGCTGGGCCCTAAGAACCTGTCTCTGTCCCTGGGCAGTGTCTGGCAGCAGGGCAGGGAGGAGAAAACACACAGCTTCCCCTGCACTCACTCTTCGCGTCAATGAGTCGCTCCCGGGGCGCAGTGTCCGAGGAAGACAGCTGTTCCTTAACTTTGGCGATATCTTTTGGATGCAGGTAGTCAAACAAACTCTGGCCAATAAGGTCATTCTGTGGGGATGACACATGAATGGACAGTCAGCATGGCTGAGACACACGTGATGCAGCTGCACTCAGTTTATACAGCCCTGACCTCTACTCTGCCTTCTTTCATTTTAAACATTTATTATTTAATTTGTGCATATGAATACACTATTGCTGTCTTCAGACACTCCAGAAGAGGGCATGGATCCCATTACAGACGGTTGTGAACCACCATGTGGTTGCTGGGATTTGAACTCAGGACCTCTGGAAGAGCAGTCAATGCTCTTAACCGCTGAGCCATCTCTCCAGCCCTACTCAGCCTTCTTAACCCTGAACATCTCAAACATTCATGGGACACTGCACACATGTCCAGACTTTTGCCTGGACAGACACTAGGATGCAACATTGGTCCACCATCCTCGAATGCCCAGTAGACATTGAGAGAAAAAGCTGCAGAGAGTGGACTATCTTTAGCCCTGACATTGCGCCCCTTGGTTCATTTCTGAGGGGTACTGTTTGTTTTGACACAGGTTTTCCCTATGACCCCACCTTGCCTGTGTCTATTCAGGTCATGACTTTCCTGTCTCAGCCACCTGGGCACTAGGGTAAGCGCCAACTAGCCAAGTCGTATCTTTGTGTGCCATTGTCACCAGTGTCTGCTCCCAGAGATAACAGACTTCCCTTTATGAGTGCCCTGAGAAGAAAAATTAAAAAGCAAAACATCTTGGAAAAGCTAAATTTACATGAATTCTCATTTTTAGAAATGGCATTTTTACTAAAGACTTCTGCCTACCAGGCTTCCATGCAATTACCAAGACGTGAATGAGTGAATGAATTAACACAGATTCTGAGGACATAATAGGTGAGATGATTATTCTAGAAGCTTTCATACACTACTCTTATTTAATCCTACAGGCAGTTCAAAACAACAATTAAAAAAAAACTGTATATGACAGTTAATGTGAACAGAATTTAGAATCCTCAGGAGGAAGGGGTGGGATTGGGCAAATGAGCGTGCTGGGTATGGGGGTAATCTCCATCAAGAATTGACGTGGAAAGACCCAACCACTGTGCTAAGCACGGTTCCCAGCCTGAAATCCTGTATAAATCGAGGAAGGGAGGTGGGCCATTGGGTAAGTTCCCCAGATTCCTATTCTTGGGTATTGAGTTACCTGCCTACCTTTCTCTCCCTTTCAGACAGCTTCACTCCCCATCCCAGTCCACAGATGTGGGATCTTCATTTTGTAGCAAGAAGAAAACTTAAGCTGCTGATTAGGTCACAGTCAGACATTCCAGTTGGGGGAAATACAGGACATGTTAAAATTCTTCCTAAGTTTAAATTCATTTCTGTGTTAAGAAGTGAAGAATTTTTGGAAAAAGGATTTCACATGTGACCCATTTACTTTAATTCTTCTAAAAAAGAAAAAAAAATAGGTGCTATTTCTGACCACCATGAGACTGCCCACCACTAATAGGAGCCCCGACATTACCTGGCTATAATTGAGGATCTTGAAGACAGACTCGGAGACAAAGAGGATCTTCCCTCGGTCACATCCTACGACAAACAAAAATCCATCTGCTGCCTAATCAGGAGAAATGGATAATCAATTTATCACAGGTCAGGACACAGTGATCTGAAAGCAAAGCAGGGATTCATTTTCTAAGTCTCCTATGTATTGGGTCATGCACTGACACCTTCACTGGGGTTAGAAGAAGAAGGTGGTTACAGGCAATGCTATGTGAGACCAGCAAGACTCTCTCCCATGTAACTAATGATCAGAGGGAAAATGCCAATTAAAGAAAGCTCTGTTTCCGAATGAATTCAACTTAAATTTAATTTTCTGGTTCTATGACAGGCCAGACAAATTACAGTTCACTGCTCTAATTACAGTCCCTCTGTGCTGGTTAACTTTAGCTCTCAACTTGACACAGCCTAGAACCACCCAAGAAGAGAGTCTTAAGGAGGAATTATCTAGATCAGATTGGCTTATAGGCATTTCTGTGGCGAAATGTCTTGATTTATAATTGATACAGTAGGACTTAGTCCACTGTGAGCAACACCATTCCCTCGGTAGGGGGTCCTCAATAGTGTAAGAGTGGAGAAAACCTGAGAGCAAGCAAGCAAGGACTCGTGTATTTATCCTCATTGTTCCCGACTACAACTTGCAAGGATCCACCCTCTTTCACTGTTCCTGCTTTAAGTGCCTGCCTTGACTTCCCTGTAATAATGGACTGGGTGAATTGCAAGTATGAGCCAAATAAGCCCTTTCTCCAGTTATGTTGCTGTTTGCCAGGGTATTTTAACAAAGGGACAGAAGTGAAACTTGAACTGCTACCATGGAGAACATAGAATCTAAGCCTGCAAGGGCCATTTAAGATCAGAATTCCATCTTTATTATCTCTGCTGCCACCTACCCTGAATTTGAACCCCCTCATTTATAGGTAGCAATTCAGACCTTCATGCCTCAACATCCCAAGCGGGGTCATTTTGACTTTTTCACTTTTGCTGATGGCCTGGCAGGGAGGTGGGTCACTTGAGTTCCTTTAAGCAGCACCCCCACACACCTGACGCACAAACATAGTTCAGATGTATGCACATTCAGAAAATACTGTCCTCAACCATTTAGCTCTTCATTCAAGCTAAGCTATCTGTGTTGTAAGAAAAACAAAGCAATAGTGGTGGCGAGATGGTTGTGTGGCAAACATGAGGTCCTGGGTTCAAGTCTCACTTCCAAAAAACAAAACTCTTCCGACCCTTTCTTTAGTTTAAGTACATGTAAACTCTAAAGTGCCAATGAAGACTAGACTGGGAACAATACATCTGGTGGAGAGATGGGGGCAGTTGGTGACAGAGACAGGAAGAGGCTCTGTCGCTTTGTCTGCATGTGTCTAAATCCTACTGATGACCGACCAGTCTTATAGGAGTTTTCAGATGATGTGGCGGGGTTCTCCCCTCATGCACTTGGCCTTAAGACTCTGCTCCTGAGTCCTGAGAGATTCTGAAAGCCAGGCATGGTGGCCCAAGTCTGGGATCCCAGCACCTAGGAGTCTGAGGCCTAGGAGGACTGCAAGAATTTGAGGTCAGCCTGGGCTACATAGCAAGTTCTAGGCCAGCCTGGGCTAGAATAAGATCCTTTTTAAAGGCACACAGAAAAGACACTTGCACTGGTGACAAGGGGAATGAGGACCTGCTGCTGCTAATTACTGTGACATTTGTGAGTCCTTGACAAATTCTAAAAAAAAAAAAAAAAAAAAAAAAAAAAAATCTGTTCTTTTTACAAATAAGGACTTTTGGAACATAGTTTAATTCTAAGAACTGGGGCATAAATTCAAGTGCCAGAAAGAAAAAGGTCAGCACAGGCAACTGTCCTAGGATAAGAAAGGCCATTGCAGGTGACTGTCCTGTGATGTAAAAAGTGCGAACAAGAGGGGCAGATCCATTCACTATGAGAACCTGTCAAGCCACCAGCCATGGGAGACTCGAGTCCCTAGGCTGGGCCAGGGTGAAGGATGACAGTGAGGGAAGTAATTTTCCTAGCACCATCTGCTAGAAGCCTCATTATGTCAAAAAAAATGGATATTAATAACTTCCTCGTTTGCCTTGCAGACAGTCATATCTCCCAGGAGAAGTGTGTCAGGGGTTTTGCTAAGGTGGAAATGGAGCATGAAAGGGAAGAAAGGCTGACAGCCTGGTGGTGATGCTGGGCAGACGCGGGCTTGACCCGGAGATCCGAGCGGAGGCTTTCTAAGGCAGGCAGGACATTCAGAGTCAACATGGACACAGCCGGCGCTGCAGGCTCCAGACGGTGCTGCCCTGTCTGCAGAGCAGACAACAAAGCAAAGGGGCTGGTCCTGGGGGACAGCTTTGTGAGAGCACTGTCACTCCTGAGGGCCACGCAGATGGCCAGAGTTAGCTCCTTCTTAGGAGAGACGGTTGCCAGTGAGCAAATGACTGGGCAGAGTCGGCCGAGGGTTCAAAATGCTGGACAGTGGAGTCACTGAACATTACGGTACGATCAGATCGGCTGATCCTCACACTCTGTTCACGAGATTCTGAAAGGCAGGCATGGAGGCTCAGGTCTGGGATCCCAGCACCCAGGAATCTGAGGCCTAAGAAGACTGTTAAGAATTGGAGGTCATTTTGGGCTACATAGTGAGTTCTAGGCCAGCCTGGGCTAGAATAAGACCCATAGTAAAGGCACACAGGAAGACGCTTGCACTGGTCAGAAGAGGAATGAGGACCTGCTGCTAATTTCTGCAGCAGCATCTGAATCAGCCCAGACAAAGTTCATTGATAAATGCATGAGGGGTGTGTGTGTGTGTGTGTGTGTGTGTGTGTTTGTGTGTGTGTGTGTTGCAATGGAACCTTTTATTCGGTTGCAAAGAGACTAAAATTTGGTCATTAGTAGGACCATAGGTGGGATCAGAGATCATGTTAAGCCAGACTCAGAAAGATAAATATTACATGTTTTCTCTCCTTTGTGGAATCCAGACTTATAATGCACATATATATGTATGTGTGTGTGTGTGTATATATATATATATATATATATATATATATATATATATATATATATATATATGTATGTATGTATGGCATGAACATAAAAGGAGGAGAAGGGATCTAGGGAGAAATGGGGGAATGAAGGAACTGTAACCCCACCCACTAAAAACTAAAATAACATTAATACCATGTGACTGAACCCAACCTTCTGTTGACGCAAGTTCTTACTTAGCAGAGAGACACTTGGAAATGGTAAGGGATAGTCCCCAACATACCAGAGAATCAGGACAAGTTAACAACCACTCAGACCTGGCATAGCCCCTGTTATATCGAATAAATCAGCCAGCGTGTTCACTTAGCCAGCTGTGTGAGCAGGGAGAAAGAGTGTGGTTCTTGCAGCCTTCCACAGCCACCCCGGCAACTCCACAGGGCAGCTCAGAACCAGTCACATGAGAACCGGAATCCTATCTACCCATCAGGTCTGTTCACTGCGGACGAAACCTTCTGACTCAAAGCGGCTCATCCTGTGCTGACAGGCCGGTACAATGTGCCTGGAACAGAAAGGAGGTGGGAGCCAACCTGGGCTTTGCAAACTTCTGCTGAAGGACATGGCTACAGTGCTGTGTGTCGGCAGGCAAGGTTGGCCTTGGTTGTGTGTGGGTAAGGCTGGGCATTCTACCTCTTAGTTACAGTTTTCTATTCCTCCTGCCAACACTATGCCATCGGCATGCTTCTAGATGTAGGTTCTTCTCCTTTCAATTTCTTAGTTCATCTCCCTCTGCCCAGTAGCATGGCTGGAGCCTGAAACAGACCTCCTCTGTGGGAGTTCTATGTTTCCATGGTACCAGCTTGACCGTCTATTGCAGAGAAATGCAAGACAAAGAGAGCATGAAAGCCAAGCAGGTGAAAGCACATCCCCTTTCAGGCCTCCTCCTTGGCAATTCTGGATGGACTCAGGTATAAAGATTTAGATAGAGCTTTGTTAGGTTAGAAGAGAAGGAAGGCCCTCACCCATCGCCAGAATCAACCCGCTCTAAATGCTCCATGAAGGAATTCTTTTATTTCATGTGTTTGAGTGTCTTGCCTGTGTGTATACATGTGCACCATGTATGACTGGTGTCTGGGAAGGCCAGAGAGGGCACTGGAACCTTCAGAGTTACAGATAGTTGTGAGCCGCCATATGGGTGCTGAGAAGCCAACCTGGGTCTTCTGCAAGAACAACAAATGCTCTAAACCTCTGAGCCAACTCTCCAACCCCTCTCTCCCCTCTTTAACAAAATCCTTTTCTAGCTGACAAGCATACTACCATAGATGTCCCCTCTACTGCTTAAGTAAGGTGATATGAGAGGCAGGTGACTGGTTATGTGGAAGGAATGTGAAATGTGGCCAAGACCAAGATAAAGTGGGGGAACCAAGAAAGGAAGTGGGCCCAGGGGATTCAGTGTTCAGATGACAGATTCCCTCAAGCCATACTTACTCTGAAGCTTAGTAAGAAACCAATGCAGTATAAAGGGATCCCCGTAACTGCCACATACCCTGAGAATTAGGTGTTTCAGTTCGTCATCGGATAGAAACGTTGGCTTGTAGTTTGCTTCTGTGTATGGGTTGGTGGCACCTTAGGGAGAAGAAGAAAGAGTGAGATGGGTAGGCTTTCCTATTTGGACAGCATTACACACTCCCCTGCCTACACCCAAGGCTGAACCCACTCCTGAGATCTCTCTCTCTCTCACCAAAATTGCTGCCCATGGCAGACTCCGTTATTGGAAAACAGGCATGGTGGCTCTCACATTCAACCCCAGCTCTAGGGAGACAGAGGTAGGCAGACCTCTGAGATTGAGGTTAGCTTGGTCTATACAGTGAGTTTCAGGCTAGCCAGAACTATAGTGAGATGCTATTAAAAAAAAAAATACCAGAAGTGGAAATCCACAAAAGACCACAGCTCTTTAGTCTCCTGGGTAGGTTTCAAAGTCCGGAGTGAGCAGGCTGTCCCCCAATCTGCCGAATCACCACTTAGCAGCTGCCGGAAAAACCATCCAAGCTGTCTGGCCATGGGCGAGTCAATACGCTTGGCAACCTGGGGAGCATGTTATTCTCACCCACACAGTTCAACCCCAGGACTAAGGGGACCAGACTTTGTTTAAAAGGCTTTTGATCTGAAATTCTCCAGAGCAATAGCTTAGCAAAGCCAAGTGCCAGCTGCAAGGGGCAGGAACAATCAGAAAGTAGCCCAGTGAAGGGCTCATATGAAGCCCACTTCTAATCCAGGGTACCCTAGGGAAGGATGCTCTTCACAGCACTAACAAGTCACACATCAATCTACATCCCTCAAGACTTTCTGATCACTTGCTAATGATTAATTATAACCCATCTCTTCATTACTAAAATCACATTTCAATATCACCCTTCAAGCATGAGGTTCACAGTGTTTCTGTATTTCTGAATCGTGATCAAAAGAACAAAAGGAACTTTCTGTCTCTAGTGACCTTACACAGATACAGAGGCATGCCTCTCTCACCATGGAGGTCATATGGGGCCAAGCACCCTTCCCAATTTTGTCCTGAAGCCTAAAACTAACTGGAAAATTCCAGGAACGACATTCACCAAAATGGGTGATGTATTTCAGATTCCTTCTGCAGTTTGGCAAAGTTGCTCCCAGTTTCCTGCCTCTGTTTTCTCACCCTCCCCACACTTACCAAGAAGGAAAATACTGCCTCCCTCACAAAGAGTCAATCTAGTTCGGGAAAATTCCAAGAAGATGAAAATATCATCAATGTTCATTTCTAATGATAAAACTCTCCACCTGTGACTCATTCATCAGCAGAACCAGGGTAAGTTTTTCTCTTAAAAGTCAGAGGCTCTTTCCTGCCTCCCTGTGTGCGCCTACATTTCTTGATTTTGATCATTGTAAGGGGTGAGATCCAGGCACAGGCAAGAGGTGACATGAGAGGTGTCTGTCCTCTTTGAGTGACAAGAATGTGTCAATGTACATAGGCTATGTACATAGGTGTCTGAGCTCACGTGCTTATATGCTCTGGGGAGGTATGAATGCAAATTACATCTTAATAATACCCACATCAGCTCGTTAATAACCTGATTCAGCCCCTCATCTGCTCCTGAGATGTGCAGGCATTTCACACAGGGCTGCATGTTGAAAGAAGTCGCCCTTTGTATCAGGGACAGTACAGACAAGAGTAGGGTCATACTTGTAGGCAAGGGCACAGGGTAATACAGCCTGAGATCTCACCTCTCAACGTTTTCATGTGCTGAACAGCCATCCTTAGCACGGTGAGTTTATCTAACTTCCTGGACATCGCGTTGCATGTTGGTACCAAAGAAGCCAATTCGTCAATGAAACTGTTCATTTTGTCCCGACGCCTCTTCTCAATCTGACTGTGGGCCTCCCTGAACATGGAAAAAGAGAATGACTTCATTTAAGATGTTCGCCAGCACCGAGGAGGCAACATTGACAAAAATAAGTAAGTTGTGACTGCTTCCAATATTCTCTGACGTGGGACATTGTAGGCTTTTATACCAAAAACCACCGCCCAATGGTCTCAATGACAAGTAAGAATTAGGTAGCTGATTTGTTTTTCCATTTATTTGTTTTTGATGCTTACCCCATCTTTTAAGAAAAAAAAATATGGCAACTGTCCTTTCACAAGAAACTGTATTGTTTATTTTTCCGGATTGTTCTTCGGATTCTATTCAGCCAGGTTTGGGGGTGTGTACTGGAGGAGGAGGAGAAGTAGAGGTTTCGCATACCTCAGCACCCAAAACCAGAGTACCCAGGTATCACAGCCTGTGAGCAGCCACTGTATGGCCTGCTGAGGCCATCACTTCCGTCTGGTGAAGGTAATTAGTACTAACACATTCTTGGATCAACCTGGACCTGGCTAGATGTAACAGATTTTTGGCCTGTCCCTGGGCTTCCTTTGAGGGATGGCATATCATACTCCAGCCCTGGGCTGGCTGCCTATTTAGGTAGGAGGACACTTCCCTGTAAGTTCTCTCCTTGACATAAGTGCACCTGATGCTTTTTATTCATCTTCCCTGTTAGGGCAGCATCACCAGTGGTGAGGTAGATACAGAACCATAGACTACCTGCGTAGGCCTGTTTGCAAGAGAGAAGCTAGACATCTCAGGTCAGTCAGTGTCTGCAGCTTGCTGGTTCTGTGTGCCACAACACAACCTCAACTACAGTTGTGATGGCAGGGGGCATGGAGACCCAACAGGCTAGGAGAGTAGGAATGGGGATGCCCAAGATCTGGCCTTCAGCTGCTCTGTGCAGCACAGTAAAGGCTCCTGTCAGAGGTGAGGCTCCAACTGGAACTGGCACTTCAGCCATATGTCTTCTGGAGGACCAATGAGTAAGAAACCATCTGGGAAGTCTGGAGAGAATGCCAGCCTGGAATGACTTCCTCCCTTCAAATCTCCTCCAGGTAAAATGAGCGTAGACAGCAATGAGTTTAGTCCAGCTTGATATAGGGGCTATGGGGGGGGCAGACACTTAAATAGCTGGAACCCCCTTATTTTCCTAAGGTACCTGAGAGAACTCTACAGACACAAAGCAACAACTCCAACCCTATTGAGGAAAGTACTGTTTTGTCAACAGAATCAGAGGTTGAACTTACCTTGCATTCTTGATCCTTCCTTGGTGTTCTGCATATTCTAACCTGGAAGGGAGGGTGAGAGAGAAAATCAATCCCCTAGATAGGACTGGGAGAGTTACACATTTCCATTTTCTCCCTGCCTGACCCCTGATGCCTCTCCACAGACACACAAGGATTCTTCGTTATTAGCCACACTAGAGACAGGGGAGACAGGAGCAGTCTTGAGCTCACATTCATCATATCAAGAGAATGGCCACAAGAAAACTGAAGTTCAAGTTACTAGGGTATGATACCTTCCATGAGGGTCATCTTTGTCTGTGTCCATACTTTCTCTGCAAAAGCAAGGGGAGATGGCCACGTCAATACAGATGTGCAACATAACATCATCATACAGAAGGCGCTCATTTATCCAGAAAGCTCAAATAACCGTGATATATGTATGGATATGTATAGATGTATAACAGTAACACGAGCAAGCACAATCAAGTGGGCACTGCTATAAAGCCTAGATCAGCACTCCACATTACCAAACAAAAGTTATTAATAGTCTCCATAGGGTATATGTGTTAAATAAACTAGTTTATATTATAAATGCTTGAGAATTGGGGAACTACAATGTTTATGGAGACTCTTAGTTCACCAGAGTAGCCAGACATCTGTACCACCTCATTCCTTGGCTGTTCCAGATAAATGATAGATGAAGTTTACTCCATTTCAAAATGTATCAAACACCATTACTACTTCGTGAGTCTATTTGTTGGGGGTGGGAAGGGGCTGGTGAGGAGGGGCTAAAGAAAGCCCATGAAGAACAGAGCAAGGGCCCCAGGGAGCATCGCAAAGGTGTTGCCACCGCAGGCTGCTCCTGGGCCAAGTGGGCAGCCCAGGTTTAAGAAATTGAGATGAAGAGGAGAGGGGTTTGAGAGCTACAGAGGGCCCTAGGGTCACAGCAGGGCCCACCTCTTTCTCACAGACCCCAGAGAACCCAAATTTCATGGCATTTAGTGGTTCAGTAAACAGAGACAGAAATCCCCAGAGGAAAGAGTTCTAGTCTCTCTGCAGGGTCAGCCTACTCCTTTGTCCAACTCAAACACTCATCAGGAAGGTAGTGACTGCCTCCTGGGCATCTCTCTTGTCTCCCACGTCTCCCAAGAGAAGGACTGTGATTCTTCAAACAATATAAACTACTTTCTGGAATTCTGGATTCATTATGGGCAACCTAAACAGCTGCTTCAACTAGATACCCTGGGTATCTTCATAGGCAGTTTCTCTAGCTACTACTGGGACTTGGCGAGGAATCAAAAAGACGATATGGCAACATGCCCCCTTTGCACCTGGAATCGTGTCTACTGCTGTGGTCAAGCTCAGATCTTAATATAGCAAAACTACGGGTGGGGGGTAGAACTATAAATTCTAAAAGGTAATTGGCAAGAATTTGCAAAACTGGGGTGCACGAGAGAAGCTTGAAGGTTGCCGGGTGACAATGAGGCTGGAAATCACAGGTCTAATAGAAATCGTTGATGTTGGCTCTGTCAGCATCTGCCCAAGACAAAGCTTCACAATGACCTGGTCTTTTTGGATGAATGAGCGCTGAGGCAGAAGCCCTGCGGTCCTCATGCCCACTTTCTCCATCCCCTGGCAGGAACTCTCCATGATCTGGGATGACATTAAACATAGCATCTCCTAGGGGGCATCTGAGCTCCAGCCTCTGTGTTCCCCAAATCCAACCTGTAGACTTCAGCAGAAAGGACATCTGCTACGGGGTGGGGTCTACCTCCTCAGAGATGGTTTTTTCCACTTCATTCAGCAAAAGAAAAGCTCTTCAAGCCCACACAGCTGCCTCAGCGAAATGAAACCTGTCTCTACTCTGCCTCCGTCTCTAGCAGACTACGGGCAGGGGGGTAAGGAGTGAGGAAACTATTTACTCAAAAGCAAAGTCATCACGTCTAAAGAGATACGGAAAGCTACTTAACGCAGGTGCATGCTGATTTAAATAGCGTCCATGTCCCTAACCTGTTGACAAGCTGGTTTCTACTCTTTCCTCAAAGAGGCTCTCCCTGACACTCTCCAGATTGAGTTCTCCTACTCAAAGAATCAAACAAAAGCCAGGACCCTGTGACATAACATAATCTGGGAACAGTAGGTGACACAAACCCCTCAGCAGTGCTGCTGGCCCTCTTTGCTGGCCATTTAGGAGCAGATGAAGCTAAAATCAAATGTGTAGCATTTGGAGGGGACCTTAGCTTCCCTCCCCTTCCTCCGGGGACAATGGCGGCTGAGGGCAGGTGCTCAGCACCCACACTTTGGCATGAGCTGCCGGTCCCAAGGGCCTTACTGGTAGTCAGTGGCGCTGCCTTTCCTCTTGCGATTGCAGTCCACACCACTGGTGCCCAGGGAACCGGAGAGCAGATCAGTGGGGCCCGGCGACATGAAGTCACTGATTGTGGAGGAAATGTCCATTCTCTGGTCCGCCATCGGAAGGAAGGTGCTGAAAGGATTAGGAGAGAACACTTACTTCTTTTTAAATACTTTATTGTTAAAAGCTTTGTTCTCTTTTCAATTGTGTGTGTGCTCGTGTGAGCATATGAATGTGAACGTGGTGCCTGCGGGAGCCTGAGGCTTCCAGTCCCCCTAAGTGCTGGAGCTGAAAGCAGTTGTGAGCTGCCCGCCTGTCATGCGTATTGGAAACTGAGCTTGGTCCTCTGGAAGGGCAGTGTGAGCCATCTCACAAGGCCTGGGAGGGTTATTTCAATATGCTCTTCTGTGGTGGTGCAGGGCCTGGGCACACTGAGAACATGGGTCACTGCGATAACATCCCCCACCCAGCAGCCCAGAAGAGGGCAGACAGGACTGGGGAGTGGTAAAGCATCTCACTCATCTTGAGAGTTTTACTTTGTAATCTATTTAGACATTATGCCTTTGTGCAGGAGTCCAAGTTTAGTGGCTTCTAGGACCTGCACTGGGGGAAAAATAAGCCAGGCAGAGACTTGGGGAGGTGACCCCATGTCCCATATGTACTCAGACACCGGCAATTTCATTCCTCCTGATTAACAAATATATAACCAGTGAAGCCAACGTGAATCATAAGGATGTTTGTGCTTTTGCTATGATTTTTGCTTTTAAAAAGTTGTGGGGAAAGCACAAAATACAGGTGGTATGTAGAAGGCAGGGCATGGTGGCACACACATAGTTCTTGGGGAGAGCGGAAGCAGAAGAAGCAGGGGTTCAAGACCGTCCTGGGCTACATTAGTAAGGCCCAGTATCAACTGCCATTCCTCTCCACAAAAAAGCATAAGTCCTACCATGGAGTTATGGTAGCATGGTTCCTCTCTCTTCCTTATCAAGCAAGGCCTGCCCAGTCTTCACTACCCGACCCTGCCCCACCCTGCCCCCATCCCACCCCTTTGATCTCAGTATTCGCTTACATAATTAATTTCATTAAGTACAGGCCATTTCCAAGTTCATATTTTGCAAGCATGGTGTTAAAAAAAAAAAAAAGTACCTTGCAAGGGACTCTAACTTCAAACCCTGGTGAAGAGGGGTTGCCCAGTGGGTCTCAAAGGGCTCCAAGGTCCACAGGACTTGATTGGGGCTGTCACTCCCACCCTCTGGGCCCAAATTCCCACATCTGCAAGAGAGTAAGGGTGAGAACTGTTTCTCAGAGTCACTATTTTGCCCTCAGCCTAATGCCAACTTTTACATACACTTCTTGAATCTACGTCTTTACTATCCATGTGTCTCCATTCCTTGCTTCTTACAATTAATTTCTAAAAGCAGGACAGCTAGTGAGCAGATCTGGTCATTTCTATCCTTTAAAGAGCTCCTGCCAGTCTCAAAGGGAGACCTAACAGTTTTTCACTGCTTTCCTTATTCTGATGCTTGCTCGTCTCTCTGTAGGCATTCCTCTCCCCAGATAGCTATACTGGGTCCCCATCTCTCTGCCACATGCCTTCCACCTGATTGCAACTGTGCACTTGAGAAAGAGAACACTTTAGAGGCCTGCAGGGCTGCCAGGCTTTCTTCACATTCCTGGACAGTGTTCTTGGGACATCCTGTTGTTTCTCCTGTCCAACTTACAACATCCCCCCTGTTCTTTCTCACTTTAGGTGATAATTTTTCTCCTTTTTCTCTCTCCTTCCCAACCCACCCCCACCCCAGTTCTGGAGTCTGAAGCTAAGGCTTCATGCACGCTGCCAAATGCCTTACCACTGAGAAACACTCCCAGCCCTGCCAGCTAGGCTTCTGTAAGTCAAATGGTGGCTGAAAAACACATCTTTCAGCCTGTGTGGGGATTGCTGTTGAGGATGCTCACACCCTAAGGCCTGCTCTTATCTGACCAAGACTATTGCCAGCCCCCTCCTCCTGGCCAATCCTACATCCGTGTTCCCCACACAACTGGATCATTCTCACTGGGATAAACATGAGTCACATAACTACATATTGGAGGGGAAAAAAACCCAACATATTTTTTTCTACAATGCAGGGTATGGAACCCAAGGCCTTTGCTAGGCAAATGCTCGAACTTAGGACTGTGCCAGCCCCTAGTCCCAAATAAACTGTTTGGGACACTGTCTTCCTACTGTCCCATTTTCTGTCTCTAGTGTTTTCTTGGTTTCTCCATATAATCTAACTCGGGTCAAGAATTTTTTTTAATTTAATTTAATTTTAGTTTATTTTATGTAAGTGAGTGTTTTGCATGCACGTATGTCTATACACCCACGTATGTACTATACATCATTACCTAGTGCCCACTGATGCCAGAAAGAGGCATCAGGTTCCTTGGATCTGGAGTCACAGTGGGTTGAGAGCCACTGTGTGGGTGCTGGGAACTGAACTCCAATCCTCGGGAAGAACAGTTAGTACTCTGAATTTCTGAGTCATCATCTCTCTAGCCCCCAGGTCAGGCATCATCCCTTCAGGACATCACTACAATACTGCAGCTGCCCTTGCTAGTTCAACAGGGACCACCCTTCCTAGAGCAAATGGCTCCCAGTGCATCAGCACAGCTGATCTCTCTCCTTGGATGCTGTCTCTGGCTTGGAGGGGCTATTTTCCCATAATTACCCTCTTTAGAGATTTGCTCTTGTTTGGTTGTTGCTGTTCATTCTCAACCTGGCTTTTCATCTTCTTTGCCTCAACAACCCAATGGGTACTTTGGGACCCTGACCTGTCCATATTCAATCTCTAGAAGCCCCTACTTTGACTGTCTCAAATGCCACCCATACTGTGACAACCTCAATCATCCATCTCCAGCCTGGCTGTCCCCAGAATTCTAGACTTGTACAACCACTCATCTCCCCCATCTCCACCTGAGCATGCAGCAAAGACTCCTTTGACACACTCATGTTCCCCTTACACAAGCCTTCCAGGCTTCCCTATATAGCCAAATGGCCTCTATTCTTCTGGCCCCAGGCTCGGAGCCAAGAATCCATCTGACCTCTCCGTTTGTCTTCTTATTGGCACCGAATTAAAAATACAGAGCAGTGCACTACTAAATGTCACTTCCTTAGTGACACTTCTTTGAGGGACCATAAGCATGAATTCTGCTGACACTCCTATTCTATAACTCTATTTAAAATGTTCCGATGCACATTTCTCCTATAACAATCTCCTTTCTATCCTCCCTAAGAAGTGGTCAGCATTGAAAAGCAGAGGCTCTACTCTACTGACTGCTCACAGCTCAGTGTGCAAAACTCTCTCTGGCACACAGAACGTTCTGGCAGGAGACTGGGCATGAATGAAATAATCTGCCTATGACAAAGAACAGTTTTTTGATTATCACAAATGTAAATGCTTTTTCTTCCATTATCCATTATCCTTTGACTTTGGATTTTTAGACATAGCATTAAAATATTATAAAAATCATAATGTAAATATTCTTCTTTATACCAACATTTTATAGCTTTTAACTAATTGACTAACTAATTAGTTAACTTATTTATTTTTTAAGACAGGACCTTGGTGTGTAGCCCAGGCTGACCTGGAACTCATTGTGTAGCCCAGACTGGCCTCAAATTCCTAGTGGTAAGATTACCAAGCTGGCTTATACTTTAATTCTACTGTGTGTGTCTCTCTGTGTGTGTCTGTGTGTGTATATACATGTCCATGTGTGAACCTATGTAAGGATGTGTACATTCCTGCAAGCACATGTGTAAAGATTGAGGGTGACACTGGGTGGCTTTTCCAATCACACTCCTCATTTTTTGAGACATGGTTTGTTACTGAACTCAGAGCTCGTAGACTGGACTAGACTGGCTATTGGGGAACCCTACATATCTACCTGTATCCTCTTTTCCAGCACTGAGTTACACCACTGCCCCAGCACCGGGTTACAGTGTGTCCATTTCCCCAGCACCGGGTTACAGTGTGTCCGTTTCCCCACTACCGGGTTACAAGTGCATGCCTCTATATTCAGTTCTACATTTTACATTTTTAAAGACTTATTTATTTTTATGGTTGTGGGTGCTTTTGCCTGTATGTGTATATGTAGTATGTACATACATATGTATATGTACCATGTGTGGCTGGTACCCTTGGAGATCAGAAGAAGGCACTGGATCCCCTTGAACTGAAGTTACCACATGTTGTGAGCTGCCATGTGGGGAGGGGAGGGGCGTAGGAACTGGATCCAGGTCCTCTGGAAGAACAGCCAGTGTTCTTAACCACTGGGTCATTGCTTCACACCCCCTTTTTAAATATTTTTAATTATATGTATGTGTATGTATGTGTATGTCTGTGTACAGGAGTACTGGTGCACACAGAGACCAGATGTATTGAATCCCTTGAAGCTAGAGTCAGAGACACCTAATGAGGGGTCTGGGAACTGAAATCAGGTCTTATACAAGAGTAGTGTATGTTCTTAACTTCTGAGTCATCTCTCCAGCCTCTATACCCACTTTTTTATATGGTTCCCATGATAGTTTGTGTATGCTAGGCCCAGGGAATGGCACTATTAGAAGGTGTGGACTTGTTGGAGTAGGTGTGTCACTATGGGTACAGGCTTTAAGACCCTCCTCCTAGCTGCCTGGAAGCCAGTATTCTGCTAGCAGCCTTCAGAAGATGTACACCTCTCAGCTCTGCCTGCACCATGCTGCCATGTTCTCACCTTGATGATGATGGACTGAACTCTGAACCTGTAAGCCAGCCCCAATTAAATGTTGTCCTTATGAGAGATGTCTTGGTCATGGTGTCTGTGCACAGCAGTAAAATCCTAACTAAGACAGGTCCTGAGATCAAACTTTCCCCATGCTTGCCTGACAAGTATGTTGTCAACTAAGTCTTCTCTCTAGCCTCTACTTTTATTCACTTTTTAACTTACAAATCTAATCCTCCTGACACATCACTTATAGTTAGACATTTCTGAACTACTATCCCAGCTACTTAGGTCATGCTTCCTGTTTCCAAAGACCAAACGTGGCGCCTCTGAGGACTCTCCATGTTCACTCGTCCCTTTTTGTCCCCTAATCTGGTTCTTTTAATTCTACAGTCACATCTTAACGTACAGCAGGACAAACTAATCCCCTTCACTACTCTCATTTTTCAGAATTGTCTTGGCTATTCTGACTTGTTCTTCAGGAAACATCATATAAAGTCACAGTGGGTGGCCACTAGTCACATTCATGACAGCCTTCAGAGAAGCAGAGGAAGGGCTGGATCACACTCCTGTCCTCCAGGCCTTGTGGTTTATAGATGCTTGGCCCTTTGCACATGTCAGACCTAGGGTGCTACCAGTGTCTGCTGCTCATCTTTTTCCTAACATCCCAACCTCTGAAGGTCCCCAACAACCATCAGCTACCAAGGGCTTAGGGTAAAGGGGTTTATTTATTACCTGAAGTTACAGTTCTTAAGCTCTGATCCAGCGTGTGAGGTGCAAGGGGCCACTATACTTGCTGGTCACCTCAAAGCGACTTTCATGTTTTGTAACCTCCTTCCAGGCTGTCAGCTTCTTCCAAAATCCTACAGTAGAGACCAGAGAAAAGAAACCCTGAGGGTCACACAAGGATGAGTAAATCCGGGAGTCTCTTCTGAGCTAAGAGGCATGGGGGAACTAGCCCCTAACACACGCAGGACAGGCTCTCAGCCCATCTATTGAGACACCCATCCATCGCCACACCCACTGGCTCAGCAAAGGCCATCTTTGACATCCCTGTGACATCTGAGCTTCAAATGTGTGAAGGGATCTGGCAGATGCTTCCTGTAAAAACCACGTCTTCTAAGCAGACATTCTAAGACACATCCTTAGGAAAGCTAGGTACGTTTTATTGCCTCTTTTACCGGGTTATGGAATGTCTGTGAATGTTCAGTTTTTATTTTACATCAGACACTTACTGACTTAACGTGGGTTAATGTATTTAAACTCAACCGTCATTCTAGGAGGCAGATACACTGCTGTATGCATTTTACAAAGGGAAGATCCATGGACCTGAAAGAGTGAATAACTAGCCAAAGCCACACGGAGAGTGCTGGGCCACCAGAAGCAAATGACAATAGTGTTCAATTCTAAGCTGGGAGTGGTGGCTCTTGGCTGTTATCTCTAAAGGTAGAGACAGGAAGACAAGTTCAAGGTCATCCTCAGTTATACATGAAGTTCAAAGACAGAATGGCTTACAGAGAGACCCCCATCTCTAACAACAGTGGGATGTATAGAAGTTGGGAGCTTGCTGCTCTTCCAGAGTACTTAAACTTAGTTCTCAGCACTCAAGTCAGATTCCCCAGAACCACCTGTAACTCCAGCTTCAAGGGACACCGTCCTGTGGACACTGTATTTGTAAGCACACATACAAACACACACATACTTTAAAAAAATTAATGGTTTTTAAGAAGTTGCTCAGCTCTCAATGCAAGCGAAAGTAGTCACCTGAATCCAGAGGGTCAGAGCAACAGAAAAAGACAGAAGCCATTTTAGCTCAAATGCCAGCAAGACCAGCTCAGACATTTAAAGAAAATCCTTGTGAACACCGAAATGTCTAGACACACCCAAAGCTAAGAGAGACACAAGTCTACCAGGGTTCTTGCCAGCCAAGTGATAACAACGCCACCTCCTGCCAGAACACAGGTCCTACACTCTGCCCTTCAGATCGCGTGCAGCTTTCTGTATTGGAGAGGAGCCGATGAGGAGGGAACACAGGGGCCTCCCACACCTTCGCCCATGCTCTCTGCCTGCAGCAAGCAGAACTGCAAATGCCAGTGCTGTCCTGATCTTCTGAAGCAAAGGAGCTGCTGCAACCATGGCTGGCCCTCGCCGTCTTCAGGAAATGCTGTCTGCCCTGATGGTCCTAAGATCTTGGAATGACTCTCTTCCTCTCCATGGACTCCCGTCTGCCACCTGGCTCAGACCCTTCATGGCCCATCTCTGCTAACTCTAGGCCAGGCACATGCAAACGTTGTATCTGGAAATCTGGCTCCTCTAGCCCCTAGACCACAGTTGATAAAGAAACAGCAAGAACTGATGCCGTCTCCAGGCTTAACACTTAACATATGACTTTACAGCTCTGTGTGATTCCCTGTACACGGTCTTCTCAACTCCCAAGTCAGCAAGGCCTGCTCCACCCTGGGCCTGAATGTTCATGATCTCCCCCCTCCCCCTCCCTCCTTCCTCCCCTCCCTCCCTCCTTTTCTTTCCCTCCCTCATCCCCCCCACACACAGTCCCAAAGCTCCTCTGAGGGATAGATATATCTACTTCCCAGCATGCCCTGC
Organism: Micromys minutus; assembly: GCF_963924665.1. Classification (NCBI taxonomy): domain Eukaryota; kingdom Metazoa; phylum Chordata; class Mammalia; order Rodentia; family Muridae; genus Micromys; species Micromys minutus. Next base: position 83,271,886 of record NC_137971.1, read on the forward strand.
CAATGCTCTGTCAGATGCCCTCCAGATCCACCCCCTCCCACTATGGCCAGTGAGAGAACACCCTCCCCGCTTATTATACTTGAAGCTTCATTTTTCCTTAAGCCAGAAAAATTCCAAACTCCCCAGCAGGGTGTATTGGGCCTCATTCTGTACCAGCCCATCCCTACCACCAAGAGGAAACAGAGAATCTAGGAGACTCCCTAATGTGGAACCCACTCTGTTCCCTGTTAAGGTCTGCATGCTATTTCAGCTGCCTCTCTTCCCTGCTCCATTAGGACCCTGCAGACGGTGCCTCGATTATGGGCATTTGTAACTGTCCCGTGCCTTACTGTCAGTGGCCTATGACCAGACAAGCCCAGATCCTTTCTCCCTTCTGTCCCTTATCAACAAGGTTTCTCTGGATTTATAGACCCTTGGTCCACAAGAAATGCCTCACACTGATTGACTTTTCTAATACTAATTTTACTTTATAGACATTATAAATAATAATTGCCAAACTTAGATGTTGCCATTGTCTACGGAAAACAAAGCCGTGACGGTGTTTCTTACATGTTAGACAAGGTGAGGAGGCTGAGGCAGATTTGACATTATTTCTGGAAGACTTTTCTTTCCAAGAAGGTATTCTTAGACAGAAGAGCAAAAATTGAAAGTGGGGAGCAGAGAGAAAAACAGCAACAGAGACGAAAATCCCAGGCTTCTGTGTTACTTTCTTCTGAGGGGCTCAAGGCAAGGCAGAGAGGGAGCTCCAAGAGACGGTAGGTGTCTGTGGAAGGGACCTTTGCTGGCAGGGGCCTCAAAGAACCTGCTGCTGGCACAAACATGCAAATAGCAAAGGTCATTCTTGGAGACTGACCCGTGTCTTGCAGTCCAGGGCCATATGTAAACCCACCTTTGAGCTAGAAAGTCCTAAAGGTAGAGAGGGCGTCTCACTGAAGAGCCAGAGAATGCAGGACCAGGAATCCTGTGCCGTGCGCCTGGAAAGAACACCAGGTCTCTCCCACTCCCTCCCTCAGAGCACAGGGACCCCCGAGCTCCATTTAAAGAAGCAGAAGGTGGAAGAATCCACACAGCCCAGCCTGCCCTTGCAAATGGTTACAGCAGCTGAGAAGGGCAAAGCCACTAGTGGGCACCTAACGGAGACATGGTGCTTCTCTGAGCAAGGCAAGACAATGCCCAACTCCAACAGTCCGTCCTACCATCTGCAGGAGAGACAACCACATCCAAGCCCTCAATCCGGACCACGGTTCCGTGTCCCTATGTTCCTATCCTTGCCCCAGGACCCCAGAAGGCTACCTACAGATAGGATTTATGTTCCAACCATCAGCTACTTCATGCTAATGAGACAGAAGACGATGTCTCATCTCTCTGGGGTCAAATCACTTTTCAAAATCTGCTAGCAATGGAGATATGGAGAAAGTTCAGTAACACAGCACATGCCTAGCATACCCGAGCACTGGGTGGTGGGGGTGGAGAGAACACTAACTTCTAGCATTAGTGACCCATCCTTCTTTAAAATAGGTTTATTTACTTATTATATAGTACACTGTAGCTGTCTTCAGACACACCAGAAGAGGGCATCAGATCTCATTGCAGATGGTTGTGAGCCACCATGTGGTTGCTGGGAATTGAACTCAGGACCATCTGGAAGAGCAGTCAGTGCTCTTAATCAGTGAGCCATCTCTCCAGCCCTAGAGATACATTCTTATTGTCAGCACTCATGGGGTTCATTTTCCTGTAAATAAGCAAAGAATTTGGGACACTGGGCAAAGCTTCCTAATTGACAGCTTTTAGATGTTCTCAAGCTTCCCTGGCCACCCTGAGCAAATGGGCAGCAAATATGGTGAACCAGCACGCCGGATGGCTATAGGCCAGCAAGGGCTCATTGGAACACTCCCTGGATGCTTTGAGGAAATGGCAATGATGGTTTCTGTTAATTGCTCTGGATTCTGAAGGCACAGCTCCAGCCAGGACAGTTCCAAACAATGTGTAGCAGGCTTTTTGCTATTGCTAGCCTCAGTGAACTCTAGGTGAACCTACAACCATTTCTGTCTAAGCCGAGGAAGGAACACTTCCGCGGTGGCCAAGCAGTGCAGCATTGTGACTGATGCGCACGTCCCTGGAGTTTACTGTGATGGGTACAAACACCCTTCTCCAGCCACAGAAGACTGACTGGTGAACAGACAGACACCCCGCCCGCACCTAGCATCCTGCACTGTCTCTCTTGGTCTTACATTGGGTCTGACTCAAAGCCCCCCTTCAATGGTCGTTACTACCAGCTTTTAGTAGTGACTAAGCCGGTACCAGGCGCAGCAGCAACAACAGTGGGGTGACAGCAACAGCCAAGGCAGCAGAACGGAAGCTGGCACGCCAAACCAAAGAGCAGTGGAGTGGCCTATCTGACAAGAGTCAAACAGCTGAGTCCTTAGCAGGCCAAGCTGCAAAAGCAACACCGGAGCTCACTGCATGGGGGTTCACTGCATAGGGGTTCACTGCACCAGGGCTCACTGCACCAGGGTTCACTGCACCAGGGTTCACTGCATGGGGGTTCACTGCACCAGGGTTCACTGCACGGGGGCTCACTGCACCAGGGTTCACTGCACGGGGGCTCACTGCACCAGGGCTCACTGCACCAGGGTTCACTGCACGGGGGTTCACTGCACCAGGGCTCACTGCACCAGGGCTCACTGCACCAGGGTTCACTGCACGGGGGCTCACTGCACCAGGGCTCACTGCACCAGGGCTCACTGCACCAGGGTTCACTGCACGGGGGTTCACTGCACAGGGGTTCACTGCATGGGGGCTCACTGCATGGGGGTTCACTGCATGGGGGCTCACTGCATGGGGTTCACTGCATGGGGGTTCACTGCATGGGGGCTCACTGCACCAGGGTTCACTGCATGGGGGTTCACTGCATGGGGGTTCACTGCATGGGGGCTCACTGCATGGGGGTTCACTGCATGGGGGTTCACTGCATGGGGGCTCACTGCACGGGGGTTCACTGCACCCGGGTTCACTGCACCAGGGCTCACTGCACAAGGGTTCACTGCACCGGGATTCACTACAGGGGAGCTCACTGCATGGGGGCTCACTGAACCAGAGCTCACTGCATGGGGGCTCACTGCACCAGGGTTCACTGCACGGGGGTTCACTGCACCAGGGTTCACTGCACGGGGGCTCACTGAACCAGGGCTCACTGCACGGGGGTTCACTGCACCAGGGTTCACTGCACCAGGGCTCATTGCACCAGAACTCACTGCACAGACAGCTGCAAACAAGGCAGGGCCTCAATCTCAGCAGTCAGCAGCAGAAGCAGCAGCAAGAAAGGCCAAAGCTGCAGCCCACCAGGACACCTGCCATAGCAACAGGAGGCAGCAGGGAATGGGGGCGGGGCAGTGAAGGTAGAGCGCTGACCAATCCATCTGAGTACTGAAATGTCTGCATCCCAGCAGACCCTTCTGTCCCAGAAAATCTAAGAGTGGGTTCCATTGTAAGTGCAGCTGCATGAAGCTACTAAGGTCTTAGAGCCACGGGGAAGCCAGGCCTGGACAAGACTGACCTTTACAACAACTGACTCATTCAGCTGGCCATGACCCAGCTCTCCAAGGAAGGGATAAAGAACTGACTGATGCAGCGTCACCTTGCTCAGTATGTATAGCCAGGAAGTGGGGACTGAAAGCCAGAGCAGGTCTCCGGCTTTACCGACCGCTGGTTCTTCTGCTCAAACCCATCTCCAAAAGCAAAATTCAAAGACAACGCAAACACTGCAACAAGCAGTCCTGGGGAAGGGAAGGGGGAGCTTACAACAGAGCGAACCTTGGTTCAGAAAAGCCACTGGGAAAGAGCAAACGTCTTCTCTCTGAGCTTGCTGGCAGCCAGGGCAAAGAAGGAAACAGCCTTGGGTGGAGAACACCGGAAGTCTATGAACTAGCTCATTAGGACAGGCCCAAACACAGAAGAGCATCTTCTGAAACCAGGCTGGAGTGATGTAGGATGCCCAGTGCTCCTGAGGAAACAGGCTTTGTAGAAGAGCCATCTCTCTTTAAATAGAGCCCAGTGAAGGCCCAACTTCCTCTTTTCCCTCAGTGTCTCCCACAGAGTGACTGCTAAGAGATGTATAAAGCAACTTTTGATGATATGGTCTAATAACAGGGTAGGATGAGTGCCGTGACTACCCTGTTCACACAGCATGGAGCGTCTGAGAACAGCCTCGTTCACACTGTTACCTCTGCATGCCGACACTAAAGGGAGCCGAGCCCAGGGATACTGTGTTCTGGAGGGTAGCCTTCCCTCCCTAGCTGGAGAGCCTATGCAGTACTGCATGAGATGTCTGCCTTGGTACTTGCTCAGTTGCTCTGATATGTCCAGAGGCTGGGGCTGTGAACAGAGGCCAGAGGCAGATGGGGCCCTATCCCCTCTGCCAGTCCCTCACCGTGTGCCCCACCCCCACACCCTGACACTGACAGACTCTGAAGAGAAACCTTGCTCGGCAACCCCTAAGTTCAGAGAACACTCACCAGTTGAAGCCAGTGCCCTGGGCCTAAGCTAACCGACACCTCTACTTGGGTTACTCAGCAAGCTGCTCTGTCGCCCCTGGTGGAAGCCAGGCCAATACAGACCCAATGGGAATCTAAAGTCATTGCACTCAAGACACTTTCAGTGTAGCTGGAAAGATGGGCTGGTTAAATAAATGCAGGACAGCAAGCCAGCAACAGCTGACCAGCAGCACAACTAACTACAGGAGGGCTGGTGCACTTAGGTGCCATTACAACAAAGTTCCAGCAGGTGGCAGTCCAGTGTCTTGATTCCTCATGAGAATGGAGGAGAAAATAGCTTGGGGTGTGTGTGTGTGTGTGTGTGTGTGTGTGTGTGTATGTGTGTGTGTGTGTGTGTGTGTTGTGGTCGGGATGGCAGGTTAAGGGGTGGGGCCTAGGACTATGTGTTCCAGGTGTTGACTGGGTGGATGTTAAGGGGTACAGAGTAATTTATCCCAAAAATCATTGGCTCTGCAGGTCCTGGGGGACAGATCGTTTCTTACACTTAGATGCCCAGTCCCGCCAACAGCACGAAGTGCTCAGAAACCCAGAGGTTGCACATGAATGAGATCATACTTGGAGCGATGGGGGTCGGACTCGTGAATACAGGGCTCTGTGTGCAGAAAGACAGGCCTCCCTTTGTCAAAAAGCCCTCGGATACATTGGAAGAAGGAAAGTTCACAGAACTCCACTTTTGGATGATGCTGAGGGCTAATCCAAAATGCCAGGGCTCTCGGGAGAGGCGGCAGGCTAGACTGGCCTCACAGAACAGTCTGGTCTATCTTTTCCTGCAAGGCATACTCCAACAGATGTACCTATAGCCTTTGCCTTATTCCTCCCTGACAAATAAAACTAAAAGTAAGTTAAGCTATAGTTTCCCTGCCCACACCCCAGCTCCCCTAACCACCTCACCTACCCTCACCCACCCCATAATACTCCACCCCACTCCCCAGTCTCCCTAAACACTCCACCCTACCCTACCCCACCTCATCCTAACACCAGGCACTTGGAAAGAACTCCTGGTCTTGGCTGTGGACACAGCCTTCCGAGGGCATGGGTGTGGGAAGCTACCTGTCCAACAGACAGCTGAGCAGCTGCTCAAACTGAGCAGCCCAGGATGAAGGTGGAGCAGACAGACTGCCACATGAATAGTTGAGTGGACAAGCATCGGTACAGGTGACCATTTCCTTGGTGTGAGAAAAGGGTCCACAGAGTCTTAGGAGCCCCAGTTCCCCTTCGAGTATCCATGAGCCATCCAGAAGGGCACTGCCTTCTTGTTTCAGGGGTGCTATAAAAGCAGGACTTAAAGTCTATCTTCAGATGGGAGAAGGTAGTCAGGTTTCGAAGCAAACCTATCAGACATTTGAGCCATGGGTTCAACACACACCAGCAACATAACGCTGGGCACAGGGCCTGTCCTTTGTGTCCCATGGCCTCCTGACCTGCATGCCAGGAATCCCTGCCTCTCCTTTGTGTGAGCTGTTTCTTAGTTCCTCCATGGCCATCACGAAAGCTAATGTTCCATCCCTGTGCGACAAAGGAAACTAAGATGGAGGGGTAACCTGACAAAGGCTGGAGTTTTACAGATGGTCAGTCCTGTCTGCCGTGTGGAAGAACTGGATACTACACAAGAAACTGTGAGTGGGGTGCAGAGATGGCTCAGTCAGTCACATGTATCCTGCACAAGCGCCAGGGCCTGGGTTTGGATCTCCAGTGCCTGTGTAAGAGGCCAAGCTAGTCACACAGTGATAGTGAGGGCAGAACGAGGGCAGGCAGACCCTGGATTCTGAAGTCAGTCTAGCCAATCAGTGAGCTCCAGGCTGATGAAGAGATCCTGCCTCAAAAATTAAGGTGAAAAGAAATCAAGGAAGACATCTAAATACCAATCTCTTACTTGCACATGCACATCACACACACACACACACACACACACACACACACACACACACACACACACAAACTTCTCCAAACCAGCCCTGCTGGCAGGTCTACCACAGAGCATCTGTTCTGTGGGATGCTAATGGGATGCTTATATCTTTAAGGTCCACCTTCCTTAAGGTACCCCCCTCTTGAAAGTGTCCAGACTGTGACATCCAAAGAGTTTCTACTATTCCAGATATATGCATCCACAACTGCTTTATTTTTGGTTTTGTCGGTGCAGCTGTTTAACAGAGCCCCCTTGGCTGTCCTGGACTCAATTTGTAGTCTAGGCTGGCCTTCAACTCAGAAAGATCTGCCTGCCTCTGCTTCCTGAGTGTTGGAAATCCAAGTTTTTTGTTAGTTTGTTGGTTGGTTGGTTGGTTGGTTGGTTGGTTGGTTCTTTTAGATAGCCAAGGGTTTGACAGTACACACTGAAAGAAACTGTTCAATAAACCACTTGGAGTCCACTCCCAAGAAATACCACTTGTCAGCCTTGTGGCTGCTCTGTTATCTTTCAGGCTCTGACCTTCCAGCCCCATGAGTTCACTTGAGGGTTATCTGGTCTCCCACTCTGGTAGGTATGATCCTTGGTCTCTGGGTATTTATGCACTCAGCCCACTCCCCGTACATCTGGAACCAGAACTCTGGTTCCTTTTCTACCACAGCCTTTTCTACCAGCCTGGACCCCAGATTCGGCCTGTGCTCCCTGGAGAATATCAGTGGCATGAAGATGAGAAAATGGAGCTTTTTGGTGTCCTGTTTTCCACATCCCAACGCCTGGTGTGAGTAGACACCTATGTGTGCTCTGTCAGCTGCACCCCTCTATCCCTGCCACCTCCTTTCTGGGAAGAAGCTACCCTAACCCAGCCTCACCATGCCTCTGTGTTCAAAAGTGGCACAAGGAAGGAGCCCACGGTACCATGGAGAGAGCATGAATCATGTTCGAGGCCTACTGACTGAAGACCTGCCACCTGACCCCTGCATTTTTTTCAATTGCAGTCGGTCTGTTGCTTTGTTTTTGATCACTGCAGAAGGAAGAGAGCCTGGTTCTAAAGACTCCAGGAAAAAAAGACTCTTCACTAAAAAAAAACAAAACAAAAAAAAAAAAAAAAACTTACTGCCTGAGGTTGAAGAAAATTCTGGAAAACATCTGCATCTTGTTCTAAGGAAACAAAAGAATGCAATGCTGTTATTGGATGGCACACGGGAGATGAGGGAGAGCACGTGGACAAGTCAGATGCTGGCCCTCTCCGTCTCAGACCGGTGGCTGCTGCCTGGCAGGTGGGCAGGGTTGGGTCTATCAAACACTGAGACTTAGACAAGACAAGGCACATGCCTGCTGTGAGGCACATCAGAGGGATGCTCGACAGAACAGGCTTCCCTGGCACAACCTTCTGCTTTCCACCATACATAAAGTGTGTAAGAGGGTTTCTGAGGACAGGCTGGAAAAGGGCTTGGGGAGAACTGCAAAGCAGAAAGCCCCCTGGGACAGCAGGGCCCAGGCGTGCATACAGGGCAGGTTCCTTTCCTGGCTCCTCAGCATGTGGAAGAACAGGAAGTTGTAGACCCCCTTCTGAACTAGACCACTGTAGGGTGGGAAGGGTACAGGGTCACCAGATGCTGAGTGAGGGGGGCAGGAAAGAGGAGACAGTAAGGAGCGTGGGGCTCCTGAATCAAACCTCACCTCTAACTGTCAAGCGTGGTGGCACGCACCTTTAATCTCGGCAATAGGGAGGCAGAGGCTGGAAGATCTCTGAGTTCGAGGGCAGAGAGAGTCCAGTCAGCCAGGGCTACACAAAGAAAGCCTGTCTCAAAAATAAGCATAAATATAAATATCTCATCTTGGCCACTTGAGGGCTGAGTGATCGCTAGGGGTGTGGTTCCTCCTCTGGGAGTGCTCCCCCCTGTGGCTGGCTGGGTTTAACATAAAAAGAGCAATGGACACATCTGGCTACCTACTTCAGCAGAAGGGGAAGAGCTGGGGCTGAGTAAACAGAAGGGCGGAGGCTGGGGATACTTATCATAATGGAGACCCACACTGGAGACTTCAGGAAGAGGCTCAGAGGTGAGAATGGAAAGACGGGGGACATATGGCTCTTAAAGCAGAAGAGATTGGGGACAATGATGTCAAGAAAGCAGGCAGGAGCAGGTGAAGGCAACTGTGGGGAGGCTGGAGACAGGAACCTGGAGCTGGTCAGCTCTTTACAACAGCATTGCAAACACGGGGTACACCTAGAAACATAGGAGACTTTTCAAACTCCCCTGAGTTTGTCCGAAACATGGACAGAAGCCCCAAAGGCAAAAATAAGGAAGCTCATCAGTGGGTGGTGGCTAACAGGATTCTGTAGTTGTTCAAGGAGAGGAGCTAGAGACAGCAAGAACAGTGGATCCCTAGAAAAGAGGGGCCAACAGGAATGGAGGGAGGGAGGGAGGGAAGGAGGGAGGGAGGAAGGAGGGAGAAAGGAAGGGAAGAAGGAAAAAAGGAAGGAAGGTAGGTAGGTGAATCCAGGAGACTAATGGCTGCTGTGTGGTGAGCTAGACCCTCACACACAGTGGGAGGAGCTCTGGGATATGCAGCAGCCCTATGTTCAGGAAGTACAAGGTACCTCATATCCCATCCAAGCACCCCCGAAACCTTCCAGCAACCCACCCTATACACTCCCGGTCACCTGCATGAGCCAGGTGACTTCTATGGTGACAGGTTTGTTAGAGGAAGCAAGTGTCCCCATACATACTGCATGTGGCCCCCAAACTTCACTTTGGGGTGATTCCGTAACAGTGAAGACACTGTTAGCAGCAGGCTGGACCACGATCACTCAAACTCTCAACAAATATTTGCTGAAAGCATCCAAGTGCCAGGAACTGTCCTTCCCAGCAGTGCTGGCACGGGGTGGGACACCACCGCTTGTCCTCATTTGGTATACACACTGGCCAGGACCGCAGGCAAAGGAAGTGAGCAGTTAATTATATTGGGTGTTGGGCTGTGGTAAATGTGCTGAGGGTGGGGGCTGGCATAAGGGAAGAAGGGCAAGACACTCTGGGGAGGCAAGGTAGACCAGAGGGGAGAGGGTGGCTAGGGTGCTATAGAGGGGGGACACATCATTGGGTGAGAGAGAAGCATGTAGTTCTGCTTAGGTTTGGGGGCCAGGTGGGGGCTTGTTTCGATAGGGTCTTATTCTATACCTTAGTCTGCCTTGGAACTTACTCTGAGACTGAGGAAGAGGTAGTAAGGTGGGTTTGGGGGGAGAGACTGGTCTGTACATTTCTATGCTTGTGCTAATGACAGACTGTGGGTAGTTCCAGGACCAGGGGCTGAGTTCATAGTAGGCTGGTGACTTCCGTTCTGTGAGTATTCCCAAGAAATGAGAAATATTATTATTTCCTGAATATCCAGATACAGGACAGGGAGACACCCAGTCTTTGACCTGTACTGTGGCTTCCAGCCAAGGGGGATCCTGGGAGTGAAATCCACCCTGAACTCCACTTGCAAGAACACACCTACATGAAGGCTGGACGAAGAAGAAAACTCCCACCATGCAGGATTGCAGCCACTGGTTTCATCTGTTAGAAGCCTGTGTCTGGGCTGTGCCAAGAGTGCACAGTGCTGTGTGGAGCTGAAGCACAGATACAGGTCTCCCGCCACTCTGAACGGTCTCTACCTCCCATCAGGAACAACAAGTGGGTACCAGGGCCATGGTCAGCCCTGACATCTCACCGGGCTCTTAGATGACCCAGAGATGGTACTATTTATCAACAGCACATAAGAAGACAGCACTGTAACAGAGAGCTAATAGCGACCGGCCTGGAGCAGGAGCCCGGACATGCCCAGCAAGCAACACAGCCTGGACCACACAGGCTGCTTCAGTGACTCAGCAAGTGCAAGCTGGGGAGAGCTCTGTCCCAAGTGGCAGAAGAGGGCAGGGCAGGGCAGGCTCACCCCCACCTCTGCCCATGTTGCCAGGCTGCCAAACCCGGGAATTAACTAGGGCACTGGGGAAGGAGCAGACCTGTCTGAAGGAACAGTTAACCAAAGGTTAACCAGATTAGCTTTCCACCTCTACACCAGCAGAACCTTCCAACATGCACTGGGCCTCTTGCCTCCTCTAAGCAGGATGTGCTCTTGACCACTTAATCTAACCAAGACGCCAGGGGTCTCCAGTACCAACAGGTAGGTCTCAATGAATCCTGACCCTGCTGAGTTCTTAGCAAAGGAAACAGTAACAGCCTGCTTTCCTTTGAAAGAAATGGGGGGAGGGGGGAGGACAAAGACAGCTCTTGCAATTTTAGTTTCATTTTTTTCTGAGAGTTGGTCACGGCAGGAGAGCATTCTGGGTCCAAGGCTCTTTCTGGGTTGTAGTTTCAGAGTGTTTTTCTGAGGAAGTTGAACACGGGATCACAGTAACTGCCTTCCACCCTCTCCTGCTCACCCAGGGGTCAGCCTGGCCTGAAGAACCCTCTGTGCTCTTTGCTAGGCATGTAAAAGGAAAAAGGAAAACAGGCTCTCAAGTCTCCCAGGAAGCTTCAAAAAGGCAAAAACCTCTGATGGGAAAATAAGCAAAGGATCAGAACAGGAAATTACAGATGATAAAATGCAAGGAAAAAACCAACAGGAAAACACCTCCAGCCCCCTCAGGTCAAACTGAGCGAAGAGCTCGCTGCTTTTATGGTTGTTTGTTTTGACTTTATTTTTCCGAGACAGAGTTTCTCTGTGTAGCCCTGGTTCTCCCAGAACTCACTCTGTGGACCAGGCTGGCCTCAAACTCAAAGATCCACCTGCCTTTGCCTCCCAAGTGCTGGGATTAAAGGCGTGTGCCACCGCCACCAGACCACTTTCTCTGTTTTATTAGCAAAGGCTACATCTTAAAAGGATGTCTGGGGTGGCAGTTTGGAGCAGGTGCTGCCCTTGCAGCCCACATGGGTTCCAGCAGCTCACAACTGTCTATAACTCGGATTCCAAGGGACCCAACCCTCTTCCAACTTCCATGGCCAGGCAATGGGACATCTAAAATTTTAAAAAAAATTTATTTTGAAAAGCAAGTCAACCCACCATCAGACAGAGTGTAAATTGTTATGGATGGTTGGAAAGAAATTTGACTCTACATGTATACATCAACCTTTAAAAAGGGTTATCCCAAGCTAGGTGTGATGACACACACCTTTAATGCCAGCACTGGGAAGCAGAGGTAGGTGGATCCCTATGAGTTTGTGTTCAGTCTGATTTACATAGTGACCTCTAGGATAGCAGGGGCAACATAGAAAGAATATCTCAAAAACAATAAAAATGGTGTGGGGAGGGTAGGAGTAAGTATATAGTGGTGGAGGTGGTGGTGGTGGTGGTGGTGGTGGAGGTGGTGGTGGAGGTGGAAGTGGTGGTGGTGGAGATGGTGGTGGTGGTGGAGGTGGTGGAGGTGGTGGAGGTGGTGGTGGAGGTGGTGGTGGTGGAGGTGGTGGTAGTGGTGGTGGAGGTGGTGGTGGTGGTGGTGGTGGAGGTAGTGGAGGTGGTGGTGGAGGTGGAGGTGGTGGAGGTGGTGGTGGAGGTGGTGGAGGTGGTGGTGGAGGTAGTGGAGGTGGTGGTGGAGGTGGTGGTGGTGGAGGTAGTGGAGGTGGTGGAGGTGGTGGTGGAGGTGGTGGTGGTGGAGGTGGTGGTGGTGGAGGTGGTGGTGGTGGAGGTGGTGGTGGTGGTGGTGGTGGTGGAAGTGGTGGTGGTGGAGGTGGTGGTGGTGGTGGAGGTAGTGGAGGTGGTGGAGGTGGTGGAGACACTAGTGTGTCATCTGTTTGCCTAAATAATTTCTCTTCAGACAAGATCTCACCTTGTGGTTCCAGCTAGCCTGGTACTGGGCCGGCCTATGATTCACAAAGACAGACCTGCCTCTGCTTCCTAAGTGCTGGGATGAAAGGTATGTGTCACCCACCACACCGAGCTCATCACAGGTAGTTTATATTTAAATCTTCTGTTCTATCTAAAGATATCACACGGCACATTGTATTCACTTAGTGAACACACATCAATGGATGTGCAGGGATTTTCTTAGAGCCTTATATAAAAAAATAACCAAAAAACATCTAAATAGCCACAAAGAGAGAAGTTAAGCTTTGGGTTCCGCTGTTGGAGAGATGGCTCCCATGACAGGCAGCTTATTGCTCTGATGCCCTCTTCTGGTCTCTGTGGGTACTACACAATATTTAATGAAATGGGTATATTTACGATAAAATATTACAACAACTATTTAAAGTATTCTTAAGTGTATAAAAACTGGAGAACCACTCCTGTAAATGTCAAGTTTAAAAAGGACACAAGATTACACAAACCCTTCTAGCCTCATTACACAGCTAAAGAAGACGCGGTGAGCGGCACTGGAACAATGACCCAATTGGTGAGATGTTCTAATTGTTTTGTTACCAAGAGCTGACTTTCTATCTCTCTCTGTGTTAAACATGAATTATTTATGTAGTAACATTTAGTAAAATGTGGAACTATTTATGTAGTAACATTTAGTAAAATGTGGACAGGAATTGTCCTTGGGGCTGAGATAGTGAATACTCGTCCATCTTTTGGTTTTCTGTCCACTTTGAACCTTTCTCTAGAAAGCAGAACAATATGCCTGACTGTTACGTATCAGCTGCAGCCTGTTGCTGTCTCCACTGAGTAAAGGAAAATGCAAGATGGAGCAACGAGGGACAGAAAATCCTCAGGACTAGCTCCATCAGATGGAGGCCTTGTAGAAAGTTCACTGCAACACATGCTAGAGACCCCAGGCTTCCTGACAACACAGGTCTTCTGGACAGAGCTGTCCTCAGGCAGCCGTGACCACTGTGCTGGGATAGGCGTGGGAGCCCACGTTCCCTTGTGCAGGCACACAGAGTACGTGTCCATCCAGACAAAGAGAGAAAGAGATAAGGTGGATCTTCCTTTCTGGGAGAAAAAACAAAAACCGAAAGACAGCCCTCCACGCGGTTGTTACAGCATGAATGTGAAGAGACAAGTCAGGGATGACCAGATGTGAGGCTGGGGCTGTTCCGGGCTGAGACCATATGATTGTAAAGGGTCAGAAAATATCAGAATATCTTCTCTGACAAACGACGGGCACCACCAGGTGTTCGGAAACTCCTGCATATCCTTTGTAACAGGACGTTTCCCGGAGAAATAACATTTCTTTGTATTTCAAGTGTGACCTAAGGCTTCCCCGGTCACTTCATAAACCCTGGTTTATATGTTTATATGTTGTGGACATATGAACACAAATGCTCATTCCTTTTCCGCTTTCAAAGAAGCCAGACAAAATGTGCACGTGTGTTTGTGTGCTTCTGTTTACTTTTTTATTGAGATAGGGTCTGACTATGTAGCCCAGGCTGTCCTGGAATTGTAATAGCCTGTTTTTGCCTTCCAAGTGCTAGGTAGGATTGGCCACACCCGAAATTCCCACAAACATTTCCCACATGTCTTTCACTTTCCTGAAACAAAATCTATCAGCAATGTACCCAGGAGAAACTTATTTACAGTCAGTAATATTCCCTGTCTGTAATACAAGTGAAAAATGAATTAAGGTTGGCCGACAACACATAAGTTCATATGTAAACACATCTACACACGAGACATTACCGACGCACAGCAGAATGAGACCCTGATAAGTTTTCATAACCAGTCGCTACTCATACATTTGGCAGTGGTGTTCTTGAAAATTCGGTAGAAATGAAAACCATACAGAAATGATTCACTTCTGCGTAACATGAAGTTGGGCTCCAGGCTCAGATCACAGACAGGAATGCCCACTGCACGTTCGGCGGCTGTGTGGATGGACAATCCTGCCTTCTGGAAGGGTTGTTCTTCCCACAGAAACCCCTGTCTGCTCACAGGACCTACCAAACCACTCACTCATTTCCGATATGTCCTCCAGGGGGCATGTAGCCCACTGGGAGCTTCAAACAACAGCACTCTTTTTTTTCAACTGACAGGAAAGGTCTAGACATTCAGATATTTACCCAAAGCCAGATAGAAAACCCAGTAGCCGACAGGATTAGAGGAGGAGGGAGAGGAGGAGGAGAGGGAAGAGGAAGAACTGGTAGAGGAAGAAGGAAGTCACCAAGCAAATATTTACTCTGAGAACCAGAACCACCAGGCACTGTGTCCAGCATGTTCCACTGTATGAATCGATTTCTGCTGCAGGGTAGCCCCTGTCCATCCATCCTTCAGTAAAAACACAGCATTTCAGGGAAGTTACTCCTCTCTCTCCTCTGGGATCCACTGTATGCACTGCCGGGCAGACCTTACCCAGCCCTCCAGGACGTTTTCCTATCCAGGCCTCAGGTCCCTCAGGACGGCCTGATCCTGTCCTGTCAGCCTCCGATCCCGAGTACAGGGAATGAAGCTCTCTGTGAAGTAACAGGTCAACTGTGCCTGCACTCCGACAGAGCCTGAGTGAGCGGATAAGTCATTGCAGGAAATACACATTTAACACCTGCCTCCCAAGTTAAGGAATGTATGGGGTTGGTGGCCGTTAAATCCCTCTGCCTGGACACAGCCAGGTTGCTGTTAGACAGAACGCTGTGTGAGAGGTTTGTAGACACTGTTCTCTGCTGTCTGATGTCAGACACTAAAGCTCTGAGTAGCCGCTATAAGGGGGCCCCTGCTCTACATCCCACACAGCCCATATCGGTCAGCTCAGAAGTCTTATGAGACCTGCCTGAGCCAGCGGCAGCCTCGGCCCTTGCAGCCCTTTCTATCAAAACAAACTCTGAAGAGGTTTCATGGGAAAGGGCTCAACTCTGGCTCCTGTCATCTGACTTCTTGCCAAAGAAGTTAAGCAAGGACATCCCAAGGCTAATCATAGACTTATTTTGAGCATGACAGACAGACAGGCAGGCAGACAGAAGGCTGTGGGATACTGGAGCACCGGAGCTCATAGCATAGGCTTGGAAGTCACCACCAGGGGCCCAACTCCATCTGCCACTTAGTTATGTGGCTCTGGAGTAGCTCTGATCCTGTCTGTGCACGCCCAGGGCCTCCCTAGTAAACTGAGACTCCTGACAGTGTGTGCAAAAACCTGATGAAGACTCTTAGAACAATGACTGCACAAAACAAGTGCATACTTACTTACCACTTCCGTGTTAACATCAGACTGATTGCAAGTCACCTGAAGAATGGCTAGAGGCCTGTACCCATATACAGGCATATATATGATAAGCCATCTTCTAGCCTCAGGCACACACACACACACACACACACACACACACACACATACACATATACACACACACACACACACACACACACACACACACACACACATAAATTTTTTCCAAAGGGATTGGAGAGATAGCTCAGCAGAGGACCTAAGTGTGATTCCCAATACTGGGTGACCTGCAGCTGCCTCTAACTCCTGAGGATCCAGCGCCCCCTTCTGTCCACTACTGGCCTCTGCACTCACATGCTCAGACCCACACAGAGGTACACACACATGCAAATTTAAAACAGCCCATGAAGGAATGTTTGGAGAGACATAAGAATAGAGAAAGGAAGGGCCATGAGTCTAAGAGTCGTGTTTTCCTGCTTGTGAAGTGGAGCTGGGCCATGCCGACACATCTTTGTTCTGTGTGGCTACTAGGGGCAAAAGTAGGTCACCAAGGGAACACTGGTAATGCAGATTGGAGGTGAGAAGAAAGAAGAAACTTCTACATGCCAGAGGTGTCCGGAAGAGGGAGCGGGATGTCTGGTGGTTAGGTGCTTGAGGCCAGAAGATGGCTTATCATGTGCCACACAGGCAGGCCTGCTTGTCCTAGTCCTGGGCCAGAGAAAGTGACCTAGGATGTCCCTTCCACTGAAGCACCTACTTCTTCAATAAACTGCAAAAGTACTGATAGCCAAGGGTGTGGCTGGGAGGCCTAAGGAAGAAGGGTGGACTCTGGACTGGCGGTGGCACCCACAGCCCTCGGGACTTTTACTTTCTGCAATCACAGCACCAGCTGGTAGTGGTGGAGGCAACAGCAGTGACCAGCTACGGTCCAAAGAACCAAACACTTAAGTAACCACTTGGGTGCTGGGGCAGCATCAGAGGGAGGACTGGGCTACGACATCACTCTGTTGTCTTTCTAACCTTGGGGCATTTAAAGTCAGCATCACTTACTACTGCTGGTTTGATGGTGGAGGGGCTCAAGTACTGAGCAGCAGGTCAGCCTACCTCACATGCCATGATGGGCCCTGGAAGCCAGGACCCTGTCTTCACTTGTGGCATCCTCTCTATAAAGGGTCCAGGGCACTTCACCTCCTACTTTTACCTCTGCTTCATCACACAACCATAGACATGCAGCCTGGGCCTTAGCAGTGGGTACCTTCTGGGCCTGCATGCACAAGCAAGTTACGAAGACAGAGAAAAGACCAAGAGCAAGAGGCGGGAGGGGCGAGAAGAGAGTCCTACTCCAACAGTGGGCATCCAGGGAACATTACTGCCTTTATAAACTATAAAACTAAAAATAAATGTAGAACTAGGAACTATTTGCCAACAAATGTTGTTTGTATTGCAACAAGACAATTCAAGAAAGAAATACATTTCCTGAACTATAGCTCGTGGGCCATTTTCCAAGTATTTCCTGTGTACTTGTTTCTGGTCAATTCCCATAGTCTCAGCTCTGAGAACTTGAGAGTGGCTATGGGTGTCAGACGTGGAGAGACAAAGAGAAGGGAAAACCCAGGTGCTCTGTTTGCCATCTGGCAATATCTGGTGACAGTAGGAGAACCTCTGGCTAGGCTGAGCTAGGTTCTGACCAGAAAAAATTATTCTTCTGTCTGGGGTGGGGACACAGTCCTCATGTTACCCACAAGCTGTCTAACAAAAGGGCATTCCCTCGGGCCCAGGGTGCCTGCCCTGGTCCATGTCCTAGTTGTTTCTTCTCATCTACAGTCCTGTGGCATCCCCTCAGGCACCTGTAAAGTTGGGGCCCACCTCCACTGTGCCCACCGATGTCTGCACCACGCATGCCTCCTTCACATGCTCAGCAAATGTGCAGCACCTGCTCCCATGAGGAAACTTCTTAGCCGCCATAAAGCTCCTCTTCAGGAGGGGATGCCAAGGAGCAACTGAACTCACCCGTGTCAGAATTCCCACTTTTGTCGGCCCCAGAACATGGCTAATTGTGCACATCTGTAATTCACTCCAGTTACCCATCGTGGCTGTTCAACTACCTTAGTGTCTGTGTCTTCTAGGATTGTGATCCCCCAGAGGTGCAAAACTCAAATCAGTTTAATCATCAGTCCTGAGGGTCACACAGAAGGGCACTGTTGGGAGCTTAGAAAGCCCGGATACCCCCGCCCAAAGTACCAAAGTCATGCCTTACTTTAAGGCTCTAGGCAGCATCCCCTCTGGAACTCAGCATTCCACTTACAGCAGGATGTGGCTGAACCCGAGGATCTCTGTGGGTCCTCCCGGCTCTAACACACTATGAGACCACAGCCAGACATGCACAGGCTTCCTGAGACTACAGGTGACATTCTCCCAGGGCTGGAAGACAACAGCACACTAGCGGCTCCTCTGGGTGGTACAGATCTGCTGCTGTGGTGAGCCAAACTCCTGGAATGGGTAGTTAGACTATTGGGATCTGTGTGTGTGCACAGCTAAGTATGAGGGACAATGAAGAATGATTTTATCTCCCTCTGAGGACGCAGAAGCACACCCCGCTCTATATTTATCCCCTCTGCCTCCTGATTTAGACCAGAAGTTTTTTTCTGATCAGCTTTCACTTGCCAATGCTTTCGTTCTCCGTCTAAATGAAGAACCGAAGTCATGTAAGTTCACAGGCTCAATGGACAGCCGACTTACAAAGCCCTTCGAGTATGGCTGTAGGCCGACGCTGGCAACCCCATAGTTAGATTCCGCATGCTCTGCAGTGATTTTTTTTTAAACTGTTTTTTTTTTTTTTTTTTTAATAACTCAGTCTTCCTTCTGGGATGAAGAGAAAGATAGAATTTGTTAAAAATAAATTGAGATTTAGTGGCTTTTCAGCCTTCTGCTGCTTGATGCTCTAAATATTCTATAAATAAAAGAAGCCCTGCCCTATAGTGCACCGTAAACACCCACAGACACTCAGCCAAATTCTTCCAATTATGACCCTGTGCCTGTTGCCAAGCTACTGCAAGGACCTACTTGAAAGGCAGCCATCTGGGCCATTTCCTGATTAAGCTGCCCTAGAGCAAAGAATCCAGGCCTGGTGCTCTGGCCTCACAGCCGGTCCTCACCAACAGTTCTGTGTTCCTGAATTAAGCCTTTTCCTTGTGTGAGAATTACCGTTCGAAGGTTACGGCAAAACTCACTATGCGCCCAACCGTCCTTTGGCCTGGGCCGTGTGTCTGTTCAAGATGGAAGGTTGTCACACTGAGACTTTTAAAATCAGGCAGCTGAAATGCAGTCCTAGCGGCATTTCTAATTGTGTTCAACAAATCAAGGTCAAACAAAAGTAGGTCAGCTGTCAACATGACAGGTGAGTCAGAGACTGCCAGCCCTGCTGCATAGCTGCTTTGTGAACAGCAGGGGGCACCACTGCCCAGTGCAGAGGCTCAAATGGTCTTTTCAACAAGTCCTTGCCACACCCCAAGCAGGGGGCCATGGGGCATGGGGTACTGTACTGGGCTGACTGATCAGCGGTTCAAACAGCAGTTCTTCCAGGCATTCACCAGACGCACAACCCTTAAAGGACTGCCTGGGAAACAGTCTGTGAGTGCCGTTGTCACTGAGATTACTTCCAGCTCCTTTGAAACCAGGATGCTCCAAGCAGTGTGGAGCAGAATGAACTCAGGCTAGAATAGAAGCAATCTGCCTCCCAGCAGGAGGCTCCCTGCTCACTGGGGGCTCACTTGGGCGTGTACTCAAAGGGCATCATCTGAGACCAGTGAGAAGCTCTGGGACCCAGTTCCTACCCCAGAAGGGAAGAGAAAGAGCCACTCTGAATGGCAGCTCCTTAGTGAACTGCCACCTCTCAAAAGAAAACTGAGATGTGTATGTGGTCCAGCTCCCAAAACTCTAGTGTGGACCAATATAGTTACAGGGACAGGTTTTTTTAAAAGTGGACATCCAGGAATGCTAGGAAGGAGGGGGTCACAAAGCATTGAACCTCTTCAGAGGGGCCCCGAATCGACAGTGGCCATTTCCACCGCCGCCGTGACGTTTTACAGGGTTCTATTACCTCTTAACCGTTAACATGTACCTACTACTGTTTGCTCTTAGCGCCTGAGCATTAAGTCAGAGGCACTCTCTCTGCTTTGCTTGGTTCCCTGGCAGAGCCACGGTAACATCGCTGGCCTTGGTGAGTACTCTGTACATACGCCCACAGGGGAAATGAGCACAGACCTCTGCAAGGGTCTGGAACAGGAGAACCCCCATGCAATGCTATGAAACTGGTCTTTGTGCACAATGGGATAAAGTAAGGCTCAGGGAGGGTGCCGGTCGGCTCGGGTGCATATTTTGTATGGGTTTCAAAGCCAGGCATGCAATATTCCTACCCTGCTTTTGCAGTGAGCACAGGCTGCTTAAGCAGCAAAGAGTAACAACTTCTGAGGGGAAACCCACTCATCAGAGAGAACTTTTCCATCAACCACCTAAAATTAATATACGACAGGCTCAGCTCCTGCAACCCAAATCCAAGTCCTGTTCCCATCTTTCGAGAGCACTGACAACCACAGCCGGAGCAGGACAGAGAATTCTGGGCCTTCTCTCAGTGGCTGTGACAGTCATCACAGCCGTCGCTGTTAGCAACAGCAGGCTACTCCACAGTTCTCTGGAACCGTTCCAAAGAAAGGCCTGCGAGCGAGTCTGTGCCTGGCAATGGTTAGGTCCTCGGAATTTGCCTTTTCCCAAAAGAAAAACCTAAAACTTGGATAAATAAGAGGGAGAGAGGGGAACACAATTTTTAAAACTGAAATCTCCCGAGTCTTTAAGTTGACAAGTGGAGACTGGTGTCAACCTGAATTGAGAACACTAATCTCTGCAGGAGCTAAGTTTATCCCCATTATAATCTATACACCACAACAACACTCCAATCCATCTGATATTTTGGGCCGGGCACCCCCACGCACACCAGGCTGTCTGCTAGTTGCAGGCTCTGCCTTGAATTCATGTGCAAATCAGCAGGTGCATCTCATCAAAATGGCCAGGCTAGCTCTAGTATATGAATCCATTTCCCAATTATGAGAAATAAATGCAAGTAGTAAATGTCATCAGACAGGTATTTCCAAATGCTACCAGGATGTCCCACGGCCCTTAGACACAAGCATCATTCAGAAGCGCTAAGCCCTCCACAGTTGCCAAGGAGCAAAACCATCAAGACAGATGACACAGCCTGACCCTGGGCATGGAGGTGCAGCTGGAAGGGGTGGACTGGAGAGCAGATGATGAAAGAGCCAGATCTGCGGGTATTTTCCTTATTTGGGGAACATGGGCTTACAAACACCACCAGATTCACAAGGTAAGCCCCGCCCCCTCACACACATGTGCACACCCATGCACGCACACGTACACTCCCTGCAAGGATAAGGAGCACCAACCTTTTTGCTATCACTTCTGTGACACTTAAGACAACCTGCCAACATAAATGACCACCCAGGAAGAGCCTAGCTTCTCACAGCAGGAGAAGGATTGACAATGGCTAGTATGGGAAGTTGTACAAGCTCCTACGTGGACAGTCCAACCATGGAAGACTGTTTAGTCAGTGGCTACACACAATGAAGATTAGCTTGAAACCACTTCTATGATAGGGACAAATGGCGGACACAGAAAAAGAACAGGAATGCCAACGTGGGGACCCGAAGGTCCCAGACAAAATGAACTTGGGAGCAACAGTGTGGGACAGGAAAAAGGAAGACAAGGTGCTACCTGCATCCTGTGTGGCCCCAGGATATTAATGGTGATGATAATGATCGCATCTGCAATGTTCTATGAGTGACCAACAGCACAATATGTAACTCACAGTAAGCAGTATGTTATTTTCTTTCCTTTTGTTTCGTTTTTGGTGGAGGGAGTGAGGCAGTACCTTGTGTAGCCTAGGCTGGCCTCAAACTGACTACAGCCAAGGAGGACCCTAAGCTCTTCCTGCCTCCACCTGCCAAGCACTGGGATTACTAGGCATACAACCACCATACGTGGGACATGTTATTTCATTAATTTTCACAGTAAGTCTATGAACCCTCTCTATGTTACATCCATTTTCCAGACCTGGGAATAGAAAGCTGAAGAGACTTGAGTCACATTCCCAAGGGCTACAGTGAGTTGAGGTTCAATCAAATTCGTCTGGTTCTAAGTCTGCGCCCTTAAGGATGGCAAGGACTAGCAGAACGAACACGATCTGTTTCACAGCACAGTTGGCATCCTAGAAGCACTCAGATGTAGCTCCTTACGTTATCTCTGTGTCATGGGGATCAGAAGGAACGGCAGAGGCAAGAGGTGGCCTCTGTAGACCGTGGCATTTCACCTCATGGGGCTCAGCATTACAACTGGAGACTTTGGAGCAGGACCTAAGAAACTAGGATGCAGACAGACTTAGAGATGCAGGCCTGTCAGTCCATTTACTCAAGAGGCTAAGACAGGAATACTCTGAGGTCAAGACCCGAGCCACTATTAAGTGGATTAAATTAAGGGTAAGAATGCTTCCTCAGAGATAAGAGACTTTCATAAGAACTGGAGAGGACTGGGTTCTCATTTGTAGAGGTGCTTCCCAGAGTGCCCCTTGGAGTGCTCTGCACAGTGCTCCTCAGAGAGATGCTCAGAGAGCCAATAGCCTTACATAAAACACATACACAGCTTGCATTTTCATGATGAAAAAAAGAAAGAAAAAACAGCAGGGAGAGTTAGATACCTGCCTCTCTCCTTACCAGCTCATCCCACCACACTATCCCAATAAAATCGCTGATCCTCAGAGAGTCTTTTGAGTCCTGTCATCTGTACCCTCAGGCACAGACTCTGCATCGATTTCCTGGACCAATTCCGCCAGCCTTTGAAGACTTGCTGCCACCTCCCTCCCCCAGTCCAGCCCCCACACTGCCACCAGCTGGCTTTCTAAAATAAAAGTGTTGACCAACATCACTCACCTCCTGAAAAATGTCTGCTGGAACCACAACAAGGACGGAACAGACGCCATGCTGGTATATGCTAATTCAGCCACAGGCTCATCACAGCTCAACTTTAAAGCCCCAGAGGAGTGAGAATAATAAACAAGGACCCTCCTTGTGGATGTCTATTCTAGAGAAATATAGCACACACTACACAGAAAGACAAAGGAGTGGTGACTGGTAATGCAAAGTAACACAGTATAAGGACAAGACAATGGCTAGGAAGACTAAGGAAAAGGAACTTTTTTTGCTTTTTGTTTTTTTAAGTATTTTAAAAGACAGGTGAGAAATTACTTGAATGGAAACCAGACCGAGGAAAGCCTGAGTATTGTGTAACAATTTCCTCTGAGATTGAAATACTGTATCGTACAGGGACTGTCCTTAAGCAGGAAGGTAAACAACTCAAAATAGTGACAGGAAGTCCCTGAAACTAACCAGATTCATCAGGTACCTCCCCATCAGAGTAAACAATAAAAGCTGAGCCTTCCTCTCAGAAGAGGCAAAGCCAGCTGCAAAGAAAACTCAAAACAAGCAAAGCTGCAAAGAAGACTGAGCCGCTGCTTGGAAGAAGCTCAAGCCAGCCAAGCTGTCTGGAAGAAGTTTGAACTAACTGAAAGACCTGGAAAGGATGCTCTCCAACCTGTTGAGTTGTCAGCAGGCTGTGCATTGTGTTTGAGGTTCCCAGCTTTGTGAGTGGTCACCTGTGCTGGGGTGGACTTTGGTAATGCAGCTGTCTTTGAGTCATTTCTACTCCTGTAAGCTAACCCAATAAAACTCACTGGTTCACCAAGCTGGACTTTAACAGTACTGGTACTTTGGTCGGTTCCCAGGAAGAGTTTTGCAACATAATATTGAGCCAAACACAAATGTGGAAGAATAGCAAGTGAGACTGAAATGAGTTGAGTGCAAAGCCTGAGACAAGAAACAGGACCAGAGAGGAAGATAGAGAAGCAGTCGAAAAGTCAGCTAAGCAGAGGGAGCCAAGGGGTGGGACGAAGGGGTGGCAGGCAAGGGCAAGATGTTTCGTTTCTATTCCAAGCATGCCAGAGGCCACTGGAGGAGACTCTGGGATAGCAAAGGGGCAGGGAGACCTTGCTTGCCCTTGCCTGTCTGAGGAACACTGAAAGCAGTAGGACCAGTGCTGCCAATGTGATTTGCTCAGAAGGACTGGATTGGGAAGGGCTGGTACTTTTCAGGTGTGCACTGAAGGAAAATCTCTAAGAACTACTGTCAGGCAAAAGTGAGGAAGGGGAGAAGACACAGAATCAGAACTGGCCTCTACATAGGGAGCCTGGGTGGTTTCAGAGAAGATGGGAAGGGCTGAGGAAGAACAGGGCTGTCTGGGGATCAGTCTTACCTTTTTAAACCACAAATTGGGATGTCTGCTTAGCTACACTGGTCTGGGATGTCCAGAACATGGTAGAACATGGCTCGGTGTAAGATCAGGGCCCAGAAGCAAGGTCCAGGCTGGCACCAAGACTTGGGGTTGGGTATGTCTTCCTGTGGACTGTGTGTTCACCACAACACAGCAACTTGGAGGCTCCACCGCTGACCCCAGCCCCAACCATGCATCCTGTGTTTCACCATCAGGCAGATCCCTATCTCTGCCCTGAGACCTTTCTGCTCGGGATGTAGCTGGCACACTGCTACTCATCTTCTTAGATTTGCTCTGAAGTCATCTGAGAAGCCCTTACTGCCACCCTGCACCCGTCCTTGAGCCCCTGCAGAACCATGGTATCAAGCCTCTCCTCCGGGTCCCATCACCTAACCTGAAGCCTGAGCACAGAGGACATTTGGATGAATGGAGTCCTTGCTGCAGAGGCGTAGAACCCATAGCCAGCAGTGACTCATAGCCCTGCTGCTGTCTGCCCGGGAAAAGGCTGTAAAATGAGGCGCTTTGACTGAAGCACTAATAATGCTCAATGGGGTGGAATGCTTTCTCCCCTTAGGGACTTTCTAGCAACAAAGAGCTTCAAGAAATCCAAACACGGAGCATCTCAGGGGGCGGCAAAGTGTAATGAACATGGTGCCTGGTGAAGGTGTTTTAAGTTCCAGCTGCAGAAGCCCAATGTGCTGGCTAGTTTTATGTCAACTTGACACAGGGCTAGAGTCATCAGCAAGGAAGGAAACTCAATTGAGAATGTGCCTCCATAAGGTCAGGCTGTAGGCAAGTATGTAGCACATTTTCCTAACTAGTGATTGATGGGGGAGAGCCCAGCCCTTTGTGGGTGGGACCACACCTAAGCTAGTGGTCCTGGGAACTATAAGAAAACAGGCTGAGTAAGCCACGAGGGACAAGTTAGTAAGCAGCACCCCTCCATGACCTCTGCATCAGCTCCTGCCTCCAGGTTCCTACCCTGTTTGATTTCCTATCCTGGTTTCCTTTAATGATGGACTAGGATGTGGAAGTGTAAGCCAAAAAAACCCTTTCCTCCCCAAGTTGCTTTTGGTCATGGTGTTTTATCACAGCAATGATAATGCTATCTAGGACACCTAGGTGGGCTCCCATACTCACTGGTGGCCACCGGTGTCAAAAATTTACACACACCACCTACAGCTAGCTACCTTAGAAAAACTTGAGTGGGAGAGGAGGGCGTGTCATCACACATGACTATGAAGAATAACAATGGCTTTTAGATAACTCTGGGCCCATGATAAGGAAGACCACAGTGCACTAAGAGTCCAGGTTGAACCATTTAATTCTGGGAGTGGTGCTGAGAAGCAGACCTTGGACCTCTCTACATGTGAGGACAGGAAAAGCCAGATTGTTTACTGGAAGTATAGTACCAATACCTATGGATTGTATGGTACCAATACCTACCTTCCCATCAGAGCCTCATCTATGGCCTGGGGCCCTGCAGCAGGCAGGGTTTAGAAGCTAAGCCAGTGTGGGTCTGAGAGGAGTAGTGATAACTCAGGGCTCCTGACCAGCTCCTGGCAGAGGTGGGATTGAACCTTCAGTGCCAGGCTGGGCCCCTGTGTGCTCTCCCATACTCACTAGGGCCACCAGTGTCAAAAGTTCACACCTGTACCTTAGAAAAACCGTGAGTGGGAGAGGAAGGCGTGTCATCACATATGACTATGAAGAATAACAATCACTTTTAGATGATTCAGGGCCCATGATAAGGAAGACCACAGAACAGCAGCCTGCACCAAGCAGGCTGAAGAAACAGCAGCCGAAATCCAATCCAAGGCATGGATGCTCTGGTGTGGGGGTCAGGGTGGGGACAGCACCGGGGCAAAGAACCCTGGGTCTGGACTGAAGCCCCACTGTGCATACCCACTACTCAAACCTTTCTAAGCTTCCGTTTTCTTGCTCACAAGGAACAAGGCCTGTTTTCCTGAGCCGCCTGGTGTTCTGGGGACTGAAGGACAGGTGTGCGTGGCTGGCTCATGGCAAACATGGGAGGCGGGGATGGGTGGGTGGCGGCAGCTTCTTCATTGCTAAGGCACAGTAAGCAGAGAAAAGGGGTGAAAAGGGACAGCCATGGCAAAGAGCAGGTGAAACCCAAGGAAAAGGAATAGGAGTTACCACAGCATGAAGAAGCTACTCGGGTAAGAGGTGGGGATGGGGGTGGGCTGGGGCTCAAGGCTAGCCTTGGCTCCACAGAAAGTCTGAGGCTATCTAGATGACATGAGAATTTGTTGAAAATGGTGGGGTTGGGGTGTGCAGAGTGTTTTGTGTTTGTGGTTGTTTTAGGAAGGGATAGAAAAGAAGAAAGCATAATGAGAGAAAATGGGAAGAGAAAGGAGATGCACTAACTTTGAGTATATCAACATCTTGGCAGAAGGAAAGTTAACATGTGTACGCAAAGAACCATGTTGTTTTAATCAAGAGCATGTTCTCTGTCCAACTCCTATTCAACCTTCAATACCCTACTAGCATGAAAACCTTTTCCCACACACCCCAACCTCCACCCAAACAGTCATTTTCTTGTTCCTGTTGTCCTAGGCAGGGTAGAGCTGTGTGGACCTGACTGGCCTGGAACTTGCTACATAGGCCAGACTGACTTCAACCTTGTCGTGATTCCTCCTGCCACTCCTCCCCAAATCTTGGTTTATAGCACCATGCTTGATCGGGGGGGGGGGGGGGGGGGAGAAAGACAGATGACCCCTAACTAACATGAGAAAATGACAACACTATGACATCAGATTCTGACCTATGTACAGTTATTTACCTAAACTAGACACACAGCTAGAGGTTTTTGTTTGATTTTTTTTTTCATCATTCACAATACCTATCTTTTTTCTAGTCCCCGAACTGAAGCCAGTACATTTGTGTAGCAGTGAGTGAAAAGACGGACAAAGGTGTGGCCATCTGAGAGCAGGGCTTCTCAGGCTCACTCACCACCAGGGCTCACCGTCAGCAAACGCAGATCTTACTGTAGGGTATTAAATGTGTATCAGCTAAAAGAATCATTCGGTGATAGCAGCAGCCATGGGCATGCGTCTCTGTGCCAGGTGCTGTCCAGGCACTTGGCACTCAGGCTGGCCAATGTGGGTCACACAGCCACTGGGCACAAGGCCAGTAAGGGCCTGTCTGACAAAGCCGCCTCGGACAGAAAAATGAAGAGCTCAGAGTCAACATTGTAAAACAGTGCTCAGTCATTTTTGTTAATGCCAGAACGACATACATTTGCACTGACAAGGGCGCGGAGGTGTGACCAGCGATTCTCAGTGTGTTTCTGTGTCACCTCACTCACCTGTCACAGCCTCCACTGTGCTCTGAGCCGGTACAAGTCTCCACCAGGCGTCCCATGGCTACTGCTAACAAGAGAACTTCTGGGAACGATGCTTATGATAGCAGACAGCAGATGATGTTTTCTACATGCGAGAATCACACAGGACGCATCTCTTGTTACAGTGCCACCTACAGAACAGGACCAGCCTGATGGCTTGTCACAGGTCAGGGTAAAGATGACATCCCAAAGCAGGTCTGTCTCCAGAGCCTGTGGCCAGGGTGACAAGTACCCTTTGAAGGAGGCGGGGAGGCTATCTGCACCTCCAGGGCATCTCAGTCTGTAGCCAATAATGGTGCCCAATCCTCACTGTCACCCACACTCCCTGCTCCCACTGTCCCCTTTCCCTACCTGGTCAGAGGCCATTTCTGTTTTTGTTTTTCTCACTAAATAGCAGTGTGAGTCATTTGGACTTGAGCCCTAACAGCCTGGTACGGTGCCCTGGGGAACCCGGCTTCCTCTGCGGCCCAGCCCCTGACCAGCTGCTTGGAATCCTCATCAAAATCTCATGTCCCTGGACTCTGGGAGGAGGGTCCTGATGATCACATAAGCACATGGTCAGAGAGTGCCAAAGCAGGGAGGAGGGTGCCTTCAGGCTGGGCAAGGAGAAAGTATTTAGCCAAGAGCAATGATATATTATTCAAAGTGGCACATTAGTCCCCTGAGAAGCAGAGGTGTAGCTGAGTGATAAATTATGCAAGGGAAACACACACACAGCAGCAGCAGCAGCAGCAGCATGCAGCAGCATGCAGCATGCACATCTGCACCATGAAGAGGCTGCTCTTAAGGAACTGACTTCAGTTTCTCCCTTGCCCTTTCTGCAGAACCCTGAGACCACAGACACTAACTCCAGGGCTACTCTGGGTCCTGATGAGCTCCATCCAGAAGGACAGGATGGCAGGCACACAGGTCATTATGACCTGCATGGTCAGTCAGTCATCCTTGGGCGTGTATGCAGGTCCACACACCAGTTCTGTCCTAGGAGGCCCCATGACTCCGTTCATTACAGGGGTTGGGGGAGAAAAGGGGACTGGGGGATCCAGGTAGACAGAGACTACACAAAGGGGAAGACCCCGCCAAGCCTCCATGCTTCCTTAGCAGACAGCTCTACTGCAGATCCCAGGAAGTGAGGCTTGGGCTAATCCTATGGCATAGCAAAAGGAAGTTCCACAGAGCGGAGGATCCGCCAGGTTTCTTCACAGTCAGTACTCAGACAAGGGGAAGGAAGACTCCGGGGATGAGGGACCAGTTTCTAAGATTGTCAGTCAGCACCAGTGTGGGACATCTACTTACAAGTTTTAGTTACTGTTGCTATCCTGGGGCTCACAGGGGGTTGCCCGACACTGGAACAAACCACCATTGTGCCATAAAGACACAAGTAAATGTGAGATATCTGTGAGGAATGCTAGCCAGGAAGAAGAGAAGGATGGGTTGCTGGCACACATGACTCAGGACATAGAGGAATGGGCACAAACACACACTGGCAACCTGGAATATGGGACTAGGCTCCTCGCTGCCAGAGTCGCACAGTGTCCTGCACAGTGTCTTCTGGGTAATCATAACAGTACCTCTGTCGACATGGTCTTAACCCCTACATGCAGTAGCATCCCACCAAGCACTTGGGCAGTACTTGACACACACAGAGCTGTCAATCAGGGGTGGACAATGGCATGTAAGTCAGTGGTTAGACCTAGCCTTCTGAGCTGAGGAGGTGGCTCAGAACTGGAGAGCTTGCCTAGCATGTGAAGGCCTTAGGCTCAATCCCTAATACCAAAACCAGATTCTATTTCCCCCCCAAGGAAGGACTAAGCTTTCTTATCAAGGAAGGCTTTCCACTGTATTCAATGAAATGCAAGGACCTCACAGACATGGGAGGGGCTTCCATGCAGAGTGGGCAGCTGTGGAAAGCCCCTGTACAGAGAGGCAGTCTAACAGGAAGGAAGGCAGCTGAGAGCCTGCTCAGGCGCCCTGGTCAGCAAGACACATCTGGGTCCAGAACAACTCTTCTGGGAAGCCTTCCTATCTTGCTGAGAGCTCACAGAGAGTTGTGTTCTTGGCACAGCATCTCAGTTCTACACAGAAGGAAGTGAAGGAGGCAAGTGGACCCCAAGGTCTCACACAAAAAACACATACACTGATTTGCTATAAACTCAGTCCCTGTGTTCACTCCTGGATGGAGTTCAGACACCTGGTCAGAACCTTGCATGTTCCTGTCGCTTCTCTGTACACACTCACTGGGGACATCACAAGACTCAGATGTGGCAGCATCTACGTCCACCAGATGACTAGGGATCCACACCCACTAGCCAGACAGAAGTTGGCAAGAATCAGTGCTGGGCTAATTTAGGATATTTGTGATTCATCTAAGACCAAGCTGGGTGGACTTCATTCCTAAGAACTCCCTGATGGATTATTTTTCATTCCATCAACAACAGAAAAATATAGTTGAAAGTTAGAGGCAAAGAACATAGGAAATAAATGCTCCCAAAGTCCTAGGATGTCGGCAAATACAACCTCAAACTCCAGCCAGGAACAGTCTGTCCAGCACCTAAAGCTAAGTAGGGGTCTAGCCCAATCAAATCCAACCACCAATGAACTTCCAACTCCAGGTACACCTGATCACATCACAAATCTGTTGTTTACCTGTGCAAATACTCTGCTATCCACACTCTTTCAACAAACACTTCCTGAGCCAGGTGTACCGTGCTGGCTGGGAATGAAGAGGGAGGTGTGTGTGTGTGTGTGTGTGTGTGTGTGTGTGTGTGTGTATGTGTGTGTGTGTGTGTGTGTGTGTTTTCCGCCCTTAAGAAGCTCAGTTTACTGAGCATTATAGATAAGTAAGTCAACAGCTCTCCTGTAAGTTTACCTTACGCACCAGAGAACCATGCAATGTATTATGGGAGGCAGGAGGAAGGTCAGCTCCAGTTCCAGGGAGGAAATGAGGGGTATCTAGTAGGACAGAAGAAATTGGAACCTCCAAGAGTGCCTCCCTGTAGAGTCTACTCCCTAGGTGGGGAGTGGTGGTCAGCTCATTCCCAGGGGAGAACCCAGAGCTTGAAAAGGTACTTTTGTAAAGGTATTGGTGGGCTGGGCTGAGGTTGGAATTTGTGACAACGTATCAAGCGGCTAAATACCAGGTAATGGGAGACTACCAGCTCTGAAAGGGCTGTAGAGCCCTCTACCCTAAAACTATTGAGGATCTATCTCATGGAGAGGTTTGCATAGATGAAAGCCATTAGATGTACGAGTTAGAAACACAGTATAGACAGGAGGGGTGTGAACTGGAATGAGGGAGGAGAAAGACGCATAGATGATTTACGATCTGAGAGAGGAGGACACTGTAGGGAGACTTGGTGAAGTATGGTTTGTGACGCAGGTCTACAGGTCTCTGGAACAGAGGAGTACAGAGGAGCTCATCTGGGAGAACAGCAGGGAGATGAAAAGGGGGTCAAGGAGAACCTGACACTAAAGATGGGAAGGAGTGGAAGACGCGCAGGCTAATGAGGGTGAAGGAGAGCCCTAGGAGAGTAAGCCTACAGGATGACCCAGGGCCAGAACACTGACCTCAGGAGGGCGCCCTTGACTGAGGGAGCCAGGGCGATAAAATCCTAAGCAAAAGACCAAGAGGAAGTGTGGAGAGCTCAGCTGACAAACCTATAGCCCCCGCCCCCAAGAGCTTCTGTATGCTGCCCGACAGGCTCCCACTTTGCTTGTAGGAAAGGCCTTCCCTGACCGCCCTACCTAACCCATCAGCTCCTCATTCTCTACTTCACTTTACAATTTACCATGACCATTTCTGGTGTTCTAGACATGCTGTTGTCTGCCTTGTGATGACACAGATACCCCCTACCCCTCAATCCTGTGTCACCACTGTTACTGTAATACTGAGAGCAGGGTCTGTCACAAGAGGCTAATCACTGTCTCTGATGGTTTGAATGAGAATGGCCCCCATATGCTCATATATTTAAAAACTTGGTCCCTCGTTGCCGGGTTGGTGGAACTGTCTGGGAAGGATTAGGAGGTGTGGCTTTGGTGGAAGAGGTATGTCACTCAGGGTGGGCTTTGAAGTTTCAAAAGCCTATGCTATCCCCAGTTAGCTCTCTTGGCCTGGTTGTTTTGTCTCAAAACGTAAGTTCTCAGCAACTGCTCCAGTGAATTACCTGCTACCAGGTTCCCTGCCATGATGGTAAGGGACTCTATCCCTCTGAAACATAAGCCTCAAATGAAATACTTCCTTTTACAAGTCCTTTGGTCTTGGTGTTTTATTATAGCAATAGAAAAGCAACAAAGTTCAGTACCCAATATTACCTGACTCCCTGGAAGCAGCAATTAGTGAGCATGTGACACACTCCATGCCTGACTGTGCTAAATGCTGGGGACATGGTGAGAAAACAAAACTTTGTAGCTTGATGCTGGAGACAGGCAGAGACTAACACCAAGCAAGGGCAAAATAAAAAAATAAAAAAATAAATCTTAACATGATCATGAGGCAGGACTTCATTCCATTCTCACGCCTTTTGTGGCAGTTCCTCTCCAAACCCACAGCCACCACCTTCTCTAATTGAAGGACCATCTTCCTGGGAAGCTATTAACACTTGAGGTTTGATTGTCATTTCTTCTGGTTTCTCACCCTTTTCACAGGTTTCTGAGAAGTGGGAACACCTGGCCTCTGCTCTCATTGTTAATCTGACTCCATCTATTCCTAAGTGGGAGAAGAAATCCCAGACTTAGATAAAAGAAAGCAAACAGCACAAAGGTCATGCAGAGCTGGGTTCCAGTCCCTTGTTACTTTGGCTATTAAACATCTTAGTGGCTGGATTTCCTTACAGCTGACACAAAAATACTAACTCTCCCAGAAGAGGCCATGCAAAATTAAAATGAGATGGGGCTCTTGGAGGACTCAGCACTCTACTTGATACAGGATGGGGGTTCAATCACCGATGGCTCCATAGATAATCCACTGCTTCTGTGGTTTGATCTCTGCTACCTTTACACAAACCAAGCCAAAAGGTGAAAAGTCCTTCGATTTCCAACTATGTCAAGATGCACAGAACGCAAACTGGTCAGTGACCTCAGAAATAATCTCAAATCTCACACACTTGTCCAGACTCCCCCACGATGACTTCTACTTTGTCTATTATGTTTTTCTCTTTTGTTTCATGAAAATACATCTCCCCCAGCACATCACATCTCGTCCCACAGTAAGACTCCAAACCCAAGCCAGATTCCACGGTGCAAGTTGTGGCAGAGTTAGGAACACCACACCTCAAAGCTAGCCTAAGAACACAGTCAGAAGCCCAGTGTGCACACCAGTGCCAACGCATTCAGCTCCAAGAAAGGCAAGGAGGACTGGCCACAACATGCTTGGCTGCCCCAAAGCTACAGAATAGGCTCCTCTGGCCCTACCTTCTGCTTCAGCTATAAGGAAACACATTTCCTTGGCCTCTGGGTGTCTCTCACCTTCTTCTTCCCACCCCAAGCTATGCATGTTTTCTAAAACTCAGCCCTCAACTTACTTGAAACCCCTGTGTGGGGCTGGAGAGATGGTTCAGATGTTAAAGGCTAAGGCTCACAACCCAAACTAAGATGTCCATTCTACATCTCTAGACATAATTGTCTTGGCCCAGGCTTCAGTCCTGTCTCGAGCCAATGTCATTTAATTCATCTGAAAACAGTGTCAGAAGAGTAGATGAAGTTCAGTGACTGAGGACTTGTCAAACATGCATGAAGGCCTGGGTTCCATCCTTAGCATGCCAATCAATCAATTGGTACCAACATTAACTATCTCTTTCCAGCTTCAGTGCCGATACTCCTAATGATGATACTGCCATGAAACACCACATTTCAACTTTCATCTTTGACCTCCTGTCTTCAGAGTCAAGACTGCACATCAGAGGGGCTCTTCTCTTGCAACCTCCCATTGACTGTGTATCTGCCTCTGGCCACATGACAGCACTATGTACCTCTAGAACCTCCTGTCTAGCCATCAGATAAGTGTTCCTAAAATGTCACTTTAGCCAATTCTCCACTCAACATAACTTAAACAGATTCCGGTTGTCTTGAAAATAGCTGGCCCTGGGGGTCTAGGAAAGGAGTTGACAAGCAACAGACCACTGGTCAAATCCTGCCTACCCTCATCTGTAGACACAGTTTTACTAGAGCACAGTCATCCCCTTCATTTACATAGCAGCCTGGCTGTTTTCAGGCTACCCAAGTAGAGTTGAGTAGCTCTGAGGGACCACATCACTCTGTAAGCAAAAATACTCTGGTCCTTCGCTGAACAAGTGTGCTGACCTGGGCTGTCGTAGTCAGATGGCAATATATCCCACCAAAGATCTATGCAGCTTCCAACAAGGCTTTTATTCCTGTTGGTCTGTGGATAGGCCCACTTTCTTCACCACATACAGAAAATCTCATATGATCCCTAGACTCTTTCCCATCTACCTCTTCTTTCTAGAGAATGCCAAAGCACCATTTGTCTGTGAGGTCCATCCCTGAAGCCCAGGGCTTCTCCTCCTCTGACCTCTGTCTATACCGGTGGTTCTTCCTAATGCTGCGACCCTGTAATAAAGTTTTCCTCATGTTGTGGTTACCCCCACAACCATAACATTATTTTCATTGCTACTGTTATGAATCATAATTTAAAAATTTCTGATATGCAAGATATCTGATGTGTGACCACTGTGAAAGGGCTATTCAACCTCCCCAAGGGGTCACAACACACAGGTTGAGAGCCACTGATCTACGCCAACCATGCAAACCTAGAGAGAGACTTCACTATCCTTTCTGCCTATGATACAGACTTCTCCAGGTCTCATAACATCCACTGAGCACCTGCAATAACAACCTTGCTCTGCATCCCAAACACAACCCCAACTGTGTCATTTGGTAAAAAGGCATCAAACAAACTTACCAGTGAAGGCCTAGGGTTCCACATTTGAAACCTTTAAGTTTGGTTCCAAAAGCATTCACTGTAGCCAACACCACCTGAAAGCAAGGAAATACAAGGTTAGTTCTCGAAGAGAATGTTACATATCATCTTCCAACCGCTGCTATGCATTAAGTTGTGACTAGCGATTCTCCTAGGATGCCAGCTCTGCGTCTGTCTAGAAAACCCCAGCTTACTCTGCACACTGGCTTAGGGGTCTTCCTGACATCCCAGATGCCCACTCTCAGCTTCCATGAACTTGTGACATGTCTGTGTTAAAACATCACACATTGATATGACAGGATTTCTTACTTATCTGGGAGGGGGTGGAGGGTGGAAGTTTCTAGACTACAGGTTTTTAGAGAGATTTGTGGGACTCGCCCTAACCTAACCCTTGAATCCACTGTCTAGAATATCACGTGCATTTAGATGGTCCTCAGTAAATATATAAAGTGGATGGAAAAAAACCACCCATTCAGTTCATTACCACGTGTGTGGGTTCTAAAAGAACCCGCTTTCACCAAAGGAATGCATGCCCCCAGTGCTGTTGCTCTGAACAGGGAATAGTTTGCCAGAAGGATTAATGAGATTAATCTAAGGGCACACCTTGGCAATGACACACCCCTGGGCAGAAACCTTCAGAACTCCCAGAATCAAAGCCAGGATGTCAGGCCTGTACCAACTGGCCCAGACTCACATCACATGGCAGCCTCAGCTCACGTGGGTTTCCCAAATGGACCCTACTTGTCCAAAGACACAAGACAGACAGTGAATCCTCAGACACAGAGGCCCCACCAGCATCCCCTCCAGTTGAATGTCTTCTTCTACTGCCTTGACCACCCATGGACCCATGCTACCCATTACGACACTACAGCCCATGCCACGTTCATAATGCCCTCTTAACTGTGGCTCTTCCTTAAGCTGTGGCGAAATACATATAAAATAAACTTCATAATCTCAGCCATTTGGCAATACAGAGCTTGGCAGTGCTTCTATGTTCATTTACACAGCCACGGACACCATCCACCTCTGGAACGTTCTTCATCTGCAGAATGGAAATTATAACTCAGCCCCTGGGACCAGTAAGTCTTAATAAAACATGCATGCATGAATGAATGAATGAATGAGTGAGTGAGTGAGTGAATACACTGCTGAACTCTACCACGGTACTATAGCCATGTGTTTTCTGGATTAATTTCAACCCATCTTAAATCTGTCTGTCTGTCTGTCTGTCTGTCTGTCTCTCTCTCTCTCTCTCTCTCTCTCTCTCTCTCTCTCTCACACACACACACACACACACACACTCACACACCCTTGGGGCAGGAAATCAAGCCTATCTGTAAGTAAGCTAAACACATGACTATGATTTGTCCTTCAAGCCAGTAGACCCATGTTCACATCCTAACCCCCCTTATAGGGCCCTGCCTCAGAAATCATTGCTTTAGCTAGCCATTCTCCTACTGTGGCTTGCATGCCTTCTTGGTTTTCCACCCACCTCACTGGCTCCTTCCCTTGGTTTCTTTTCCCTTATCTTGCCAGGTCTTCTATCAGAGGCCTGGGGCTACTTCTCTTCTTCTCTGTCTGCTGTCATTCCCCGGTGGTCTCTCTAGTCTGATTCAATATCTCCTCTGTACCTGATGCTCACGCAGTTTTTTTTCTCCCACACCGGACATCTCCTTTGACCAATAGTCAATTGCCAGGGTCAAGTCAGAGGCACGTGCACATTGCTCCATGTGGACTAGTGGGGGCCTCAAGCTCAGCACATCTAACAGACTCCACCTTCCCTTGATTTGCTCCCGGAGGTGTCAGTATTGCAGTGTGGGATAACTTGTCCAGCTGCATTCTCGGGCCTTCCCTTTTCCTCTGTAGCCAATGCTCACCCCAACTTATTCTCACATCCATGTATTATGTGATCCATGAAGTCCATGGCCATTTCTCATCACCTCCTGTGCTGTCACCAAACTAGACCGTTACAGCTGCTTCCTAACAGGGTCCTTACTTCTAACTACAAGGCCATTCACGTTTCTAGCCTTAGCTGATTCTCATTAGAGGAAGAAGTCTGTTACTACATGAGTCATACCGGGTCCCTTTGCTTGAATCCTCCTGTCTTCCTGGTAAGGATGCCAGAGGGACAGGCATTTCTAAATCTACAGACTCAGGGGCAGGTGGCAGAGTAAGCAGGGTTTCTAGGCCAATGCCACCATCCCCCACCAATCAGTCATCTCTTTCTTGCCTGGAAGCCCTGATGCTCTCATATTCTCTGCCTTCCTGAAGAAAGGGAACATTTTGAAGGGAGTGAGAGACAGTCAGTGTCCCTTTCCAGCGATGGTGCCAATAAGAAGTCAGCAAAGGTGGCAGAAGACACTACGATACAACAACAACAACAAC
This sequence comes from Micromys minutus, assembly GCF_963924665.1. NCBI lineage: Eukaryota > Metazoa > Chordata > Mammalia > Rodentia > Muridae > Micromys > Micromys minutus. The sequence goes on from NC_137971.1 coordinate 83,308,480, forward strand.
ATCAGAGCAGTGTATACACTATGGAGATGTGACAGTACTCGCCATGAGAAAGACAGACGGGGTCGACATGTTGTCATTGCCCAGTAGGGTCAGTGGGATGCTGTGCAGCCTGGAGTTCATGCAGATGCAGACTTGGTCCCCCTGAACATGGGTGGCTCTGGCTCTGGGAAATGACTGAGGCAGGGGAAAGGTTCACTTTCTGGTGTCTGCCGTCCATGCTACAACCCCAGGCTCTGATACAACCTGAGATCCATGAGGATGCATGCAGTCTGTGACGGACTCCTCCAGGTGATGTCCTGGGGCTCTGCTGCTGTGAGTTGAGGCCATGTTGAGGTATGTGCAGCCACTGTGGGCCATGAGTGGGTTTGTGGTCCTGATAAGGCCAGGGGATGTGTTGATGTCTGTGGCCTGTGTAACCATCAAAGCCCATACAGATGTCCATGGTCTGGGCTGCTGCATGAAACCATGTCGATGTCCCTGGGTGACAGAGAGCTGGCCCTGTTCTTCTCTGGCTACCACGAGGCTCTCCTCAGTTGATGGCTTTTGGTGTGGGTGCAGGAGGAGAAATACCCTCCCTTGGGGGGCTAGCCACTAGGAATTTGACCATGCTCCAGTAAAGTATATAAATAACACAAAATATACAAAATTCTTCTTCTTCTTCTTCTTCTTCTTCTTCTTATTCTTCTTCTTCTTCTCCCTTCTTCCTCTTCTTCCTACCCCTCCTCCTCCTCTTTCTTTCCCTTAATTCATTTTTCTTTCTTTTATGGGGGGGGGAAACATGGGAGGATTGGGAGGTAAGCATGATAGGGTGTGTGCATGATAATTCTCAAATAATCAATTTTTAAAAGACTACAATAATAATGATAATAAATTTATTTTGCCCCAAATTTGTTTCTTTTTGCTTTTAGATAGTTTTTTAAGTAGATTAAACAAATATTCATTCAATAAGTAATTATTGCATTCTTGCTATGAAAAACATTGCTCTCTGAAAATTCATAATCTTCTTGAACAAGCAAGAGTAAAGCAAAACCAGAGCAATGAAGAAAAACAAAATGCATGAGATATGTGAGGTCCACCAGCACTTACAGACTTCCAGCAAACAGGCTCGCCGTCCAGGGCATGAATCCTTACTCCCCTGACCCCAAGGGAATACAAACCCTTCTTAAACTCTCTGCTTTTAGCCTCTGCCTTGTCACTAAGTCTCGTTCACTTACCCACACCCATCTTTTCTTACACCTCCTGGCACCATAACTAGAGGTAAAATTCAACTATGATCATGCAGGAGCCATAGCTAGGGTCCAGCAGCCATGCTTGGAGTCTCTGTAGTGGCCTCTACACACTCAAGTTGTAAATTGAGGCTGCCAGCGGCTGCGTCCTCAGAGAAGGGCAGGTCATCCCCAGGTGCCAACAAAGCAACAGGGAATGGGAGCCAGAAGGGCCACTGGCAACGTCAATCCCCATTCAGAGTTGAGCTTCTTTGGTGACCCCCATGCCCCTTTCCCAATTATGGATCCACTAAGTTCCCACCTACACCTGTGCTTAGAAGTGAGATTTTTGTCTCCTCCCCTCCCCTTCCTTTGCTGTACTCCTTAGGTCAAGAACAGTTCCTAGAATGTTGTAATCATTTACTAAGCGAATAAACCAAGTACATTGGCTCCAGGGCAGAAAGAAGCCCAACTGTCATTTCCTAGCTATATGATCTCAGGCAAGGTTGTCTAGCCTTGAGTGGCGGTTTAAATAGGTACAGCCCCCACAGACTCAGGTGTTTGAATGCTTGACCCATAGGGAGTGGCACTATTAGGAGGTGTGGCCTTAGGGTGTCACGGTGGGGGCAGGGGCAGGCTTTGAGATCTTCTGTGTTCAAGGTCTGCCCAGTGTGGCACACAGTCTCTCCTTCCTGCCTTTGAATCAGGATGTAGAACCCTCAGCTCCTTCTCCCGCACCATGTCGGGCACTAAGACTGGAGCTGTAAACCACTGTGACTGCCTTTTCTACAGGGGATCTGTGACTGTCACTCAGCTCTTCCAGCACTTTACCTCCTGAGCCATCTCCCTGGCCTTCTCTATTCTATTACAACTCAATTTCTCTGCCAAAGAAGGGAAACCACAGTACCTACTCAGAGGGGTTGGGAATAACTAAGATCCTGAGTAGAAATCCCTTCCCTGGAAACAGCTCAGGCTCCCCAAACGCTCTTGCTATCAACTCCAGGCCAGAGGCCCAGTGTGGCCTTTAGTGAGATCTGAGAGTTACTAGGGCTCTGAGTAAATTGCCAGAGGTCGGAGACCCAAGACAAGTGCTGGCGGTGAATGCACAGGAAAGTCCAGTGACAGTACCACCAGGTGAGGAGGGACACTGCGCCCATTGAGAGCAGATTTTCATAGCAAATCTTAAAGAGAGGAGCTCCCTACACCGTCAGGACAAGATAATAAGGCTATAAAAACAAACCACGCAGAACCCACATGGGCCCAATTTTCGAGGAAAAACAGTGATTGCCACAGCATTTGGGGTGGGGGAGAAGTCACACTTGGGTCTCAGCACAAAAACAACTCTCAAACATAATGAGGCTGCAGAAAAGCTCCTTGGGTCTGCCAAAGGAGCAGGGCTGGCTCTCATCTGTCCCCCTTGTCCTACACACTGCTTTCTACAGATAGCAGGATGGGACAGTGCAGTCCAGTGGCTGTGCTCCAAGAGTGCACAGCAATGAAGAGGCCCTGCTACCCCATCAGAGCATTGGAGCAGGGTAGCACAGTGGTTAGCAACACAGAGCCTCGGGGTATATAGGTGGGGTCTCCTCTGATATAGCTGTTCTGGATAGTTAAACGTCTTAGCTTCCTCCTTTGTAAAATGGAGATGCAGACATGGCTCATTTGAGACCCTGTGTGAATTCAATGAGCCAGTTCATTTAAAGCTTTAAATCTTGCCTGGAACCAGCTGCACCCAAAAAGAGTCACCCTAAAGTGCAAGCTGTAAACCCCAGGACACAAATTTCAATGGAACCTCAACACAGATCTTCTCCTTACACCCCATCTGCCAGAAATTCTCACCCTGCACTTCAACCCGTCCGACAAAGTGCTGACAAACATTAGCCACCTCCTTGACTCTGCTCAAGTGATGAGATCTCTCCTTTCCAGAGAGGTGGTCCACCTTTTAATCTCTCGATTAAGCATCAGCTTTAGGTCCATTGTATGTCCCACTCCCAGGTCACAAACTTCTCAGAAACATCCCCCCTAACCCCCTCGGTGTTTACTCCCTGTAACCTTAGACATATGGAGACTTAGTAAACACTGGCTGGGTTAAAAGGAAACATGAAGTTGAGAGCCAGGATCCACACAAAGAGAAACAGGAACAAGTGGCCAAGGGTGTGTAGCATGTTCAAGGCCATGGGTTCCCAACTCAGTACTAACTGAAAAAAAAAATTAACAAAACCAACCATGCAGCAGATATTGGACTCTCCCTAGCAGCCCCAAAGTCAGTGCTGAGCTCAGGCTCAACCCAGCACTGGGGACCAAGCTGTGGTTCCTGCTTGTTGGTTTCACCCTAGTCACTCCCTGATGGTCAACAGAAAGCCAGAGTCAAAGCCTCTCCGCATGTGCAGCGCCTTCCACTGCCTGCTCATGCAGAGGCAGTCTGCTCTTCCCTCTGAAATGCACTCTGCAGCTGGGCATGCATGGTGTTGCAAGCTGCAATCCTAGCACTGGGGATGCTGTTGCAGGAGGATCATAAGGCCCACAGGATCCTTTCTCCAAAAGGAATTCTTGATGTACTTCCTTGTCTTGGAGCATTTTTTACAGCACCCTTGAGGGAATCTGGGTTTTATTTCATGATTATTTTAATCAAAGCATCGGGTGTTGGGAGACAAACGCCCTCGATTTTCACAGGCCGATGGTTCCTTAAGAGGATTTATTGATTCACCTCCCCACATAGGCAAATAAATTATGGCCACCTTTTGCTTATACCTCCCTTCTCATTAGTTACCCAGCGCCTTCACTCATGAAAAATACAACAAAGACTGTCTCCAGCATGAAGTACATTTTTAATACGTTATCACAGCATTCTTTTTGCAAAAAGAAAATCTGACTCTCTGTCAACTCTTGGGCCATTGCCATTAGCTAGATAAATGCCGACTTAATGAAATGATTCTGTAACACACAAAGATGGCTTAATGCAGCCTTAGCTGAAAGAGCAAAAATGAGAAGCAGTCTAAAACCTGCTCCATTCCACTCCCCCAGCTCACAGAAGACAGTCCCTGGATGGACAGAATAGTATGCAGCCATCTTTAACAAGCAGGAGGGGAAACTGAAGACAAGATGTTGAGAATGCAAGAGACAGGACCGTTGCTGCAAAACTCAAGAATAATGAGAGTTGAGAGGAAATCTCAGCACACGTGGCTTGAGAAACAATGGCAGTCTGATAGATACTGGTGTGGCAGTGGGAGAGGCTAAGACCAGCCTTCACTGGTTGCTTGGCTGCTTCTTCCCAGGCCCTAGATGCTCTTAAACATGAGCCTGTCCTTCCCCACGGTACCAGGCCCTGCCAAGCTCCTGTTCCACGGATGACTCTTCTCATCCTCTTAGATTGCTCTTCTGTGTGCTTCCCAGTCCTGCAAGTTCTGCCCTGCACTTGGGCAAAAGCTAAACTGTTTCTGAGCTTCACTCTCTTCATGTGGGTTCAGTGGCATTGCTCTCTAGAACACAGCGCCTGCCCTGTGCCCATTCCCCTGCTCCACCCTTGTCTGGGGGCTAGAAAAGATGGGTCAGTAGGGAAGACTGGTTACTGCTCTTCCAGAAGACCCAAGTGCAGTTCCCAGCATCCATTTAGAGCATCTCACAACTCCCTATAACTTCAGGTCCAGGAGAGCTGAACCCCACTTCTAACCTTCACAGGGACACACACACACACACACACACACACACACACACACACACACACACACACACACATACACAGATACGTGTTCAGTAGCTGAGACTTCCAACCCACCAGGGGATTAAAGCATCCCTGCAAGGACTGATTTCTAGGTAGAAGTCACAGTAGGTAGGTGGGAGGGAAGGAGGAAGTTAGGAGATTCCTCCTTGGACCTCTTTAAGAGATGAATAACTTAAAATGTTCCTCCCTGCATCAAACGGGAATGAGACAAGTTTCAAAAGCTTGTTACTTTTAGGCCAGGAAAGAACCATCCCTGAGTCTGTACCAGGATGACTGTCTTATCTCCATAAAGCTAAGGGCCCAAGAGTCTCTAAGACAAGCAAATCCAAAGAGGAGGATGAAGGGCCAAACCCCAAGGTTTGTCAGGAAGGTCTCAAGGATTTCACAAGGACGCTCTGTTTACGGTCACTCACCTGGGCCTGACATCAAGCTTTTCTGGGTCACCTAAAGCTCTGCACATGGTGATTTCTGAGCACTGGGGACCAGAATTTCCGAAACAACAATAAAAATAGCATATTCTCAGTCTTTTTGAAGGCCTGAGTCTGAGATACCAGAAGAGGAATTGGGGATAATGAGGAAGTGCAGAGGAGTTCATTAAAAATAGTTCCCCGAAGGTATCAGCCAAAATCCTTGCCGAACCTGCTTAGATGCTGAGAATAATGGGAGACTATACAAGCCTGCCTCAGACAAGGCTGCTGCACGCCTTAATCTGGACTCTTACCTCAAGGCTGGCTTATCGGTCTCCAGAAAAGCTGGCTACTTACCTACGGCAGCTCAGAGGTTGTCACTTGGAAAGGCCAAACTAGCTTTTGTCCCTTCAACTTATGCCTCCACCTGCAGACCCTGGCCTGGCCATGCTGTTGAAGACCTTATTCCACCTGAGAGGTCTTTTGATCTCTACCCCAGAAGTTTTCAACCTCTGGGTTGGGACTCCCCAGGGGTGTCTTATGACCCTTTCACAGGGGTCACAGGTCAGATAACCTCCATATCATGTTTACATCACGATTTCATAACAGTAGAAAAATTACAGTTGTGAAGGCAATAAAAACAATTTTATGGTTGTGGGTCCCCACAACCTAAGGGTCACGGCATCAGGAAGGGTGAGACTCACTGCTCTGCACCAACAAGCTCAGAGGAAATGGGAGGAACCAGACCTTGGGATTAAAGTCCGGGATTCCCACGCAATCTCTGGCCCTCCAGTGCCACTATTAACAGATTTTTTTTTCCTCCTCTGGGGCCAGCTTCACAGCCTGTAATTATCTTCTTCCTTGAGCTCTGGTTAGCTTCCTCCCTCTCTCTCCCCCCGAAGCTAAGGCAAGGTCAGTGGCTCATTCTTGTACCTCGACCACCATGTGGGACAGAGACTGCCACACGATAGGATCTCCATCGATGAATGGCAGCTTGGGACTGTCTGGCTTCAGACACCAGTCACACACCTCTGAGAGCCACAGGTGAGCCTGCCATGCTGTAAACAGGCCAAGTCCCAGAGGATGGACAGCCCACTGTCCTCTCTGAAGGTCTGTGGCTACCTAAGTGCCTCCAAATCTCCTCTATCCCAGAACAACTCAGCCTACTCACCTAAGCGACAGCAAAGAGGGAAACTGTAGGGAGGTGAGGACCCCAGTGAGTTCTCTTGAGAAGCCACCACTAGAAAAATTAAACCTGAGCACAAATAGAGAGATCAGGTATAGAAGGGGCCTGGGAGAGCCAAGGGCACTCTCCCTCCATGCTGGATAGTCAGGGTGCTGTGGTACAGAGGAAGGGTTACACAGCATAGTGAGACCCTGTCTCAAAAAGATAACAAATAATAAATAAAGTCCAAGGAACAGGGTCTGTGCAGAACTGGTTTAAGTCAGCTGCAATAAAGAAGCCTATCACGGGGCTGTTGCTGGGCATCCTTCCCAATGCAGGAGGAATGCCTGTCACCAGCATGTTGCTTATTGCCTTGGTCAGGAACAAGTCTGGGAGCATTTCAGAGTTCATAGCCCAGGACAGGTGTCAAAACCAAAAAATAAAAAATAAAAAAATAAAATCTCAGTTTTAGCTTTGAGTATGAACTTGCTTATGTATAGGACTACTGTTCTTTGCCCTTTTAGGATCATGAAAGTGATACTTGTAGGACTGAACCCAGGAAGCCACACAGTAAGAACAAGAAATAAAATCACCTCTGACCTCACAAGATGAGAAGCAATGCTAATATCTGCTGCCCTCCTGTCCTTTCCTTAGTGAGAATTTAAAAGAGATGGGTGCTTACTGTGGAGAAATTTCAGTAACACATTTTCTTGAAGTAAAACCCATCCACAACTGCTCCACACAGATCCCAGCAAGATGCTCACCCATCGTGAATAAATAATAAAAAAAAAAAAAGAAGAAACTAAAGTTTGAAAAAAGGCAATGAATTAATCTGATGAACTCCAATTCCTTTATCAACAGAAAAAAAAAAATCACCACTAAATCTAGGCTAGAAGTTCTCATCACATAAAAACATGAAGCCCAGGGCTGGAGAGATGGCTCAGTGGTTAAGAGCACTGACTGCTCTCCCAGAGGTCCTGAGTTCAAATCCTAGCAACCACATGGCAGGCCATAACCATCTGTAATGAGATCTGATGCCCTCTTCTGGTGTGTCTGATGATACCTACGGTGTAGTTATATATAATAAATAAATAAATCTTTTAAAAAAAACCCATGAAGCTATTTTATATTTTCTCATCTAGATCGTCTCTTTCAAGTAACAGTTTGAATAAGCCACATTTTTTTCAAATCAAAGCAATTTTATAACGGCATCTGATTATTTTGGAGCAGGAAACCAAAACTGAGTAGCCTTAGGAAGGTCGGCGGGTTGGCCAAGTCATCTTAAAGTCTGGTTCCCAAAGAGGGACTCTACCTTCAGTTATGCTTTATTTGGTCACCCATACAGTGAGAGGTGGACCTATGACACTCAACTGAGAGATGCTCTAATGTCTGCCCTGATACCTGATGGCTAATGGGTCTTATATTGGGTTCCATGCTTGGCCAGCAAAGAGTCTTCTTCATGAGGAGAGAACTTCAGGTTGGAGAGCTCCTTTGCATATGCCTTTTTCCACCTCTTGTAACATCCACGCTCCATTCAGCAGTGGAGCCATGCCAGGCACTAGGTGGAGTACTGGGATTCAATAGTGAACAGACCAATGCTCCACCTGTTGCCATGGAGCTGCAGGTGATAAGTGGTCCTCATCTGTTCCCCTCACACAACTCTAGCAGTAAGGCAGTTATTCCTCTCTTACAGATGATATAATATTTACTAGAATGTTCTACTCAGGTCATAGGTTAAAGGCTAGTTTTAAACACAGTCTCTGACTCCTCAGCAAGGTTCTTTCTACTGTGACAATCACATTGGTGAACTTGCTTCCTCTTGTTGACAACTTAAGTCTTTTTGGATTAAGATTCCTTTCTGATGCCCGAGGACAATCTGGCTGCAGACTGTGAGCAGCAAAGTGCTCTGATCTCTAGATGGCTGTAGATGTACTGCCCTGGCTTCAATGGCTGCCGAGCTTCCGGTTCCTGATTTAGGCATTATCCAGGTTCTCTTCCACTCTAGCTCCAGATCAATTAACCACTTGCCATTGCCACAATGACTGGCTATCATCTTCCCCAATGTTCCATTTCCTCTCCACCACTGGCCTTCCTGGGCACATGGCCTCCCAACTAAAGATATTTCCCAGCCTCCTTTGCAGCTATATGTATGGGCTCATAGCACTAAGACCTGACCTCAGGGGAAAAAGAATTACTGCTTCAAGGACCTGTAAAGTGATATGGCCCCTCATACCCTGGGTTCTTTCCACTGAGGAAGATGAAATGAAGGTCTTACCTTTAGCCACCAAGTCGAAGTCACTTGTTGATGACACCAGACCTAGACCCCCTTCACTCTGGACTGGCACATAAGAAGTCACCCTCTACCTGGGCTCAGCTATTGTTGGAGTGTGGGGTCTGTGGGTCTCCCTAACAGAAGAACAAGCCCAAGTAACTTGAATGAACCCCCCCAAGCTATTACACACTTAAAAGGGGTTGCTTAGACCTACGTGTGAAAGTGTTCATTCCATGTTATTAACTTATGAAAAATAATGTGAATTAAGGCCACCAGCTGGACCTCAAAGGGAATTCGATTCCTTTGAGAAAATCGAGGAACCCCAAAAAGGAAAATCAGCTTCCTTCAGAGATAGTAGATGATCCCAAGAGAGGTAAGGCCTGCAGCCAGTCCTCTGTCTCCTACAGCAGCTTTCTCCACTCCCAGAAAAGGCACTGCAAGCCAAACTAAGGGCCAAGGCTAATGTCTCCATGGAAACAGTTATCCAGGAGCTGTGTTCCTGACCAGAACTCATTGCTCAACTTTTAAGAGAAATTATATAAACTTGGTGATCTCTCAGCTGTAAAAACCTTGTGTGGTTTCTGTTGTTATTGGTTTTTTTTTTTTTTTCCTTCCCAGATAAAAGGGCTGCTGGTGGCCCAGGAATCTGCAAAGGAGATATGCATAGTGTATATCATCTAGGGGAGGTATGTATCGGTTAAATCCAAGACAAGAAGCTGTTGTGTGATCTTTTATTTACTGGCTCAGAAACACTATATGGCACAAAACACATTAAATTAATCATTCCTGCAGGTCCCAAAGGCTTCTAAATATGGTATACAGAACACTTAAGATCAGCCTTAGCAAAGCACGGGAAAGGAGAAACCTGGGCAAGCCTGGTTAGAGCCGAAGCCAAAGTAAAAATGTAGCTTGGAAGCCTGGCTCTGCCACTGACCAGCTGTGGGCTCTGGACAGTGACTCATGCCCCCAGACTAATCCCCAGTCTGCACATGCGGATTCCTAACACCTGTTTCCCAGGGTCATGACAGACACCAAACAAGACATTGCCTATAAATAAATAAATAAATAAATAAATAAATAAATAAATAAATAAATAAACAGCTTAGCAAACTGTTTGGGAATGTGAGATGGTTTTGGAAAGGACTTTTAAGAGAAGATTCGGATGCTCACCCACCCAGAAGCCCTAGCAGACTAGATGCTGCCCAGCCATTCTATAAGACCTAGAGAAATCTCTCGTCCAACCACTCCTTATGGGCTGGGGGCAAGAGTCAGTCTCTGCACGTTCATCACTGATATCCATTTGCTCACCAGCTCCCGAGCAGCCAGAAGGACGTCAGTCATGGGCTCTGAAGAAAGGAGAACTGCAGTGAGCTGGGGCCACTGCATGGTGATATGGCTGTCAACCCCCACCCCTAAAAGAGAGCTCGAAGGCTCCACAGTGCTGTGAGAAGCCCCAAACTAAGACAGGAAACATTCTGTAAGTCATAAATAAGAAAAACTGCTGCTGCTTAAAAAAAAAAAAAAAAAGCAGGCTCTTGAGATTGGGATTTTGATCCTGGCTTTTCCACATAGCACACATCATCTGAGATATTCCTTGAATTTCATTCTCCCTAACAAGAGAAAGAGATCTATGTCGCCCAGAGTGGAACAGGCAAGTCAGCACTTAGCATGATGCTTAGTATACATCAACAGCCAAAGATCAGGCACCACTCTTAATATAACACACACACACACACACGCACACACACACACACATAATGCTGATGAAGAGCTGGCAGATCTATGCCACTGCAGCTATAGGCTTTGTAACTGGCTATTACCTGGACAGTGTTGCTGGCTCATTTATTAATCCTAAGCTAATAGAGGTTCTTCTGGACCCCTGCCTAATGCCTGAGGACAGGCAAACCATCCAAGAGTGCCTGGCCAGCCAACTGGCTAGATTCAGACACTTGTTCCTCTGGTTTGGAGCTGCTCATCACTATGCTGAGAGATATTCCCAGAGAAGACGAAATTTGCATGGCTAGCTGTATCTAACTTTTCCATCCATGTCTGGGTAGAAGGCTCTCCATCTCTGTGTATGAAATGAGTAACTGTCTTTAAGGCATGGCCCCCAGACTGGAGGTGGAGGTCAGTTGGCAGAATGCTTGCTCGGCATGCACTAACCCTGGGTTCAATCATCAGCACTGCAAAAAACAGGGTGCTGGCACAAGCCTGTGAACTCAGCACTTGGGAGTCGAAAGCGAGAGGGTCAGGAGTTCAAGGTCCCCTTCGGCTAAACAGAAAACTCAAAGGCACCCTAGGCACACGAGACTCTGTTTCAAAACAAAAACTAAAACAACAACAAAATGTTTCTAGCCAACATAGTAGCATGGGTCAGCACCCACGTAATGGACAGCGCCACATCCTCCAGCGGGGAGCTGCCCCAGAACACCTGTAATGGCCGGCACAATCCCAGCAGTAAAACTGCGCCTTTACAGCTTCAAGGCCCGCTTCTTCCATTGTCTCTCTCAAGCATCAGGTCCATCCACTCCATGAAGGGGTGGGTAAAAATTATTTTACCAGCGTAACAATCAGACTCAGTCTGAGACATCCGTGATATGCTTCAGGGGTGGTGGTAAGTAGCAGGAGCAGCCTAGACTGTGGGTTATTCCGTTTCTAACCCAGTGCTCCTTACAAACAAAAGTGTCTTCCAACATGGCACAATGCCTCTGAAGAGCTCATGACTGAGCTATCTGGCCACAGTACTATGTAGAGTCGCACACTTACAAGCCATTTGCACTGGCAGATGTTTGCACGCTCCAGAACTCCAAAGAGCAACCAATAGAAGTCATGCAGACTAACACAACTGTCAGTTAACTTGGACTTCTGGCTTCATGTCTCTCCCCACCTCCACGTCTCTTCCACTCAGATTTCTGCTGCACGTGGCCCTCTGTGCTCCCACCTAACTGCAACATTCATATAGGGCTCATGTGTGAGTCATAGGAATATTCCCACATCATAACAACGTAATTTCAAGGGATCTCCACTGCCTTCCCCCAATCTCTATCACTCTGATAAGTGTCTCTTTACTTTTCTTGTTGCTGATATAAGGAAACAAAACAAACCAACCAACCAACCAAACAAACAAACAAAACCTCGAGGCCCCAGTGAGGTGGATCCACGGGAAAAGGCACTTCTTCTGCCCAATGACAATAGCCTGGTCACCTGAGTTCAATCCTGGGACCCGTTTAAAAGTGGAAGTAGAAGAGACCTGATTCTGCAAAGTTGTCCTCTTCTACACGCACATCATAGCACGTGCAAGCAAACACGCACACAATGGTAATGGTGATGGTGCTGTTGAGTACACCGACAAAAGCAACTGAAAGAAGAAATGGGTTGTTCTGGTTTGAAATTCCAGGGCAGTCCATCGTGACAGGGAGCTCGAAGGCACCTGGATACATGGCATCTACAGTGAGAAGCAGAGGGAGATGAATGCTTATCCCCAGCTCCCGTTCTCCCTTGTACTCCGTGGGGAACATGGCAGTACATGGTAGAACACGGTAGAATGGTACCACCCTCTGTGAATGGGCCTTCCTCCCAGATGCTGATAACCCCTCACAAGTGTCCCTGTCTCCTAGGATCTTTTAGGTCCTTTCCAGCTGAAGATCAATATTAACCACCACACTAGGTGTTTCTAGTTTTGTCCTCTTGTTATGATGAACCCTTCTGGCCAAAAGCAAGCAGAGAAGGAAAGGGTTTATTTCATCGTACACTTCCAGCTCATAATCTGTCACTGAAAGAACAGAGGGCAGGGACTCAGGGCAGGAGCCTGCAGGCAGAAGGCTGCATCACACTTCCGCTTTGTATGCATAGGGATGGTCCGCTAAGATCAGTCAGTGCAGACATCCCTCACGACACAGCCATGAGCCAACGTGGTCTTGGCAATCCATCAACAGAGATCCTCCTTTCGAATGACTCAAGCTGGATCTAAATGTCACTAGGTAACCTGTGACTTACCATTGATGTCTCTTTTCCCCATCACCATGTGGGTTAAACACAGCCACTGCAGAGCCTTCCATCCTAGGTCAGCCCATCTCTGAAAGTGATCTCGTCACACCCACCTCTGTCCTTTGCTTTATCTGTATTCTTATCCATCCACCTCTGAAGGATGACCCCATCCTCCTCTGTAAATCTGTAAGTCTAGGTCCTAGATAAGGAGCTCTCATATGAAGTAAGGTCTTCATACTTGCTCATCACTTTACAAATGAGCCATTTCCCCAGTCCATGGGATGCTCTTTAAGGAAATAAAACTACAGGTTCTTTCCTGGGTCACAAAAATGAATCAGGACTGCCTCCGGGTCTAGCCTGGTGTATGGTATGGTATATATCCCTTCAGACATCTGTTGACTAAATAATAAATGTGTCATTATGCCCAAATAAATGTGCAGTAAGTTTCCTTTTAGTTGATGTGGTTCAGCCACTGCTCAGCTGTGCTCTGGAGCTGAGTAAAGACAACACACAGATGAAGGTCAGCTGAAGAGTTAACTCTGCTCTTTGCCAGCAGAGAACAGGGACACACACACACACACACACACACACACACATACACACACACACACATACACACACACACACACATACACACACACACATACACACACACACACACATACACACACACACACATACACACACACACACACACACACACACACACACTCACACACACACATGCCCAAAGGAAATGGCAGCTTAGATGTCTTCCAGAAGGACAAGTCTTGTATGTGTCCTGTAAGAGGGCGGGGACATCTGAGGGTTTCACAAAGCTCAATTCACCTGTTGAATAAATAAATAGGCATTTATTGGGCTGATGTTCTGTATAGACACTAAGTCTGTTGTTGATCTTGGGACACAGCAAGAAATAAACAGGTGACATTCCTTCGCCAAAGGAAGAGGCGCCATGCAACCCCCAGCTCCACAGTGAAGTTCCCAGCACAGTGTCTCCTTCTGTGCCTTCAAGCGAGGGGTAGAAATAAACATATTGTCCATAACCGACCGGAAAGGGGCCATGCTAAAAGTGTCCTGTCACTCCAGGGTGTAGTCCTCACTCCAGAAGGCACTGAAGGACAGACAGTACAGCGTGCTCACATCGGTCATTTTTCTCCAGCATTGCCAGCTGATCTCAGACACTAACGTCACTTAAATATCAGATGTCTCAAATGGCACAGTGACCCAAGATGCCAAAAACGGGATTCAGAGGTGGGAAGGGAGGGATGGCGCTTGGTGAAAGGGTGGCTTTTCCCCCCCACACTGGGTAAGACTCCTTCCTCCTCTGAAGCAGAACTCGCTTCCATCATCTCCAGCCTTGGGCTCCTTCTCCCCTCCAGCAGGATACTGAAAATAGATTTGCATTTAACATTTAAAGCTGTTTTGGATCCCACACTCTTTTAGCTCTGTTCTCTGCTGCAAACTCATTCCAGTCCCAGGGTTCTCACAAGTGTATTTCACAAGCAAACAAACCAGTCACCATGTTTATCCCTAAGAGTCCAAAGAAAAGGTGATTTACATAATGATATGGGGGATTAGATGACCAAGAACACACAACTCTTATCTGGACCAAAAGTTCTAGGGAAAAAAAAATCTGCTCAACTCATCTAGAGAGACAGATAAATCGAGGGTGGGGGATGGACGCCAAAGTACTGATGGGGACTAGGAGACTTAGAGATTCAAAGTCCCCTATTCCCTTGCTGTGTACTGGAAGAATCCGGACGGGGGGGGGGGGGGTTCCAAGCTGGTTTACACGATGAAGGCCATGAACCACTTTCCTGTTACTCTTGGAAAACACAGGGTTTTTATAACTGAGAAGACCCTGAGAGGTCAAAGTTCCAAGAGGAATAATCATTCTGAAGAGGCTGAGAAGACCAGCACACTGGTTCACAACCCCCTCCTCTGAGCTTCACCGGCTCATTTTTAAAACCGCACACCAACTCTTAAGGGCGCAAAGGTTAAAAGAAGAGTCCTTCCATAAAGCTTTCTGAAAGGCTGGGAAAAATTGTAGCCGTGACTAAGATAAACAGCTAAAGCCAGCAGTAAATAACCGTAATGCAGCACAGACAAGCCTCGTTAGCAGCTTAATTAATGCTAACACTGCTTTAGAAAAAAGCGAAACGATTTGGGCTACAGCTGTCCCTAAGTGGCTTTCCTGCGCTTGATGAAGGAGTAAACCATTATTTAGTTTGGTTGGGTTTTTGTTTGTTTGTTTTATTTTAATATAGACAAATTTATATCAAGCTTCTATCAACTGCATCATAAATAAACCTTTCTTTAAAAAAAAAACTTGCTTTAAGATGAGCATGCACATCAAACAGTATACGGAAGTCTATATAAATATATATTATGTATACATATATTAAAATGGTTATGGTGACACCTGTCCGCAGTTCATTTATGAGGGGACCTTTCAATCTCTTACTTTGTTCACATGTGACACCCATGTTTGCATGTGACACAGCACGTAGCAATGCCTTGGGTTTCACGAACCGCCCAGTGAACTGCTAGTTCCATGGCACATAGCTAGGAATGAATGTTTTAAGTCATATTTGCAGACCTTTGACTCTGGCCTCAAGGTTCCTGAGAAGAGGAAGAAGAAAGCTGGTGCCTGGTCACAGAGACCCATATCCTTGCACTAGCTTGTCCTTTCCTTGGCGACCAAGCTGCCTGCAGAGTCATGACCTATGCACCAGCCAGACCCTCTTACTGGAAAAGTGTTCCTGGATCTTTAGGAAGCTGAGCTCCAGTCACCTTCTGAGTGAGGTCTTCCCTGAGCACCAGCTAAATCATCTCTCTGGCAGTATTCTCCATTCTTGTCTCACTCCATCTGTTCCTTCTTAAGTCTCATTGTTTACTGCCCTCCCCCATGGGGCCCATTCTGGTCACTTCCGAGCTCAAAACTGCACTATGCACTTAGGAGCCTCCAGAGAGCCCACTGAATGAATGGACGAGTGGAAACAGAGAGTGGAAGTGAGGGGAAGACAGATCATCAAGCATCTGAAGACTGAGAGAACGGACCATCCTTCATTGGGCAGGAGATGGCAACCCGCCCACTGTGAAATACCGCTGCTTTGGAATACATGATTGGCAAGCAACTAAAGGAAGGGGTGGGGAGAGGCAAGTGGAGGGTATCATCAGAGGTTTTACTAAGAAGAGAGTTTCAAGGTAGACAGAAGACGGGAGGGAGAGAGAGAGGTCTCTCTGCTTAAGAGATCATAAGCTAGGACATTCAACAGAAGCAGCAAGGGAGCTTAGGCACAGGGTCTAGTCATGTGAATGGGAGACAGAGCAGGGATGGCCTAGAGGGCCAGAGGCAGCTTGGGAGGCCCAGGAGACTGGACACAGAACATTTGTTCTTAGAAGGCATTCCCTGGTCACACCATGTGAAGAACACCCAAAGCAGTGGACAGCAGAGCAGAAAGGTGGACAGAGGTGATGTTGATGGTCCAAGTGTGAAGAAGTAAGCAGCCTAGACCTGTGGGAGGCAAAAGTCACCAAGACTGCATCTCCTCTCCCCAAAAGCGACTTCCCACCTCCCAGCAGCACCCCAGGGCAGATCCAGGCCATCCACCTGCTCCAGATCCCCAACATGGATGGCACAGTTCAAACGGACATGCTGAGGGCAGAGTGTCACTTTTCACACTTGTCAATCAGAGGCTAATTCTGCTCCATAGAACTGATGATTATTACCTTTGGTGGGGTATATATTTGAACATTATATAACTCATTTTTTACGTAACAGGTTCTTCACATAAAACAACGTTCCCTTTGCTATCTAAATGTATTCAGAAGAAACAGTTACTGGCATTAAAAACAGATATATCTCCATCAAGGCTTGGGTACAGCAGTGGCTTGGCAGTGGGGTCAGGGGTACTGGGGTGGGTCGGGGGTTGTCTTTGGGATAAGAATGACAAAGCTGAGAGACTTTGGGAGTCTCGTCCCTGGGTAGAGCTCCTGGGTATCTATGATGTGACCAGTGTCACTGAGATTCTTCATGAAGTTCATCTTACATGGGGGATCCTGGGGAGGAGGAGACTGAGTATCAGGGGTTTGCATCAGAGCAATAACTCAGAAAGGTGGGAGAAAGCAAGACAGAGAAAATACACACTCCAGGATGTAGCAGGATGCTCACAAGACCTGGCAACTGCTGCCAGAGTAATATCCAAATGTGTGGCCCTCTTGTGCCATAGCAAGGGTACCAGGCCTGCTAGAAGGACATTGCACACCATGCTTTACCGACGGAGACTGGTTTCCCATCTCTACAAGCCCAGAGGGCTCCTGACATGAAGTCTGCTACATGACCTCTAACACCCTGACCCTCCCAGCAGGCCCTGGGGTTTATCAGATATATCAATTGTGGTCCATCCCTTAGCAGTTGGGTCCTCTTGGGCTTACAAAGCCCTCCTCGTCTGTACGATAAGGACAGGGGTGCTGACCTCACAAGATAATGACAAAGAGCACATGAAGTGAACAAGTTAAGCCAGCAATATATTTACCGGTACACAGAAGAAGGCCCCCCCCCAAATGCTACAACTGCCATAATTATTTATTCCTCCTTTTCATTTGAAGTACATCACACTCAAAGAAGCTCCACTGATTCGTCCAGGTCACACTACTGAAGCAGCAGCGAAAGGGACAAACACAGATAAACAATTTACTCAGTCTATATCCAAAACAATATTAACCAGAATATTAAATTACAGACCCATCTTTACTAAGCATGGACAAATAGGAACCTTCAGAATTCAAAAGCACAGCATGTACCCAAGTAAAAACCATGCCATTACATTCCTGCACTCACTCAGCATTTCCCTGAAGCAAGGACTATGGACATGTCATCTCCCCATCCCTACCTCACATTCTCCTTCCATGAGACCTTGTCACTCAAGGCCACATCCACCCATGACCCTACTATATTCCTCATCCTGTATCCCCAGGGCCTCTCTGCAGTGTTGATCCCCCCCCCCAACCCCTCTCCATCTCCAACTGAGATGGGCACCAGACAAATATTTCCCAAAGACCTCCTTTGCCTATTATTTGGGAGGAATCAAAATGAACACTACCCAAAGTGCTCATTCTAGACAAGGGTCCCTGGGCCAGGGTCCCAGGGACAGCCCAACGTGATACAGAATACAGCAGAACCTACAGGGACTACAGAAGGGTCAAGGGCTGGGGACACTACTGCCAAGTGTGGAGACAAAGATTGTTCCCGGAGGTTCAAGTGCCTGAGTTTGAACAGAAAGGTGGGCATGTGAGGGCGTGGACGTAGGGAGGACCAGGCCAGGGCTGGTGCATGGAGACAGTCCTGTGCACATAGCAAATGCTAGCCAGCATGTGAGCTGGATGTAGAGAATCCCCCACAACACAGTGAGGAACGGAGAAATGAGGAGTAACACCACTGAGGTACTGCAAAGTGTGGGGTGAAGACCTTCCCATCCAGTATCTTAACTCATTTGGTCCACACTGCAGCTCCAGGAGCCAGAGGTAGATCCCATCAGGAAGATACCAACATATAGATAAAAAGCAAGCCAGCCATTAGTGATGAAGGATGCAAGCAAAAGTGAAAGCACCGGGGCTCTAAACCATCTAACAAAACTGCCTGGTTGTACAGCTAGGAGAGAGGGGCATGAAGGGCTCTAGGCTCTAGGATACCGGTATGCTGACTCCGTGGAACAGTGCTTAAAGACAGAATGTGAGCCTGTAACCCCATAGGACACTGCTGGACTTAAAGCAGGAGGGAGTGGGGCCTGACTACAGGGCACTGTTAGCAGAAGGTAGATGCTGACCTTCAGCAGCAACAAGAAGAGAATTGAGAAAGCAACATGACCTAAAGGTCCAAGGAAAGGTGACTGCCGGCAAATAAAAGACAAACAAGATTAAGCTGCAAAGGGACCAAACCAAGCTGGAATTCAAGACTTAAAACGTTTCTAGAAGTCTTAGAAAGTATAAAGAAGGAAAGTAGGGAGAAAGTCCAGAAGAGGAAAATGTTCAGCTCTCGGGGAATCTGGCGTCTAATGGGGAGACACCCAGACTCAGGGGCACCTAGTATGGAAACTGCCCAGTGTTCAAGAGGTTCACAATAAATCTGTTTCTTCCTATTCCCAAATCAAGACAAAGGTTCCACTGAGACTGGTGGGGTTTCCGAGGGCAAAGAGTACAAAGGATGTTCTGGTGACAGGAGCCTGGCAGAGGTGGGAGGGAGTGGCATCTGGCACTGAGGAGAGGCTTCCTGTGTGCTAGGCATTTGACATGCATCATGTCCTGTCATCCTTCAAGAGGCAGGCACTGTCGCTGCACCAGAGGAGAAGCATGGAGGTCAAAGAAGTCAGGCACTGGTCCAAAGCCACAGGGCTCCAACTCAAGTACCAGCTCCTTCCTTCACCAGAACCCAGGGGCTCAGTGGGAAGGGCAATGTTTTCTCCCACCCGAGAAAAGGGGAGGGAACAGTGGGGAAACTGGACAGGGTGTTCTGAATGGGAAAAAGATGCTGAAGAGTAAAAGTCATGGCAGGTGGATGGAGGGGAGGAGAAAGGTTTAGGGTCAGTCTGAGTCCTCTGACGGAGTGACAACAACAGGGGAGACTGACAGGACAGGGTGTGCTTGTGTCCCTGAGCTCCCTGTTTAGCCTAGAAAGTCTAGAAACGGTTTTGTCTTTCCTAATTTCCCTGCAAATGCCTATTTCAGTTAGCATCACGCTGTCTGAAGCTTCCATGTTGTCGGGGACAGGAGCTCTTCAGTCTTCACATTCTCCTACCACCGTGGGGCGAAAGCAGCTGTCTGTCACAGATAAAGTCACTCCTTTCTGCGAGCTCCTATGTACCACCATTAATGTGGCTTCCCGTACCCCTTATCCATACATGAAGCCCAGTGAGACCCGGGATGCAAAGGAATAAATCTGAAAACACGGCCACTTCCTTTTCCTGCCCCGAGGCATGTAAACCTCTTCTACAAATAGTAGAGATACGGGTGAATCGTCATCAATTACAAATCATTTGAAATGGATCCTTTTAAACACCATCTGCTGATCTGCTTAACTGTCCCATGAAAAAAGGACTTTCGCCAATTGTTCTGACAGCTACAGGAGGTAAATGCCTACCCCCACTGAGAGGCTATAGAACCTAAGAGTGGTAGAAACCTTTGGCATCCCCTTAGTTCAACCATCTGACTTTTCATCAAGAGGTGAACAAAACCCAGAAAGGTGCAGGAACTTGCTCCAAGTGGCAAAGCCACCGGAGGAGTTCCAGTCAGGGTGAGAACCTGTTTCATGCCTCCTAACTCCCAGGTTACCATTCTCCCACACCTTATCGGAGCCTCTCCCATTTTAAGCAGCAGAGATTGGAACAAAGTACAGATTTAACTGCTGTTTTAACATCATCATTATTCACTGACAACGTCTAAGATAGAACCAAAGTGCTGCTACAGATCCAGCTTCCGCTGATACACCCAATTTTAAATCTGCCTAGGAAATTTCTAACCCTTCTAAATCTGTTCAACATCCCATTTTTAAAGATTTAGCAATAATATAAACCCAGGAACAAATAATAATCTTCAAGATTGCATTTTGTATTTTAATGTATATATATATTTGGAACTTCACTGGTATGGGAATCAAATTTAACAACAGTGATCCCCCCCCTCCCTTTTCTTGCAGGCACTCGGAGCCTGAGATTATTCAAAACTGCTCAAGAGCAGCAATGATTATTTTAAGCTCATGATTCAACTAGTACATTAATTAGAAAATCCACCAACCCAAATTGATAGATCCTGGTATCAATGGGAACTTAAGAATAAAAATAATAGTTGTTAAGCAAAATAGATTGAAAGAGGGCAGAGCAGGAAATATGAGAAGAACAAACGGCAAGCAGGGGGCATTTAATGACCAGGGCTCCTGAACAAAAACAAACAACAAAAAACCCACAACGAAGATCTTGGCAAGACTGGTCCTGTCAAAAAGTAGCTGGTCGTGATTATTAGTATCTGATTTTTGGAAGTTGGGTGAGAAAACTTGACTGATGATTTCTTGCTTAAAAATAACAGCTTCAGACAGGAGAGGAGACGGATCTCAAGGGGTCAAAGGGCCAAAACTAAGCTAAGTGTTGGGAAAGGACTGGAGAAGATGCACCCGAAACAGGTAAGGGGCGATCACATCAGCTTGGCCAGCGCAACTTGACAACAGACATACACCCGTGTCCAACGCAGTCCTTTCCCAGCGCCGAACACAACCCGCTACGCGACCCCCGGGAATGGCTGCCATGTGCGCTCAGAGTCTGCCTAAAATTCTACCTTAGACTTCTCCCAGCAAACCCGAGCTCCCCAGGCTGTCAACACTGAGGCAATCTCCAGTGAACACCTTCGTCTTCCCCGATTTTCTGTCAAACCCGCATCCGAGTGAAGGCTCGCTGCGCACTCCTCGGGTCTCTCGGACACCCACCGGGCGCAGGGTCGGACCCCACGCCATCGGGTACCTACTCGCAGACCCAACAGGGAAGGCACATCCTCCAGGGCTACCCAGGTACGGGACAGCGCGGGCCCGACGGCTGTCCGTGGGCCTGGTATATGCCCGCCAGGGGATTCCCGGGGTCGGCGCCAGCCCCAAGACAGGCCATAGGGACGTACTAGCACGGACGCCCGGACTTGACGGAGACGCCCTCCCCGCCCCCACCCGGCTCCCGAGGGGGAAGTGCAGAAGGGCTGAACAGGCAAGCGCCTCATAGCATCGTTTTGCCCCGTCCCGGCCATCCCCTCGGGGATCCAGAAGCTCCCGGGGATGCATCCGGGAGCTCGTCCCAGGCTCGGGTCATTGCTGCCACCCGGTACTGCTGTCTCTTTAAGAGGCCGCCGGCCGCCCCCTCCCGAGCCAGGTGGTGATGCCCGCGCGGGGAAGGTGGGCGCGCCCGCTGACAGCGTCCCAGGGTCCCCCCCTGTCCTCCCCCGTCCGCTGTGCAGCCCATGCGGGAAAGATGGGGGTGCGCGGGAGCGGCGCCTTTAAGGGGCGCAGCCTCCCCAAGGCTGGGTGGGGGCTGGGAGCCGCACGGGCCCTTTAAGGCCGGCAGCGGGCACGTCGGGCAGGGCTCCCAGCGGCCCGGCTGCGCCGCGGGCGGGGGCGGGGGCGGGGGCGGTGCGCCCGCCCGGGAACTCGCGACCCCCGACGGGACGCCCCGAGACGGCCGCTGCCCGCAGCCGTGCCGACACTCACCGTGGCTCGCCGCGAGCGCCCGCGCCCGCACCCGCACTCGGATCCCGCGGCGGCGGCGGCGGCAAGTCCGGCGCGGGTAAACAGGCACCTCCGTCCCT
This sequence comes from Micromys minutus, assembly GCF_963924665.1. Taxonomy (NCBI): domain Eukaryota; kingdom Metazoa; phylum Chordata; class Mammalia; order Rodentia; family Muridae; genus Micromys; species Micromys minutus. The sequence continues at coordinate 83,330,573 of NC_137971.1, forward strand.
GACCTACTTTCTGCCTTCCCTAAATGTCGCACCACTAACCTACTTTCCGACCAATCCGCTCCCCGCCGGCCCAGGCCCGGCCCCCCGCCCACCAATCGCTGTGCCCAACCCCCCTTCCCCGCCCACCAATGGAGGAGCCGCGGAGCCCGGATACCTGCCTCTTCCCGATAGCCAATCAGAGCGCGCGAATGGAATTGTCTTGGCGGACAACCCAAACCAATTCGCGTTCGGCTCCGCGTTAGGCTAGCCAATCGAGTGACCGATAGAAAACCCGCTGACCAATGGAAAGACGGCAGGGCTGGTTTACCTGCTACTTTCCCTTTCACCAATCATTTGGTGCACAGAAGCACACGCCCCGAGGAGTGGACCAATCGGCGCGCTCTGTGGATTTCTTGCCCCAGCCCTCGGTTTTTCCTGTCAGGTCTAAAGCTCGCTGAGGCCACTGCGGCGCGGACTCTGCAAGCTCGCCGTCGTCCCCTGATCCTCAGTCCGGTCCCTGGCTAGTGCCTGCCTCCCAGCTCTCCCTTCCTCCTCCGTCCCCTACCGTGCTCGCAGAACACTGAGAGAACGCCGCATCTCCTCGCCCATCCCTCTCCAGCTCCATCTAGGAAACCACATTTTAGGAACACAGAGTGACAGAACCTTCCTGAAACCCCTGGCTTGCCCTAGTCGGAACCACAACGCTATTAGCTTAAGTATTTAGAAGACTTTTCCTTCCGACGACTAACCGGATCTCACTTTTTTTTTTTTTTTTTTAAAATTTGTCTTGACCTCCAAGCGTCCGGTGGAGCTGTCATTCCCATTTAAAAGAGAAGTCTCCCGGGGTTGGTGGCGTACTCTGTAATTCCAACCCTCAAGAAGCGGAGGCAGGGGGTAGTCGCGAGTACTGAGCTAGCCTGGGCCACAGGATGAAACCTGAACAAGATTGTGTACATGTTACTGACAAGGTCCTTGCAAATCTACTTTGCAAAAGTAGCAAAGAAGCGGGGGGGGGGGGGGGGGGAGAAAGTTGCAAAGTTGTTTGGTTAGTTAGCTGTCCTGGAACTCAGGCTGGCTTCGAATCAAGCTCACATAGATCCACCTGACTCTTCCTCCTGAGGCACCACCGGCTCGGAGATTTTTAAAAAGGAAACAGAGAAAGGGAGGGAGGGAGGGAGGGGAGTCGTCTTATTTCTACCTTCAAATAACTGGAAAGGGCTGCAGAGATGGCTCAGTGGTTAAGAGCACTGGCTGCTATCCCACAGGTCCTGAGGTCAGTTCCCAGAAACCACTTGGTAGTTCACAACCATCTGTAACAGGATCTGATGCCCTCTTCTGGTGTGTCTGAAGACAGCTACAGTGTACTCATACATAAAATATATAGATCTTTTTAAAAAAAGAAAGAAAGAAAGAAAGAAAGAAAGAAAGAAAGAAAGAAAGAAAGAACTGGCAAATCTTCTAGATGTTGAACTTCCTGGCAAGGCAAGGCACTGCCTCCTTCCCTCCTTCTTGACCCATGTATGTTCCCTCCCCTTAGCATCTGCTGGAGGGACCTGGGTGTAGTGTTGGGGATGGGGCAAAGACCCAGATCTGCAAACGTGGACTGGATCCATGAACAAATCAAAGCCTTTGTCAAAATGTGAATTGGCTTCAAGACCAAAGAACTTCACAGGTAACTTCCCTTTCCCCTAAGTTTCAAAGCAGATTTATTCTTTCTCTGTCCTGTTTTGTGAAGGGATCTCTTCGTGTATATGGATCTTTAATACAGCATTAGAAAAGATATTACAAGATAGAAATGCGGGCTGGATGCTGACCTAATTAAATAGACTAATAGCTAAGTATGAAGGTGCTGACTGTTGCATCCCATACTATCTCTCTACTGTGTTGTACATTTGCTAAAAGTTTCCCTTCCTTTTGTCAATACCCATGTCCCGACAACTGCCCTGTGCAGAAAGCAGGTCTTACCCCATTGTACGGAGTAAAGTGTCAGTCATGTTTTAAAGGTGTTTTGCTTTGGTTTCCACTCTAAAGACTCATGGCTCCCAGCTAGGCCCAGAATCGGGATTTGTACCGATGTCCTGAGAGAAAAACTAGGAGATTTGCATTGGTGCCTGAACAGATACACAGAAGAACAAGATGGGAACCCTAAGTCACAGCTCAGTCTGAGTCCACAGAGATATGTGGCTGACTAGAGAAAATGCTTTCCCAGGACAGTCACTGAACCTCTAGAGAAAGCAACATGGCCAGCAGTGGATTGGCTGTCTTGGTCAGTCCCCACATGGTGTTCTGTCTGTGACTAAGACTTGGCAAACAAAACTCATCACTGTGCACAAGGGTAGAGATCAGGATGTAATGAGACTAGAAACTATGTCACAGGAGGAAAGATGAAAGGAAACATAAGTTTTTGCCCCGGGGAGTACAAGGTAACTTTCTTCATACATTTGAAGAGCTGTCAAATAGAAGAGAAATTAGACTTTACTCTTTGAGGCCTGGAAGGGGTGGAAGGAAAGAGTGTGTGGGTGGAAACTCATTGGAACCAACAAAGAGAATTTTATAGTAGCCATAGCTGCTGCCTTGACATTGCCTATTACAGAGAGGGTTCACCCAAGAAATGGCTGGCCAAACAGGGACCAAGCCCTCCGTGGGCCTTGATTGTCTTCTTTGTAAGAGTTATTATTTTGCTTTTTTTCTACCATTAGTAGACAAGGATAGCTTCTCCTTGTGCAGACCTGTTCTTTTGTGGTCAGTTATATTTTTCATAGTGTTTCTCTCTGATAAACCCAGCCCTGTTTGTCTTCCATTGGTCCCACTTTGCCCTTTATTCCCTATCTTCCAGAACACTGAATTTGTCAATTCTTTCAGCCCAGCTAAAAAGTCAACATATGTGCTCTTAGTCTAGATTTCCTGAGCACGAATAAAAATCACACAACTGAAGGATAAAGAAAGGAAAAGAGATTATTTAGTGAGCACCTGTGTAACAAGTTCTTTAAAGAAGTTTAACATAATCCTCATCCCAGAAGTTCACATACCTTCTATGCTAGCTTATTTTGACTGTCGATTTGATGCACTTGGGAAGGAAGAGAGACTGGCCAATAAAAATTCCCTCCATTAGATTGACCCATGAAGCATTTTCTTGAATGCTAACTGGTGTAAAAGAGCCCAGCACACCATGGGTGGTACTTTCCTTAGGCAGGTGGGCCTGGAGTATATGAAAAGTCACCAGTGTTGCTGTTCTCTTGCTACCCAAATATCCTGACTGGGCCTGGGGGTGGGGAGAGCAAGAGCCAGCTGCCTCATGTGGCTAAGCAAAATGTGTGGACCTGAGAAAGCTAGGAAGAGCAAGCAGTGCTCTTCTGTGGCTTCTGCCTCAGTTTTGCGTTCAGGTTCCATCCCTGGCTACCCTGGATGATGGACTTTAATGGGTCAGCCAAGTAAACCTTTTCTCCCCCAACTGTCTTTGGCCATGGTGTTTACCGTACCAACAGAAAAACTACCTAGGATACTTAACCCTCCAGACTGGCTGTCTGGACTCTGTAAATCAGACTGATTACTCTCTTGGTGCTTCAGTTTATTCCTATGTGGAATGGGGATAGTCTGTTATCTACGCTACAGGGTTGATGAGGGTGGGTGAGGTGACTTATGGGAGGCACTAGTGTAGTCTTGGTGCATGGTAGAGATCTGATTATACTAGGTATCACTGCTGACACAGTGAAGTAGATGCCGCTCTGGTTTTATTGGTGAAGCAGGGGAAGATGAATAGTTTTCTCTGCAGAGGCCTCTAGTGCAGTGGCCAAAGCCATTCAAATTGCCGGGCAAGAGTCTTTGTAAAAATACAGAATACTGAAATCTAATTCAACATCTTTAAAAATCTGAGATGCAATCGGCGTTGGGAACCACAGGTATCATGGAAGACTGAATTCTGAAGATAAATACTCCAATTCAAATCCCACTTCTGCTGGGTTGACTGCAGAAGACCCTGTCAGGACCCAGAAGTCACATAAGCATGAAGGCTGGAGAGTCTGAGATGAACATGTTAAGTTTGTCTCGGGGAGACTGAGTAGGACTGGGCTGCATCAACAGAGAATGAGTAGTGTGTCATTCTAGAAGTCCATGGGTATCACCTCCACCAAGGCGCCCCCTCCACGTCCCCCACAGCAAGCCCTTCCATTCCCATCTTACAGATGCACACAGGTCCCGAAACCACAGGCTCTTTGGACAACGCGTCTCAAAGTTCAAGTTCTACGTTGCTAAAGGGCACCTTTACAGTCACACTGACGATGACCCTCCAGAGCCAGACAGTGTAGATCAAGGAACCACCAACTTACAGGTGGTGTCATGAGTCAAAGTCTCCAGTCACAACTGTGGAAGAGCAAAAGAGAACAGCCAGGATTAGGCCTCAGGAGTGGGAAGTCTTCTGACATAGGAGAGATGTGCAGAAGGGAAGGTTCCAGGGAGGGGGTGTGGGGCTTGTGGAATCCCGCAGTGAGAGAGAAAGCAAGTCCTGGTAGAGACTTGGGCTGCTCCTCAGTTTTCAGTGCTTCCCCCCCCCCCCCCCCCCCCCCCCCGCCGAGCAAAGCCTTCACGAATGTCCTCAGCCAGAGCCAGACAGAGAACAGGAGCCTAGGCAGTTCACCGATAGGGAGACCAGGCTGAGCCATGCTCCCCGAATGTCAAAGGAAGCAAGAGAAGAATTGCCACAGGAGAAAACAGTGAGAAGAGAGAAAGGAAACTAGAGGGAAAGCGGTCGGCTGTGGGAACTGCTGTAAAAAACAGCGTGGTGACGGAGAATATGCCATCCTGGAGAAAGGGAAATTGGTTGGATTCAAAAGGCGCCCACTGAGCTTACCTTCAGAAAGCTGATTTTACTTAAACTGGAAATCAGACTCAGGGATCAGGACAGACAGGAGGAGCAGACGGATGCCATGGTGTGAAGATGTTTATTGTTTAAGGGAAATTTAGAAAACAAATTATCCTTATTACATTTGCTCTGCTGACCAGGTTGAAAGTGTGGTATGTGTATGTATGTCAGAAACAGAGGAAGGGAGGTAAGAAGGGAGGGGGGAGGGATTATTATATTTTAAAAGTGAAATTGACATCTGAATATACAAAAACAAGTTTTGGGTTTTGCCACCATGCCCAGCCCTTAACATGAGTTTTTAGGCAGCAGGCACGCACAGGTTAACAGGTATTGGCAGCTCTCACAGAGGCTTCCTGGGAGGCCTTCCCTGGCTCCTTTTTGAATGGAATGACCCAGCAGCTCAGAACTGAGAGCAGCAATACCTCATTTGGAATGCATCCTTCACTGTGTAATGGGGATGGAGATCAGATCTTTCTTGCAGACGGGGCCAAGATTCTCCAGCGGCTCCCAGCGCTGCCGTGTGAGAAGGGCTCTGCCATGTGCCTGTAAGAAGGTGAGGTACCCCTCAGTGACCCCACTTCCCAGGAGCTCCACACAACACTGTCCAGGACAAGAGCGAACTTTCTGTCCTGCTTAGCTAGAATGCACAGCACTGAACTGCTCTCTCTACAACAGGAAAGAGGGAAAGCCTATCAATGGAGCAGAGCAAGGTATTTAGCCACAGAAGAGCTGTAGTAACTGAAGAACATAAATTACGTTTTTTTTGTGGGGGGATGGGTTGGGAGTATCTGACCCAGCACATTCTCAAAACAAAATATATAGGAGTGGCAATTAGCCAGGTCTGATGGCAAAGGCCTGTGACCCTAGTTATTTAGGAGTCTGGTGCAGTTATGTGGAAGGGTGGAGGCTAGCCTAGGCTGCAGAGTGAGTTCTAGGCTATCCTGGGCAACTCTCTCAAAATAAAACGTAAGAGGAGAGTTGAGGCTGTAGGCTTATGGTAGAATGCTTAGCTAGCAAGCAGGATGCCTTAGGCTCAATCCCTAGGACCACCAAATAATACAATATGCAGAAGTAATTTAAATGGTTTCATATTAGCATAAAACAGACCAGTAGATGGATCCACAAATAGACCCAAAGTGCATAAAAAGTTGAATACAGAGTAGAATTTAAATTACTTTTAGAAAGAGATGGGTTTTTCAAGATATGCTGTTGTAACAACCATGGAAACCCATGAAAACATGATCCTAAACCTACCTCTGTACTAAAAGATAACCCACAGGCACTTAGAACTTACTTTATAAGAAATGGGGCCAATGATATGGCTCAGCAGGTAAGGGTTCTTACTGCCAAACCTAAGGACCTGAGTTCAATCCCTGGAACCTATATGGTAGAAGAAGAAAACTGATTCCTGAAAGTTGTCATCTGACCTCCATGAGCAGTCCACACACTCACCCACACATGAGTGAACACACACATACGCCATATAAACATGTAGTCCACCCACATACAAGCCCCACAGACATACTGTCTACTCAGAAAGCGCCATGCACATTTAAATTCAAAGCTTAGCAGTTGGGGTAACAGCCAATGGTGTCACCACTTTATATGAACCCGTCCTTCGTACAGAATCACTTCTTAGAAAGAGTTACTCTCTACAAAGTTCTTCTGCTCCTTGGTCCCCTCTTTCTTTCAGTGTTCCAATTAAAATCAGCTTCTGTTATACCAGCACGAGGGTGGTAGAACAGGAAGAACCGAAGTTCAAGGCCATTCTCCTCTACTTACTGAGTTAGACACCACACTGGGCTAGGTGAGAACCTCTCTCAAAACAAACAAGTGAATAATGGAACAGAGCTGGAGAGATGGTTTGGCCAGTACAGTTCTCAGCATGCACTCTGGGTGTCTCGAAACTGCTTATACATCCAGCTCCAAGGAATCTGATGCCTCTTGTCTCTGTGGAACCTGTAGGCATCTGCACATACTCACTCCCCCCCCCCACATACTCACTCCCCCCACACATACTCATGACTTAAAATGTAACAGACGTTAAGAAGCAGGTAAATAGCTGGTTGTGGTGGTGCATGACTTTAACCCCAGCACGGGGGAGGCAGAGGCAGGCAGACCCAGGAGTTCAAGGCCAACCTAGTCTACCAGGGAGTTTCAGGGTCACCAGGGTCACATAGAGAAACCATGTCTGAAAAAAAAAAAAAAAAAAAAAAAAAAAAAAGAACTTAAAAAAAAAACTAAAAGAAAGAAAGAAGAAAAGGACGAAACAAAGAAAGGAAGGAAAAAAGGAAAGAAAAAAAGGAGATAAAATGAAAGGACAAAGCCTGTTTGGATCTTCTAACTTCACTCAAATAAAAACAATCAATTCAGAACCTTAAGAACTGGAGATGTAGCTGGGGCTAGCATGTGCATAGCAGCCTCACTCCCCAAATTCGATCCAAAATACCAGAAAACAAAACATCTCCTTAACACCCTTCTTCCTGTAGACAATGAAACAGAACAGAAATATCCATTACTTTTATCCACCCAATATAAATCTGATAGTCATCTGTGACAAAAAGTTTGGAAAACCTGAAGAAGAGAAATAAGACATAATTACACGAAATTGGTATAATCACTAGAAAAAATATTCACAGCCAAGTTCCTTTTGTAATTATGTATTTTGACCTAATTTTATTACCATGACATTTTACTTGTACTCTGATCTTTACAATTTAATATTTTTAAGATGGAGTTTTCCTGTGTAGCTCAGGCTAGCCTCAAACTTTTGGGATGTTCTTGCCTCAGTCTCTGGTATGTTGGAACTATAGGTGTGGGCTAACAAACCTAGTTTTATACAATAAAACCTTGTAATAAACAACTTTTATAATAAAAACTTAGTTTCCAAACTTACTTTTTAGTGATCATTCTCCTGAATTTAACCTTCCTTCTGCAACATTTGTGTCTAGTGTCTGCAGCAAAGGTTACTATATAGAAAAATAACAATCAGGAAAATACATACGTGTTTCTGCTTTGTCTTTATTATAAACTGTTCTTTTAAACCACTGTGTGTGTGTGCATGCTTGTATTTGGTACACGTGCCACAGCACACGTGTGGAGGTCAGAGGACAATTTTGGACAGCTGATTCTCCCCCAACCTTTCTGTGGCTTTGAGTATTGAACTCGATTTGCCCAGCTTTTGTGGCAAGCACCTCTTTACCCACTGAGCCACATATCAGCAGCCCATATAAACAAATTTTTTTAAATTTATGTGTATGCATGTGTCTTTGTGTGCCTACAGAGGCCAGAAAAGCATACTGAATCTCTTGGAACTGGAGTAGCAGTTGGTTGTGAGCTGCCTGAGGTAGGTGCTTGGAACTGAACTCAGGTCCTCCGGAAGAAACAGCAAATGCTCCGAAGCTCTGAAGCATGTCTCCAGCCCCATTCACACAGCTTTAAAAAGAACAGTGTCCGGAATGTCTGCACTTCTCGGTTTTCTGTCTATGGCTTGGCTCCTAGAACTGGCCCCAGCTTTTCTATCCCACATCCTTACCAGCCTCAGGGTCAGAGAATCAATTTGCAAACATGGAGATGAAGCCTACATACTTTTTCTTGAAAGGTCTCTCTCTTTCTCCCTTCTCCCCTCTCCTCCCTCGTCCCCCCCCCCCCCCGTTACATGTCATATTTAAAAACAAAAAATTATATGCATTTTTCATTCAATATAAAATTAGAAGTGACATGTGATTTGGGGACTTTGTGACCCCAAGACTGTTGTGTTAAAGAGCACTCCTGCTAGCAGAAAGGCCTGCAATGAGACTGAGTGTGTGCACAGATCTTCAGCTCGCCTGTGTGAGCAGAGTCGAGATGATGTGCTCACAGAGTTGCTGTCATTAACCCTGGCTGGGCCTCTGACTCGAATATTGCTGAGTCATGTGTTTGTGCAAAGAAATGTCAGCAGATAGCCCTGTCCTTGGCCTCGGAAGATGGACGACTTGGTGAAGTTTCATCAGCAAACGCCATGTTGCTTACCAGCTTACTGGACCCCTCTGCTTGAATACTATGTCCACCCTCACTCGCCTTGACGGGCTCATGCCTGCTTTCGTGCCGAAAGGTCACTTGTTCAGTGAAGCCACATGTTGTAAGAGTCCACCCCTTACCCCCTGCACTTCCTCTTTCTAAACACCACCAGCTGCATTTATTTGTCAGCTCTTGTCTTCCATGTTCTGTGAGGCCAGTGCTGTCCACAAGGGAATGGGTCAATCTGTACCTCCTATGGCAACCAAAATACAGCACGTGCACAAAAGCCAGTATTGTTTGAACGTACAAATTAAAAAAAAAAAAAAAAAAAAACAACAACAAGAGGAAGCAAGCACCCCAGCACCCCCTCAGCAGAAGAGACGTCTGGGCTTTCCCCTTCTAAAACAGCTGCCCTGTCATTTCATTTTGCCTTGCTATCCTCTCTTTTTTGGAGAATGGAAATCTCTGTGTCAACTAGATAAAACATTGTGCCATCCTTTGAAATCTTAACCATGGGATTGTCAAGATGGCCTGGTTTTAGGTAATCCAATGTCTTCTTTGGACTTCTGAGGGCACTCACATACATACATACATACATACATACACACATACATATATATATACATACATACATACATACATACATACATACATACATACGTACATACATAAAAAATAAACTTTGAAAATCTTAAAACTATAACCAGGAGTAGTAGTGAATGTTTTTGATCCCAGTACTTGGGAGGCAGAGGCAAGTGGATCTCAGTGAGTTTGAGGCCAGCCTGGTCTATATAGTAAGTTACAGGACAGCCAGAGCTACATACTGAGACCTTGTCTCATAAAAACTAATAATAACAACAACAATAATGATGGTGATGATGATACACATAAATGAATAGAAATAACCACAGAAAATAATATGATAATAAATGTTATGAGAAAGTAAGGTCCCTGTCATAGACAGACTTACAACCTGTCTATGACAGCTTACAAGAAGGAAGACATAAGGAGAAATCTGTAAGAACCTCTGAGGATATCTCATAATGGCATTTTATGGAAGAGGTTATGGGATAAACCTTCTGCTCAGTTGTTTATAATAATAAAAATAATCATAAAAGGAAACAAAGAGAGCCAAGTGTTCCAGAGCACCCCTTGTGTTTTCTGGCACGACTTCGTGTTATTCTGGTTTTTCTCTCTTTAAAGTCACTGGCTATCCACCCTCGGGCTGGCCAGCTCTGAGATGACTGACTTACCCTGCTATGGCTGTGTTCCCTGGAAAATTCCAAGAACTGCTCTAAGCTTCAGCGTCCCCTTTACCTCCGTAGACTGCGCGAGAAACACGAATGACCGCTTTACGAATTTCTAAGTCCAAGGTAAGGTCAAGGTCGCCCACTGTGGAGCCCGGCACTGTTACTGTGTTCAGTCAGTCCTTAGCTTGAAGACCCCAGCTGCCTGGGAGCATCCAGAGCTAAGCACCTCGACACCAGCATGTCATACTCTGTCCCCTCACTAGGGCCCCAGTCTGGATCCAAGGAAGAGGAAAACGTCATCCCTTGAAGCCAAAGACTTGACGCCTTCACGCTTCTTGAGGACAGCAGATTCTGAGGGTGAGTATAGACTAGCTCTTCTCCTGCGGTCCTGCCTCGTTCCCACATCTGCTCCTAACCCCTTACAGAGAGGGCCATGCTGTCATTTTGGAAGGTTGGTCTTGCCTTCTGTTCAACATAGTATTTAAGCATTGACTTTAAGTAAGATGATAAAACTGAAGAGTTGCAACTCCTGCATTAAAAGAAAATGCCTTTCTCCTGCCCTGCTTAAACCCAGGAATAAAAACAGACTTGACGGACAACTACTTGATTGTTCCGGGGTTGGGGGGAGAGAACATGTAACAGTCCTCACCGTACTGAGTACTTCAGACAGGGTTTTAAGCATCCAACTGTCTTTATTTGCAAGGCATCAAATATTTTCATATTTCACAAATGGGGCTGTTGGGCAACGCTCGGTGAACGGAGGCTAATGCAACTATTTTTAGTATGGTAATTGTAATTAAAGCGCAGTAGAAGAATAATTCTGCCCCGGCATGTCTGAGATCTCCCTTTCATTTCCTCAAAACAATGCTTTCTATGTCTGGCTGCAGAGACTCGTAGCTTGTTTTCCTTCTGGTGAAAAATGGGCAACACTTGACATTCTTTCTAAGCCAAGAGGAGAGTGTGTGTGGAGCTGTGGCTTGGGCTAGACTACAGAGCCTCTCTCTCCTCATTGTTCTCGTTTACTTGGTTGAAATCTCTTTACCATGTCTAGTGTTGGATGGCTGTGGACTGAACGGGCACACTTGGTCTGCTGTCTGTCTATTATCTATCTATGCCGTTTGCTAGCTCAGTTTTGAAATTGAGGACGGTTGGGTATTGCCGTTTAAGAAGAGCCAAGGTGGGGCTGGAGAAACAGCTCAGCAGTTAAGAGCACTTGCTGCTCTGGCAGAGGCTATGAGCTCAGTTCCCAGCGCTTCCATCAGGCAACTCACAACTGCTTGTAATCTTAGTCCCCTGGGGTCTGATGTCCTCTTCTCACCACCAATTTTACCTGCACACATGTACATCTAATCACACACATATACACATGATTTTAAAATGAAATTGTGTTTAAGGTGTTACTAATTCCTACTCATAAAAGTATTTCATTCCTACTTATTTTATTCCTACCATGTCCTGTGAATATTATTCCTACTTACTTTCCTTCTACAAGCAAACAGACAAAATGGCAGCCTAAAAGAATGTTCTTTCCTTATTAGAACATGTTTTTAAGCTTCCAAAATGGCAGGTTACTGACGGTTGTTTGCAGTGTGTCGCATTCGCAAGTTATAGAGAATCACGATGGAAAACAGGATCTAAAGTTGGGCACAGAGGACCACTGGAGCAGCTGGGCAGGAGGACTGTGTGTTTGAGACCAGCCCAGGAGACACAGCAAGACCATGCCTCAAACTCAACAAGAGAAAAGTCCAGAAAGAGACAGAGAGACAGACATTTTCAAGGCCAACCACATGGTGAGTTTGGGGCCAACCTGGAATACCTGGAGACAAGGGGGGAGGGAGAAAAGAGAGAGAGGGCCTGGGAAGATGGCTCAGTGGTGTAGGGATGCTTGCTCTGCAAGAATGAGGACTTGAGTTCAAGTGGCCAATACTCACATAAAAAGCATAGCATGGCTGTACCTGACTACAAGCCAAGCATTGATGGGCAGACACAGGCGGAGCCCCAGAGCTTGCTGGCTGGCACCTGAGCCAAAACTGTGAGCTCCTGGTTCAATGAGAGACAATTTCTCAAGGTAATAAGGCAGAGAATGATGGGAGGGAACACTCAACATCTGGTCTCTGCACCTATATGCTTGAACACATACACTACATGTACATGTGCACAAGCACACACGTGTGCATGCATACACACACACGCACACACACCAAAAATAGAATAGGGGCTGGAGAGATGACTCAGCTGTTAAGAACACAGAGTCTTCCAGAGAACCCAAGGTCAATAACTAGCACCCACAACAGGTGTCTCTCAACCACTGTAACTCTGGTTCCTGGGGATCTGACACCTCTAACCTCCACAGGCACCCCACACTTATGGACACATGCCCCTCCCCCTCCCACATATATACAAACACAAGCAATGGGAAAAGGAATCTGGTTTGAAACTGAAGTCATGGTCTTTTGAAAACGTAGGCAAACATTCCACTGCATTACTTAGGATGCAAGGAGGAAAAGGAGTTGCCAGGGTAATACACCGTGGTTCTTTCACTTGCTTACTTTCTAACTCTGCCCCTAACTGCAATACAGAAGCTTTTACCCTCAGCTAGAAGCTTCCGAGTCCAAGTCCCCAGAGCTCAGCTTGAGAAGAGATCTGAAGATTAAACCTCCTTAAAAATCAGTCCACCCAGATCTCGCAGAAGGCCAGGGAACAGCACATCATTCACCCCAGAGGGCTTCCTGCTTGTTGCTATTGTTATTATTATTATTATTACATTAGTAATTTTTGCTTCAGCACATTTGACGCTGTAGTTTTCATGCTCAGCATTAATAACGACTTTGCTGTGCTTTGAAATTTGCTGTCATCCTGTTTCCTGTGTGTTCCTGTTTTTGAGACCAAATCAGCAAACTACAAGTCATGCCTGCTCTGTCCTGCCCCGGTCATTAGAACTTGATTTATTAATAGTCCTCCCCCCTCACACAAGGGTGTTGCCTGTTTTAAAATATTTGTCCTTTAAAACAGCTTCGATTTTAAAATAGAAACAATGTGTGTGAGCTTTGAAAGAAAGCACTTGGAATTTTTGAAGGGAGAAGAAAGAGAGATGGAATACTCGGGACCCCACCCCAGCGGCACCACCCACGGAATTGGAGAGCAGAGACAGCTGTCTCGAGAAGAGTACCTGGTGGCACCCGCCTGGAATGTCAGCCCCTGAGAGGCAGAAGCAGGTCTATAATGTCTAGGCCAGCAAAGTCCCTAAGTCAAACCTTGTCTCAAGCGAACAAACAAGTAACAAGGACAACAGAAACAAAACAATGAAAATCATTTCTTCAAAAGCATACCTGCTACTCTGCAATTTAAATCTGGTAAACACTGGCAGCAGGACTGGAAACAATTGTTAACTGGATACATTCATTAAGGAGGTTGATGCTGACTTTCACTTTATCTTTCAGCATGATTCTTAAAAAAAAAAAAAAAGAAAGGAAGGAAGGAAGGAAGAAAGGAAAGAAAGAAAGAAAGAAAGAAAGAAAGAAAGAAAGAAAGAAAGAAAGAAAGAAAATGTGTCTGTCATTGTGGTCTCATGTTATGGACTATGAAACCCTTCCTTATCCTTAGGTACCCATTTTCCTGAAAAGAGTGTTTTAAAAGCCAGCAGAGAACCGCTAATCGGATGGCTTTTTCTTAGTGCCCAGTCTCCTTGACTTGGGAGCAGCAGTGAACTTAATGTTAGTGATATAACCATCAAAATTAATTTGACGTGTATTAAGTGATCAGCAAACAAGATTTGCTGCTTAGTCATAGACCATAAATATTAAACAAGCATTGTAAATGGCTTTAATTGATGGTGTTTAACTTCCCCAGCCCAATCGATTTCTATTTCCCAATTCTTCTTTTTCCTTTATTTCATTTCACTTAACATTTTTCTAGTGTTGGGTATAATGTTAAATGTTTTATACTTATAATTTCATTTAATCCTCACGTACGTGTGAAGATTGTTCTTGAACTGGAGGTATGACTTTGTGGTAGAGTGTTTGAATAGCTATGTGTAAATTTGGTCCTCAGCTCTGAAAATGAGAAGAAATCTATTGTCATCTTCCATTTATTGTGATAGGGAACCTATTAACTCCAACTCCGGGGATTCAACGCCCTCTTCGGGCCTCTGTCGGTACTGCACACACCTGGCACACATTTTTGCATGCAAACACTCCTACTTATTTTAAAAGGTACATTGTATGTCTTAGTATTTATTCCACACAATGCAGAGAAATTATAGGAGTGATTTATCCAAGATTACATGGCTAATGATGAACAGAGAGCACGGCTACTCTTCTTTGTCAGACAATAAATCACTTGCTTCCAATCAGACACACAGCATCAATTTTAATAGTTCTTCCCTGCACCACATATTTTAATATTCACTAAGCACACTCACTTATCCAATCAGTTATTCTGGCAGTCAATAAACATTTAAGTCTTAAGTGAGACAGAGTACAGACCTACTGATAAACGAATTCATGGCCCAGTGGGGAATATGGGTCAATACATGCACTAACAGTCCAGGGAGGTAGCGATCATAATAAAGAAATGCATGAAGCAGGGAGAAAAAATAGGAGAACTCAGTCTGCAAAAGAGAAAGAAGAACCACTTTGATGGGGATCAGATTTGAAGGAAAGGAGAGAAGAGATGAATTGAGATCCTGAGCCCCAGCACGTGAGGTCGGGTCTGCTCCCCACATGTTCACATGTGTTTCCACTCAGTATCTGGATTTGGCACTGTTTAGGGAGGTTTTGGAACATTGGAAGGTGGGGCCTAGCTGGAGGAACTGGGTTGCTGGGCAGCATGCCTGGTTTTATAGGCCCACAGCCATGTCTAGTTTCCTCCCTGTCTGATACGATAGTGTGTGAGCAAGCCTCATCTGCCAAACTGTAAGCCACTCCCACCACAAGGTCTTCCTTACCATGATGGACTGTGTTCCACCAAACCATGAGCCAAAATAAGCCCTTTCTCCTTTAAGTTGCTTCCTTGGAGAGATAACTAGCGCATCACTAAGCCTCCAGACCCCTCTATCCTTCCAACCTCTGCAGTTGATGAACTAAAATAATCCTGGCACTTTCCCCATTCAAAAAGGGCAGCACATCTTAGGGCAAAGAGGTGCAGCTTCTCCTAATTCTTTGCTCTATTCATACTCTACCTCTAATGCAAGCACTGGAGATGTGGAGGCTGGAGGATCAACAGTTATAGGCTAGCCTGAAGACAGAAACATTGCCTTCACATCCTTTTTAGTTGCTGTGATAAGAACATCTTACAAAACCAACGTAACTGTGAAAGGGCTTATTTTAGTGCAAGGCCAGGTACCGTCTATCAAGGTAGGGAAGTTAAAAAGGGCTATAGGAGCTTGGAGCAGCCGGTCACATTCCATCCACAAACTGGAAACAGAGAGGGAGGAATGCTTGCTTGCTTGCTTGCTTGCTTGCTTGCTTGCACTCAGTTCAATTTATCCACTTTGTATGGTTCAGAATCTCCTGCCCAGGAAATAGGTCCACAGTTAAGATAGGTTTTTCCACATCAATTGACGGCCTTTATATAATCTCTCAAAACATTCTCAGAGACTAATTTTAATCTAGGTAATCCTTCCCAGGAGGGTCTACATTCTGACAAGTTGACAGCACTCTCAAAGAGATACTTTCTCAGAAGGCAAACACAACCAAACGAAAATCAACAGAATAAACAAAAATAACAAGACTCTCTCCCTTTTTTCCTCTGATAATAGGCTCAGCTGATTCTCTAAGTATCAGCCTTGAACCATAAAGTAACCCTCCTGGGAACTTGGAAGTGGAAGTTTCTAGATCCCACCTCACATTTGCAGAGTCAGAAACCGTGAGTGTGGTTAACTGTATGTTTCAAATGTGTGCTCTGAGGAATTCTGACCCCACTTGAGTCCAGGAGCTCCTCCTATAAACTAGCCCCTGACAACAGTACAGAGGGAGGCTTGGAAGCAGGATGTGTGTTCTGAGCCCCACTCTCCACAGCTCTCCCAGGATCAACTCAGTGAGTGTTCGACACATAGTTGCAGAAATAGCTTACCCACTAGGCTACCTTATCTCCAATAGCCAGCTCAGCCTATACAGGAAAGGCTTCCACTGTTGGGGAGGAAAAGATTGACAGATTCTTCCACACCACATCAGAGGCTAGAAGGGCTTTGGGTCTTTTCAGGGCCTGGGTAGGACCCAGATGTCTACAGGTCCTCCCTAATTTATGAAACATATTCAGGACTGAGATGGTTCAAAGCTGTTATTTTATATGCGTAAACTAATCTTTGCTACGCAGATTATGTTTTGAGACAAGACCTCACTATGTACCCTTGGTTGGCCTGGAACTTACTGTGTAGACCAGGCTAGCCTAGATCTCACAGAGACCTACCTGCATCTGCCTTCCTAATGCTGGATTTAAAGCATGTGTTAGCAAGCCTGGCCAAATGGGTATTTTTTTAAAACCATTTATTTATTTTTATTCTCTCTTTCTCTCTCTCTCTCTCTCTCTCTCTCTCTCTCTCTCTCTCTCTCTCTCTCTCTGTGTGTGTGTGTGTGTGCAAATCCTACATATGTGCTGTGCCTGCAGAAGCCAGAAGAAGACATCCAACCCCTTGAATTGGAATTACAGATGGAAATGAACTGCCATGTGGGTGCTGAGAATCAAACCCAGTTAGAGAGCTGGGTTAAGAAGAGCAATGACTTAACCACTGAGCCAACTCTTCACCCCTACTAAATAAACTCTAATAGTTGAGATAATACGTTTTTATGGAAATAGTGAAGGGATAAATTACAAATGCATTTTACATGTATTTAGTAAGTTCTACACACCGCTGTCCTTAGAAGAGCAAATGTCCCTCCTCTGGTTTCCAGTAAGAATAGGAAGGATGGGAATGAGTGTCTGGGGAAGGCGAGAAGCAGCATTCATCAAACACAGTATGCCACAGTCTTTTCAGAGGTGTCCTAGAAACTTCACTGTACTGACTGGTTTTGTGTCAACTTGACACAAGCTGGAGTTATCACAGAGAAAGGAGCCCCAGTTGAGGAAATGACTCCATGAGATGCAGTTGGAAGGCATTTTCTCAACTAGTGATCAAGGTGGGGAGGGCCCAGCCCATTGTGGGTGGTGACATTGCTGAGCTGGTAGTTCTGAGTTCTATAAGAAAGCAGGCCGAGCAAGGCAGGGAAAGCAAGCCAGTAAGTAACATCCCTCCATGGCCTCTGCATCAGCTCCTGCTTCCTGACATGCTTGGGTTCCAGTCCTGACTTCCTTTGGTGATAAACACCAATGTGGAAGTGTAAGCCGAATAAACCCTTTCCTCCCCAACTTGCTTCTTGGTCATGATGCTTGTGCAGGAATAGAAACCCTGACTAGGACACTCACGGTGACCTGAGAGGCAATGCTGTCATTCTAGCGTGCAAGGGAAACTAGTCCCAGAGTCATGTGGCAGGTAAGCACCTTGCACTCAGGACCCTCTGGCTCCAACACTTTTTTTCTCTGCTCAGCACCAGCCTGGAACCCCAGAGGCGTCAGGAAGGGTCAGTGCAAGTGGAAAAAACCTGAGGAGGAGAGAAGCTCCATTAACTTCACAGCTCTGCACGCATTCTCACTGTCACATCTACACATTTCTTCATTAATCTTAATTGGCGGGGCGCTGTGCTAAGTGGCCTCTGTCACCTGCCAGCAGTGTTTTGAGGCATGCAGTGCCACCGCTCAGTCTGTTGCTTGGAACCCTCTTGTCCTTTGGCTCTAATGGTGGTGTAGTGTCCCGACACCATCATGCTGAATGTGCATTTTATCCCAGGACGAGTCCACCCTTCCTGTTTGTTTCCCCCGTCCTATCTTGCTTCCTTTCCTTTGTCCATCCCTCCTTCCTCCTTGCCATGGGTTACTTGTTGAATACTTAGAATATGCTGCTGACCCTTGCCTTCCTGGAAAGTTCAGTCCAGTAGGGTAGTGGGGTGGGGAGGAGAGCGCCAGATGCACTAGTGAGCAAGCAGATACACTAGTTAGCACATCTGTCTAATGCCAGGAAGTACAAACCCAGCTGTGCTGTTTTTCTCCTGATATTACCAAATATTTGAAAAGCAGGTTAAGGAGAGAAGAAGTTCTTTTGCCTCATGGTTTGAGACACAGCCCCATGTGGAAAGGAAGGCACCGCACATCGATATGAGGCAGCCAGAGCCTGAGACTGGGACTCCTGTCTCCTCCCAACTCAGTGGGACTCAAAGCAGAACTGGACTATAAGCCCCAAGGACTCCCCTGCCCCGTGGCTCACGTTCTCCAGCGAGGCCCCATCTTCCAAGCAGCACCATCAGCTGGGGACCAAGGGTTCAAATTTATAAGGCTTTAGGGAAGTGGTTTGAAACATGGGTCATAATCCCTTTGTGTGTGTGTGTGTGTGTGTGTGTGTGTGTGTTGAGAGAGAGAGAGAGAGACTTGTGATGATTGGATATACCAGTGGCATGGGGTGGGGGTTGGGAAAAGGCCGTGCAAAGCTATGCAGGTGGACAAGGCTTGCACAGTTGGTGGGAAAGTGGAAGGACCAGTAGAGAACCAGGCAGGGAAATGGTAAGGGACCCAGAGGGCATGGGAGGAGTCTGACTTCATACAGAGTGTTCTGGAGACCTTCAGAAAGACCCAGTGAGGTGTGTCTGTGATTTCTGCTGTTACAGAAAGTATGGAGAACCTAGAGATCTCCTCAGTGCTTTCCAGAGAGCAGATTGGAGAGACACACAAGAGGCAAATGAATTCACCATCATTTGCCAGTATCTCCCTGATGGACTGCCTTCCTCATCAGCACCAGTATTTTTCCTTTTCGTCAAAAGAATGAAGGTTCCAGCCCAAATCACTCTTCCACAGTGTATCTCAGAGGAATCTCGGGCATCGGGAAAGGGCAGTGAGTGTCAGTGACATGAGACAAGGCTTCCCAGGGGCAGTTGTGAGCAAAGCTTGGGAGCACTCTGTTGTCACCTCTCTGTCACAGGGAAGGAAAGAGAAATGAACGGACTTGCCCAAAGTCATGCAACTGCAAGGAAGCAATCCCCAAATAAGAGGCAATTTATACCAATAAGCACCAACAGTTATGGTTTACACCAATAAGCACCAACAGTTATGGCAGCTTCTTCTCCTCTGACCACAAATCCATTGTGCAAAATTAAAACTGTACAAAATTATGTCAGACAGGTGATGACCATTCCCTATTATTTGGCCCCTGGAGTTCTCTGTAGTTTCTTGGTCCACAAAGCAGCCAGTTGGTCCTCTCTGAAGTTCACTCAGAATCAGGGCGATGGGGCCACTTTCTTCTATCACACTCTAGGAAGTTGGTGCTGGCTTCAAAGGGAGCCACACCCATTGGGAGGGGACACATCACCATTGCTCAGAAAGCAAGGGGACAAAACCCCACCCGTGCCAATAATAACAAACCCAGTAAGAGGAGGACCAACCCCCTCCCCCAGCAACTCAGCAAAGGAGACAGATCTGCTTCTTCAGTACCTCTGTCGTGGCTCACAGAGTGTCATCAGATGGTCTCAGAGGCACAGCCCATCCCAGCAGAATGGAATGCAGGTGTCCTTTTATAATTTCAAATAAAAACAGAGGAGGCACTAATGTTTTTCTAAACCCTATAGCACAAAAGGTGGCATTCCAGGCCAGCTAGTCCACCCTCCCGGTCAAAACTCATTAGCCTTCTGGGTGAACTAGCTTGTCTTTTTTTAGGACCGGAAATCGAATGGGAAGGCTCCCCTCCTGTTCCAGGCGTGCCGGAGGAATTACTCATGCCCCTTAACCTATGACTCACACAGGAGTCTAGGAGAGTGTTTCCAAAACAGGCCGACAATTAGATAAACAAAGCAACTGATGTGTGACAGATAGGCGGCCCAATCTGAGTGGGCGGAGGTCAGTAGGCCTAGGTAGGATGCGCTTTCTCAGAGCAGGCGCTGGACTGAAGACAGCGGCAGGCCTGAGAAGTTTGGACAGTCCCTGGAAGTGGATTTTCACACTTGTCTTCAGAGTTGTGAGGGGTTCAGTTTCACTGACTTTGTGAGTGAGTGGGGTTATGGCATCTTTCTCCCCAAAAGCCTCTAGAGACTGGTCCGCCATCCCACACCGTGCTAGCTCTGGTCGTTCCGGAGTTCTGACGTCTGGGGAACTCTGGGCCTGTTCCCGGGGTCCGTGTTAGCCACTGTTGATCTGTGGGTAGAAGAATGGCTTCTGAATGACGGAGGCTTTTCCCCAAACTTAAGTATGAAGTCGGCGAGAAAGCGCAGCTTAGGAAATAGCTCGGTTGGGAGTGGATGGTCTCCAGGGCAGGTGAGAGGTCAGCTTTCTGTGGCCTCTCTGGAATGGGCCCGCTGCTTCCTGGAAACATTGGTGGTTCCAGGATCTGTATCGTTCATATTCTGCATCACGATGTCCCTTCAACCTGCAGTGATATCCCACGGACCTAGAACACTGCTCTCCTGCCCAGGCAGGGTCATTCTTCTTTTGCATGTTCCTCTCGTCACTGGGTTCATGAGCTCTGTCAGCCTTTCTGACAGCCAGTACTTGCCTTGTGCTGGACTAGTCTGTACGATCTGCCTTAGGGCAGGGGAGCGTGATGCTTCTCCTGGAAGGAGCTGTGGTTTCTCCATATTGGACTTGGGAAATGCTTACGGTGTTGAATGGCATGAGGGAGGGTCTGCTCTGTCCTATTCAGAGTTGGTAAAAGTTTAAGGGAATTGAGACAGGGCAGTCTGGGTGCCAATCTCTTTTGTACCGCTGTGGCTTTCAGGAATGCTCAGTGTACATCACAAAGACTTATTTCATTTTAAGAGGGTAACAGTCTTGGGGTGCATCAATATTTGCGTTTAAACTCAGAATAGAGTCTTCCTCCTTCCCTCCCTCTCTCTCTGCTTAGGGTAGTACTGAGTGTGTGATAATGTTAAGTAGCACCAGTTACAGCAAGCAAGCCCATTAGCTAGCAGGCATGTACAGGAGGTGGCCCCCAGGTCCCCTGCAGGGCTAGGTGGTCTATAGAGAGCCGTTAAGGGCCATTTCAAGCAGCATCCTTAAAAACAGCTACACTCTTTTAAGCCCTATAGCGTGCTCCTCTCTCTGTCTTGAAAGCCTCTGTGCTTCACTCTAACTCCTCATCAAGTTGGCACTCTGTCATCCTTCAAGCTGCAGCATAAACACAACAGTCCAGAGACACCGTCTGGACAAGCCTCGCATGGTGTACACCTCAGCGCTGGAAGTGTGGTCTTCAACACCCTTGCCAATGACTTAACGTAAGTTACCACTTCAGTTTGCCTCTCCCATAACCCTGAAAACAGTGAAAGGATCAGGACTCACCTGGGGTTTGTTTTGCACTGTGAAGTTTAAATTTTACTTTTTTTAGAATTATGTGTGTGTGTGTGTGTGTGTGTGTGTGTGTGTGTGAGCACATGCATGCATGTGTGTCCGTGCACATGCAAATACCTTGAGATGGTGGAAGAGAACATCTGATCTCTTAGAACTAGCGTTACATGTGAGTCACCCGAATGAAACCTGAGTTCTCTGCAAGAGCAGCTTAGCCCTTATAAATATACAAAATCTTGTGTGTACAAAAATATGTGTTCATGTGTATGGAACAGTACACATGTGGAAGTCAAAGTTCCATCTTGTGTGAGACAGGGCCTCTCTTGGTTTTCACCTATACATGCACCAGGCCAGCTGACCTACAAACCCTGGATGATTCATTTATCATCACCTCCCATCTTACAACAGCATTGCTCAGATTGTGCATGCATGCCGCAACACCCAGTTCTGGATATCTGAGCTCAGGTCCTCTCGTTTGATCAGCAAGTGCTTTACCTGCTGAACTATCTTCCTAACCCATGAATGAATGTACTCTTTTAAATCAGCATTCTTTATAGAGAATGGGGGAATTGAATTTTATCAAGTTGAGGACTTTTCTTGCCTCAATGGTGCCCACATGCCATTATGCATTTTTATAGATGCTGAGAGGTGTTCTGAGCTTCCTTCCAAGTGGCCATTAGGGCCACTCTAGGCCTGGGATTGCCATCTACTCTCATCTTCATTTAGCACCTTCTGGTCTACCTTGCAACCCCTTTTTATTCACGTTTCTTCCCTGACACTTTCTCCAGACTATTAACTTCTGGGATCCTAAAAGTACTTGAATTTTCTTTCACATTCTCTAGGATGTGTGTGTGTGTGTGTGTGTGTGTGTGTGTATTTTAAAGAAGAGAAGATGCTCTAGGAAACTGAAGCACACATCCCAGAGACATGCAAGGAAGAAGCGTAATCTCTCTTCCCACCTTCAGAGCACTAACCAGGAGCTCTTCTGCACATCTTCAAACATACACCAAACCTTTGCTTTTAAATTAATGAGAGTCATATACTCTCAAAAAGTAAATAAAAGAACTAGCCCAATCAAGGACATGTGACAATGCTGTAGAATAACTCATTTTCCAATTACTTGCTTTTCTTTTGAAACTTTAAATTTTGCTTGTTCAAATAATTTAGATATTTGTTCTGTGACAGGACCTTACTATGTAGCTCTGGCTGTCCTAAAACTCTCCCTGTAGACAAGGCTGACTTCGAACTCACAGAGACCCACCTGCCTCTGCCTTCCAAAGGTTGGGATTAAAGGTGTGTGCGTCATGCCCTGCCTTATTGATTTGTGTTTGAAAATTATTAATACATTTATTTACTTATTTGTATATGTGTCTGTACATATGCACGTTTGTACAAGCCACAGTGCACATCTGGAAGACAGAAAATAGCTGGTGGGAGTCAGTTCTCCTTCTGTTGAGTGGGTCTTAGAGACCAAATGCAGGTTGTCAGATTTGGTGGCAAGTGTCTTTACCCACTGAGCCATATCACTGGTCCTGCTTTCATTTTTGAGACAGTCTCAGTCAATAGCCCAGGATGACCTTATGTAGCCCAAGAGGGTTTTCTAGTTGCAGTGATCTTCCTGCCCCAGCCTCCCAGTGCTGGGATTACAGGCTGGGTCACTATGGCCAGCTACAACTTTAATTTCCTACTGGCTAATTACTGGTCTGCTAAAGCACATGTACCACGGCTTGAAATTTTTTTTTCCGAATGGCTATTTGGGTAGCTCTTATTTTTTTTAGAATTTCACATAAATTGCCTTGGTTACTTGGTGGTTACTTCTCTGGGAAAGCTTGCTAACTGTGGAGTCAGTGGATCAAATGGTTGCTGTCTGGTATTTTGATAGCTTCAGTCTAATTGTCTTCTAAAAAAGTGAGCTCATTACACTCCCACCCACAGTGCTTAGGAGCATCTAAAGCTATAATAGGGTGTTATCCCTGAATTTAATTTTTCTTATCTAATTGGTCAAAAGCTTTTATGTTACTAGGCATGGTGATATCACCCAGTATTCTGATGGAAAAGCATGAGAACCTTGAATTTCTTCTTCTTCTTCTTCTTCTTCTTCTTCTTCTTCTTCTTCTTCTTCTTCTTCTTCTTCTTCTTCTTCTTCTTCTTCTTCTTCTTCTTCTTTTTCTTTAATATAGAATAGAGTTCATTCAGGGCATGGGGAGGGGAGTTAAGAGGGTAGTAGGGGCAGAGAAAGGGAGAGAAAAGAGGAGTAG
This sequence comes from Micromys minutus, assembly GCF_963924665.1. NCBI lineage: Eukaryota > Metazoa > Chordata > Mammalia > Rodentia > Muridae > Micromys > Micromys minutus. Next base: position 83,354,272 of record NC_137971.1, read on the forward strand.
AGAAGTAGAGACCAATCATGAGCACGTGGAGGGGAGGGTGAGGAAATGGGGAAAGGAGGGACAAAGGGGGTAAGGGCAAGAGAAAAGATAGCAAGAGAGAAAGAGACCAAGGAACCCTGAATTTCAAAGCTGCTTGGTGTTCCCTTCCCTCTCCCCTTTTCTCCTCTCCCCTTCCTTCTCCTCCCTCCCCTTCCTTCTCCTCCCTCCCCTCGTTTTCCTCCCCATTCCTTACCTTTTCCTCCCCTCCCTTCTTCTTCCTGCCCTCCCTTCCTTTCAGATGTCTCATATAAACAAGCTGCCTCTAACTCTGTAGCTGAGGTTGACCTTGAACTCCTGATCTTCCTATTTGTTTATGAATAACTAGTTTTTAGTTTGGCTGCTTTCCCCTCGATTTACAAAAATGTGAAGCCTTCCATTCTAAGAACCACTGAGAAAAGGGACTTTTGTTACCATGCCAACATTTTCCTCTCTTAATCTTCCTGCCAAATCTCTTAATGGAGTGGTCCACACTGGCAGATGCTCATCATCTCTCTTTCTCCTTTACCATTGGCTTTCAGGTCTCAGTACCTCCTCTCTCTCTCTCTCTCTCTCTCTCTCTCTCTCTCGACTACATTCAAGTGAATTCCTGTTGTGTGACAAAACTTTGCCTGGGGAGGTACAACACACACACTCACCCCAGACAGGAAACATACAACAGACCAAATTATGGATACCATCAAAGTCCAAGTTGGTGAACCAGTGTGCTTTATTGGGGACACTTAACAAAAGCAGAAACGACTTTAAGACTGCTGCATCACCAGAGCCCACCCAGTGTGGGTGACAGCCCACAAGGCCGGGAACCTGGAGCATACTACACAGCCTTTCGGCAGCTCAGCTTGTGTCCTTTCCAAGAGACTCAGTTGGTCTAAGCTGTAGGGTAAAAAGCCCGAGCTCAGTTCTAGGACTTGAAATTCTATCAATCCTGTAGCTTTCTTCAGATTCAGGACCTGAAATCCGACCAGTTCCCACCCTGAAAAACTCTGTTCCCAGGAAGCCCGAAATAAGCCTTCTCTGTTGCTTCTCTCCAAAGTAGATGTGGCCACGCCCTTGTGTTTTTTCCCAATAAACCTGTGTTATGCAATGTGGCATTCCTTAGATCCCAAATGCCAGGCCACCTTTCTGCTCAGATCTGTAACACATAAATTTCTGGTAGTTAGTCTAACGTCAAGAATCCTTCAATATGAGGGGTCTTTCAGGTTTTGTGTTTTTTCTTTTGTTTTTGTGTTTTTGTTTTTGCTTACTCTGCCAGGGAGGAGCCTAGTGAATCTGGTCAGTTTCAGAAATTTTCTGAAGCTCTTTTTAAGTTTTTGCCTTTCTGCTTAAAGAGTTTCTCTGCAGGATGAAAATATTTAAATCTTAGAGGAAATTCTTTTTATGACAATTCCTAAGGCCCCATCATTTCAGCCTATAGATTCCATGTTGTTCCCCTATCTACAGTGTGCCACACCCAGCTGTATGACTGGGGAGTGGCCAGCAGCACCCTTGTGCTTGGGACACTGCCTTGCCTCTGAGTCACCCTGCATGTTGTATCTTCTTTGCTACTACTTTACTTCATTCACTCAAGTGTTCACTGAGTATCTACCCTGTACCAGAAGGCTGTCAAATGCTGGCAATACCATGGTATACTACACAGGCACTGTTACCTGCCCCCTGGGCCCTGAGCTTATAGACATCAATATATATGCATATATATTTGCACAGACATCAATATATATGCAATGATAGCCGTGTGCATTCTATCAACTACCTGCTGTGTATTATTTCATGTTTACAGATCTGCACAAGCTGTTAACAGAGAGGAAGATGGGCGGGGAAGTCAAGACAAGGAAGGACAGTTTGAAGAAGTAAGAGTCAAACCGAGATCTGCAAGATCAATCTGTGTTAGCTGGATGTGAAGGGAGAAACCCTGAATTTCCTTGTGACCAAGGAAATGAAAGCATACAGTATAGCAGGAGAACTGGGAATTGAGGTGGGGGTGGAACATGTCAGAACCATGGGCAAACATGTAGGGTCTTCTGCAGGACTTGAAGGACTTGGGGATTTACTCCTAGAAATAGTGGAAGCTGTTTAAAACCACCCCCCCCCCCATCTGTTTCCTTATTTAGACATTCTTCATGATGGGGTCTTGGGTTCTTCTGGCTGCTCAATGTCATGACTTAGTAATTAATACCTCAATAGCGGGTTCCTTAATACTAAAGACCCCTGGATACTAGACCTTCTATAGCTACCTACTAGCTGTTGGGTAGCAAGCTGGCATCTCATATGCAAATACTGGAAACTGACCTTATGTTCCTTTACAAAATTAATCCTCTTCAGCCAGGTATGCTGGTGCATGACTATAATCCCAGCATTCTGAAGTACACAACAGAGAATTGGGAGTTCAAGGCCAGCCTGGGCTACAATGGGAGAATGAAGTCCACATGGGCGACATAGCAAGACTTTTTTCAAAAGGAAAAAAAAAAAAAAAAGATGGTTTCACTTGCATCATGTTTATCCAGACTAAAATTCTGCAATCCCCTTGATGTCTCCAACTAATCTAATTATCCATTTATTATTAAGATATATAAAGGACCAAATCCTGTGGAACTTCCATTCTGACAGAGCTGACCAAGAGTCAACACACTGATGCATTATAATGTCAATTAGCAACTGCTGAGTGCTATAAATGTAAAGGAAGCCCCTGCAAGGTGCTGCCTGCTTCCGTTAGGGTTGGTCTCTCTGAGGAGTTCTCTGTGAGGGCTGGAATGAAATGAAGGATGCCATATGTGAATATCCAAGGAGCCAGGACCCTGAGCAGGGGGATAGCAAGGTCCAGAGGGGCAGGGGCATACTCGAGGCACTGCAAAGAGTGGGGCAGCTGGAACACAGTGAGTGACAGGTCGGTGACATGAGACTGACTACAGACTGTGGGGTGTGAGCAACGGAGAGGCTTGGAGAGGAATTTTAAGTGTGTACTGAAGCCACCGGAGATTTTTCCTTTTCTTTCTTTTCTTTCCTAAGTCCTTCCTCTTCCTTCCCTCTGCCCCCTCTCCACTCTCTCTTTCTTTTCTAATAGAGTCTTTAGTCCAGGTTGACCCCTGAACTCTCTAAGTACTTGTGGATGGCACTGGACTTCTAATCTTCCTGCCTCAACCTCTCAAGTGCTGAGATTAGTGGAGTGCGCCACCACACCCAGTTTATATGACCAATCCAGGGCTTGTCAGCAGAGTGCGTGCTGGGTGAGCATTCTACCAACAAGCATCCCCAACCCGTAGGAGAACTTTGGTAAGAGAAGTGATCTGATAGCCAAGCCAAAAGACTCCATGGTTCTGTGTGAAGAAAAATAGACAGTTGAACGACCACCATGACTCCATTATTGCTTGCTCCCCATTCTCCAGGTCCTGGCTACCTGTTTGCCTCTGCATCCTCACAGGGGCTATGCTAAGCCCACCTCTCCTTCCCTCCCATATCTGAAACATTACTGAGGTCTCACCAATCGTCCTCCCACATCCTGCTGGGTTGACCTTCTGGTTGCATAAATTTGAGCTGTCTTGAGCAGGGAAGGTTGACCCATCTCCTCTGCTGCTCCCTACCTGTAGGAATTAAGCACATAGCTTCGGTCTTCCATGCAGGACCTCATCCTCATCTTGCACTCCCTCCCTGCACAAACCTCAAGCCAACGTCAAACTAGACTTCTTTGCGGTACTCATGCCCAGTTGACCAACAGCTCATACAGTGGATGCTTACCACCCCTGCTGTCTGTAAGGGCAGGACTTCCTGCACCTGTCCAGATCACCCTGGGCAGAGGAGCTTCCTTCTGATTTGGGACTCTTATACCTTCCCAGTTGCACTATTTCTGACCTAAGTTATAGCTCTTTATCATACAGGTCTTATCTTCCTCACCAAACTATAAGGTCAGGGTCCAAGCTCCATATATCTGTGCACTCTGACCCACAGTGCCTAGCCCAGGTTCACAGAGGACACAGAAAGCACTTGTTAAACGAGTGGATGTGTTCCAAGTCCTAAATCATCAAGGGTGAGCACCATGAGACAATATGCACTGGAAAGCCTATGCATTTGAGTGACCCATGGCGGCACTGTGAGAAGTCAGAAGAGAGGTCTGTAGCAGGTGGGTGGTCAGGTTAGAGCCACCAGCAGTGGGTGCTTCTAGGACATTTCTCACACCTTGGGCCCCAAGCAATTTGCAGGTATTGTCTCATTCTTGGTGACCTTGTGCTACTGGCACTAATATGAAACTCACCTACAGAAATGGAAAGTGAGCACAGGAAGGACAGTAAAACCTAGAAAGGCAGGGCTTGGCCCCCCACCTGTCTGCTGGGTCAGTCTTCCCCTGTGTTTAAGAAGAAAGAGAAGGTGCTCACCGCCTTCCCAAATGGCTTTGAAACGCCCATCCATGACCTGGGCGGGGTTAGTGTCTGGGTAGGAGAACGGCTGCCTGTGGACTTTGGCGGACGATTAAAAAGCATCTTGAGCCGATCGCGTACCCCTGGTTGGATGTATGGAAGGCACTGAATGCCGAGAACAGTAGTGAGATGTCCCCAGAGACTAGGATGTTGCAGGTTTATAGGCAGTGTTGGTACCCACCTCTCTTTTAAAAACCTTTATTTGGAAAGACTATGCACCAAGCACATAGATGAAGCTATCTGATTCTCTAGACACTCTCTTGCCCTCTAAGAACCAGAGACGCCACTGACAGAATGAGGGAAAGGTGGAAATAGAGCTGAGGGTTGAGAGTTTTAAAGGATGGCCGTCACTCACAGGTTGTGACACTGGAACCAAGCCTTGACAGGATGCAGAAGGAAGGAATGGGCAGTGGTCCCACTCTCTGTGATCTGGGATTGGTGGGAAGGTGTGGCTAAGAGAGTCACACTTGAGCTGGGTCACTGGGTGGACTCTAACCCCCTGAGACTCTGGGAGAGATGCTCACTGATCCCCAAACTCCCCATACCCCTGCATGGGCAGCAGTCTGTGAGGAGAAGGAGGAAGGGCAGTGTGGAAATGTACATCTGTTATCCCAGAACTCAGGAGGTAGAGTCAGGAGGAGGATGAGTTCAGGGACATCCTTGGCTACATAGAGAGCCTGAAGCCAGCTGAGCTCCATTAGACCGTTTGAAAAAAGTAAATGAACTTAAAAGAACATAAAGGTGGAAGGGCCCTAGTGTTCTGCTGCTCTAAGAACGGAAGAGACGTTTAAATGTCAAAGGAGAAAGTAAATGTTCTTCAGCTGCCTCAAATGCCATCCAGTGTGACGTGTGCATCTTAGAGGTTTTACCCTAAGAGTTTGTCCAATGGTAGGGACATCCTCCAAACCTGGTTGGGCATAACACAACCTCTTAGGGCCACACCCCTGGGAAGTAGAGAATCAGGATTTAAGCCTACACTTGTTTGAGGACAGAACTAGTTTTAGTGGGGGTTTGTTTGTTAAATTTTAGGGAGGGGTGGGTGAACCCAGGGCCTCACATACGAGGCAAGCACTCTGCCACTGAGCAGAGGACATAGGAAAGCACCTATGTGCTGTCCCCTCGCTGTCTGCCTTATTCCTCTGAAGTCACTCCCTGAACCTGGAGCCAGGCCGGCAATTAGCAAGGGCCCGAATTCCTCCTGCTCTACCCAGTATAGTGTGGGGTTATGGGAGCTTGTGAGTCCGTGGCAAGGTTTTCTATAAATGTTAAGGGTTCAAACCCAGGTCCTTATGTTTGTGCAGCAGGCGCTATTAACCCTATTATGCTTAAAACACGCTTCTCAGCTAGGCATGGTGGTTGACATTTGTAATCCCAGTATACAGGGCACTGAGGCAGGAGGATTGCTGCAAGTTCCTGGTCTTGCTTTGTTTATTTGGGGTTTGTTGTTGTTTTGCTTATCAATAGAATCCCACTTTGTAGCCCAGGTTGGCTTGACATCCTCTCTGCTGTCCAGGCTTGCCTGAAGCTTGCAGCAATCCTCCTGCCTCAGTACCCTGAATACTGAGATTACAAATGTAGAGCACCATGCCTGTCTGAGAACTGAGTTTTAACCATAAGTCTATTACGTTTGCAACTCCCTACTGAAGGCAACATGAGGATGCATATAAACTGACCCAGGGCAACGGTAAGCACTTCATTAAAACTGGATTCACAGTCATGGTAACTATCTTCACGGACAGCTCAACTAGGGCACAGAGAACAACACCATATTCCAGACAGAAGAGCACGGGCAACAGAAGACAAAGGTAGCCACTGCAGTGTGGATTGTGGTTCTGCCCTGCTCCCCAGCTATACCCAAACCTAGATCCACTGAGAGCCACCGCCTTCTTGGAAAACCATTATCACTCTTCCCTGTCCTGCTGCCTGCTATTCATAGATGGGGGAGTAGGAGGTGCAGGGACAGTTAATTTAATGTCAAGGTTCCACAGCATAGATTCCACTTAGTCATAGGTGGAAAAATGAAAGTAGCTGCCTTCCCCTAAGCTGGAGAAGTCCTCGCATCTTCACAGATTGCTCTGCAGAGACTCCAAGCTCACCACTCAAGAAGGATGCCATCTTTAAACAATTGTCTGGTTTCATCGAAAGCAACACTAAGTGTCTTCACAGACAGGGGTGTGGATCTGCCTAGCAATGATAAAGGCAGGAGGCACAACAGTACTCGGGACATGCCTGTATAGATTCTTTTCTAAAAATTAAATTTAAGTGTGTGTGTATGTGCATGTGTGCAGGTGCCCTTGAAGCCAGAGGTCATCAGATCCCTTCAAACAGGAGTGCAAGTAGTTATGTGCCTGATGTAGGTGCTGGGAATTGAACCTACGTCCTCTGTAAGAGCAGTGCACACTGAGCCATCTTTTCATTCCCTGCAGTGGATTTTTCAACGTGAAACTGACTTGTGTTGTTTTTTTTTTTTTTTTTTTTTTTTTTTTTTTCATTGAACAGCAATGAGAAAGACTTATGTAGGGAAGGGGTGCTTGAGTCAGATCTTGAAGTATAAACTGAAATTTGCAGGTGAAGAAAGGGAGAAGGTACGGGAATGGGAGGGAACAATGGTCCCAAGCATTTCTAGGACAATACATCGTCCCTGCAATGCTGATAGTGTCTGTGGGAGGAGTCCAAAGAGACCAGGCTGCAGTCTCAGGCTGAGTCAACTCACACAGGGGCTCTGTTTCTAGAAAGGCTTCTGAATAGTGGCGGTGGGCTGGGAGTTTACAGTAAAAGGACTTTGAATAAAAGGAATCCGTTAGCTATTCTTTTAAATCACTCTTCTAAAATACTTGACTGGGCCTGGGAGAGAGCTCAGCTAGCAGTCTGAGTCCCAGCACCTATGTAGACAGCCCAGCCAGGCATGGTGGAGCACACTCAGAATCCCAGCACTGGGAAAATAGAGACATGTGGGTCCCTGAAGCTTTCTGACTAGCCTGTCTAGGCTAATCAGTCCAAGTGTACCTATACACTTACACAGATACACAGACAGAGACAGACAGATAGACAGGCAGAGACAGACACACACACACATGCTACTTGACAGAACAACATATATCTTGCTAGTGGTTTCAGTCTGTCACAGCAGGGAGGGCATGGTGGAGGGGAGCTGTTCACACCATCATTGACAGAAAGGTGGGTAGGGAGATCGAGAAAGAAAAAAATAGAGAGCCCCCCTCCCTCCCTCCCTTATCTACCCCACCCCTGTGCATGTTGCAGGCTTCCAGGACAAGAGCTTAGACTTCTGATATCTGGGTCTCTGTCCAAGAAGTCTAGACAAGGAGCTGGCTTCACTGCCTTGGGTGTTCTGATGTGAAGAGACTAGTATAATTGGATACACACAGTTCTAGTGAATTTTTTTGTTTGTTTTTCAAGACAGTGTTTCTCTGTGAAACTCTGGCTGTTCTAGACCTCATTTTGTAGACCAGGCTGTCTCTGCCTCCCGAATACTGGGATTAAAGTCATGCGCCACTATTGCTTGGCTGTCAGTTCAACTTTACTTGGCTACACACCAGAGAAACTGATTCTAGTTCCCCTTCGTTTAATTACTGAGTGCCCATTAATAAGTGTGTGTGTGTGTGTGTGTGTGTGTGTGTGCCTGTGTGTATATGTCTATGTGTTTGTGTCTGTGCATGTGTGTGTGACTGTACATGTGTGTGTGTGTGTGTTTTACTCATAGAATGTGCCTGCATGAAGGTTTCACTGGCCAGTTAAATGTGCCCATGGCCTCTGTGGAGGATGATGAATCAGAGAACACGGCCTCAGGAAGAGAGTCTTGCCAGAAGGTTACTGAACTGTACCACACCCTACCAAATCAGTTTTTTTTTAAGCCATTAGCATAACATTTTGAATCTGGGGTTCAAGTTCTTGAAGTCACATCTTTTTGAGCTCACGGAGAGAGAAGAAGAGGAGTACACCTATAAAAGGAGCCATTACATCTTCCTGCTCCTCAGTTCTTCAGCACTGTGGTAAGCGTATTTCTCAGAATAGCTCAGGGGAAGAAGTATTTATTATTCTCGTATGAAATGGACTTTAAGATCTCTCTCCAGAGAATACAGTACAGATTCCACTATTTGATTAGTCAGAGAGGCGTGGTTCATATCAAGGAGACTTGGAAAACTCATCAATTAATCTAAACACTGATACCATCAGTTACAATAAACAAACCACGGAGGCCACAGGGTCAAAGTGTCTGCACTACCTTCCCTCCAGAGTCTAGCTCATTTACTTCCCTCGTAGCTCTTGAGCCTCCCCACCCCCATCCTTTCCCCTCGGTGTCCTTAGACTCTCTCTAGGAGAGGACATGACCCTGCACCGCTCAAGTTCTTCCCTGATCCTGTGTCTCCTGAGGGGACTCACTCCTCACTAGGAATCAAGGCTGCACTGGGCCCTAGACCACCTGAACTTTATCTCCTGACAGCCCCCTCCCCTGAAACAGCCCCCTCCCCTGAAACAGCCCCCTCCCCTGAAGACAGCCCCCTCCCCTGAAACAGCCTCTCCCCTGAAGACAGCCCCCTCCCCTGAAACAGCCTCTCCCCTGAAGACAGCCCCCTCCCCTGAAACAGCCCCCTCCCCTGAAGACAGCCCCCTCCCCTGAAACAGCCTCTCCCCTGAAGACAGCCCCCTCCCCTGAAACAGCCTCTCCCCTGAAGACAGCCCCCTCCCCTGAGACAGCCCCCTCCCCTGAAGACAGCCCCCTCCCCTGAAGACAGCCCCCTCCCCTGCTGACAGCTCCCTCCCCTGCTGACAGCCCCCTCCCCTGATATAGCCCCTTCCCCACTTTCTTCTTGGTCCTTGCTTATTACCCAGAAGGACAGACTGAACTATTTTCTCTTCCAACTGGTTTTCATCAGAGTCCAGCTCAAATATCATTCTCCCAAACACAGCACAGTTGCCACTGCCTCTGGAACGCTAACAACCTCCTCCCATATCCTTGGGTTTGAACGTCCAGATCCTAGTTCCTTCGAAGACCTTCTGTGCTTGGTGTGCTAACTTGCCACAGTTAAAACACACAAGTCAAAGGCTTTGCCTTGACGCTCCACTTTCTCTACTACATGTATAGAGTCATGGTAGGCAGGTCTGTATGTGCTGTGCTGTGTGTGTGTGTGTGTGTGTGCTTGTGTGTGTGTATGCTTGTGTGTGTGTGTGTGTGTGTGTGTGTGTGTGGTGTATCTTGTGTGTATGTATATGCTTGTGTGCATGTGTGCTTGTATGTGTGGTATGTCCATGTATGCTTGTATGTGCACGTGCACACACACACACGCATTAAGTTGAATGACACATGCAAGGGAGGGGAACTGTGTTCTTAGTCCTTAGAAAGGCAGAGTAAGCAATTGCAGCTTCGCAGCCAACGGACTGTCCAATGTCTCTTGCTCATGCAGGACTTCCTTGTGCTAGGGGCTGAGGATCTGACTTTTAGAGCCATACAAATTTTGCATTTATATTTCTTAAGAGTGTGTACTTTGGGTTGGAGAGATGGCTCAGTGGTTAAAAGTACTGTCTGGTGCTGCAGGGACCTAAGACCAGTTGCTAGAACTCATGCTGGGCAATCCACAACCACCTGTAGCTCAAGTTCTAAGAGGCCTCTCCTCTGGTCTTTAAAAATGCCTGCATTCACTTGCTATTCACACACACACACACACACACACACACACACACACACACACACACAAATCTTAAAAAGAGGATCCAGCCATGGTGACATATACCTTTAATTCCAGTTCTTGGGAGGCAGAGGCAGGCTGAGAGCTGAATCTCTAAAAATCAGAATGATGATGATGATGGTAGTGGTGGTGGTGGCGATAAAAATTTTAAAAAGAAATTTCTCTCTTACAAAACAAAACAAACAAACAAACAAACAAAAATCCCATGGGCTTTAAATGCAAGAGAAGGTTGACTCCCAGGTCTGCCTCTCTGGGTACCATGGACAAGATGCTTTATTTCATGTTTTCATCTATATTGGCGTAATGATGGCCCTTCATTGTAGAATTTTGTCTTGAGAATTAGTGATATGAGCCAACACTTAGCACAGCTTCGAAAGCATGATGAACATGGGATAAATGTCACCAATTATTGACATGCTCAGAGTCAAGGTGGTTTGAGGTGACATGTGGCCCAAGGGAGTTCTTAGGAAGAAAACTCCATTAAAAACAAACAAACAACAACAACAACAAAAAACTATGTACCACCTTCCGGAAGGTTCTCTATTCTTCGACAGCTATTAAGGATGAGTCTTTAATGATCGCAAGAAGACTGGGAAAAACAGATACGTGATGTTAACACTCGAGAAAGGGCTAGCCTAGCTAACGCTCTAGGGCTTGTGGGGCATTTAAGGCAGTGGCAAGCTTCCACACTCTGGAGAACACCCCATGAGCATCTCTGCAGAGCTGGCCTCCTCGTGTCCTCCTAGAGTTGCCTGGCTGGCTCTGCACGGGTAAGTCTGGGCTCAAGGTAGTCATGAGAACAGCGATGCTGCTATCTACATGGGCCACGAGCAGTTGTAACACAAGCAGAGAGGTGCTTTGGGAGACGACTTGACAACGCCCACGGGAGAGGGTCATAGTATGCCACAGCTTCTGCATAGCAAGCCTGATCACTACAACTGGATTAAGGCTTGTGGCCTGCCTGGAGTACCAGCACTGGCTATGCTGAACAGCAAGAAGCCTTCCACTTCCTTAGGAGACCACCACTGCCTCTCATGTCCAGCTAGGACAAGTAAGACACGTGGCGCCTGCTCAGAGAGTCATGCACGACTCTTGGTGCCTAAAACATCTACAAAGTCAGAGGCCACGTCCTTGGAAACCCCCAGAAGCTTCCATAATCATAGACATTATCTAATGGATCAAATATCTGGGCACCCTAGTTCAAAACTTGGTGGGGTGCACTAAAGTTTTAGGCACAGTCGAGTTGGCCGTCTTTAGCCAACAGGGTTTGAGGGTTTGTGACCTCGAGCTCTCTGCTGCATTATTTAGACCGTGTCTTCTCACCCTCCCCAAAGCTCAGTAGGGTCCAGCAGTATGTGGCAGATGAGCAGGGCTGCCTGGCTATCGCATGCCTGTTCTGCCCGTGTGCAGTACAGCTGAGATATTCGTGAAGCCCGGCCTCCTGGAGACCAGAACCTGTGGTTGGTTGTGAGCAGGGTGAGAGAAGCCAGTGGTTACCCACTTCAAGCAGCTGCCTGCCTGGAGGTCAGCTTATAACTAGGGAGTGCGGAGGCCAGGAATCTCGTTTCTTCCTTTCCTTTGATCTGAGTGAGACAGTGCTGTGTGAGACTGCGCAATCTCTAACTTCCCCAAAGCCCATTTATTTATCTGTTTATTTCTTACGAGAGAAGGAAAAGCTAAACTGGTTTATACTCTTTGTAGAAACAAATACACACAAAAATCTACTTGGAAGAAAAATTAGAATATGGCAGTCGGGCAGCTGGGTACCTATCTAGAACCCAGCACTTGGGAAGAGGAGTTAGTAAGACTGAGAATTCAAGTTCATTTAACTACACAGCAAGATAAAGGTCAGCCACTGCTACATAAGACCAGTCTCAAAATAAAAACAAAAGCAAAATCCCAAATAAATGGAGGAAGGAAGAGGAAAGAAAGAAGAAAGAAATGAAAGTAATTAAAAAGAGAGAGAGAAAGACAAAAGCCAGCCCGTGCTCTGGTAGGTCCTCTTTCACTGGCCACCGAGATTCTGGTTCATGTAGCCAAGTGTGATTTGCAACGAGACGTTTAATATAGCACCACTCCCTTTCCTGACTCACTAAAAATGAGATCATTTTAAACATCAGACAAAAGTAAGGAACTTCCAAACTAAGTTTGGCATTTGGCTATTCCGAACTAATGCTTGTGCGCACCACATCTTCAGTAGAGCAAAGGAAGGGTCCTAGAAGGTGTAGAGAGCTGCCCAGGACAGCTCTGTGGAGCAAAGGGCCGTCACCAAAAGCTCAGTTTCATGTGATATCAGAGCTTGGGCTCCGATATGAAGGTTCTGTTTGCAGACCCCACTGTGCCATCACCCTGAGACTGATACAGGCCGCAGCATGCACCCTAAACACAGGGTGAAATCTGGTAGCAGTATCCAGCCTGAAAAGAGTGGACCTCAAACCTAAGAGTGAGCAGAAACAAAACAGAATGGTAGCGCTTCCCCAGAGGTGAGCGTTTCAGCTTCAATGCAAAGGAGTGGTACTGCGAGACATTTAAACTTAGAGACTATAATTAACGCTAAACTAGCTAAAAATGTAAAACAGCAACATGAAGATATAGGGCAAATAATACACAGAGAAAATATTTGCACCAACGATCATTCAACCGTATGGAACATGAAGAAGTACTCAAATCTTAAAAATGAAACCAATCATGGGCCCATGGGATGGCTCAGTGACTAAAGGGGCTTGCTACTAAGCTTTAAGACCTGAGTTCAAGTCCAAGGGCTCCTATGCTAGAAGGTGTGCTCTGACTTATAGCCACTTGCCATGGCACTAGCATACCCACACCCACACATTCACACTTATGCACCCACCCCCACACACGAATAAGTAAAAATAAAAGTAAGGATAAAAAAAGAGGCTTTTGTCCGCATTTGGATATTTATTGTTAAACATATTTTATGCTGTACATTTGAACAAACCTATACTGTCAACCACATGAGCTTACCTATATATTAGGATCCTTCTAAAGAATAATGTGGATTTTGAAATTAATGGTGTTTCTTATTTATGCTAGTATTGCAAGCAAAGTTGAGTTGAGTAAGATTATAGGTTATTGTTGATGCAGTGTATTTTACTATAATCTATAGTAAAAGCAGATTCAAAGTTAGCTAATTGTTCTTCCGACTGTCAATATATAAAGTTCTTACTGCTTCAGAAAAGCACAGGTTTTCATCAGCACAGCCTGTTAAAAACTAGACAGGCAGAACAACAGGTGGGCTGGATAAAGTAGGCAGGTCAGAGCTGCAAAGGGTTAGGATGTTCAGTCCCCGAGTGGAGGCATGCATCTGTAAACACAGCACTCTTAACGGTGAGAGAGGAGACAGGAGAATCATCTGGAAGCTCATGGGCCATCTAGACAGAAGCACAAAAGGAGAGAGATGGGAAGGAGGGGAGAGGAAGAGAGGGGGATGGGGAAAGGGAGAAAGAGAGAACGCCTCAGTTAACTGAAAGAAGTAAGCAAAATCCCAAAGCATTCCTCTGACCTTCAAAGATAGGTCATGGTATTCATAGCCCCCCATATACATAAAGTAAATGATAATATTTATTTAAAAAAAAAAAGGGATCAGAGAAAATTATTCTAAGCCTGCCTTTCACCCTCTCTGGGCTGCACTCTGATTTCCTGTCTGCCTAGTGGGAAATCAGCCTTGCTTGTTGGGTCCCGAGGAATACATGAGAGTCTTTTCTACAGAGTACAGTGCTCAGAACACGGAGCATGTCACCCTTGTTCCATAGGCAAGGAGCAGGCTTGCTTCTTAGAAATTTGGACTGACCTGGGGTTCTTTGAGCACAAAGAGTCAGGGCCCAGGCTCTGGGTTCAGGTCAGGTAGGCTCTGAGCTGATGACATTGCATGGTGCCAGATACATTGTTTGCACTTTAAAAAAAAAGAAAAACCCAAACCAAAAAAACAAAACAAACAATCAAAAAAACAACAACCAGGAGATGGTCATTTTGTCTAATTCAATCTTGGTTGTGGCGTTTTGCAGGTCAACCTAAGTTGCATGCCCACACACGGCAGTCTCCCAGTACGATTTCACTGTCTTCAGCTGTGACCATACCACTTTCTTAGGTGGCTTTCTGTGTCTCCAAAGCAATTCTGATGAACAGCGTTACTGCACCAGCAACATACACAGTTTTGTCCCCAGTCAGTCGGATCTGCCCTCTAAAGTCTAAGACTGCATTTTAGTACTTCAGGGAAAACTGAGCCGGGCTTGCCAGACGGCCTGGCAGGTAAAGGTGCTTTGTCTCACAAGTCTGATGGTGTGAGTTTGAGCCCATGGTGGGAAGAATGCCACACACACACTGTGGCACGGGGATGCACACATTCCAACATGCATGATAAATACAATATTTTTCAAAGGAAAAAAAAAAATCAAAGCAGTTGAGGAAGGGTACAGGGTACTGCCACTAGAGGGAGTGTACAGTCGCTGTGACAATGTCTTAGACCCTAGGGCAGGCAGTTTGTACAGCCTAGGAAGCCCTCTGCTGAGGGCCCAACAGTCCTCAGGAAAGCCTGGGGCGGTATGTTCTTGTTTGAGTGACTACTATGAGACATGCAAGGCGGCGACGTTGCACACGGGTGACAGCTCTGATATATTGAGCACCTACTATGCGCTAGGCCAGTGCCTCAGCATCACTAGCTTCCGTCCCTGGAAAGCAGGAACCGTGCCATCATTTGTATGAGTTGCTTTGTTAGCACTTTAAGAGGCGGAGTGATAGGTGTTTGAGCATCGAGGGGTCACTACTAAACCCTCATGCTTCAGACAGAAACCTTTAGGGCAATGTTCAAATTCTCTGAGCTTCCTCTTGGTTGGCAGTGTGTGGCCGGAGAAACCGCGCATGGTTCTCTCTCCTGCTGTGAACTTCTAACCCACCTCTCATCTTTCCCATGGTCCTGACCCTGTGGGCTGGAGCCCCATTCTGTCACTCCCAGACTCAGCGAGGCCACAAGCCACTTCACTTCTGGCAACTCAGTTTGTTCATCTGCAAAGTGGGGTGATACTTCTCTTAGGGACTTTGTGGGGATTCAGTAATGTCTCCCAAGTAGAGTGCATAGTCCTGCTCTGGGCACACAGAACTCAACAGTATTAACCTATTATCATAAAACAGATCATGTGTGAGCCATGATTACAGCCACAGACATTTCTACATTTCTTCTTCCTGACAGTCTTTGACAAAAGAAATGTAGCAGAGACCTAGGCATTGACAGCCTTCCTTTGGTCTCTTTGTAATAGGCTGTTTTTCTAACCCACTGGTGTATAAAGCAGTACAGCTTCTAAATTCACTGACACTGTCTGTCAGCAAGGAAATGTCAGAGAGCTTGGTTCCAACTGTCCCCATGCGGTCCTCCGGCTTTCCCTGGGTGAATGGTAACATTTTCAAATGGAGAAAAATCTCCTGGTAATGTCACTGTCCTCCCCCAGAGCAGATTTATAGCAGAGTGGCTGGCATTTCCACACGCTCAGCACTTGTCAGTGTCAGGTTTTATATGTCCCTGGGTCTCCATACATATGTATATATCAGCATCATTTAAATCCCAGCGAACAAAGGCTCTTTTTCCAACTTGGAGATATTTTAAACGATCTCTTCATTTCATCTATTTTTAAGTGTTTGTGTGATTTAAGGGCATGCTAGTATTAGGGCCTGAGGCTTAGTGGCTAAAGCTTGTTACACAAGCTTGAGGGCCTGAGTTCATATCCCCAGTGCCCATGTAAAACTGGGCATAGTGGCCCATATCTGTAACCCCCATGCCTGGGTGAGCAAAGACAGATGTATTGGGGGGGGGGCATGCTGGGTAGCCAGCTAGCTAAATCAGCAGCTCCAGGTTGAGTCAGAGACCCTGTCTCAAAATAAAAGGACAATGATAAGAAAGAGTCACAACATTAGTGGTTCACTCAGAGGTGAGCACAGCCCCTCCCTGCCTCACACAAGTCGTTTTAAATGCTACAGGGGAGGACAAAATACTCAGCTTCTAGTGGCCAGTCATGCAGGCAAAGTAGATACTTTCTAGACAACATTTTATCTATCTGCAGGCTGGGCATGTGTTCTCTTGCATTTACAGAAGGAAAATCTAAGGCTCAGTAAGATGAATTACTTGTTTAGAGTCTCTCTCTCTCTCTCTCTCTCTCTCTCTCTCTCTCTCTCACACACACACACACACACACACACACACACACACACACACACACACACACACACAGCAAGGGCTGCCTGTAATGATGGGTGTCTTCTTTTTCCAAGGGCCTTTTTCTTCCCTAGCGTTCAAATGTGAGGCAAAGATCATTAACCTGTATAGAGCACGAGGTGTGGGAAACTAGAGATATTATCTTCGATTTTCTCACTGATGCTCTTTATGGTCTTGGGCAAACCATCAAGAGTGCCATATGTCCACCTGACACATAGCACAGGGCTTGGTTATCCCTGGACCTTTGTAATCATAACGGATATTTGCTTCTATGGTAGGATGTCAGTGGGCTAATATTTATGAAGTCTCCCCCAATCTCTAAGAATTTACTAAGCTGTTTGCTAGTCCCTCCACCTACCAACCAAAGAGGTGGTGGGGTGTTCTGTATAGATGTGCTAGCCTTATGCATGTTCACATGCAGGCCAGAAGTCAACTCTGGCTATTTTCCTCTATTGTCCAATCAATCAAGCCATTAAAGTGTGTTTATTGGAAAGTTGTCACTGCCTTGGCATCCAGAGGAAGCAGTGCTCCTGGGGCTGAAAATAGTAATTGTGAGTCTCTGGCCACCCACTCTATCGTCCACCAAGCTGAGCTCGGAGGGAGTTGAGATGGCTGAGCCAGAGTGCAGGAGTGAGGTGGGAGGCAGGAAGGCCCTGGATCATACACCTACTTAAAACATATATATTTATGTTCTCTGTGTGAGCACTTGCCTGCACATATTTTGTACACTATGTGTGTGCCTGATGCCCAGGAAACAGAAGATGGTATCGGATCCCTTGGAATTACAGTTACAGGTGGTTGTGGGTTGTCATGAAAGTGCTGGGAACCAAACTTGTGTCCTTTCTAAGAGCAGCCAGTGCTTATCTGATGAGCTGTCTCTCTAGCCCTCTGCTCATGTTTTTATTGTAAAACTTTTGGGGTTGCGTATTACTGCACCTTCTCACATAGACTCTGACTACCACCTCCTTATCTTTCTTCCCTTCCTCTCATTGGTCCCCTTCTTCTCTCCAAAATAACCTCACTTTTACATGCACGCCGTCTCTCTCCCTGTATGTATGCATATGCGTTGTTAAATCTAGATTCCACGAAGGAGAAGAAATGCTATAGATTATATTTCCTCTCCCACATACTGTGTGGTTTTCCTCTGAGTAATTCCCTCCTTCCTTACAGACCTTCTACTTTCCTGTCACAGACACACAGTCAGATGAAACAGAAATGGCTAATTATAGATAAGTGATAGATACAGAGAAAGACCGTGGGTAATTGAGACATAAATGGTAGGCTGATTGGTCAATGATAGGTGACAGACAGATGAATATCTGGATGAGAGATAGATAAATGAATATGTAGATGATAGAGAAAGGGATAAAGGACATAGATACATAGATGATAAATGATAGATACATAGATACTCAGATAGATACTCAGATGATAGATACATAGATACTCAGATGATAGATACATAGATAGATACGTAGATGATAGATACATAAATGATAGATAGATACATAATAGATAAATACATAGATACATAGATGATAGATAGAAGGAGCTGATAGATACAGATGATTGACAGATAGATTAGACAGATTTATATTCTGCCATGTCTCTCCTGTTCCTGTGCCTAGTAGACACAGGCCCATTGCCTCACATAGGATCTCCAAAGCCTCCTGAGCACCCACCCCGAGGATGCAGCCAAGCTCAGGTGCATTCTATGGAGGTAAAGAAAGTACACTCAGAGAGAGCATCCTTTTGTGGGGGGCGGGTTTGGATAGGATTGTATTCAACTTGTATTTTAGCTATGACTAGAGAATATCCCCCCCCTTTTGATCCTGTTAAGTCAGCAAGAAGTTTTTTCTAAATTCTTGGTTAGGGTAGACAAAACAATCTATGCCATCACGGCCTCAGAGCATCCTTAATCCCTCCTTTCTCACCTCCACATCGAATCTACAACTCCTACCCATGGTACCTTGGTCAACCCTTCTTTCTCTACCTGCCTTCATGTCCCATCCCTTACCTAAGACCCTGTTTTAAGGCCTCTGGCAAATAGAACAAATCAAAACCCTTGTTTTCTTAACAAAATTAAGCAAACAAGTCTTTCTGGGGGCGCTGGTAATTGAACCCAAAGCCGAGCACGTACTCGGCAAGCGCTCTGCCACTGAACTACCCTCTCAGCCTCATAATCTCCAGTGGCTGCACACCAGCTTCAGAACGGAGTGCCACCTCCTCAGCCTGGCACTGTGACTTGTCCCTGCTGTGTTTCCAGCCTCTTGCTTTACTGCTTCTCTCTTCCCAGTCTCCGGTCGGCACGGGAGCCATCACACGTTCATGGAACCATCCATCCTAGAGACCCCTCTCCACACTTTCCCAACAGCCATAGCTTCTTTCTCCTCACGTGGGCTTCAGGAAAGGCATTCAAGAAGGCTTGAGATTCAGGATGGATTCCCTAATTTCTCTTTTATTGCTTGTCAGAGTCTGTCTAGCAATATGGCTTATTAAATTTCTTTCCTCTGTCAGGCCGTGGGTCTCCCTGAAGACAGTTGTCATATCTTAATTTTCTCTGTGTCTTCAGAGGCCAACCTAGTCTGCGCTTGTTTATTGAAGAAAACTGTTGAAGGGGCTCGAGAGGGATGAACACAGCGTGATCAGCCACTGCAGGAAGCTGGGGGTCTCTTCACACTGAGGCATTATGGGCCATGTTTCACTACTTGTATGACATTGAACAAATGAATGGATCCCCCCATCTATCTGCCATACCAGACAAAGCTAATCATAGTTTTTTCTTGATAGCAGCATTGTAAAGATGCCAGTGAGTGTAAGTTCGGGAACCCATGTCCCTGTGTGTGAACATCCTCTTTCTCCCGCAATCACATCCCTGCTGTTGCACTAGACCCCTCTAAACCAACTCTTTGCTTCCTAGCTCCCAGGTCTAGTCTCTCTGGTAGTATTTCCCCACTATCCCATGTCTGTAGGTAGAGCCATCACGTATCTTCTTAGACAACTCTGGCCTGCCCTTGCCATGGCTCTCATCTTTCTGTGGCTTCTTGCCTCTCACTGGGGCATCACAAACTAGAGGACACACGTGACCATTTCTATACTGAGCACACACTCAGTGCCAAGGCACTATGATTCCTTTGTGACACAGTCCTTTCCAATTCTCCCACACTGTATCATGGCCATTTGCATCTTACAGAGGACACAGTAGATTCTCAAAGCTGTCCAGGGTCACCCAGCTAATGAGTTTCAAGACAGGAATTCCGACTATCTGCAGCCTCATTCTCTCTTACAACTTACCTTGTATTTTTTATTTTTTTGAGACAAGGTTTTGTTATGTAGTTCTGGCCAGCTTGGTCCTTGCTATATAGCCTAACTGGGCTTTAACTTAGAGACTCTCTTCCTGTTTCAGATTCTTGGGATTGTAGCATGTCCTACCACACCTGGCTCCATCTTTTTTCTGCTGTGCAACACATCTCCAAAATCAACATGTGATTGTTACACTCTAGAACAGGCACACGGGCACACACACACAAGCATGTACACACACCCCCCCCCCTAAAAAGTTAACTGAGAAGGCCTTCTTCTTCCTGTCTCCCTGGAGTATCTAGAGGGAGAGAAGTTTCCTCATTCTTGGTCAACATCATGGTTTGGCCTGGAAAATTCATGCTGTGGTTAAGCAAGCTCATTAGAAACCCACGGAAGTAAATTATAGCAACAGGGCTTGTGCCAGCCTACCTAGCCACATTCTCGGTTCCTGGGACATATGGGTACCAGCTCATTTAAGAAGCATTTTTAACAAAAGCACACAAAAGAATCACTCAGCATATGTTAGAGTAGGTAGGGGTTCATGGAACCTTAACTCAACTTGCTTTTTATAGCCACTTGCAAAGGGACAAGCTAGTATGAGACTCTTTCCCCTTCAGCACACACCAAGGAGGGGCTGGGCTAGGGAATAGGTGGAAGGACCCCAATCTGTGCTGTCGATAGAGGGTTGGTGGCACCATTCCTAGTCCCCACATTCTCTCCCACCCACCTGCCACACTGTTGGAAACGCTCACTGACTTGTTCATTCTTTCCAAGGCGTATGCACCCAATCTTTTTAAAAAGATGATGTAAGTAATGCATGCAAATTAAAAAATAAGCTTAAGGGAAAAAAAATTATCCTTACACACATTTTCCTAAAGAAAACACTCTGGTATCTATCCTTCCAGATCTTTTAATCTTATTGATACTTTACATATATCACACATATACTTTCATGCAGATATATGTGTATGCACTTCCTGTGATTCTAATATAGTCCTCTTAAATGTTCTGTAAGGGACTAGCTTACAAGTATGATATGGCTCTTTCAAACTAAGAAGCATTTTTTGTTTTGTTATCATTTTGCAGTCCTGTGGTATTCCATGGCCTAGTTCATTATAATTTAACAACCCTGTGCTATTGGACAGTTGGACTACTTAACCATGGCGATGGCAAATGCCACCTCCTGGAGTATACTATGTACCACCCCGTGTCTGTTCTGCCGGTCCTTACACACATCCCAAGCATCCTATATTAAGCAGCTACAGTGCACACCTTGATAGATTAGTGTGGTCATTTTATGTGAGGAAATGAGATATAATGAGTACATGCCAGTTAAGGAGAAGAGAGAGGGGAGGCAGAAGAAGGCCCATCTGGATGACAGAGGACACACATGGAGCAACATTAGGGCTTGCTAC
This sequence comes from Micromys minutus, assembly GCF_963924665.1. Taxonomy (NCBI): domain Eukaryota; kingdom Metazoa; phylum Chordata; class Mammalia; order Rodentia; family Muridae; genus Micromys; species Micromys minutus. The sequence goes on from NC_137971.1 coordinate 83,375,360, forward strand.
TGAACTGGCTATCCTTCAGTTAGATGGAGAACACGCTATTACAATGCAAACCAGCCAGCAAAACTCACGGTAGATGAACACCCTCACCATCTGCTTCCTCGGTTGCCATTTTCATCACCACCCGGGGTCCTATGCACAGAGCTTCAGAATGGCCATCTCTGTGGGCCCTTTGTGAACTAGTTTGGCAAGCCACAAAAACCTCAGTCCTCCTGGATTTGGTCTTGGCATTCTGGAAATATAGCAAGAAGAGCTAATGGCAATGAAAGATAAAGATGTGTGCAATAAAATGTTCCTTACAGAGTTAAAGAATCAAAAGCCAGCTGGGCATGATGGAACCACCAGTAACCCAAGCATTTTGGAAGAGGATTCCAAGCTCAGAGTTAGCTTGGGCTATATAGTGGGTTCTAGGCTACAGAGCAAGACATTACCTACCTAACAAACGGATAATCAAAAAAAAAAAAAAAAAAAGCAAAAGGGAGAAACCCATCAGCAATTAGGTATCCTGTGGTATATTTACATGATACAATTGTGTGTAGCTATTCCGTGTTTACCAGCTGTATGGTTTTAGGGCAATCCCTTAACCCCTCTTATCTATGAAATGGGGATAGCATGTTAGTTGATCTGAGTTGACTTGACTGGATTTGGAATCCACAAGAAGACAACCTGCTGGGCACTCCTGTGAGAAATTTTCTTGATTCAATTATTTGGAATGGGAGTACATACATTACGTGGGCAGCCTGGATGAAAGCAAGGCAGAGGAAGGTATCTTTGCTTTTTATCTGCTTGCTTTTAAAGGCTCTCACCAGCAAGCAAGCTCATCTTCCCGGCTGCTCCTGATTCCTCCACTGAACCAGCTTCCTCTGGCTTCAGCACAGACAGGATGGCAACAGCTCTGCAGGAATCCTCCAGGCTATCAGTGAGAGATTGGAAATGCAGAGACATCTGTCCCCAAGGACCGAGTCACTGCTAGCTTCTGAGCCTCTCCATTGTGGATAGCCTTTGTCTGACTTCTTAGACCTTATCATGAAAGCCAACCTAGTCAGTCACCTTTTAATATGTATAAACTCTACAGATTTCGTTCCTCTAAAGAACACCGACTATCATGGGGTAAGGAGTGGGGGTGGGTGATGATATTTATTCTCACAGACTTGTTAGGTTGCAATGACATAATGCAATCAGCCATCTGAATGCAAAAATTGCTACACCTACCAGAAACTGAAAGCAGTTTCAAAAGGCTATTCTGGCACACACTTTTAATCACAGCACTTGGGAGTTGTATTGGATGTAGGACTCCTATAGAGTTAGTGTCAAGCATATGAGAAAATGTGCATAGGTTGTATACAAATTCTTTGTCTTTTTTACTGGTGGTGATGAGCATTGAACTCAGGACCCCATGTTCAGTAAGCAGTTATTCTACCATTGGGCTATACCCAGACTCCCACTTTTGACACTCATATAAAGTCCTGGGACCAATCCCCCGTGGGTACTATGGTAGTGAGTCTTGATATCAACTTGACAGCCTACAGAATCACCAACAGGGGTGTCTGTGAGAGTATTTCCACAGAGGATTGACTGAGGTGGCATTTCTTCCCTCAGTGTGTAGCTCCTTTTAAAGAGTGGCCCAGATACGGACAAATTCAAAGCAAAATGCTTTTCTGAAACAGTGTCTGTTGATGCCACCACAGCATTGCCATTCTCCACGAATATCAGGCTCTGCTTCTTTGGCTTCCAATGCAGAATGAAGACTAGCAACTTCTCAAGAATCTCCCAGCCCATCATCACTGGGTTGAGGCCACATAAGCGTCTAGTATCAAGAGCTGAGAAGCTACTAACTAGGTGGGTACTAAGCCTCCCCAGTGAACAGACAGCCAAGAAGCTCCCCGGTCCCTCTTGTGCTCACCAACCAACCAATGGATCCTCTTATAACGTATACACCCACTATCAGTTTTATTCCTCCAGAGCAGCAGTTCTCAAATTTCTTGATGTTTTCAACCATTCAATACAGTTCCTCATGTTGTAGTGACCCCCCCCAACCATAAAATCATTCTTGTTGCTTATTCATCCTATCTGTAACTTTGCCACTGTTATGAATCACACTGTAAATATTTTTGGAGACAGAGATTTTCCAAAGAGGTCTTGACCCACATGTTGAAAACTACTGAGGAAGGACTGGGTTTTAAAAGCACTTGGACATATAATGTATTCAGTCAACAGCTTGTAAGTGCTCAAGGAATATGTGGCACTCATGAGAATGAACGTGGTAGAGACAAAAAGCTGCCCAGAGAAGCACATACACACCAGTCAGTCCTGGAAAAAGCTACATCAGGAACCATATTTGTTTTTACTAGATGTGAATCTCCAATTTCAAGACCTGGAAACTTGGTTTTGTCAACCCCTGGGGGTTGAGAGACTATCTTTCATTTAAAAAAAAAAAATCAAAGGCCCAGAGAAGACACAAGAGTGCCAATGTAATGACTTAATAAGAGACATACATGCACAAAGCGTATAAAACAGATGTCTGTCCTGGCGCCATGATGCTTCCTCTCCCCAGAGGCAAGATGCAGAGAGAGCCAAAGCAGATGCAAAAGCCATGGTCTATGAGAAAAGCAATGAGCTTCCTTTTCAGTGAGAGACCCCACCTCAAGGCAATGAGGCAAAGAGAGTCAGAGAAAGGATCCCAGCATCCTTTTCTGGCATCTGCATGCATTTGCATAGGCGTATACAGCTGTACATTCCCATATATGTAAACCCACGCATACAACAAACCCACCCCCACCCCCACACACTCCTGCCTAGTTTCTCCTGAGTCACTGTTTTAATGGACTTTAGATATGGTGAAGAACTGGAACATTTGTTACATTTGTGTCAGCAGATCTACCAGGAGTCATGAGGTTGCATGCAAACATAGAACCAAACAGAGAGGCTAGAGAAGCTATGTGTCTAGTCTCTTGAGCTAAGACATCCTGATCTTGCCAAACAGAGCTGGAAACATTCAAAATCCACTGACTAAAGCTCCTGTCTTCCTGAGCCGGTGCTAAGTAGGGCAGCCAAGGTCTGCTTTTGAGACTTTCCTTCACTGATATTCTAAGACTGGCCAATTTTCTCCCTGAAAAATGTTGAATATCCCATCTCTTGTGGGTGACTTGCTTCACCCTGTCCCTTTTAAACATGTGCTGTCTGACTGTTTACTTCCCCCCAGAGTTTTATTTTTCCCTGGAAGGAAACGTGGAAAAATGACAATTGCATGATTTATCAGTGGCTGCAGACTCGTGGGCGAAATATTTTCAGTTCTGCTCCTGGGGCTCTAATGGCTGTAAGATTTTAAAAACAGATTTCAAATACTTATTGTTGCCCAGTATTTTCCCATTTGTAAACTATTTTCTGCTGGATCCGGCTGATGCTTCACAGCGCCGCAGGCAGCGGGAACAATGAGAGGGGAGAAAGGATGCTAGAGGCTGGATCACACCACCAGGCCCCATTCTCACTGCAGGCTGCTACCCACATCCAGGCTGCTTTCAGGCCCGAGTGCCATTGTCGGGTGATCCGAATGTATGAAGAGTCTCATTCATGTGCTTTTTATTCCGTACCAGTAAACCGCTGGTGAAGTTCAAAACCATGCATTTCTGCTTTTCAAACCAGGCTCTGTGGCTGCTGTTCTGGGGATGAGATCCACAGATGTGTCTTACCTGCACAGAGCTGCATGCCTCAAAAGGGTGCCTAGAAGTCTTCCAAGTTGTCATGAAGAGTTTTGGACTCTGATAGGATTCCTTGTTTCTTGTGCTAGGCTAGTAGAAAGTAGAGGTGGGTCCCCCTGTTTATCAGTTCTCAGTGTGCTAGTCACATCTGTCAGACTTCACAGAGCCAGGGTTCCTAGGGTCAACCTGTAGTTTGTGTCTCCGGGGCTGAAGATCTCCCACCCCCTAAATCTGCCGCAGTGAGAAATGGCTGAGAGATGAAGGCTCCTGGGAGCAGCCGCCAATTGTTCAATTCAATCAATGGTTCTTAGTAATTGGAGCATAAACATCCCGGCTCAGTGGCCCTTTGGGTAGGATAATTATGAGGCATAAACTTCATACTGTTTCCCAGGGGACCATGCTTGCGTTGCCCACTGAGGGAGCTGGCTCGCTGCATGCCCTTACTGGGCCACATTCCTCTGCTCTGGGGACTTCTTGTTCTCCCAGGATTGATTCTTAAGCCTCCCAGAAATATTTATTGTATTTGAAACTTTGTTTCAAGATCTGCTTCTATGAAAACACACATGAAGGCACGTGGTGCCCAGGAAAGAACACAAGGCCAATTACCAAAAGACCTGATTTGAGCCAGGTTCTTGTCAGATACATGTCACATGACTTTAGGTCACTGACTTCAACCACTTTAGTTAAGATATATCTAAGTACACAAATAGAAGCTTAGTAACACTCCTCATTCAGTGGGCCACTGGCTGTGGCTTGCCTAGATATACGATCTCAGCTGGGCTGGTGGTGCTGGGCAGATCTACCTCTGTGTCACAAATGCACTGCCCACATCTTCCCACACCTGTGTTGCCCTTGGTGATCACACTGAAGAGCTGCCAGCAGCATCAGCTGTCTGCCGAAGGAGAAAGCACTGTGTCCTTTGATTTGGCAAGATGGGTTTTCTCCTCTGGGGGAAAAGCAGAACTATTTGGCAGAATAGGTAGAGTTAGGCAAGTTGGCAAATGGCACATTCTGACTTGGAGAATGCTCTTCAGCGCCTTCCTGCCTTCAGAGAAGTCGGACAACGTAGGCAGAGGAGGATGGGACTGGTTTAGATGAAGCAACAGTGATAGAATCCTGGATAAATATTTATGGAATGAGACACAAAGCAACAGGGAAAGCAGGCACGTGGACAGGCTACTGTGGCTGCCGTTTGTTTTGCACCTTGGGGGCTCGTTAAACATCACAGCAAGCATCCTGGGTATCATCAGATCCATTTTATGAACTTGGGGTTCTAAGCTGGCCCAAGACCACAGAGCTAGCAGGTGGCAGAGCTGTGCTTTGGACTCCTGTCTGTAAGCTTGCCACATCTGTGTCTCTTATCCTCAGCCCTGAGCAATACGCACAGTGTTCAGTCTGAACACTACAGTCTGAACAGCCTCCGACTCAAGACTGCTACTGTCGCCTGTTGCTTAGCACCAGAACCAGTGTCACACATTGTAGCTCTTCAGGTGGTGTTTGTTGAATGACTGTGTAACAAAAGAGGCATAAAAGACTCAGCTCTCAGACTCTTAAGAGTCCATTGATTTTAGTGACTCACAAACCCTCCTTAGGTTGATCTTCTTCACCTCTATGGCTGTCTCTAGACTTTCCTACTTCCTACAGTTCCTCATCAAACACTCTAGGCCAAAGCAGCATCATGGGTGGCTGGGTAGCTATTTCAATCCATGAAAGCACCACATCGCTACTCACTCGAGTAGCCTCCCTTCAGTCCCGACAAACATTCAAATCTCAAAGTGATTCAGCTGAGCCTGGGGATGTAGCTCATCACAGAGTACTTGACAGACATGTGCAAGGCCCTGGGATCTATTCCAATACTGTGCATGCACAATAACCAACTACTGAGAAATAGCAGCCCAGGCACTGCCTGGAGGCTTCTGGGGCCCCTGTTTCTTGGAGGGAGGAGGGGTAGGGGGTAGTGTTATTGTCGTAGTCATAGGGAAGGGAAGGGAAAACCAGGTGCTGGTGTTCGTTGGCTGAGCCTTGGTGTTATTTTGGCCCTCTTTGCTCTGTCTTTCCTGAGCACTGGGCGTCAGAGTCCAGTCTCCCTACTTCTGATCCTGTTCCCTCCATTTCTATTGTCTTCTACTAGCTCTGGCCCATGTGTCCCTCACCAAAGCTGAACACTTGGGTCCTCTGCCTCGGAAATTGCCTCTGATCTAATCTATCTTGCCCATGGTCACATCTTAACTTTGCATATTTTTTTCCTTCTCCCTCCCCCCCTTTTTGGAGGGCAGGGCAGAGGCATGGTCTATAACTCATTATACATCCCAAACTGGGCTCATATTTGTAATAATCAGTCTCCTTAGTGCTTGGATTATATGTGTGAGCTATCATACTGGGAATTTTACTTTTTAACTGTTTTATTCTTTGAGATGATGCATGAGTGTGTATCTGTGTAGGTGCATGCATGTGAGTGCAGGTGCTGTGGAATCCAGAAGAGGGCAGCAGATCCCACCGAAGCTGGAGTTACAGGTAGTTATGAGCTGCTCAATGTGGGTGATGGAAACTGAACTTGGGTCCTCCGGGAGAACGGTTTCTCTAAGCAGACCCCATGCCACTGAAAAATATTCCCTGGCTTTCTAATCCCTTACAACATCCAAAGTCTCCAACAGGACATGGTTCAGTCCTGCTGTCTGGTCCCGGTGTACTGTTCCATCTCATTCCCTGGCACAGTGGGCTTCTTCTACCTGTGGCTTTTCCAGGAACCACTCAGTTATCTGCAGCTTCCAGCAGATGGCACTTTGTGCTCCTTGGCTTTGTTTGTTTTTAAAGCCCAATACTCTCTCCTTCTTCCTCTTTCTCCATAGCTCAGCTCCCCAGTCTAATGCCTAAATGTTGTGATAGGGGATGATACCCCTCCGGCCCCCCACAAGCTTCCCCCTCTCCTCACCTTCCCAAAGTAGAACCACTGAGCTTTCCTTCCATGTCCTTCTGAGCGTTGTACAGATAACACTGCCACCAATTATTGCTCTGTATTTGTACCTAATGCCTGGTTCATTCACTTAGTTATTTTGTCACTGTTCATTGAGTAGCTTTTACAAGCCAAGCACTGCTCTAGTGTTTGCGGGTGCAAAGAGGAGATGAGACCCTGTGTTCCAGGAGTAGGATGCACAAAAATGTGCACATCCACAAGTGCATAATTTAAAGCTGGTAGAAAATGACAGCTGGGTATGAAGATGGATGCTTGTCTTTCTAACACTTGGGATCAGAGGCAGGAGGATTGCCACAAATACCAGGCCAGCTTGGGCTATGCAGTAAATACAAAATCAGCCAGGGAGACATAGCAAGACCTGCCTCATAAAACAAACAAAAAACCCCCCAAAAAACAAAAATCCTGGAAAGATGTCTTATAAACATTTGCTGCTCTTGCAAATAACCTGAATTTGGTATCCAGCACCAATATCTCATGGCTCATACCTCTAGTCCCAGGAGATCCAATGTCCTTTGGTCTTTGAAGGCACTTGTATGCATGTGGCACACACACACACACACACACACACACACACACACACACACACAATACACATGCACAAATAAATAACAGGATCTTAAATTTTAAGTTAAAAAAATTAAAACAACAAGGAACACCACACCAAAGACCAGACAAATAAACCCACCTCAAAAGCAAAAACACAAAAAGAAAATAAAGGTCTAGGGAAAATTAAGGCTGGGATGCTGTTTTAGCTAGAGTGGGCAGGACATTTTGGGGGGTGAGGGCGGTGGCTGTAGGCTGTGCTGTGCACTGAGTGTCCTGAGACATCTGTGGGGAGTGTTTGAGGAAGAGCAGGAAGTAAAGGACTGGGGAGGAGTCTAGGGAAGGGCAGAGCTGTAGAGACAATTCCAGAAAGGGAACAAGCATGGGGCCAGTATATTGGAGCATTGTAAGGCTTTTGGGGTTTATTCTGCATGAGCCACGAAGCTGTTTCTACATCTCCAGGAGAGGAGTAAAATCCACTTCTTCTTTACAAGGCTCAAACTGAAGCTGAGCAGCAGTGTGTTTGCCAGTATGGACAAGGTCTTAGATTTGAACCCTATGGTGGTCTGAATGGGAATGACCTGCATGGGCTGCAGGAAGCTTTCAGGTTCCACAAACCTCTGCGGTTCTCAGTGCTTGATAGCTCCCTCTGACTTCCACTTGAGGATCCAGGTCTTAGCTGTTCTTACTGCCACGCTATTGCTCCACCATCTTGGACTCTAATTTTCTGAAACCATAAAGCCCAAGCCAATGCTTTCTAGTACATGCTACTTTTGTCATGGTGTTTTGTAACAGCAATAGGAGAGTAGCTAAGACAAACCCCAACACTACATAAATACATATATATGTATGTGTGTGTATGTGCATGTGTATGTATATATGTGTGTGTGATGTGTAATATATATGTATATATGTGTGTGTATATATACATATATATATGTATATACATATACATATACATATACATATACATATACATATACATATACATATACATATACATATATATATATATATGAAGGATTCAGGCTGCTTTCTGTGGGTGAGATCAGAGTGGAAGGTCAGAGGTGTGTGGGATACTCCAGCTGTGATGGGGAGAAGGCTGGCTGGGGCAGTGGTCATGGTGAGAGAGGATGGATCCCAGTATATTTTCAAGGTAGAGCTTGGTAGACAAATTGGATCTGGGGAGAGAGAGAAAGTCAGTGAATCAAGGGTGACTTTCCCTGATCCATTCGCACATCACTAGTTCCCTCAAAACTAACCATATTCCTTGTCCCTCGTTTTTCTTAAATTCTAGATGCTTTAGGAAATCTGGTTAGAAATGTGTTATTCTCTCCACAAAGAATTCATTATGTGCATGTGCTCGTAACCTTCCTTCTATAATTTCTAGAGGAGGGGGGAAGAGTCAAGATTGCTCTACATATCATCCTTGAGTTGAGGGAGCTGGTATCCCTCTGCTCTCCCCTGAAGCCCCGAGAGCCTGCCGTAACCTTTTCCAACCCTGCTCCTGAGGGGAGTGCCCAGCAGATGGGGTCTTCTCAGTCCCTGTTGTGTCCACACCGAGGGGAGTGCCCAGCAGACGGGGTCTTCTCAGTCTCTGGTGTGTCCACACCAGGGAATGTGCTTCCTTATTTTAAAGTTTAGTGGTCCTGTTGACAAGAAGGCATATCCCATCTACACCACCACAGGAGGCTGGGTGGATGAGTCTTGCTTTGCAGTAAGAACCCAACTAAATCAAACCCAAGCCAGAAGCCAGGACAGGGCAGCTAAGACTTGACAGCAGACAACAAGTAACAACAACAACAAAGTCAGCAATCACAACAAAGTCCCTAAACCGTTTATTTTTTCACATGTTGGTAGACACTCAGAAGGGAGAAGATGTGAGTAAAAATGTAATTGTGCTTCTAGACACTATGACGTTCTCCATCTCTGCCTCAAGGCCAAGGTGGCTTGTGTCAGAATTCTGGTAAGACAGACACCTTGGGGTTCTGGTTGCAGCCAAGCCTCAGAGCAGGGCCCAAGGGAAGAAGTGATCCCCAGAGAAGATCTTACACACAGGATCGCATCTCACCCTGTTGAGTGAGACAAGAGGCGGCTGAGAAAGGTTCGGTGAAATTAAGTAGGTCAGCTGAATCTTGAAGCTGAATCTTGAAGCCTGTGTGTGTGTATGTGTATGTGTGTGTGTGTGTGTGCGCGCACGCGTGCGTGCTCGTTCCCTATTCACTCTTCAGGGAAGGAGTTAGAGACTGAGAATAAAATAGAATGAGGGTAGCCATGAGCTTTGCAAACTGAATTCAGCAGTACCGACCTGGCCTCCCTAACGTGGTGTATGGTTTTGCTCTCCATGGAAACCACTTGCTAAGTCAGCATCTTGCTGGCTCTCTTTTCCAGCTGAAGAGGGCCAGGCTTGCCGTGTCCACTGTTGGGAAGTAGTGAAGTGAGACATGGCAGGCTGGGCGAGTGGAGCCTGTGCAGCCAAGGGAAAACAATGAGCCCTCTTTTGTGTGTGAGTCAGAGCAGAGGTTGTCTACTCACCCTTCCTCCAAGGTTATGTGTCTCCCAGAAGAATACAGCCAGAACCCCAGCCCTGGGGAAGAGCCAGGCTTGGGGCCACCAGTGCCAGAACTGGTTTCTGTATGCTGGTTTCAGTTTGGTGTCTCTATAGGGTGTCTGAGGGCTTCCTTCTGAGGCGCCATTCAGCTGAAGTCTAAGGAAAGAGCAGTTCCCTGGTTCACCACTTCCTGGGACAAGGCAGGCAGTAGGAGGGGTTATCAACCCTATTAAATTCAGATCTTAGACATGCTACCACCAGGCCAGGAACCTGGCTTAGTTGGGATTCTGGTCTTTATTCCGTTATATTTGTTTATTTTTCCCCAAGTATAAAAAGACAGCGTAGACATTTCCTCCAAGTGATGCTCAGCACATTACAGTGTGAAGGCAGCAAAGAGCTCTGGAGAGAAGCTGCCTATGTTTCTTTTGTGTTTCTCTTGTGCGTCTTCAGGAAAGGGAACCGAACTCTCTCGACAGGCAGAAGATCTAATGAGGTGCCAGGTAGGAGATATGCTGTCATTTGTCACCAAACCAGCAGCTCCTAATTCTCTTTCATAGCTGAGATCCCTTTGAGCTGAATCCTAACAATTGTCTCTGCAAAAGGCAAAATACAAAGAAAGCCCTTTACTGAGAAGGAAAATAAACACACCAATCAGACACTTTTTGCCTTAGGAAGGAAAATGTGGGTGGAGGCCTTCAAGCAGGCCAGGCTCCTATTTGAGCCAACAGTCCCAAGGTGCAGTGTGCACTGAGATTTGAAGACTAGCTACTTCCTGAGAGTGGCTCTAAGTCAGTCAGCGTTTCCATGGGAGATGGTACTTTGTGCGTGAAGAGAAGTTATTTTGAGCCTTCAACAATGGGGAAGGAATAGAAGCTGCAGTCATTTCTGGCAACTCGTGGACAGGGCAGGCTTCCCTTTATATGGGGACAATAGCTTGGAACTGAAATTTGTGACCTGGAATGGATCTGCAAATGCCAGGGGGCAATGTGGGGAAAAAAGAGGAGATAAACCAGCCACTTCCAAAGATTGGCAGGCCAATCGTTGCTAAGAGCATGCTGACTTACTGATTTCAGTGGCTACTCCTCCCTTCTCGAAGTCAGAGTCAGTTTCCTTAGACCCTTATTATCTTTGTGATATGCTCTCTCGAGCCCCAGCCAATGGAGTGGTATGAACAATGTCTGTTCACCTGAGATAGGGCACCAGCAAGCAACTAAAGCAATCATTCCACCCAGATCTAGCTTTGGGGACCAGTGAGGCTATTGTGGTTACCTCCAGGATCACCGTGACTAAAGGCTCACCCAGATTGGATGACAACCTGGAAAAGCTTGTATCCCTGGAGAGCTGAGCATAGCTCACAGGTACCTTCCCCAGAGTCCACCTTACCCTGGTAACTGTTCACTGTCGGATAACCCAGAGAGGGGGTGTGAAGCCTATAACTTGCTGAGCTTCCTGAGGCTGCTATGTTTCATGACCTTGCAAAGCTTTTTAGGATATTTCTTAACTGCAGTGGTCTGAGGAGCCTCCCTCTTCCTGCCTCTCCCCAGGAGGGAATGTTTCACCTTGAAGGGAACAACTTCAAATCAGCAAGCTATCCCTGCCCTGGCCTTTCTCTTGCCTCAGCCTTCCAGATCTAAGGCTCTCTATGGCCTCTTGTCTTATAGCTGGCCACCTCAAATCTCTCTCCCTCTCTCTCTCTCTCTCTCTCTCTCTCTCTCTCTCTCTCTCTCTCTCTCTCTCTCCCTCCCTCCCTCCCTCCTCCTTCTCTCCCTCCCTCTTGAAATGGGATCTCTTTAAATAGCCCCAATTGTATCTGAAATCACTCTGTAGACCAGGTTGGCCTTAAACTCACAGAGATTGACCTACTTCTGCCTCCTGAGTGCTGGGATTAAAGGCATGCACCCCCATGTGTGGCTGTCAGTTTTCTGATCCCTTCTCAGAGTTAACCTTGGACTGTAGGTTTTTGCTGTAGCCAAGGTCTAGGAAAATCTAGACCTTGTCCCTTTAACTCCCATATCAGCCCCAGGGCTCGGTCTGTAGGATGTCAACAAACATCTTAATTCAACTAAGACTTGGTCCCACATAAAGGATTTGTGCATGACATCACACAGAGCTTATGAAAGTGACCCCAGCAATCGCATGAGTGACTCCATGTTCTCAAGACTCTGATCACAGTAAGGCAGGAATCATGGGTATCAAAGGGCCAACCGGTCAAAGGGCCTCACTGACCTTTACATCCTATCAGAGGCTATGCCAGGGATGACCCATGCCGTTCCTGTCTCCTCAAGCTTCCCAGTCTCTACAGAATGAAATGCTAAGACCACAAACTCATGGCGACAAAGATGTATTTTGCCTTATCTAGTTTGGAATGGAAAGTTGCCCTGACCCCATATTTCTTAAGAATGTAAAAGCCAAGCACATGGGATTTCTAAATAAAGAGGGACTTCAGTGAGGAGAGTTGTTGTCATTCATTTCTCTGTTCCCAAGGCACCCCAGTCTCCTAGGTAGCTGAGATCACCAGCCTGCACCAAGCTTAGCAAGGAAGACAGGTCTTAAACCCAGTCTGACTCATGAAGGAAACCACCGAAGAACCTAGATCAAGTCCACAGCCCCCACAAGACCATTGCATCTGGCCCTTCAATACATGGTATGTGTTCATCAGAAAAAACAAGCAAAAGGGGGAGAGAAGGGACAAAGGGAGAAGAAAGGAAAGGTGAAGACATCCAATAGGATGCGGAATTCAGTCTTCTTGAACTCCTGCAGGACTAGTAATGTAACAGAATTATGGAAGTGTTTTGGAAGAGGATTCTGGGAAGGAACCTCTGTTTCAAAGGCAGCTCACTAACGTGACTCATCAAAGCACCCTGGGCTATGGAGATGCTTGAGAAAGCAGGGACCTTTCTGAGAAAAAATGTGTACTCCAGTGGTAGACTCGCTCACCCAATGCTGACACACTTCCCTGAAAGAGCAAGTTAGCAAATGGTAATTATTTCAAGTCACCCACACCCAAGAGACACCTTCTTTGTATGTGGTTGTCCTTAAGGGACACCATTAAACTCTGGTGTTTAATGGAGCCCAGTTGGTCATAAGATGAAATCATCAGATTTCCTTGGAGGAATGTTTATTGTTTTTTTATTTAAAAAATAGATAATTTGTGTGAAAGTGTATGAGTGTATGTGTGTGTGTGTGTGTGTGTGTGTGTGTGCGCGCGCGCGCACGCGAAGATGGGGTGTGTGTACATGTGTGAATGCTTTCCCGCCTTTCTCTTCTCTTTCATTTATACTTTTTATCCTTTTGAGACAGTACTCCGGAGCACAGCACAACCTGGATTTGGACTTCGGATCCCCTTGCCTCAGCCTCCCAAGTGCTGAGATTACAGGCATGTGCGGTTTCCCATGGCCTAGTGTGTTCTGGTTGTCTTGCTGTGTGCCTCGATCAGGGACAGAAATTCTTTAAGTCAGGCAGCCCAGCTAGAAGCCCTTTCTGAGGCCAGGCAGGCCAGCTGCGCCTTGTGGATTTCTGTACCGCAGACAGGAAGGTCTCCATCTGGCTTGTTAATGACAACCATATTTTCAAACCCTCAGACTGGGGCCCAGTGTCTGACCAAGGCTGGGGTTCTACTTCATGAATATAATCATGTACTCTGCTCGCTAAGGGACAGAATGACATCACTTGTCATTAGCCCTTTGTAGGGAAGGTGACAGAAGGTTGGGACCACCAAGGACTTAGTGACAAGTGCTTTTGAAACTCCCTTCCAGAGACAGTGGTTTTGGAAGCTGGTTCAGTCCTGACTCAGGCATAAAGCCTCTCTGCCTCACAGACAGAACCAGCCTGGGCGACAGGACATAGCGTAGGGTCCGTTGTGGTTAATGAGCTCACCCTGGGCTGCCGGCCGGTCTGCTGCAAGCTGCCAACTTCTCAATCTGTGAATCAGCCTAGGCTGCCACTTGATTCAGCATGGCCAAGGAACCTCGGGAACCTCCCCAAACCGGAGCACTCTAGCCCAGAGCTGGAGAGTCACAGGGGAGTCTACCCACCCCAGCCCTACTCTGTCTCCCAGCTACCCTGCTCTTTCTGAGAGACTAGAATCCCTGCATTTGTTCTAAAGCCCTTAGTCCCACCCACAGTGGCCCTGCCGGGTTGAGGAGGCTGTGGGCTTTGGAAAGGACTCACAAGCACGTACAGTTTCTTTGAGATCCCACTGAAGTAAGCTCTTTTGTCCTCCACTTAACTACAGGGGAATTAGTCAGCATTAATGGGTAATATCTCTTGCTACTTCCCTTTCTGCCTGGAAGTCCACCCACTAGCTTCTTCCAAACCCCACAGGTTTTAGTGCCTATTTGTTCTGTGAGTTAACTCTTAAAGGACCTCACCAGATGAAGAGAAGGCAGAGATGCTCTGAGGCAGCGCATCAGAACCACTGCACTTTTTATCCATGAACTCTTCAGCACTGGTGCTGAGGTAGACATTATTATGCCATTTTCTAGGTAAAGAAGCTGATGCTGGATAAACCATGCTCCCCCTTCCACTCAAGGTCACAAAATTGAGATCCTACCGAGTCCTTACACATGGCTCTTTAATTTCTAATAATTCAATACCACCAAGTTGGCAAAAGCATTGTCTGAGGAAATCTGTTCCTCATATGGATTTGGCTTAATTTTCTTTAGCATACATCTATCTATCTATCTGTCTGTCTGTCTGTCTGTCTATCTATTTATTATTAGCTTTATGTATTAGTTGGGGGAAGGTTTTGTGCCGCAGTAAGGGTGTGGAAATCAGGGGACAACTTGCAAGAGGCAGTTCTTTCTCTCTACAAAGAAGCTCCCCTGGATCCAACTGGGGTGCTTGGGCTTGTCAGCAAGTGCTCGTTTTTATTTTAACTTCCTCCCCAAACCCGTCATTTTAGGAAAGCTGGTTGACTCAGTAGCCTTGGTCTCAGTCACAGAGTAGCATTTCTCCATGTGACAACACATGGCACAAGCTGGGGGAAGGGTGTGGTCACTCGTGTGACAGGCTACACACCAGCCTGGAGACCGGGAGAAAGCTCACAGTCAGGCCACTGCCTGCCTCTTCTTGCAGTCCTCAGGTTTGCAGTGGCTCCCCACCATGTTGGCACTGGCCACCTCTCCCTGCCTGGATGTGTCTCCAGTTTCTCTAGTTTTTCCCCACCCTACTGAAACCTCCAAACCACTGCATATTCAATGACATCATCTGCTCCCAACCCTTCCTTGGCTCCCAGACACATGCAAACAGTCATGAACCTTTCAGGGGGTCCAGAGACACCTTAGTGAGCAGCATCTGTGGGTACATACTTTGTGCATTAAGTTTAAGCCACTGAAAGATGGACATCAGTCCCCAAATCTTGGGCTGGGGACTTTCTCCTAAAATAGACTCTTTTTTTTTTTTTTTTTTTTTTGCTTTGAGTGACAACCTCCATCAAGAGGCAGGTACCACTTCCTTCTGAGATGTGTGCCCTTTCGCCACATTTCCACCGCACTGTCTCAGGACTCTGCCTTCCCCACGTAGCCTGCAGATCCCAGCACCAGCACTGGAGTTTGCTGGCTGCCACACTTGGGCTTGAACTTTATTTCTGGGTGCCATTTGCTTTCTGAACAGTAACCAAGCTGGGGTTTTCAAAGGAGCCACTTCTGTTATGAATTGGAGTGGATTTAAAGTTATTTTATTTTTTTACAATAACGCTCTTTTTACTTGCTTGCCTGCTTGCCTGAGTGGGTGAGAGAAGGGTAGAGTTTCAGCCTGCATGTCGACAATTGTTTTGTGTGTTAAGGCGAAAGATTAAGAAGAGATCAACAGGTCTTGAGGGATATAGGTGGGGGTGTGGGGGTGTGAGGCTAATCCGTGACACAGACAGGTGTGCGTATCTGCATGATTTATGTGTGTGCAAATGCATAAGGCTAGACATTCCTACATTCATGCAAAAAAATCAAATAAAACCCTTCAAGTGGGCGCAGCAGGTATTCACAACTCTCCGAACGTTCGCTGTGATTAAGCCAGAACAATGTGGAAAACACTTGCTGTGCTATGCACAGGAGGGGGAGGCAGAGTCTCCAAGTGTGTGCTCATTGTGAATCTGTGAGAATCTGGAAGGCAGGCAAAGTAGGGGAGAAAAACAACTGTGATTCTCGAGGTAGGGAGGTCACTGTCATTGTCTAAAGATGTAATGCTTTGAATGTGTCTCTGAGATGAACTCGGTTTCCAGGGCTGACCTTCACCAGCCTGGATAGTGTGTGCTCGGAGTTCTAAGGCACTCTTGCCAAAATTAAATTAAATCACTGTTACTGTGCACACTTGTGGGGTTATGGGTCCAGACAACTTTTAGAAACTGGTTCTCTCCTTCTGTTGTGGGATCCAGAGTTTGAACTCACACCGTCAGGCCTGTACAACATCACCAGGCTCGCAGGGCAAGCACCCTTACCAACTATGCCATCCTGCCAGCCCCCAGACTGTTTCCAACCCATCTGTGTTGCTTGCTAGCCCCTGAGCATCAGAGGATGGCAGACTTCCCATCTGCCGCTACGAGACCTGGTACCCACCCTCCTCAAAGAGAGTGGCCGCAGAATCTCCTGTGTTTCTCAGGCTTGTTTAAAACAGCCAAGAACTCAGGCGCCAGTCCCCTGAGCCTTTACATCCCCTTGCAATCTGTCCTTTTCAGGACACCCTCTGCACCCTTGGTCTAAGCCTTGACACCCACACCCACCACCTCCAAGCCTCACAACAGACCCTCTGGAATTTCTTGCTTCACAGTCTCTGAGCCGTATCTTCCCGTGCCTATGTCTCCCATGAGCATCCTCTTCCAGTGCCCTGTTGCCTCCTCCCACGCTGCAGAGACTAGAGCAACAGATTTATGGTCTTCCTTATACTCATCTCTGCTGTCCACACTTGCTAACCCCAGTCTCACAAGGATGAGCGTCTCCTCTCCCGCCCCCTACCCTGCTGGTAGCACTTCTTTACTACTTCTGTTTCCCATCCTCCCCCACTTCTGTACTGGTCACTGGTCCCACACACCACCAGCATAGCTCTGGTTCCGGTCACTGAGGACCTAAGGGTTATTATTGATTTTATCTAGACAGGGTCTCCTATAGTCCAAGCTGGCTTCAAACTCATGATATCATTGAGAATATCCTGGAACTTTTAATCTTCCTGTTTCTACCTCCAAGTTGTGAGATCACAGATAGGTGTCACTGTCCTGACACCAGCCAGGGTCATCTTGGAAGAGGGAACTTCAGTTGGGGAGAAAAAAATGTTTCTATCAGATTGATCCGTAGGTAAGTCTGTGTGGCATTTTTTTTTTTTTTTGATTAATGATTAATGTGGAAGGATTAATGTCCAGGCCACTGTATGAAATGCCGCTCTTGGTCAGTGACTCTGAGTTGTGTGAGAACATGGGCTGAGCAAGCCATGGAGAACAAGGCGGTAAGCAGCATTTTTCCACAGCCTCTGCTTTGCTTCCTGCCTTCCAGTTCCTGCTCAGATTCCTGTCCTGACTTCCTTAGGGATGGACTATGAAGTAGAAGCCAAATAAACCTTCTCAAGTTGCTTTTGGCTGTGGTCTGAATCACAGCAGCAGGAAGCCAACGAAGACAGACACCATGCTTGGTTTATGAGTTTATGGGAATGGAACCCCAGCTTTCATGCATGCTGGGCAAGCAGTCTAACAACCGAGCAACATCTCAAGCATCAGGTGGTGATCTCTCTTCCTAAATGATCCTGGCTTGACAAAGGGCAGAGGGGACTAACCAGTACACAATCTGAAACTGAGTCCTGGGCTAGCCTCTGCTCCTTTGGTCAGTTTTACAAATACCCATTGTCACTGATGGGATGATGCTGGCGCTCCACGAGCAAAGTGTTTTTTTGGAGGGAGCGTGGGCGGACTGGAGAGGGTGAGAGCAGAGGGTGGAAGGCAGGGGGCCACGCAATTTGCATGGAGAACAACACCCGAGAATGAAATTCTCCACCTTGCTGGTTCCCTTATGTCCTTCTCTCTGTGACAGCCCTCAGGGAATGGCCTAAGAAATTTAGGGCACGTGCGCCACCTGCTGCCCAGATTGTGAACACCATGCCATCATCCTGACTTGTTTTGCTTGAATTACGGTCAGGAGGTTTCCACCCAGCTTCTTCCGCTACCCCTGCTCGGCTTTCCCACTCCCCCTTAGAGCATCCTTGCCCAATAAGAGTGAATCTGAGCCCACAGCAGCTGGGGTGGCTTCCGATACTTCCACCGAGGTTTCAACCTCTCGTTTTCATGACTGCCCTAGGGAGGCTGGGGAGGCCCTGGAGTAAGCAATACAAAAATGATTCTGCAACCCCAGAGCTCATAGATTACTGGGGAGGCTGAGTGTGAAACACAACTGATTAAAATGCCAACGTTCCGACAGAGACAACAAGGACTCGGAGAGTAACGTGAGCCCCCGCCGCTGTAAGCCAGTGAGGTGATGGTGTTTATCCAGCCCTGGCTGGCTTTTCAGGTGGGTGGGATGGAATACTCAAAATTTAAGGATATTGAAGCATCTGTCACCTCTTCTGGCAGTACCAAGACGTGACTTGGGAACAACTGTTTATACTCTGAGACAAGTCCTTCCAGACTTTTGGGATGTGTTTATAGGTACATCTTTGGAAAGGGAATGTCTGTCTGAAATTTGCCTTCACTCGCTACACACCACATTTTAGAGACCCCTGCCATGTTACTGAACAAAGATCTACCTTTTTACCTCGACAGAGTGTTACTTTAATTTAAAAAACAAACAAACGACAAGAACAGCAAAGGGCCAGATAAACACCATCTAGATTCTTGTTTTCTAGTATCTTGCTGTTACAAAGGACAAGACATTTTCACAGGGCTTTTGGGAAAACCACGGTGAACAATTAGCAAGCAGTATTCAGTGGCCCCAGATCCTAAGCGCTGAGGATGTGACACAGTTTGGCACAGGACCTGCCTAGGATGCACAGGACCTGCCTAGGATGCACAGGACCTGGGTTCGATCCTCAGTATAGCCTTAAACTGAAGATGGTGGTACATGCTTAGACTCCCGGCACTCAGGAGATGGAAGCAGGAAGATCAGAAGTTTAAGGTCATAGCTGGCTACACAGGAAACCTGAAGCCAGCCTGGGCTACATGAGGACTTGACTTTTTTTAAAAAAAAAGAAGCAAGAACAACAATTGCAAAGACAAACAGCTCCTCTAGAACTGTACAGCATCCACTGGTCCTACTGTGAGACACGCTGTGTCCCTCTTCAATGACCTCTTGGGTTCAAATTCAGTTTCCATCTTCAGGCATTTCCATAACAATGATTCCTAGGGAAAGAGTTGTTGAGCGGAACAACACCTACATCTGGATTATAACTGACACATTTAATGATCCCCCAGGAGACAGTATCAAAAAGAGACTTCCGGGAAGAGCCAGTAACAAAAAGAGGGCACCAAAGAGACTACCACTCTTGTAGCTCAGTCCTGATAGAGTAACCTGTCTTTGATGTCTGTTTCCTCTTTGATTAGTCCGCGCATGCGATTTTTCTCCCCCTACAACAGTGAGCCACAATGTGTGGAATGAGCCGCTTTTGACAGTTGTCCTCTGAGACTAACGCTACTGCCTTTGTTTTTACAAATAGCAAAACCAAACCAAAGACTAATCAAAGTGCAGAGGAGCTAGGTTTTTATCTACAGTATCCCAGGTATTCAGAACCAAAACCAGAACGTGGACCTCTGGGATCTTTGAATTTGTCCTACTACTCTGTTGCTAGGCAACCTTTCTCGCTTTTGACTCTTGTACCAATGCTACTTGTTGCCATGGCAGTGCTGGGACAAGGAGCAGTAAGTTGTAATTAAGCGGCAAGCTAGGAGAAAGGGGCTTTTATGTCCCTGTGTGGGAGTGGACAGGAGAAAAGGCTCCTGACACTGCAGACAAGGTGTAGAGAGGGACAAGGGAAAGAGTAGGTTGGTGGCTCCGTGACTATTGGGGCAGGTGTTCGTCACAGCTTTCACTGAAAACTGTGTGTGCTGGTTAGTTTATGTCAATTTGACACACGCTAGCATCACCCGAGAAGAGGGATTGCCTCTACCAGAGTGACACGTCTGTGGACATTTTCATGATTAACTACTGATGTAGGAGGACCCAGCCTACTGCGGGCAGTGCCACGCCTTGGCAAATGGCCCTAGGTTGTGTAAGAAAGGAAACAGAGCAAGACACGGGGAAACCAGTGAGCAGCAGCATTGTTCTGTGGTCTTTGCTTTAGCTCCTGCTTCAAGGTTCCTACCTTGAGTTCTTACCCTGGCTTCCCTCAGGGATGAACCCATAGACCAAATGATCCCTCTCCCCACCCTGAGTTACTTTTAGTGTTTTGTCGAAGCAACAGACAGAACCTGGAATTCCATGTTTGCCCAGGGATGCTGGAGCCTCGTGTGCAGTCCTTGCCAACATGTGTTGTCAAGGGTGAGTGTTCACACACACACACACACACACACACACACACACACACACACACACACACAGAGTCAGGCAATTTTAGATCTCATTGGCCAGTCAATCTAGCTCAAGCTGTGAATGCCAGGTTCAATAGAAGACTTTTTAAGAAGTAAGATGGAAATCTAGGTGTGGTAGTGAGTGCCTATATGCCAACAGCTGGGAGACAGAAACAGCAGGATCATCCTGGGCTATATGAGACCCTGGCTCTAAAAACCAAATGATGTGGCTGGAGAGATGGCTTTGTGGATAAGAGTACCTCCTTATCTTGCAGAGAGCCTGGGTTCAATTTCTAGCACCTACATCCACCCAGAATCCCAGCTCTAACTCCAAGGATCTCTCTCACCCCTGTTCTCCCAGGGTACCACACATGCAAGCAACCCACTCATAGACAGAAAAAATCTTCAAAAAATAAAGATATGCTATATCTCCAAATTACTGATGATTAGTCAAGTGGAGAACACTTAACAGAGATATTTGTCATTGCCCTCTGACTCCCTCAAGCATGTACACACATGTGCATAGATCACACATGTACAAAGAATCAGCATTCCATTTTGGTGGGTGTATCCTCTGGCTCAGACAGACCTGAGCTCTACGTCAGTCTTTACTGGTTGGTTTTTTCCTTGGTCTTCGGTCTCCTCACCTTGCAGGAATCACCGAGGTGCTGTGTCTGTTGAGGGAGAAGCAGAGCTAAGGCCTGAGGGCCGTGAGTGGAGCGAAGGTGAACAACTTGCTCCGCATCTCGCCGGCCTGTTCCTTTTTGGATACTCTGCAGAGATGAAGTTCCAAACATCTTTTACGTTCTATCAGTCAACAGCCAAGTCGAGAGAGTCCCAAACCTTCTTTGTGTTTTTGTCTTGGGAGGAGAATGTTCAAACAGCAGATTTTTGCAAAGATTTGAGAAAGTCAAGTTCTGTACCTCATAGCTCTGTTATCTGCCCCAGGAATGAGTCACCAGCGGTGGGAGGAGAAGGGAAAGTGTTTTTCAAGAAGGCACAATGGAGATTGCATGATGCAAGTGACTGTAATCGCCTCTTCAATTGGATTCAAGGGAAAAAAAAAAAAAACTTAATTCATTCACTTGACATTTTGAACACATCTTTTATGTCAGGACCCATGTGGAAGGTGAAGACATGAACAGACCACGGTCTCTGCCCCAGGGAGCTCAGCAGCACTAGGGGAAAGGCATCTAAAATAATTCCACTATGCAACAGCTGCTTGAAGGGGGTCTGGGGCTAGAGTTGTGGGGAGCTCCAGCAGGAAACCTGGTGGGAGAGAAGAAGGTAGAATTGCTGAGCTAAACCTTAAAAGCCTAGGGTGATGGGCAGTGGACAATGGGCAGTGGGCAGGCTAAAAAGGAGAGCAGGGATGTGGGCAGAGAGTCATGGAAGCAGGAAGAACATGTCTTATGCAGGGCACCCACCAGGCTGTAGGAGGGACAAGCTGAGAAGGGGGCTGGCTCAGCAAGTGTCTGTACCCAAAGACCCCTCCAGCTGCAGGCCTGGCCCACACCAGAGATTTCACCCATCTTGAGAAGTGCCCCAGTCCCAACTGTCTTTACAGAGTTTACATGTCGTCCCCTCTGTGCTGTTCTGTCCCTAGCTCGTGACATCTTCTGTCACACTGGGAACTCAAACCTTTACCATTTTACTCTTTTTCTCCTGTGTATATGTTAATGTGTGTTTAGGAGGAGGTACACATGTGTATTTCAGTGTAAATGTACATCCATGTGTGAACATCTATGTGGAGGCCCAGAGCTGATGTCAGGAGCCCTTCTCAATACTATTCCATATTGTTCACTAAGGTCAGGTCTTCCTTGAGTCCAAAGCTCACCACTGGTCTAACCAGCCGCTTGCTCTAGGGCTTTTCCTTTCTCCTATTCAGTGAGAGACCCTGTCTTAAGAGAATGTGACAGAGAGTGATAGACAAAGACACCTAGTGTCAGCTTCTGGTTTATATATGCACACACAGGGCCATGGGCTTGTATATGTCTGTGTTCACATATATGTATATATGTACCAATGTATATACCATGCACATGTATACACACAACTAAATTAAAATTAACTTTCTAGGAATTTTAAGTGGAGGTTCAAAAGAACAAAACAAAATAAAGAGCCCGGGGTCTGGAGAGAAAGCTCAACTGTTAAGAGCACTTGCTGCTCTTTCAGAAGACTCTGGTTCTATTCCTAGCATCCCTCAGCAGCTGACAACCGTTCTGTGACTCCAGTCCCAGGGACTCTAACACTTAATTTTGGCTTCTGTGGGTACCAGATATGCAAGTGGTATGCAAATATGCATGCTGGTAAAACACTCATACATATAAAATAAAAACAAATAAACCTTTAAAAAGGAAGAATAACCAATTCTCCAGAGTCAAGCCAGGAATAAGGTTGCTATGGTTGGCACTGAACGGTTATCTAAGATCCAGTGATCATCCCAAACATTCCTTTCCCATTCAAACTGAGAGAAGGAATGAGCCCTCCAGCATGACCAGGCAGCTGAGCTCCCACAGTTATCAGCTAGCTGAGCCCCAGGCATGACCAGGGGAGAAAAATCATGTTGCATCCACTCCTTGTCATATGAGAAAGACCCAAGGTCGTATGGAGGTCATAACGGTGGATCGACTCTTGCCTTAATGGGAGTGGAAGAAAATGGGAGGGGTGCATCATGTCTCCTGTCTGAGAATGGAAGCTCAGCAAGTGACATTTAATGTCCTGAGTGTCATAAAAGCTTACTCTGAACAACTAACCATGGGTTCTGGGGTGTTGGAATGCTGAGGTGCTGGGGTGGAGGTGAGTCCTGCCTGCAGGACACTTTGTCAGATACCAGGGATCAACTTCTTCCTGCTAACATACCTGGAAAGGCATTTCTGGTGTGCTCGTGCGTGCACGTGTGTGGGTGTGTGCTCTTGCTCATGGACGCCAGAAGAGAGTATCAGATCCCCTGGAGTTGGAGTTATAGATGGTTGTGAGCTGCCTGATGTGGGTGCTGGGAACTCTCTCTCTGTCTCTGTCTCTGCCTCTGTCTCTGTTTCTCTCTCTCTCTCTCTCTCTCTCTCTCTCTCTCTCTCTCTCTCTCTTTGTCTCTGTTTCTCTCTCTCTCTCTATCCCCCTCCCTCCCTTCTTCCTTCCCTTATTTTCTCTGTGTCTGTGTGCCTCTCTCTATCTTTGTGTCTGTCTCTCTGCCCTGAGACGTATCCATATACTTTCTACCTGTTTTAAACACCAGAATCCCCGAAAACCTCTTTTCAAACCTGTAGGTGTCTGGGAAATAAGCATTTGAAAGATCATCTTTTCTAACCCCAAATAAGGTCCTTCCAGGAAAAAGTTTCATTTTATGCATAGAGAACACAGATGCATTGATAGCTCTCCGAACACAAGAGAAGGCACATTTTAAGAATCCCGTTGTCCTCTGTAAAAACAAGTTGTTTTGATATTTTTGTTGCCTGTCTGTCTTACTCACGTCATGTGATTTTTATGAAGTGCTAATTACCATGAAAACATATTTTTATATTTTACTTTTTATGCTCAGTAAGACATTAGTAAAACTTCCAACTTGTCACATAGGTTCTCTAATTGTCATGTTTAATTACTTCATAATATTTAGTTAAGCGGGTTGATTATAATGTATTAACCTTTCCCTCATGGCTAGATGTTTAAGCAAGTTCTAATTATTTTGTTAGTATGATTAATGCTTCAATGAGCGTCTTCTTGCTTCTGTTGATTAATTCCCTTAGGATAAATTCCTAGGGGAGGAAGTCTAGGAAACCTAACAAACTTCCGAACGGGTTTCCACTCGTCTGACCTAACCTCCTCCAGTTCACACCTGATTGGCTGCTTTAGCAGGATGAAAGAAAAAAAAGAAATCATCTTTAAATAAATACTTATTATTATTTTAAGTATAGATGTGGGTGCCGGAATGCACGCCTGTGTGTAGCATGTGTGTAGAGTCTGCAGTGGTCAGAAGAGGGCGCTGGATCCCTTGGACCTAGAGTTACAGAGAGTTGTGAGATACCACGTCGATGCTGAAAACAGAACCAGTGCCATTTTTGCCAGCCCGTCTCGCCAGTCCCCTCATTTCTGACAGTCTTACCCAGTATAATTTTATATCGATGGAAGACACTTCAGGGACATGCTCTCTATTTTCCCACGTCCCCACCGACCTCTTTGTCTTATTTTTCCTTTGCCTGACTCAACAGCACTATTGGCCACTGTCATGGCAAAGGGCTCTTTACTCTCCCCAGCTCTCTTCGTTGCTTTGTGTCGTTCATAACATTGTCGTTGAGACTTTCTCTCCCGTGGGCACATGAAGGCAAAGTCTTTGTTCTATTCAGTGCTTCTCCCAGATCTATAACCTTCCTGCCACAGACTGGGTTCTGGATAAAACTGTGTTAAATAGACAGTTGTACAGATTTGAGGGTGCTCCCCCGTTTGTGTGTGTGTGTGTGTGTGTGTGTGTGTGTGTGTGAGTGTCTTTTGAAACAGGGTTTTTCTGTGTAGCCCTGGCTGTCCTGGAACTCAATCTGTAGACAAGGCTGAACTTGGGTTCAGAAATCCACCTGCCTCTGCCTCCCAAGTGCTGGATGAAGGCATTTGCCACCTCTGCCCATTAAATTTGAGGGTCTTAAAAAAAAAACTTAGACTGGACAGTGGGGCAGTGATGCCCAGTGAGCAACTCCTGATGGGAACCGTACATTTCTGTTTCCTGTTTCCATACAGGAGGGGTATTTTACTTTATTTATTTATTTTTAAATTAATTATTTATCAATTTTACATGCATGGATGTTTGACTGCATATTTGTATGTAAGCTGTGTGTTGTGCTCCTAGTAGTGAGAAGAGGATGTCAGATCCTTGAACTGGGATTTAGATGGTTGAGAGCAGCCTCATGGGGGCTGGGAACTGGACCTGGGTCCTCTGCAAGCAAGTGCTCTTAACTGCTGACCTGTCTTTTTTGCCACTAAAAGGAATGTTTTCTAGAACTCAGTGCCTGACTCTTCTTACCCATCCACTAACTTACCCACCCACCCAACTCATCCACTCACCCACTCACTTACCCACCCACCCACTCACCCACTCACTCACCAGCCCACCCACTCATCCACTTACTCACCCACCCACTCACCCACCCACCAACCCACTCACTCATCCATTCACCCACCCACCCACCTTCCAACCCTCTCACTCACCCACTCACCTACCCACTCACCCACCCACTCACCCACCCACTCACCCACCCACCAACCCACTCACTCACCCACCCACTCACCCAATCACTAACCCACCCACTCACCCACCCACCAACCCACTCACTCACCCACCCACTCACCCACCCACCAACCCACTCACTCACCCACCCACTCACCCAATCACTAACCCATTCCCTCACCCACTTCCCCGTCCTTCACTGAAGAGACAGAGTGGGTGATCTGATGGTTGAGTTATGGAGACAGAAAGGCCATGTACAGCCAAGAAACTTCCTTCCTCAATTTGGGAGATGGTTTCCAAGGGAGGAGGCAAATATTCTATTGGCTTCTCTGTATGTACTTCACAGGGAAAGGGGACTGTGGGTTGTTTTGCTTTGTATTGTGTGCTGTCTGAATGGAAGAAGTACCAGGTCCTTTTAGCTTGTATCTGATAGGTTAATCCACTATCTTTTGCCTTTTCCAAAGGATGGGATTCTTAGTAAGATGTTAGTTAGTTTGATTACTGGGTGTAACTCTCAGTTAATTCTGAATTTAGAGAAAGAAGTGCCATTTCACACTGTCCCTTTTGTCTCATTAGCCCTTCCCCCAATGCCCCCTGCATCCTACTCCCTTCCCTTAAAGTTTTTCTCAATATTGCTCTCTATTAGTTTCCTGCCTTATGTGGCCACTCCAAGTTTAACCCACATATTTACATTAGATTCAAAGCTGACATCCACATATGATGGAGGACATGTGGTGTTGTCTTTCTGAGTCTGTGTCGCCTCATTCTGAATGGTTGCTTTGTAGCTTCATTTAACCTGCTAATTTCATACTCTCATTATATCTTACACCTGAGTAATATTCCATTGTGGACGTGAAACACATTTCCACTATCCGCTCATCAGTGGATGGGCACCTTGGCTATTTCTATCTCCTGGCAATTGTAAACAAGGCAGCATTGAACATGAATGAGAAATATCTCTGTAGTAGGACATAGAGTTCTTTGGAAATATGCCCACGAGTGGTAGAGCTTGATCATTGATCATTGATATGCCTGTAAAGAATTCTGAAGGGACCCAGACACTCAGTTCTCCATCTGGCTGTAAAGAATCGTTGTGTGACTTCTAACTCCCAGAGAAGAGTATCTTATCCACAACTATCAATCAGTGGTGCTGTATGAGAATGAAAGAATAGACATGGTTGTCTTGGAGTAATGGTTCCAAGGTGGAAAGACAGCACTGAAGATAAATGCACAGGAACACTGGAGATGGCAGGCTGAGTTGGGAGGATTGTATTAGACATATTAGCCCATTCTCCAAGGAGTTAACTAAGGGTGGATGGAAGGATGGAGGAATCATTGTGCTTCTGGAAGGATGCTTGTGACAGACAAATGTCCACAAGCAAAGCCCCGAGATCTGATATAAGAACATGAAAGGCCTCCTATGAGGTTAGGGTGAGAACGTTGGGAAGGGAGGCCAGTCATTCTTTGCAATGATCACCTGTCCCCAGGCTATAGTTGTAGATGATGAGGCCTCGAGAGGTCAGAGAGACAAGGAGCAGACAGGCATGAACAAATGGCTGCTCCTCAGTGCGTTTTACTTCCTCCCAGGAGTCTTCAGAGAGAGGGAGCCTTTGGAAGGTGGGAGCGGACCTTTGTCACTAAGAGGATAATACTCAAAACAACTCAATGGCAGTATCAATTTTCCTGAAAAGCAGCCAATCTAGAATCTGTGGCTGTCATCAGTGAGTTGGGTGGAAGTCAAGCCAATGTTTAAAGCTGCTCTCATATCCCTTACCCTTTGCAGGAGTTCATTTCATCCTCACTCCATGAAGGCAAGGACTTTCTTGATGTTAGAATAAGAGAGACAGAGTCAAGTCCCTATCATGTTATCTTGGTGGTTTCCATCTAAATGGTATGATGTGGGCATTCCTAGGATCTTTGCTGTCCTTTCAAAATGGAGGATGAGTCTATTGGTAGCAAGAGTGGTTATAGTGGGGGGTGGGGTTGAAAAACAAAACACATACACAGAGTACAAACGAACCAAACCAAACCAACCAACCAACCAACCAACCACCACCATCAACAACAACAAACCAAACAAACAAAACCCCCACCACTGGTACTTAAGTAGAACATGACAGCAGGACCTACATTCCATATATAGATTAAAAAACTGAGGCACGAGGGGGTAGCTGATGAGCTCAAGGTCACACAGACTACTAGACCTGGTGTTTGGATATTGGTTACTCTGTGTATAAACCTACATCTTTGGCCACTCTATATCACTACTTCATCTGTAACTCCTAAAGGAGAGGAAAGACCCTTTGACTCTTGTTTTCTCATGGTTCTGTAGATCTTTTAAAACCATCTCTGCCCTTCCCTGAACTCTCCAAGTCTAATTTCTGTGACCCTTATTTTTTTCTCCTCAGTCTGGGTTGGGCCAATGGGAAGCATAGGTAAAAAGTGGGGGGTGGGAAGAAAGAGTGCACAGGATGTTTATTTTCCTAAATCACCTCTGCCTAGCAACAGATTTGCTATGTCCTTCTGCCAAGCAAGGCACTGGCTATGTCCTTCAAGAGATGACCACGACTTCAGCTGTTTTCTTTAGGCCCTTTCCTTCTTTCATCCCTCCCCACTTCTTCCTCCATCCTCCCATCTCTCCCTTCCTTCTGGCCTGGGGTGGTAGTAGCTCCCTTGCCTGATAAGGTCCAGGTGTATATCACCATGTTTTGCAGATTCCAATAACCATTCTTTGTCGTCTCTTTCCTACTTGCTCGGAGCCTAACAACTGTACTTTGTTGATAACCTGTAGCCTCCTTGATTACTAGATTGGCCCATCCTCAGGTCTGGGCCAGATGTTAAACCAGAGTGTTAAGAAAAAAAAAAAAGAGCATTTAGATTCTAGATTAGGACATTGAATGAGCCCCACTGAGGAACCCACTGCTCAGAGCTCTGACCCAACACTTCACACTGCTTGTTGATAACCTACTTGCCTGTTCCCTGTTCCCCACCCCTGATGCTTCTGCACTGGAACAGCCCTTACGACATGTCACGGAAGTGCCCAATAGGAGCTGGGAAAGTCCCTGCCATCCCAGCCAGCAGATGTGTTTGGAAGATGACTGCACTCGGAGATCTGATATCACAACAGGAAGGTTGTTCTCATGAGCCCCAGCCGGGGATTCGGAGACAAAGTTCCCTTGGAAAACATTTGCATAGATTGTACTTCCATTCCAACAGCGGGGCTGACACTTAAGAGGCATGAAGAATGGCGTTAGATGAAAAATGAAGTTTTGCGTCCACTGTGACCTGACATTGTGCCGGGTTAAAATGTTCCAAATACATAGCAGCCAAAGACCATAAAGTATGAGCCCAGAACACCACAGCCGAAGCAGGCTGGAAATGGTTCCTTCAGGGACCCAGGGCTTTCCCTGAGGCGTAGGCACACCGGTTGTCTCCCGTGATCACCACTGACCCCAGGAAGTATCCTGTCAGGCTACACAGGACTTCCTCTCTTGACCTCATAGCTTCTGGAAACAAACCTTCTGAAGGTTTCTACTACACAGCTCCTTTGAATTCCTACAGCAACATCACCAGTGCCCAGTGTTTAAAAATTCACAACCTTGAGGCCTTGTAGCTTAGCTGGGTAAAGCGACCCTGGTAAAAATTCACTCCCACGACAGCAGGGGATAACCTAGAGATGCTCAGGCAACTGGACACAGGAGCTTTTTAAATTTTCTGTGTGCAGGGGGATCTGCCTTCACGAATGTCTGTGCACAGTGCCTATGCAGGCCATCAGAGGGAACTGGATTCCCCTGGGACTAGGGTTACAGCAGGTAATGAGCTGCCATGTGGGTGCTGGGGACGGAATCCGGCTCCTCTGGGAGAACTAGTGTTTTTATCTGAGCTATCTTTCCAGCTTCTGATTGTAGCATTTGGGGGACTTAGGCAGGAAAAAACACAACTCTGAAGGCAGCCGAGGCGATGTAGTGATGTCTTGTCTTAAGAAAAGAGGAAAGAGAAGAAAAGGAGAAAGCTTAGTGGGTAATGGTGCTTCCCAAACAACTCTAATGACCTGGGCTTGACTTCCCAGACCCCATATAAAGGAGAAAGAAGACAATTGGCTCCTGAAAGTTGTCCTCTGACTTTGCAATTGGGCTGTAGGATGCATACACACACACACACACACACACACACACACACACACACACACACACACCTTTCACACCATACACACAAAATGTAAGAAAAAATTTAACTTTAAATTTTAAAAAAGAAGAAATTGCCACTCGGTGTTCACTGCTGGGTACACTGAGCGGCCATAGCCTCGGGGCCCATTTGGCCAGGAAAAAAATTATCCACACCCAGAAAGTCTGATTTCCTGGTTAGCATTTGAGCGGTTCTCTTGCCAGGATGTGCTGTGGCCATATTGTATTTGCACGTACGTCTGTGTGGCTTTCTGCAACAAGGAAAGCAACGTGCACTATAACTACTTAGACAAGGTCAGAGGCAAGGAGACAGAGAGGGACCGCTGTGGGCTTTACAGTTAGGGTCAGGACCCGTGCTCCGCGTCCTCAATGCTTGGCTCGGTGTCATAAGTGTATTCCTCTAATATAAAACAGGAGCAGAGCATTTTATTTGTCCCATAGGATTGTGGTAACTATTAAGTAGAAATTAAGATGTTGCATTCTGCCTGTTGCCTGACACATTGAGAGTGCTCAAAGAAGTTCGTAAAAATTTTCCGTTCGCCTCATTCACATGGCTGCATTTACTATGAAGACCGGTAGAGGGCAGGGCAGACCTCACAAAGCTGTCTGTGAAACAATGGTTTTCAAATCCACTTTCAAGAGGAAGCCGGGAATTCCAGAGATGTCTTCCTTAAATGTTTCTCATGAAAGATGGCTCTATCATGACCTCTAATATCTTCATAGAAACTGGTGTCTTCCTGTTAGGCAAGAATCCAGAGCCTGTATTGGGCAATGTTTAATCGGGGACTTCCAGCGCCTTAACAGCCTTTTAACATAGCTGCGACTTCCCAGTGCGAAATTGTGGCCCTGTCTTTCAGAAGGGGAGCATCAGATAAGAGACAGTATTTTAGAGTCAACTGATTGATTGCAACCCAACACTTTATAAAAGTCTGAGACAATGTAAAGTTCTTAAAGTTATTGTTTTGAAATCATTTCAAGTGTTAATAAAGCTCGTTTGAAATTCTGCACCATGGTTAAGGTTTACTGCAGTATTGCTTTTATGAACTGCAACTCATGAATGACCAAAATCCACCACATCCTCCGTGTCTTGTCGAGCCCACCCCCATCCCCCACCCTTATCCCCCATCCCCCATCCCCACCTCCCCCATGGTTTCCTTAAGAGAAGACAGGACCTTTTTGAGTACCACTGCAGTAAACCACTGGCAGCAAAGAAGTGGTTTTGAGAGACTGATGCTGAAAAGCATTCACAACAGTGACTAAAAAGGACACTTCGCACATCAGCTTCAGGAGTGTGAATAGCAGATAAAGGCACTGGCTGCCAAGCCTGCCTATCAGCAGTTCAGAACCCGTGGGTCTCTACCCCTTTGGGCCCCCATGGACCCTTTTACAAGGGTTGCATTATCAGATATCTCCATTACAACTCATAGCAGTAGCAAAACTACAGTTAGGAAGTAGCTGCGAAAATATTTTTATACTTAGAGGTCACCACAAGATGAGGAGCTGTATTAAGGGGGCTTTAGGAGGGTTGAGGACCACTTAGATCATCAGGTTCCAGATGAGGAAAGAACCAAGCCTTCAGGTTGTCCTCAGACTTCCACAAGTGTGCTACACACACATATGCAAACACACACACACACACACACACACACACAACGTAAAAAACACAAACAAAAAAACAACCCTAAACTCATTATGTTTCCATTTGCAGAAATAATGAAGAGATAAACCTATCAACTTATGTGGGACTTATGTACAAACAACAAAAACCGCAGAAGGTTTGACAATGCTGAAATACAGACACAGTATCTAAGCTGACAGAAACAGCAGCCCAGTATCCCTGCTCTTCTGTTTGTTCCTCATAAGCTTCATATAAAGTAGTGCTTCAGGTTGCTTGGTCTACAAGTCCAGTTTCTGAGACTCCTAGGAGAGCCACCTGCCTTGCTGACTTGCAAGTGTTGGGTGAATCTGTGACAAAGCAACGGTTCAAGTGACACTTGAAAGGCCTTGGCTTAATCTATTCTAATGATATGGAAATCTGGAAACACAAAAGCTCACCAAATGCTAGTCACCCAGTTGTGGCAAATGCAGGACCTGCTAACAAGGAGACTTTCTACCAACCACACTGCAGGTGACAGAAAGGAACAATTGGATTTTTTTCACCTTCCAACAAATCCAATTAGCCCTAAGCTGAGAAATTATGAGAACTCCCATCATGCACTCCTGTGATTGAGAGCTGTGCATTGGGAGTATGTATCTTCCTCTCGGCTCCTTGCAGCAGCATTACGAGGTGATTATTAAATACGTGTGGTCAACTATAAATCAGTGTGCCAGCCCCTTTCCTTGATAACACTTTTCTATTACAAGAAAGTAAGCTGAGGGCTGGTGGGACAACTTTGTGGTGAAAACTTGTTATGCAAGTGAGACAATTTCAGTTCAGATCTCTGGGACCCACAGAAGCCAGACATGGTAGCCTCTGTTATCCCAGCTGTCCTCTAGGAGGCAGACAGGAGAACCTCCAGAAACTCGTGGACCACCTAGCCTGGTGTACACATTGACAAATAAAAAGAGAACCAGTCTCAAACAAGATAGAGAGTAAGGACCCACACCCGAGGTAGTCTTCTGACCTCTACACATGTACCATAGTATATACATACTGACATACACACTTAAACACACACATACACACACACACTTACACACACATCATGCAGACATATACACATTAGTAGACACCTCTCTCTCTCTCTCTCTCTCTCTCTCTCTCTCTCTCTTTCTCTCTCTCAGCTTAGTTATAGAGTAAAATTTGTGAATTATAGACAGTAATACATTAAATGTATTATTTTCCTTATGTGCTAGTATGAAGGCTGATTAGAAATGGCCATCTTGCACAAAAAAAGTATTTTCTGAGGAGAAAAAATTCTAAAGTATCTCTACTATGGACTGAACCCTTCCTGTTTCTGGAAGACAAGACTTCATTTTGTCAACTTGAAAAAGATGTGAATAAATTTTCAGACTTGCTTGATCACCTGATGCCTTAGTGACTTTTCTGGTGTTGTGATAAAATACCATGGCCGAGGCAACTTATAAAAGAGAGTTTAATTTGACTTACAGTTTCAGAGGGTTAAAGCCCATGATGGCCAAGTGAAAGAACGGTTGAGAGCTCACATTTCTACCCGTGTCCCTGAGGTAGAGAGGGAGAGAGAGGGAGGAAGAGAGAGGGGGGGAGAGAGAGAGAGAGGGAAGGAGGGAGGGAGGGGGGAGAGAAACTAGAGTCTTTTGAAATTTCACAGCCCCAGTGACACACCTCTTCCAACAAAGCCATACTCCTAATCCTTCCCAAACAGTTCCACCAGCTGGAGAACAGGTATTCAAGCTTAGTCTATGGGGGCCATTCTTGATCAAACCGCCATATCCAACATCTCAGTTTTTAGTATCTGAATATTGTCATGCAAGGAGGGAATAGAGCATATATTTTCCCACTGGTAGGTAAAAGCTAAGGAAAAATTTAAAAGGAGATATTTGGAAGAACCAACTTTCTATACAGATTGTTAGGTCAGAGCTAGAGTGTTACAATAACCATTAAAAGGTGTTAACACCTTGTTGCAGATTTGTGAGACACTATCAACAATACTGATCAAATTTGAAGATATATTTAAAAGTCAGGTCTAGTGGTAGAGGCCTGACACCTCAGCTACTCAGGAGGCTGAAGCAGGAGAGTGGAGAGTTCAAGGACAACCTAGATGAAATTAGTGAGATCCTGCCAAAAATTCAAAAGTAAAAATAAAAGCCTAAGATATAATGGCATGTATATATTCCTAACACAATCCAAGCCTTGGGATTAGTCCCCGGTGCATCAACAAAGAAAGTACATTTATAAATTGTGTTTTCCATCTAGTAATGACAAAGGCTTGCAGTCAGATTGGGGTCACACTATGAGTGTGTTTGTGTGTGTGTGTGTGTGTGTGTGTGTACACTTTTGCATACATGTTGACACATGGTACCTGAAGTGAAATGTTAATATATTAAATGATACATTTCACACAAGTTATGGGAAGTATTACAATAAAATTATACACTGTGAAAGCCAGTCTAAATTAAGTTCTAGACTGGACACTAGAAGACAGATGTGGC
This sequence comes from Micromys minutus, assembly GCF_963924665.1. NCBI lineage: Eukaryota > Metazoa > Chordata > Mammalia > Rodentia > Muridae > Micromys > Micromys minutus. The sequence continues at coordinate 83,409,124 of NC_137971.1, forward strand.
CCTAGGGCTAGCTAGAGCTAGAACTGCCAAGGTTAGCTGCCTGCAGTCCTTCACTTGACTGTTGCTGCTGCCCCAGACTTGGGATCCTTTGAGGTCTCCATATTCCTCCAACTCCTCCACCCTGCGTCCCAATTAGACTTAACTGTCAACTTGAAACTGCCTAGAATTACCTAGGAAGGGGATCTGGACTGAGGGATCAGACTGACCTGTGGCTGTGTCGGTTGGGGATCATTATGATTGCTTTCATTGATGCATGAAAGTCTAGCCCACTGTGGGTGGCACCATTCCTTAGCCAGGTGGTTCTGGACTGCATAAGACAGATCGTTAAACACAAGATTGCATAAGCCATCAAGGCTCATTCCTCTGTGATTTCTGCTAAAGTCTTTTGGCTTTGTGAATTTCCTGATCAGATGCCATGCTGCCTTCAAGTTTCTGCTTGACCCTTTGCCCTTACTCCCTTCTGTCATGGACCATGGCCTGGAAGCATGAATGAAATAACCCTTTTCTCCCCTAAATTGCTTCATTCATAGTTTGTGTCTAGCAACAGAATGAAAATAGAACACCTTCTGTGTGATTCTGATGGTTGAGGCCTCTATAGAGACAAGTTCTGGTTTGCTTTCCATGGCTTTGGTGTTTTTAATTTCTTTTCTTTTCTTACATGGCCTTCCTCTGGAATCATCTTTCCCTTTGTTTTTGTTTTTTGTTTGTTTGTTTGTTTTTTGTTTTTGTTTGTTTGTTTTTTTTGTTTTAACTTGCCTCTTTCTCCTTCTTTGAGGCAAGATCTCTGCTGTATAGCTTGGCTTGTCTGTAACTCACTGTGTAGACCCTGTTGGTCTCAAACATATGGCAATTCTCCTACCTCTGCCTACTGAGTGCTAGGTTTATAGGCAATGTTCCACTGTACCCAGCTCCATGCCTTCCATTTATCAAAACAATATAGCTGTGAATACACATTTTACAAAATGCTAACTTTGAGTTAACAGTGCAAACCAACCAATCAACCAACCAACCATCCAACCAACCAACCAACCAAAAACTTAAGCAGCTATCCTTTTCTGGAAGTAAGAAGGAGATTTGTTCATTTAAAAAAAAAAAAAAAGAACTGTTGAAATCCTAATTTTGAATAACCACAGTCTGTCTGTCTTTCAAGTAAGTGATTGTCATGCAAGAAAGCATGGGCTGAGCTTGGTCACCTCCTTTGTTGTGCTATAGTCACCTTGTAGACCATGTCATGCCTCAAACACAGCTGCTTACTCTGGACATTGCACCTCGGTCCTTCCTATTCTTTGGATTTGGATTTTATGCCATGGTGTAACTCCCAGATCATAACACGTAGTCTGAAAAGTGTCTTCTACATTGTTTTGAAGCATAAGAGATGGGCTGAAAGATACAACTTCAATACATGCATCAGTAGACTGTGTGATCAAGAGAATGCTTGAACTCAAAGCTTCTTTAAAGTCCCTGGCAAAGCCATCAGAATTGTGAATTCCAGGAAGATAACAAGATGTATGGTATGAAGGGAACAGGACATCCATGACTGTTAGATCTAACCTGGTCTAACCTAGGCAGACATGCCATTAAAGGGCTGTTTAGAATAGCTTCACCATCACTGTTAGCAAGCATGAGGGTGTAAGATTCTCACAAAGAGCATCCTGGTAAATTATATGCCTCCCCTTGTATACAAGCTGATAGACATCTGCATTTGAAATTAGTGTAGACTGCTTATCTGCCTGATTTCAGAGGCAACTCTGCTATGGTCATGTGACTACGAGTACCACCTGTTGGAGAGACAAGGCTCATAATTAATCCATAGTTGCTGAACAGATAAAAAAAATGAAGTATTGTGGATGCTAACTGATTACTGTCTTTTTTATGCCCTATCCACTTCCACTCGGCAGCATTAAAACACTTGCTCATCCTAACATATGGTCACTGGCCAGAGAAAAGGGAGAGAAATACAAGAAACCGGGGACAGACAGAACACCTTGGTGCCTAGCAGGAAGGGTGTGAAATGCATCTTATTCATTTTTTTAAATGCATGTGAAAGGTTCATTCTTTAAGCTTTTTGAGGCTTTAGACAAATGTATTAGTTCTGTCTCTTGAGCAGAATTTTAAATGTTTTTATTCACGTGCATGAATAGAATTGGGTATCTGATGAAGGGGACTTAGGGACGAAGCACCTCTTACTAAATTGGGCAAATAGTTACTGAATTACACTCCTTTTTAAAATGTGTTTTGTTTTTTGTTTTTGCCTGCATGCATGTCTGTGTGCCACCTGCAAGCAGTACCAGCAGAATCTAGAGGAGGATATCAGATCCCCTTAAACTGGAGTTTCAGATGGGTTTAAACCACCTGACCTAGGTGCTGGGAACCGAACTAGGTACCTCTGTAAAAATAGCCGGGGAGTGCTCATAACTGATACGCCACCACTCTTTCTATCATTCCTTTACTTGGGATAAGAGTAGTACTTAGTGTGAACTGCCAGTTGGTGAGCTTATGTTCTAGGGTGGGGGCACTATTTTAAGGGAGCCATCTGGCATTAACACATCGAAACTTTATATGTATGTTGTATGTATAAACATCATATGACGTATGAACATCAGTATGATGGAAACTGTTATCATTTTGGGTCTATAGAGAAAGAAACTGAATCAGAGAGCCATCAAGGAGCACCTCCAAGGGGGTGCAGCTACCAAATGGTGGAGCTGAGCCTGTTACCTCCAAGCATGAATACCTCACCATCTTTCATTCGTGTAGGTAAGATGGGAAATCAAAAGGAAGGCAGAGAAGGCCCAGTTCTAATGTCAGCCCCAGGGCGAGCTGACATCGCACAACCTATGCCAAATGTTCCCATCTATAAGTCAGAGATGGTGACAGCTTCCCTCCTTCCAACCTCCCTCAGATGTCTGCTGAAGAAGAAACGACGGAGAGGCCAGTAAGAGAACTCTTGAGCACAGCTATAGCAGGGTTTCTACCTGTCATCTGAGCACAGCACTTCAGAGAGAAGCTTCCGGTGGGTGCTGTAGGCACTCGTAACTGATGGACAGAAACGGATGCTTGGATTTTCTGAACTCCAGAATCACAAGCTGAAGAGATGTTTCCAGTAGCACCCAGCCACAGATGTTCTACTGCAACAAAAATGGAGGAAGACATATTTTGTAGCTGTGTGGTCTGTTGCTGTGCTCGCAGTGGATTGAGACCTTTAACGTTATATATTATCTCTCCAGTCCACTCCATTGTCATTGTCCTATTTAGTCTTACCTGCTTTTTTTTTCTCAAATTAATGTTGGCATGATACAGCTTTGTTGTTGCAGGCAAACAATTATCCCTGAAGCTATTACTGTTCTAACTTTGAACCAGTAAACGTGCAGCCTTATAGAACAAAAGTGTGTTGGGTGTGGTTAAGGACTTCAGGTTGGAGAAAGGCTCAGGGATTATCCAGGTGGATTCCGTGTGATCACAGGTTCTCGGCAGTGGAAAGGGAGGCAGAAGAAGAGGTCTGGGTGCTGCAGTGTGAGAAGAACTCCCCTGTTCTTTTGGACTTTGACAAAGAAGGAAGGGGGCCTTAAGCCAAAGAGTGGGGCTACCCTCCTGATGCTAACAAGATGGGAGAGACAGGATATCACCTCCGTGTGGTTTCCAGAAATGAATGTGAGCCTTTCCACCACCTTAGTCTCCTAAGATTTCTGTCAGATTGCTGATTTACAAGAACTACACAACAATGTTACCTGGAGCTACTGCATTTGTAGTAATTTGAGAAAGTAGTGGTGAAAAACTTGTTCAACTTTTTTTTTTTTTTTTTTTTTTTTGCTTTCAACCTGCCTCTATTTCTGCCTTTGAGGCAAGTTTCTCAGAGGTAGCATATAGCTGAGTTGTAGGTTTTAATCTACTCTGCCAATTTGTCTTTTACTTGGTACATTTATTCTATTACAATTAATGCCTTTAATGTCAGGATTCAGGTCTGCCCTGCCCCCATTCTCTGCTTTTGACTTTTCTGTTTTCTTTCACATACCTTCTTGTGAATTACTTGACTAATATTTGGTATGTCATTTTTTATTTATCCATGTTGTTTTTATAATGTATTGCTTTGATTGCTTTTAGGTTATTGCTAAACCATTGCACTTACCTGAGAAGTTATATCATATATAACCCTTTATGTGCCACATTATTTTACTAATTCAAGTAAAATGTAGAAACTTTATTTTCTTTGTTTTTTTTTTGTTTCCTTACTTATAATATAATCACTGAAGTATTTTACTTTAGTTTTAAACTGTATCAAATTGTGTTATCGTTTTCACTGAGACTATAACACATAATTAAGAAAACTAAAGAGATAGTAAATCAGTGTGTTTACTCATACTATGCCTCCTACATAGTTATTAAAAGTACAAAGAAATGTGGCTTCTATCTAACTTTCTTATATTCTACAATTTCATTTCTTAGCACTTCCTTTGGTAACTCTTTGGAGTGAGTCTCCTGGGAACACATTCACTTGGTTTTCTTTCATCTGAGGGTGTTTTGATTTCACCTTCATTATTGAAAGATACCTTTGCTGGGTATAAAATTCTTGGTTGACAGTTCTTTTTTTTTGTTGAACTTGAATATTGTTGGACTGCTTCATTCTAGCTTCTGTTATTTCTGATAAGAAATTCACTGTCATTTGAAATTCTTTTCTTCTATAGTCTCCCATTCACTGCTAAAAGCTTTTCTTCATCTTCCAAATTTGGCTATTATGTGACTTAGTGTATTTTTTTTGGAGGGGAGGCAAATATCCTTTGCTGTTCACAAAGCTTCTTGAATCTGTAACTCCTAAATCTTTTGTAAAATTTAGCTATTATATCTTTGAGTATTTTTATTCTTTATTTTTTTCTATCCTCAGGGAAATTAACTGATGCCTTGTGTACATATACCCTTACATAGACACATGTGCATATATATAATTAAAAATAATAAAATTAATTATTTTAAAAAATTAAAAAATGTTTTAAAAAGAACAAAGCCTGGCAAGTGTTAAGCTCTATTCAAGGTTTGCTTTTACCTCCTGCTTCTTACTAAGTCCTCTGGCTTATGCACATGAGACGCTGGGAGTTGCTGTGACTAAGTAATGTGAAGTTGATGCTCAAAGACAGAGGAGCTCATGTTTGGTTTATTTGATTACTCTGTGGAGGAGTTAAGCCACTAGTTTCCTAAGTAAAGAGTGCATCAGGTCCTTTCTACCCTGTGTGCCTATGATTCTGTGAGCCTATCTCTGCTTTCCCCTGTTGGTACATTCATTTTATTATTTTATTGGATTCTTATATCTCTTCCTCCCTTCCAACCTTTATTTCATCCTAATCCCTAATCCCTCCCTGCAACTCTAGGTAGGAGAGTAAGATGGTTAGTGGGGAAAGGGAACATGGTCTCTATAGGCTTCTTCCTGCTGATAAGGGATACAGAGTTCCTTGGGGCCAGTCCAAACTTCATCATCATGATATCTTCAACTTCTTTTCCTTAGACCTCAACAATAGCAACCAGGAGCAGAAGAGGGGGTGTAGCAGCCTTCCTCCTCCTCTTCCTCCTCCTCTTCTTCTTGTCCCTTGCCTCTCTCCATAGTCCCCAGAGTAAACTATCTATAGCTGTCAAAAATCATGCCTCTCATAGAGCACAAGACAATCATGTTTCAGCTGTGGACAGTCTGAAACAGCCTCATATCCCACACCTGGGATCAAAACAAAAACATAATCGCACAACTGGATTTCCAAAGAAACCAAAACTTTCACTACATTCCCCCATCCCAGAAGAGAATTTGATTTGTAGACAGATGATGTGAGCCCAAGCCTGGCCTACCCCATTTAGCTTCACCTCATTGGCTTATAGTGACCTTGTGTTTAAAATGTGAATAAAGACCACCCTTCACAGGATGATTGGCAGGAATGAAATGATAGCCTGTGAAAACAGTACTCTATAAAGTGTAGCATACTTAGCTGGTTATGATTAACGTTATTAGGCTCTGAGGATTCTACCTCATCCAGGCGTGGGTCCTTTTCTCACAAAGTTCTCAGCCTCTGCAGTGGGAAGAATGCATTTATGGAAGGCTCAGCTATGCCCAGCGAGCAGAGGGAACTATTACTTAGCACTAATATGTAATTAGTAGTTGAAAATCTGATTAATTGTGTAGGTCTTTCTTCCACTAAATGGTACCTCTGTGGCTTTCTAAGCTTTGCATGCTGCAGCCTAGTCAAAGGGGAGGCAATTGACCTTTGTCTTGTTGAGGTGTGTTTATTCAATTGCCTCCAAGTCAGAGTTAGCAGTTGAAAGAAAGCTGCATTTGAGAGTGAGGCTGAAAGGCAGTAAGGCGTGAGCAATGCCGCCCACTCTTCTGAAGGCAGAGACCCAAAAAGGAATTCTGTTAGATTTAATGCAGTTTAACCTGGCTAAGTAAACTGAGGTTTGCCTTTGGCTGGGCATTCTGCCAGGTACAAGGGCTCGGAGATGAAGAGCCTTGGACCTCTTAGAACTATAGCTCTAGGAGGGAGGGAGTGTCTCCAAGTGACTGTGTGGGTGGAGGCTAGGCTAGAAGGGATACTAATGGAAGAGAACATAAGGTTTCTTCTGCTGAGCCTGCTCCTCACCTCAGAGGCAGGGTGAGGAGAGAGATGGTGAAGGCTGACGTTTCACTGTTCTTCAGAGTCACCTCCTGGAAAAGCCGTTGCCACAGGCTTTGACATCATTGTGTGCTTTTAGAGAGGGTTTTCTTCTTTTTACAGTTCACTTCCATTACTTTTAATTGTGTGTGTGTGTGTGTGTGCGTGTGCGTGTGCATGCACTCTTGATCGTGTGAGAGCAGGGGTAAACAGAGGATCGAGGTGCTGGACAGTCCTGGAACTGGAGTGACAGGTAGCTGGTTGTAAGCCACCCGATGTGAGTGCTGGGAACGGAATGGAGCCCCTCTGGAAGAACAGTATGAGCTCTTAGCTGTAGAGCCCTTGCTCCAGCCCCTCGTATTACGTTCTTCTTTTTAAAAAATATTTATTTCATGTGCGTGAGTGTTTGCTCTCATGTATGTACATCACTAACTGTGTGCCTGGTGATGGTGAAGGTCAGAAGAGTGTGTCATATCCTGGGAAACGGAAGTTAGAGGTGACCGTGGGTTGATACGTGGGTGCTGGGAACTGAACCAGAGCTCTCTGTAAGCACAGTAAGAGTCTTAACCTCTGAGTCATTGCTCCAGCCCCTCTCGACAGATTCTTAATATGTGTTTCTTTTATCAAATTGAGATGCTGGTCTTGTTTTAAAACATTTAATTTTTGTATTAATTTATTGTATGTGCGTACACATGTACATGCAGGTTCACTTGCACATATGTGTGCTTGCATGCTTGTAGAAGCCAGAGGCCCGTGTCAGGTGTCTTCCTTAGTCACTCTCCATCTGAGTTTCTGATACAGGATCTCTCACTGCGCACAGCTAGACCAGCCAGCCAGTCTGGCCAGTGAGCTCTGGAGAGCCCCCGTCTCCTCTCTTCCCATTGCTCTGACGTGTCTACCTGTGCAGTCCAGCTCGACTTTTTCTGGCCCATGGCCTTTTATGTTGGTGCTGAGGACCAAACTCTGGTCCTCATGGTTGTACGCCAGGTACTTTACCCACTTAGCCATCTCTTGAGTCTCTAATATACATATTACAACTTTATACTTGGGAACTTTGTGGGTTTCGCTTTGGCACCACCTTGCTTGAAAAATGAGAGAATGCAAGAAGGCTTTAGTTGTCTAAGACTTCCCTCTGAGAGGAAAACCGCTGAGAAGCTTTGAGTGTCACCTGTATGTATGTTGTATGTGTGGATTCTGTACATATGCATAATTATGGAGTGTCTGGTTCATCGTTTGGATATTGCTTCTACTATATTGGGATCGATCTACAAATATTTAAGTTGCAGAAAAGCTAATCTAAAACCCTTACCTTAAATCACAGAAGTGGGGAGATAGTCTTTCTATATCTATTTGTAAATATTTTTCAATGGTATTTTATGTGTGTATATGTATGTGTGTATATGTGTGTATGTGTGCGCGCATGTGTGTATGTATGTGTATATGTGTGTATAAATATGTATGTATGTGTCTATGTATGTGTATGTATGTATATGTATGTGTCTATGATGTGTATGTGTGTATGTATGTGTGTGTTTGTGTGTTTATGTACATGTATGTATGTATGTATGTGTGTATGTATGTATATGTGTGTATATGTATGTGTATTTTTGTGTGTGTTATTCTTTAAGAGAGAATTCTTGTCATGCCTTACTGCTTCCCCTACTGATAGCTTAGATAAGGTCTTTAATATGTTTTTATCTTGTATTTGTATAGCATGATTCTATCTTTGAAAACTTAGCCTTGAATGTTGTAGGAAGAATTGGCTGATAACCTGGGAACATATGAATGGAAATTAAAATGTGCTGACTATTCTGGCTAACCTGGAGCCATCTCTGTAGATCAGGCTAGCCTCAAACCACAGAGACGGTCTACCTTTGTCTCCTGCATGCTGTAATTAAAGCGCGCACCACCACACCCAGCCTGACAGCAAGGCTTTTTGGGTATTATTTTATTTAATCCTCATGGTAGCCTGTGTCTTTGTACACTGCCTCTTTTCACCGGAGGGCTCGTGTGTGTTTTTAAGTAGGATTATATTGTCATAGTGACAGACCATGTTATGAGGCAAATTGTGTTTCCCAAAATAATACCTCAGAATGTGACCATATTTGGAACCAGGGTCATTAGAGAGGTAATCAAATTAAAATGAGGTCATTGAGATAGATCCTGCTGGGCTGGTGGGATGGCCCAGTGAGCAAAGTATTCAATGTACAATCCTGATGACCTAAATTTGATCTCTGGGATGCACAGTAGAAGAAGAGAAATAACTCCTCAAAGTTGTTTCCCGATCTTCACATGTGCACCATTATACACACACACACACACACACACACACACACACATACACACACACACACACACACACACACACACACTGATGATGATAATGATAAGTTAAACTTTTAAAAATGTAAAGGTAAATCCTACTGATCTCCTCCCATCGGAGCTCAACCTTCCTAGCTTCCAAGATCAGACAAAATTGGGTACATTCAGGATGGTATGTCTGTGGAGCCGACTGGTGACTCTAAAGTGGTGACATTTGGAGGTAAGACCTGTGAGCCTCAAGATGCTGGCTGATGTATGTAAGGAAGGAACAGAGAGATTTTCCAGAAGAAACTCTTCGGGAGCAGAGCCTGTCCTCTCAAGCTTTCTTGCTGAAATCCCCACTGCAGTCTGATGGATGGCCTTAGGGTGGTGGTAGGGCAGAGGCCTCGAAGCCTGATTATCCTTGAGGGTGGAACCCTCAAAACCTAGATTCGTGCCTTTGTAAAGGGCACCCAGAGAGCTTCCTGTGGTGTGGGGTCATGGAGTGCAGACAGGTAACGGTGATAATCTTGTTCTGCTGTTCTTAAGCTGGTGACTCTTGATCAAAATGGAATAAGGTAACTTTTCCCTTGTGAATGACCCAAAGGAAGTAATGTGGAGAATAGGGAGTGTCCTAGTTTACTTCTCAACTGCTGCGGCAAAACACTGACCAAACAAACCAACTTTGAGACAGAAAGGGTTTATTAGGCTTACAGGTCATAGTTCACCATGAAAAGAAGCCAAGGCAAAGACCCAAAACAGGAACCTGGAGGCAGAAACTGAAGCAGACACTATGGCGGAGTTCCGCTCACTAGCTTGTTTCTCCTGGCTTGCTCAGCCTGCTTTGTTATGCACTCCAGGCCCACCTGAAGTGGGTTGGGCCCTCCTATAGTAATTAACAATCAGGAAAATGCCTCACCAATACAGATCAATTTAATGAAGAAAAGTTGACAAAATCTAACCAGGACATGCGTTTGTTCTACATGTTACAGAGCGCTGGAGGGCAGAGGTCCCTGAGCAGGCATTTCTGGATGTCCACTCCGGCTGCGTGGAAACCATGACATGTGAAGGTGTATGACTGTTGACTTATTGCCAGGGTAGCAGCACAGCTGAGATGATTCATACAATAGGAGAAGAGTATTTTCACTCGAAGCTTCCGAGGCCTCAGCCTATGGTCAGTCTTACCCACCTTGGGTCTCCTGGTGAGTCGGGACATCATGGTTGAACCTCATTCATGGTAGGATAAGGTCATTCACTTGTTAGTGCCCAGGAGCCAAAAAAAAAAAAAAAAAAAAAAAAAAATGCCTAGCAAGAGACATCTGCCATCAAGTGCCAAGTCCCTGAGGACTAGAAGAATCTTTCTGGTCTCCTCCAAACTCTGGCCAAGAGCTCACCAGTAAGTGCTGAAAAACCAGTCTGAGAGAGAGGGAGGGAGAGAGGGTGGGGGGAAGGGAAAAGAGGGAGGGAGGAAGGAAGGAAGGAAGGAAGGAAGGAAGAAAAAAAAGATGAAAGGAAGAAAGGGAAGGGAGGGAAGGAGGAAGGAAGGAAGAAAGAAAGGATAGGGAGGGAGGGAGGGAGGGAAGGAGGGAAGGAGGGAAGGAGGGAGGGAGGAGGACTTTTTTCCTTCGACACTACTGAGGATTATGAAGGTAGGTGGCTGTCAGGAGCCCAGCCTGGGAACAATGCTGTGTTAGTGTCAGCACCTCCTTTCCAGCCACCCCAACCCTTCCCTTCACCATCACAAAAGCCCTAATGTTCAACCGAATGAACATTTGCTGACATTTGGTAATGACTACATCTTCCCATTGAAATAGATTGATGATGACCATGAAGGTAAAAGATCACGCCATGCCGGCTTCCTTTCACGTAACTTCCATGCGTTCCAGTCCGCACTTGGAGACTCACCTAACGCAAAGCCTTTCTCTGGAACCCAGCGTTCTCTGCAGTCAGGAGATGGTGAATATTCTCAGTAGGTTGACTTGTACCTAGACTGAAGCTTTTAAACAGTGCTGTTGCATCTCTGTTTCTACAGATCCCCTCTTTTGCATAAAATGCTCTCTATGACTTAGCTCCTACCTGTCTAAGCACCTGCCTGCCATTTTCCTTGGATCATGTAGGCCTTTTCTTCGATTTAAAAAAAAATACATATTACTTTTCCTGCATGGCAGGTCACTCCCTGAGTTCTCTCGCTCAGCATGCCAAGGCATGAAGGCAATTGTGAGTTTAAGGCCAGCCTGTGATACAAAATACACAAATGAAACCAACCCCACATCCACGGCACTCCACATCCCGTGAGCGTGTCTCATGGGGGATGGACCAGGACAGTCATATCTATCTCAGGCAGGAGCGGTCTCAGCATGTAGGATGCACACAACAAACACTGAGAATATCAAACGGTGACAGTGACCCTGAGCTATGGTGCAGACCTGCCGTCTCAGCTAGTGCTGCAAACCCAGGGCTTAGTGAGACCCCCTCTCAAAACAAAAAGTAGAAACAGGACTAGGCATGGAACAATCAAAGCCTTTTTTTTTTGTCAAGAGAGCGACTCATTAAGTGTGGGTGATTGCAAGGGAAGATGAGCTGAAATACAGGGTAGGAGAGATGAGAGCTACTGCCAGTCACACAAGGACACTCGGCCCACACACACCTCCCTATGAGCACATGTCCTTCCAGCCCACATAGATCGGCCATCACTCCCCTGACTTCTTGTATACCATGGTATGGTTTGTGTATGTGTACACAGATCCACATTTATACACAGCATGTAGGAAATTTTAGCCCTGCTATTTCACATGAATAAAATCAGTGTTTAACATGTATTCGTTCCTCATTTTTTTTCTTAAAAATGTACTTTGTGGAAAGACTTGGGGATTTAACTCATAAGTATAGCATATGCCCAGCTTGGACATGAACCTGGACTCCCATTTCCAACCAACTCCAGAAAAAGCCAATAGTGTATACTTATACCTATATCTATATCTAATCTATATCTATATATTTATTTATATCATCTATATCTATATCTTCTCTGTGCTAGAGGGCAGAGACTGGCAGACCCTCATGGCTCATAGTTTAGCTAATCAGTGAACTACAGGTATAAAGAGCGACTCTGTCTCAAAAACTAAGATGTAGGGCCAGCAAGATGGCTTCTTGAGTAAAAGTGCTTGCCATGCAAACCTGACAACTTGAGTTAAATTTCTAGAGCCCCTGGTAGAAGATGATTAGTTTCTGAAAGTTAACTGGACGCTGCACTGGTTCCATGGCATGAAAGTGGTCCATCACACACACACACACACACACACACACACACACACACACACACACACGCACACGCACACACAGAGACACACAAATGCATACAATGAAATTAAAATACATTAATAAAGTGGATGGTAATCAAGTAAGAACCCTGCCACCCCCCCCCCATCTACACATAGACGCACCTACACAAACATGAACACACATGAGAGTTATTTAGGGAAATTCTCTGAGCCACAGTTTCTGTTCTCCAGAGTCAAGAGCAGTTTCTATTACTGGAAGGCAGTGAGACACAGTTGGCTTGGGTCCTGTAAAGTACACACAACAATAAAGATGCTGGTCTGGGTTGAGACTGTGTCTGGATTCACTGGCCCTGGGAACGGAAGCAATATGTACAGACAAATGATGGTTCTATGCGCAGCCTTTTACTTAGGTGGACTTACTCACTGTTAGCTAATCCTTCTTATAGCTCATTTAAAGTTAGAGGATTATTGTAGACAGCCTCAGGACAACTCAGGTATCCCCATGTTCACAGCCACAGCTGCAATGTAGAAAGTGCCCTGCTTCAGAGGATGAAGGACTGTCTCTCTCTCTCTCTGTCTCTCTCTCTGTCTCTCTCTCTCTCTCTCTCTCTCTCTCTCACACACACACACACACACACACACACACACATACACACACACTCAGTGCAGAAGCTTTTCTCTTCCGAAATAGGGTATCACTATCCAGTATAGGCTGGTCTTGATTGTGATCCTCCTGCTTCAGCCTCCCACTTACTGGGATTACAGGCATGTACCACCATACTGGCCACCCTGCAGAAGCTGTGCCTTCCCTCCCTCCTCTTCCTCCTCCTCTTCTTCTCCTTCCTCCTCCTCTTTCCTCTTCCTCTTTCTATCAGATTCATTTATTTCTCTCTTCTTCCTAATTTCTACAAAAGCATAACTGACAAGGTAAAAGATGGTATTTTCTCCTTGGCCTTTTTTCTTTTTTGTTTGTTCGTTTTGTTGTATTTTTCTTCCTTGGCCATCTAAAGGCAAGATGTGTTACCAGCAGCTCAACAGGAGGCACCAGAGTTCTTGATTTTGCTGCCTGTGTTCTAACCTCCACAGTCTGATCTGGAAATATAGACTGAACTTGTGCTGTCAGTGTTTCTGTCCATACACAAGGGCACAGGCTTCAATAAGTTGAACCTTACCTGGATTATTCAAGACCATCTGTCCACCGAAACACCATGTTAATCTTTGCACATAAAAATATTATTAAAAAATCTTAAGTTCTTTAAAAATGTTTAGAGTATAAAATTTACTGTTAAATAATTTAAGCAGGTAAATGAATAGGTACAACACTCACAGGTGTTTGTGTGTGTATGTGTGCGCACACACTTATTAGTGTATGCTTTGAGACCATTTAGACAAGATATGACACATTATTAACAGTCGTTACCATGTGAGGATAGACTTGTAGAGCTGATCTTGCTTGGCTGAAAATATGATGCCATAGATCCAGACTCTGCAGGAGCACTTAAGGCTCAGACTCTCGGGGTGGAGACATGACTCAGTGGTAAAGAGCACTTGCCGCTTTTCCAGAGGTCCTGAGTTCAATTCCAAGCACCCGCATGGCAGTGAACAACTGTCCATGTCTGCGGATCACAGGGAATTTGACATTCTCTTCCAGGCTCTGTGGGCCCCAGGCACACATGTTGTACACAGACATACATGCAGGCAGCACATGCACATACACACAGAGAAAGAGAGACAGAGAGACAGAGAGACAGACGCGCAGGTTCTGGCAATCTTAGCCTCCTTTCTTCTCTGGTTGTTGTTGTTTTCTTCCCTGCTGTTGGTATTTTTGTTCACCGAAGGACATGGGAAGCCATGGCCAGCTCCAAGACATGTGGCAATGCCTTAGACTCACAGTCCAGAGCCTATGGTCAAGGCTACCTGTCCACTTTGATTGTTAAGAAAGGTTCTAAAGGAGGCAGTAAAGATGGCTGAATGGTTTAGGGAGCTTGCTGCTCTTCAAGAAGACTCAAGTCTTGTTCCCAGTACCCATGTTATACCTGTACACGTGTGTGTGTGTGTGTGTCTGCCTCTCTGCCACACACACACACACACACATACACACACACACACACACACACACACACACACACATTTATTTTAATAAATAAAAATAAATCTGAAAATCCTTCTTTTTAGACAGACCTTCCTAGCACACGGCACAAACCCAGTCCCTTTTGGAGGGACAAGGAAAAGTCACCCAAAGTCGACCCCACTCAGGTGTGTCAAATTCTGTCATTCTTTACAAACCTCATCACATCTACCCTGAAAGGAGGAAGCCCTGCTTTGCCCTTTAACTGATTAATAGCTGTGACATGTTGAAACCCGAGCCCCTTCTGGGAAAGTGTGTGCTGTTTATCTTCAGAGCCTACCAGAGGAGTGTGTGTAATGGAGGAGGGGGCGTAGGGGGTGTAGGGGGTGTGGCTCCAAGCTTTTTGTGATTCTTCCAGCCTTTTGCTATTCTGTAGAATCAGGATGCAGGCTGCAGAGCCACAGTGGGCAGCAGAACAGGAAGAGCCAGTGTCCTTCATGTGGTCAGTGTGGCCTCCCAGCTTGACACTGCACGTCCTTTGAAGCTCTGGTTCTTCAGTCTTTTCAGCTGAGTCCAATGGCACTGCCTGGCACAAGGCACTGCCCTGTGATGAGAGGATGCTGTCAGGACAGCCCTGGGCATTTGCATTTCAAGAAGAGGGGATTTGCTTCCATGTCAAGGGGTGTCCTGTGACCCCCTATATTGTCATAGTCTGATGTCACATACAGTGGGAGTTCCAGCTGGAGCAGGGCCTGAGAAGAGACCAGCTGTCATGTACTCCAGCACCCCTGAGAAAGTGGTTGGCTTACCAAGGGGACCCCCCCCAGTATTCTTTCCTTTCAGGTGTTAAAACATGAAGAACTGGGCTGGAGAGAGATGCCTTAGTGCTTAAGAGCACGGACTGCTCTTCTCAGCAACCAGATGGTGGCTCACAGCCATCTGTAATGGGATCTGATGTCCTCTTCTGGTGTGTCTGAACAGCAACAGTGTACTCATATACATGAAATAAATAAATAAAGTCTTTAAAAAACCATGAAGAATTGTGAACACAGAAGGTGGAGGGTGGAGTGAAAAAGAAAGACAAGCAGGAAGAATCAGAGAACAGTGTGTTTGCCTGTTCTCTTGAGGGAGTCAGATGTTGTCACACACACACACTACACACAACTACACAGTTCTGTTGACACTGTGCCGCACAGGAGGCTGAGAGTGACACAAAGGACTGGTGTCCGCCCCCAATCTAAATTTCAATGGACCAATAGTTTCATTGTGCTTGTTGGTATGGGCCAGCCCGTCCCCAGGCACACACAACACTCAGCCAGCCAACAGGGGATTCAAAGGTCTGTGGGGGAAGCTTGGCAGACATGGGACCTCGGCTAACTCCCATAATCTCCCTGAGGATCAGGTGAGAATTTCTCATCTATAAAATTGGATAAACAAGCCAGCTTCATGGTTGGATGGTGGAGATTAGAAGACAGGGTGTGTGTAAAGTGCTTTAGTTATTTAGGGAGAGACTCATGGATATGAAGCTGGAGAGAGACAAGGGCTGGACCTGTCTATGCCCTTAGCAATGAAAGTCATCAGAGGCTTCAGAAAAAGATCCAGACTAGAGCTGGGACAATGGGTTAGAACCTATTCTGGGTTATGACCCTTTGCTTTTCTGACTTTTACAATTGCATCTACAAAGAATTTCTCTAAAATGTTCTCACCTACAGATGCCTAACCTTGGATCCATTCTTGTTGCTAAACTCAAATGTAGCTGTGTTGTTTTGCTTGAGTGGTAGAGAAGCCAACCCAGAGCCATCCACATGCTCAGTGAAGTCTCTACCACTGAACTTCCAAACTCAACCCTTCAAATGGAGCCTCAGTTCAGTTTGGGACCTGAGTACTCATCATGCACCTATGGTGAACTTGCTTGGCTGTGCATGACATTTAACACCAAAACGTTAAATAAGTCTCAATGACTCATGGGCAGGGTGTGTGTATTGAAAGCATTCTGGAGCTTGGAGTTAAGAGGCCAGGACCACTTAGCCATGTCTGCTATGGATGGGTGAGGATGCTTGGCGCTATGTCTCCTGTCTCTGGTCTAGTGACTCTCTCCTATTTGTCAACCATGTTGAATCCTGGTGCTGCTTAGAAAAGTTTATCTTCAAATGTCTCTTACTTATGGATCCAAGTAGCAGGCATCTGTGGTTGTTATGTGATAGGAACTATAAGGAGAGTGACATTCTCTATGGGACCAATGTGCCAGCAATGTGTTAGCAGCAGTGACATCTGTGCATTCATGCCAAGACCATGCCTCGTAATGGACACAGGAAAGCTGAAAGAAAAGGAGGAAGCTATCGTGGGGCCCTGAGCCCAGCATTGCTGGGGTATCTCATCCATGAAAGAGATGCAAACCTCGGTCCAGAGCAGGGTGAATTAGGACATGATAGAAGCCTAATGATAGATCTGGGAGTCTTGTCGTATGACGGAGTGATGGTTGGGTTAAGTGGAAGGCTACACTGACAACTGCCCATGGAAATGGGGCCGGTGTTACTTAGCGGTTGATTTAAAAATGTGTAGGTAAAAAGGGAGTCCCCAGTGACTTAACCTCTATCTCACACAATGGATGGAGGTTGTTCAGTTCATGAACAAAGGAAGGGAGTTTGGGGCCATGCCAGGTCAGAGAAGTGAGGGCAGAGAAAGCGTGAGAACCATGAAGATATCTCCTGTGGAGCTTCAGAGCAGGAGTACAGTCTGTGGAGCCCGACCGAGAGCAGCCTGTGTGCAGTAGCAGTGCCTAGCCTTGGCTTGAGCAGCAGTTGACCAGTTGTAAGCACACACACACACACACACACACACACACACACACACACATACATAAGTACACACACATACACATACACAAGCACACACACACACCTATACATACACATATCACCCACATACATATACAAATGCACACACCACACACACAAATACATATACACACCTATACACACACCTCATATATTCCACACACACCACATACACACACCACACATATACACACACATATGCACACACATATACACACACATACACACACACCATACACACACATATACACACATACAGACACCACACACACAGCACACATGCATACATATACACATACACATATATACACACACATATACTCACATGCGCACACACACATACACACAAACAAATATATACATATACCTACACACGCACACACACATGCACATACACAAATATGCCCACACCCATACATACACTCCACACACACATACACAAATATACACACAGACACCACACATGAACACATATACACACACATACATATATACACATACCTGTATACACACACACACACACACACACACACACAAACAAACACACACACAATGGTTTTACTGCACTTAGAGATACTGGTTTAATTGGTTTGGTGAGCAGCTGTCTTACTGAGACCTTAAGATCACCCCAGGTGATTGATTCTAACATGCAGCCAGAGCTGGAAACGACTGCTCAAGGACACAGAGTCCTTGAGAAATTAAAATGGCTTCTGTTTTTGTGATAATGTTCTGGCAGGCATATAGTCAGAGACCAGCAGGGAGCCTGGAAGAATGGACATGTCCAGGTGAAGCTACACAAGGGCCTTAATCAGGCCTTGGCCGTGGGTGTGATGAGAAAGGACAGAGAGGTGGAGAGACAGAAGGAAGAAGCCAGGTTTCTTTGAGAGATTTCGAAGACTTGAGAGAAACAGCACAGGAGAAGGGAAAGTGTGAGTCCACTATGGGGTGTGGAGAGATGGAGTGGGGGTGTAAGTTCAGCGTGTCTTTGCTGAGTTAGAAACACCCATTTACGTTTCCCCATCCCTCATGGTCTGGTTACAGATTCTTCAGCTTTTCCGTATGTGTTTACAATGAGAATCAGGTTGTCCAATGTTCAGCCCCAATTTCCTTCTGGAAGCTTCTGAGCATGCAGAAACGGAAGGAAAAGAGTCATGTGTTCGTTATCCCAATGTAGCCAGGTCCTGTCATAGTATTCACACTTAAGGAGCAGCAGGGGTGGGGGGAGCGTGCAAAGATGGGGATCATAACTCTGTTGCTTCTGTCTTTACTGACTAGCATGCTTTCTGGGGTCTGGGGGCTTTCTTTTGCATCTAAGCAGAGGCCACAACTGCACTTCTCTTACAAAACAAAGGAGTACCTGTCAATCCCTGCCCACTCTTCTGTTCCCAACCCCTTGCACATATCAATACCCTGAAACGTATTACAGATCTTCACCCTGGAGTGAAATTCCGTCTATTTGAAACAGTAGCACTTATGAAAACTGCTTTAGTTGGGTTGTATTTATTAGGGTTTCTCTCTTCCCCTGTATGATATGGCACATGATAACCCCAGCACTCAGGAGAGGGAGGCAGGAAGTCAGGAGTTCATGGCCAGCCTTGGCTACATAGTGAGTTCAAAACCAGCTTAAGCCACGTGAGACCTTGCCTCAGAGAGAGGAGAGGAAGACAACAGGGAACTTCAGAGAAGAGATGGTTAGTACACTTCAGGATGTAGTTCACATGTGCCGTACTTTAACTGGGAAGCATGATCATTTCATCTAAAGATCCCTGGATCCCTGGAGTGTCTGCCAACCTTGGCAAGCCCCTCCCACTTTGTGAACAGAAAGCCCAATGGAGTCCAGGAGAGAAAAAGAGAGGGTGAGGGTCGGGGGTAACCAGACTCAGGCAGGGCTCTGCTGTCCCTTTCTCTCTCCTCCGAAACCCAATGCTTAGCTTTCATGAAAAGCATGCTGGGAGGTACCTGGTCATCAGGGGAGGTGTGCCCTCTCTGAGTTCATCTTCAGTCGAGGGAAAGAACTGGACAAGAATGCTCATTCATTTAGTCTCGGTCTCATTTGTACAGTTTGTATTTCAACGAAAAGGTGATAAATTTCAGTCTAGTTTGAAAACATGAACTTTTTGCTTTTGCCACAGGGTTTCATGTAGCCCAGGGTGGCCTCAAACGTATAGCCAAGAATCACCTTGAATTTTTAAAAGATCTCCCTGCCGCTCTACGTTTCCAGTGCTGGAATTACTGGCAGTCACCCCTACGCCCAGTTTTATACCTCACTGGGGACTGGGACCCGACCCTAGGCAAGCACTCTAGCAATGGGCCACATCCCCAACCAACATTAACTTTTTTTCATAAATATAACACTTAATTCATGTTCATAAAGAGAATCAGGTAGTTAAATGTTCAGCCCCAATTTCTTTCTGACAGCTTCTGATCTTACAGTGACCAGAAAGGTTAAAAAAAAAAAAAAAAGCCATATGCTTGTCACCCTGACCCAGCAAGGGCTCAATAACATATTGTGAACACAAAGATGGGATATTTTGTTGTTTTTCTGAAAGTTTATTTTAGACTCCCTTTCATTTGCTTTTGTCTAAATATTGTTTGATAAAAGCTTAATGCTTACTTCACGGAAAATAAAAATAAATAAAAGCCTTCCATTTACAGACTTAGTTCAGCTGCACAAAAAAGGAAAAAAAAAAAACCCATACTGAGTAAATGAGTAAGAGATTAAGACAATACATCAAGTGGAAGTCATGTGTGAGATCGAAACCTAACTTTCAGAACTCAAAAACAAGTGTCGACTGTTTGACTCTCTAAAGCAGACGTACAGATGTAGCTCCTTCAATAGAGGGTGGTGGGAGATGTGCGTCTGCCATTTACAACCCCTTGCATGGGCTTCCAGTAATTACATATCAGTCTTAAAAAATCATTATATGATAGGAAGCTGTTTACCAACGAGGTGTTTGAACTTTAGACATAAAAATGCCTGTGGGCTGTCCAGAGGGCTCGGTGGACACACATGCCTGCCACGAAACCCGCTGACCTGAGCTTGACCCCGATATGCACACAGTGGAAGGAGAAAACCAGCTCCTGCAGGGGACCTCTGACCCCTGCCTGTGTGCCACAGCATGCATACCCACACACGTGTGCATGCAAATAAAATTTAAAATTGTAATGCATATTTTTAATGCTTTGCTTTCTCACATCATGAAAAGAGTTAGTTCTAATTTCCTTTTGCCCTTCCTCACCTGACCGAGTTATTGGACAAGAACTGGATTCATAATCCACAGTCCATGTTGAATAAAGGTTTTGGGTGACTTTGTTTCTCGGACAATTGACCCTTTGCAAAAAGATGAAAAAAGTTAGTTCCCAAAAGAAGAAAACAATAGGGCTTGGGAGCTCAGTCAGGGCATGCTTGTTGGGCAAACAGGAGGATCTGAGTTCAGTCCCCAGAACCTATGTTCAAATCCAGGCATGATGGTGCATGTTTGAAATCCCAGAACTGGGGAGGCAGAGATGGGAGGACTCCTGATCCTTCCTGGCCAGCCAGTCTGGTGTAATTGTTGATAATGTGAGGCTCTGTCTTAAAGGAGGGGCCTGGTGTCCAGAGTATGACCCCAGGGCTTTTCTCTGGCCATCACACCCATGTGCAAGCACACACCCACACACATTTAGACACATAAGTGTACAAATGTCTATATGGGTTTTCAATTTTTAAAAAAAAAATCAGTTTGTATGCATGATTTGCTTGCATTTATGTCTGTGTATCATGTGTGTGCCCGGTGCCCGAGGAGGCCAGAGGAGAGCATTCAATTGTTTGTAACTGAAGCTGAGTCATTCTATGTTGGGTATCGAACCTTCTAGAAGAGCCACTGGTGTTCTTAACCACTGAACAATCTCTCTAGCCTGACGTTATCCCGGAAGAACCATCAGTGGTCGGGGGGCCAATCCAAGGACTATGAACAACCTCAACCCTCCTGCTTCTGCACACCCCCAACTCACGCGTCCTCCCTCTTTAGCTTACCAGCTCCTCTCCCATGTGTAGATGGGGTACTGGGTGGGATGGAGAAGGAATGGCAGAGGAGCCTGGGGCAGAAACTGCTGACAGTACCAGTCTGTTGCTGAGGACCAGCGTCCAGGGGCATCCCAAACAAAAGCCAGAGGGACAGAGGCTGTCAGCAAACAGCACTGCTCATGTCCCCAGCCAGCCCCTTTTGCCAGGCCAATCCAGACTTGACTCACATGAAAAGTGTAGACATGTCTGGTGTAGGGATGTGGTACACACGTCATTCTGCCATCCACTCATCCAACTTTAGGACATTTACAACTTTAGTCACAAGCGGGAACATGCTACTTTGTATATTAAATGCTATTTAGGTGTTTATGAACAGCTGTGCACGGGAGAAAAGAAAAGGCGGCCGTTCTTCCCCTTGCTCTCTTCCTCCTGTCTCTGTCATGATGTTTTTCTCCCTTTCCTGACCACATCGGGCCAAATCTCTCTCTCTCTCCGTGTGTGTGTGTGTGTGTGTGTGTGTGTGTGTGTGTGTGTGTGTGTTAAAAGCTTTTAAAAACCCACAGGTTTGGCATGGTCTCCAGACGACTCCTGGTCTGAAATTGTCCATCCATGATTTAGAAGCCCTACGGAACTGCTGCCATCTCCGAGTCTTTGTTAGACAGCCAAAAGCCTCCGGGCAGCTTCCCCAGATGTCGGCACCTTGGCAACGCCCTGGTTTGAACATGATTTTAATAGCGACTAATTCCCTCAATGGTGGCACCCCCGCAAATGGCTCATCATGTCATAGGCAAGTTTCAACAGCCATGGAACCAGATGGGCATATTTTCCCAAACAATAGTGTCATGGTGGCAGACAGCTAAGGCACGTCATGGGCACAGCAGTGACACAGGTAGCAAGTGCGAGATGGGATGAATTGTCTGCTTTCTGGAGCGATCGCTTATTTAAATCTTTAATGGCTCCTGAAGGGAAGGGAGTCATTTGCACCCGTGGGCATAGCTTTGGTCTGTTCATGATACCCAAGAAGGAAGGGTATTCTGGGGCTGGGGCTGTCAGAAGAGGAGACCAGCAGGGGGGAGTATGCCAGCTCCAAGTCACAGTTTGAAGGGAAAGGACAGTCTGGACGCTCAGGGCAGCCCGTCAGCTTTTGTTTCCGATGTACTAGCTAGCACCCGCTCTACCCGTTTCCAGTCTCCTTCCGCTCCTGTAGACACTTTGGTCCACACTGGCTCAGAACTCTGTTCTACAGTGAGGGCGGATGCTGGGAGGATACCAAGGACAGTGTGCCTGAGGCCGAGATGTTTATTCTCTGTGATGTCAACCTCTAAAACGCATGGCATCACTCCAACATCTGTCATTTACCTTGTAGCTGCCTATAAACTCACTTGCCAATGGATCTGGGTTCACATTAACTCTAGCCGGGGTTCAGTTTAGGCTAAGACTATAACAGCACAGGTGCCTTGTAGAAAATGAGCTCACAAAAGGCCTTCTTGACTTCACTTATTTCCCTGTGATATCACCAGTCCCTAAGCACCCCTCAGAACAGCAGATTCCTAAGCCAAAGCTTTGTGAATTCTGACCTTAAGGCTACCAAGTAATACAGATACCTATGGGGAATATCTGTTGGGGATGAGATCCAGGACACCTCCCCCCAGTTACACTCAAGTCCACAGCTTGTGAGGTCCTCTATATAAGTTGTAATGGGACTTGCATATAGCTTGCTCACATCGCCTCTTTAAATAACCTCTGGATTCTCTCTAATACCCACTACAGTGTAGCGCTATGTATGTTTCCCTGGGTCACCTGCAAGAAGTAGTGTCTGAGCCTGTTCAGCACACATGAGACATGTTTTCTGAGAAAGTATTTAGATCTTGTTTGAATATATCTATAAATGTGTAACCTGTAGATATGGAGGGTCAACAGCATTTTAAAAAATGGGTTAGAGAGATGGCTGAATTTGCTGCTCTTTCAGAGGGAGCTTGCTGTTCTTGCACAGGTCTTGAGTTTGGTTCTTAACACCCACGTCCAGTAGCTCAGAAACACTTTTAACTCTCACTTTAAGGAATCCAACTCCCTCTTCTGGCCTCTGGAGGAACTGCACTCACATGCACATACACATAAAATTAATTTAAAAAAATTGAAAGGTGACTGAGTATGTGTACTATGTATGTTTTTTTTATACATAAGTGTATAATACATGTTGAATATACATCACAGACCTCTACTTTCTTTTGTACCCATCCTTTCCTGTTAGTTCTCTTTGTCCCCCTAGGGACATGTCTACTTTCAATGTCATATATGAATACATGATTTTCAGTATCTGCACAATTCTAGGAGACACACATTATAGAAAACACCTAGCATTTGTCTGAGACTGACTTGTGTTTAATATAATGTTCTCCAGTTACATCCATTTCTCATAAACAACAGAACATTCTTCTTTATGGGTGATAAAATAATCTCTTGTGTTTATATTAATAGTGTATCTTCTTTATCCATTCCTCTGTTGATGGGCACCTACGCAGGTTCTATAACTTAGCTATGACAAACAGTGCCACAATGGATGTGCATGTATTTCTGTGATATGCTGATTTAGACTTCAGGTACATCTAATGAGTTGGTACAGATAAATCTTATAGTAGATATCACTTCAGTTTAGTGAGAAACCCCTATACTGATGCTTTTAGAGGCTGGACAGAATTCTTTATCTTTCCTCCGTCGGTATACGAAGGGTTCCTTCTGTCTACATCCTCAGCAGGACTTGTGATTATTATTTTGTAATGACACGGATGACTAAGGAGATTGAACTTTCTTTAATGCATTCTGCTCATATGTTCTTCATCTTTTGAGAACCATCTGTTAACTTCATTCGTTCTACTATTGATTCAGTTGTTGGATTTTTCTGTCTAGGCTTTTGTTGTTGTTGTTCCTAATATATTCGGGAGACGAATCCTCTGTTAGACGGACAGTGTCTTGGTTATTTTCTGTTGCTGTGTTAAAATGCCCTTAAAGAAGAAATGGTTTATTTTGGCTTTCAGTCAAGAACGATCCGGTTCACCCAGGCAGCAGGCACGGAAGGCTTCGGGAGTAGGAGCAGGAAGCTGGCTCATCACACTGCAGCCACACTCAGCAAATAGGAAAAGAGGAACAGGAAGTGGGCTGGGCTATCAGACCTCAAGGCTCTGCCCCCCAGTGACTTATTTCCTCTGGAAAGGCTCTGCCTCCCGTAACTTTGCAAACAGTGGGACCAAGTGTTTCAAACGTGTGAGCTTATGAGGAACATTTCACGTTTAAATAAAAAACAAGGCTAAATATTGTTTTCTTCCACTCTTGAGGATTTCTCTTAATCAATTGGCAGTTTCCTTTGCTGTTTGCAGCTTTTTACTCCGTGATTTCCAATTGACTGTGTGAGGTGCTTGTATTGTTCATCTTAGTCTGGGAATTTTTACCTACATCTATATCTTGGAGTGTTTTTGTTACTTTCCCCTCCAACAGACTTGGAGTTTCAGGTCTTGTGTTGAGGTATTTAACCTATGTATACACACCCACTTTCCTCTACAGCATTAGCTGAGAAAATTATATTTTATCCACTGTATCTTTTTTTTTAATATCTTTGTTTTTAAAATGGTGGTTACATTTGTGAGTTTACATCTGGGTTCTCTGTTCTACTCATTGCTCTATGGTCTACATTTGGTATGGTGGCTCTGGAGTGTATTTTGATCAGGTATAGTGATACCACCAGGGGAAATCTTCTTGCTCAGTGTTGCTTTGGTTATTCAGGATCTTTTGTACTTCCATGCTACATGTGCCCCCCCCCCCATTTATATGAGAATGGCATTGGCATTTTGATGGGGATTGCATTGAACTTTTATGATGCTTTTGGTAGTATATCCGTTTTCACAATATTAATTTTTCCAATCAGTGAGCATGGAACATCTGTCCATTGTCTAGTGTCTTCCTCAATTTCTTTGGTGTTTAAAATGTTTGATTCTAGATGCTTTTCATTACTTTGGCTACATTTGATCCAAGGTGCTTTGCTTGCTTTCTTTTTCTTTTTGTTTAGGCAATTTTAATTGGATATTTCCCCAATTTCTCTTTTAACATATTTTTTATTCCTATTTGGGAAAACCACAGAGTTTTTTTGTAATGATAGTTTGAAACGGCATCTCAAGTAACCCATTGTGGAGGCAAATCCACTGTATAGATGAGTGTGACCATTACCTTCTGATTTTCCTGAGAGCCTTTACTTCCTGTGAGCGGGATTACTTAGTGCTGGCGACTGAACCCAGGGCTTTGTGAGTTTTGGGCAGAATTCTACCACCTGAGCTGCAACCACCTGATCTGCTTAGGCTACTATTTCTGCATGTGAGTTTTTTATCATCTGCTTTGCTGCAAGTGCTTAGCAGAGCTAAGAGTTTCCTGGTAGAGTATTTAGGGTCTCTTCTGTATAGGATCATGATTTATAAATGAAGATACATTAACTTCTTTCTTTTCTTTTATTGCTTTCTCTTATTTTCTTTCTCTAGCTAAGATTTGAAATACATTTTGAGTAGCAACGGAGAAAGTAGAGCCCCTAATCTTGCGCCTGATTTTAGTGGAAATGGTTTGAGTTTTCCCTAGCTGTGTGACATTGGCCTTGGCTTTGCCATATGTGGCATTTGTTATATCGGGGTGTGTTCTAGTCTCCTCAGGGTTTACTATGAACGGATGGTGACAATTGTCAGAAGCCCTTTCTATATCCACTGCATGGTCATGTGATTTTTCTCTGTGGGTCAGTTTAGGTGACATATTGCCTTTATTGGTTTGCAAGTGTTGAACTATTCCTGCATCTCTGGGATGCAGGCAAGCTGTGTGTGATGAGTGGTATTTTTAAAAGTAAGATCTTTAGAAAAAAATGCTTGTTTTACAAGTGTTTTACTGGGAATCTCTGCATGTTTGTTGCAGAAAGTTGCATATATTCTTCTTTCCTGTGTCACTATCTGGCTTTATATAACACTGGCTTCATAAATAGTGTTTGGTACGTAGTGTTCATTCTCAATCAGCTTTTTTGAATAATTCAGGAAGCATTTCTGTTAGTTGTTCTTTAAAAAATTTAAAGATTCAACAGTGAATCCACCTCAGCCTGGACTGTCCTTTTAATTTGGGAGGAGAGTAAAAAAATATATCACTGCTCCAGCTAGACTTGGCAGCACATACTTTTAACCCCAGCACTCAGAAGGAAGAGGCAGGCAAATCTCTGTACATTCAAGGCCTGTCTTTATCCTCAAAGTGAGTTCCAGGCCAGTAAGGGCCACACAGAAAGATTCTGTGTCAAAAAACAAACAAAAGCAAAATAGTGCTTTAAATTCATTACTTACTATAAATGTATTTAAATTGCTTACTTCATTTTGGTGTAACTTTGGTAAATCATATAGGTTAATAATCATCCATTTTTTTAGGTTTTCCACTTTAGTGAAATTCATAAGGTTTGTTCTAATGATTTTCTGAATCCCATCGGTATCTGTTATGTCTTTTCGAGTCTCTAATTTTGCTCATTTGGGTTGGTTTGTTTGGTTGGTTGGTTTTTGATAAGTTTGTCTAAAAGTTTTCCAAGACACAGGTTCAGGAAGAATCCCTGGAGAAAGGGGGGGAAGGGAGGGAGGGAGGAGGGAGGGAAGGAGGGAGAGAGGAAGGGAGAGAGGGAGGAGGAATATTCAGTATGCTCCTCTTGCCTTTGCACATGAGCATAGGTTGCTGTATCCACCATACACATGTGTATACACTCAAACACACAATACAATACACAAATAGGTAAGTAAATACATTATTTTATTCAAAAAAAGAAAGAAAGAATATAAAAACAAGGAAGTAGTGTGGGATAGAGCCAGCCCACTGAATTGTCTGTGCTTATCAGTGAAGGGGGGTGGATGAGCGGGGAGGAACTGGACAGTTGCCGTCTGAATGGCGTTCCAACCTTTGCTCACACTGTTTCTTCTCGGGCTCCCAGAGTCCAGTCACTAAGTCGTCTAGTGAGCTGTCTGTCCAGTTACAGATGCTAGACACACCTCTGCAGTCTGTCAGTGTTTGGATTTCAAGTGCTGGTCATGTCTTGAGTGGTCCGTTCAGATGTCACACTGGCTGCTATGCACTCTGTGTCTCCCCCCCCTCCCCCCCCGCAGACTCTGGTTCCTGTCAGGTTTCTTTCTCACAGAATACCGGAAGGTTCTGATTCAGTTTCTTCCCTGTGCTCTAGAAGTGTTCAGGTTTCAGCACATAGTCCCATGATACTTGTTTTGGATTCCCAGAGGATGCAGTCCATGGAAGGTTAGGAGCCACAAAACCACCGCCTCAGCCTGGCTTTGGTGGAGAGACAGGGAGAGAGCAACCCTTTTAAGGCTCCTTCCTCCTACTATACTCAAACTTTGCCTCTCTTCATCCCCCCTTTTCCCCCTCTGTTTCTTCAAAAATGTCTGTTTCTGAGAACACAGGTGCTGCTTTCTATGGCTCTGGTCCCTCCCACGCAGGAAGGGCGAGCTTCCCTGAGCACACCAACCCCTTAGGGACTCTCCCTTTTCCTGTTCTGGTCTATTTGATACTGTAGGATGTAGGACATCTTATAATCAACTCTCCTTTACATAAATACATAGCTCAAACTGTGCGTAGTGCAGGGAGACCTGTTTTCAGACACTACTGGAGTTTGTCTTAATCCCAAGCCAAAAGTCATTCTAGATTTTAAAATTATTTTTAAACTCAAGTCAGAAACTCAAATCGTGATTTTCTTTTATAATCAAAAATTTTAGCCCACTGTAATCTAAAGATATACTTACTTGATATATGTTGAAAAATGAAGCTAGGAAAATTAAAAGGGTTTTAAATTTTTTATATACTTAAGCCATTATGTTTCTATAAAAACAGAAAATTTGTACATACAATGACCAAAACTATGGAGAACATAACAGAGCCATGCTGTGTGTTGTAACCTTATCTTGGAAAGGACATTCATAACTTCTGGTGTGTTTTGCTGGGCAGACAAGGCAATCATGGTACACCCAGGGCAGGACCACACGGGAGTGTGAATTCCAGGAAGTGGGAATTGACAGGGGGGCCATTTTGGAGCTAGCTATCATAACGTGATGAAACCTGAGACTGCCCTTGGGTTTGGGGTGGGGCCCAAGGCTTTTTCTAGCAGGTCCCCAGGTGATGCTAACATTATACAGCTGGCATGCATGCTCAGGGCACCGCTGGTCTACCCCATACTCTCACTTTTTGTACTTCATTAATTCAGGTCCCACAAAGATGAGAAGAAAGGGAAAATGTAGACAAGAAATATCTATAGAGTCTCTAGTATGTGTCAGAGTCTAGGTGGGAATCTCTATTCCCTCTGCTTTCATTCCATGGTTTTAGCACAACAAACCCTGTGTGTTTATCACTCACCACTTATGAAGGGCGAAATTAAAACCAAGGAAAAAGAGGCACCTTGCCCAAGTTCATCTGTACAGTTATCAAGAGGAAGAAGACTAGACCCCAGCTCTTTGACTGCCAAGTCAAAGTGTTTTGCACAACCCAGTAGCCCACAACTTGTCTTTTAAATGCTAACTAGATTTTTCCCCTTTTAAAACAGTACTAGTTGCGTTGCTATGTCCCTACCATATGACACAGTCGGGCTCTAATTTGTACCAACTGACTTTGTGACTCTAGGCTAAACTTTAACCTTAGTTTCATTTGAAGAAAATAAGCACAGTGTTTCTAAGTGAAATAAAATATATGTGATATAGGCACAGCCTATATTGTTGTTTCTTGTTAGAGACGATGTCTTACCATGTGGCCCTGGCTAGCTTTGAATTTGCTTTGTAGACCAGGCTGGCCATGAACTCACAGAGATGTGTTGTATGCAGTCCCTTGCAAATTGCTAAGAGCTCTATATTTGCCGAGCATGGTGGCGTATGCCTTTAATCCCAGAATTCAGGAGGCAGAGGCAGGGGTATTTCTGTACACTTGAGGTCAGTCTGGCTACGCAGTGAGTTCCAAGACAGCTAGGTCTGCATCGTGAGACCATCTCAACAAATAATAGGAACCCTGCTGGACATGGTGGGATCCACTTGTAATTTCAGAAATTTGGGAGGCCAAGGCAGAAGGGACCAGTCAAGGCTAAATATTGAGACCCTATCCCTAAAAACAGCCAACCAAAGGAACTGATGGGTAGCTATTAGCAAGAACTGTCTGGACTCTTACTAAGAGGAGCAGGATTTTTGTTAGTTTTTAATACACTGCTTTCTGGGCAAAATTAGCTTCAGTGTAAGAATTTTTAAAAAGATTGAAATGAAGAAAAGAAAGAACCAGGGCCCTTATCTAGACACAGTGTGTTTATTGACTCTGTGTATAGGGTGGTAAGGATAAAGTTGTCACATCAGTTGTAGATGTAGACACTGAGGGCAGAGGATAAAGTCATTGGTCTAAGTGGGAGGGCTAGGATTTCACATTGAGATCTCATGATGTCACCAGAATAACATCACTGTAGGGTAGTCAGAGTGGAGCCTCTCAGCATTGCAGGATGCATCTGCTGGTGATGACTGGGAGCCTATCTCAATACCAAAATATTTGGAAAGCTGCCAAACTGGGAAGAATGACAGATTCCTTTTTCTCAAGATGGAGCAGGATAGAAAGATTAGTAGAGAGCCCAGGAGTAGGGGCACAGGCTGATGATTCCAGTTATTTGGAGGCTGAGGCAGGAGAATAGAAAGTTCATGGCCAGCCTGGCCTACAGGGTAAGTCCATGAAACTTGGGCAAAAAAGAAAAATTTGGGGGAATAAAAATGGTGACCTTAGGGACAGAGCTCAGCTTTAGAGAGCTTACATATTCGCACACACCCTAGGTTCAATCCCCAGTATTGAGAGGGAAACCGGAGAAAAATCAACCAATCAATCAGTCAATTAATCCAGATCCTGATATAGAGTCAAATTGTTGAACTTTTCCTTTATGGTAGGTGATGGGAGTGGTAAAGAGGCAATAGTCACTCAGAACACTGAGAAAATGCAGCTGTCACTAGGAGGCAACGTGGGTTAATTGGGAGCCCAGCTGGGAGTCTGAAGCATCAACCTTGTAGATTAGAAAACTGTCCTCAGAATCATTATATGTTCACCAACTCTTCTAAGCTAGATGGAGAAAGAGGGTCTACACGTCGAGGGAACTTCATCAGCGGGTTGAAAACTACACCTAAGGAAACACTACCAGTGAAGTAATCCTTGGCCTCGTACTATGCCTTTATCAAGAGAAGAGACTTTTGTAAGCTGAATGGCAGGACAAGTCACATTTGGTGTATTCCTGGTGCGTGATGGCCGCTTAATAAGCAACGAGCTTGTTCATTGTTGGCTGACTGTGTAGAACCAATGAGTGGCCTTAGGACAGACTAAATGGATCATGAAACAAGTCTTTCCTTTTGAAGATGAAGAAACAAAAGGATGCATGCTTCTCCGACAAGGAGTGTTGGAGTCTCTCTGCCCAGATGCCCTTTTACTGTTTGTCAAATGCCACCATCAGCTTCTAACTGTGTGTGTGTGTGTGTGTGTGTACTGAGGAAACAGAAGTAGAGGCATCTAGGGGAGTTCAGAGTGAACATGGTCTGACAGAGCTGGGCCATGTGAGGAGAAATGGAGAGGGAGAGCGAGAGAGGAGCCCCAGACTGAGAGAATAAGCCTTGCCAAAGTGGCTGCGTTATATAGGGAAGGTCTCGGAAACAGGGAGAGACTGGGGGATTCTGGGAGAACATCAAAGCATCAGCTTTGATATGTTAATAAGCACCTTAGCTATTTGCCCTGGTTTGAGACCTAACAGATGCCAGCTTTCTGCAGATATATAAGACACATTCTCAGAGTGTCATCTATCTCCCCTTGACTTCCTGTCATCATCCCCTTTGCTTTGCCCCACTTCTCTCCACCCCCCCAACCAGGCTTCTTTTGTCAGTTTTTCCTGAGTGTGTTTAACTCGGATGCAAGCAAACCCTGCTCTTTCTATTTTTTAAAAGACTTATTTATTTATTTTATGTATATGAGTACACTGTAGCTGTCTTCAGACACACCGGATCCCATTACAGATGGTTGTGAGCCACCTTGTGTTTGCTGGGAATTGAACTCGGGATCTCTGGAAGAGCAGAGGGCAGTCGGTGCTCTTAACCACTGAACCGTCTCTGCTCTTTCTAAAGAAGCAGACACAAGCTGTTGGTAAAGAATTTGTGGATCTGCTCAATACCTACAGGGGACTGTTTCCGATACAATAAAACAGAAAAGACTGACCCAGAACGCCTGCTGCTGTCACCCCAAAACCTCCAAGACACTCATCCTGACCTGTCTAAACTCTGAGTTCATTGCCAAAACCTGGAGCGGCTGATCCTCGGTACCCCTGGAGTTCAGAGTGGATCATCTGTGGACAAGGGGAAGGCATGGAAGAAGATGGGCCCAGAAAAATGACAGCGTAGAGACTAGTCTCCAAGCAGAGAAAACCAAGTTCAAATTTCACTTCCAAACCAGAAACCAAACTGCCTCCCCCACTTCCTGCCGAGGGAAACTTGAAAACACATTAGAAGTAGCACCAAGGTTGGGTGACTTTAGATCATCAGCCGATGTTGTTATTCAAGGCAAAAAAAAAAAACAAACAAACAAAAAAAAAAAACCACCAGCAACAACAAAAAACCTCCGGTTGGCCACATATTAAAATTGGAAATGTGGAATATTATGGTTTGGGGAACATAGAAATACCTGCTTTCTAGCAGAAATGTTTCATGCTGGACTTACTAAAATTAATTTTAGCTTCTCATGTCAGTGGTGAATAGTTTTCTTATTGACCCCATGCTCTGGTTGGGACTGATATGTGGTGGTGGGGGGCAATGACATACACACACAGACACACAGACACACACATAGACACACACACAGACACAGATACACACACACACACACACACACACATACCCACGATTCTTGTAAAATCCCGTGGAAGAGATAACATTAGTGACATTTGAGCTCACAAAGGTGACCCTAGGTCATGAGTTAGGGTGTAATTCACACACTTTACACAATGGTTGATTGAACAATGCTGTCTGTGTCAGGGAAGTCATGTGAACTGAGTGCCACAGGGGGCTAAACAGAAGAGGCAAGGCACCAAATCTGTTCTGCAATAGGTGAAGAACAGTGACATCCTGTCACTGCCCCTCTAACTCCAGCTTCTCGCGAAATAGAACATTCCTTTTACCCAAGTACTTTTCAAGGTAGATATTCTAGAACTTTCCTTGATTATTCATATAAGTTCTCCATGTATTTTGTGGCAGACTAGGGGGAAAACCCTTTTATTCTTTTTATCTATATGAATCCTCTCAATATCCGAAGACTGACTATAAGAAAGGTGCTCATCTTTTTAGTCAAAAAAGTGATGCCATTTTTGTTGCTATGACCACAAAACTGATACTAGATAATTTATTTATTTTTAAGTATTTCTTACAGTTCAGGAGGTAGTCCAAAGCATGGTGCTGGCAGCTACCTGGTAAGGGTTTCCCTAATAAGTTCCCCATTGTGTAGCTCACCTCAACCAGGCCTCTTCTTAAAAAGCCTAGACTAATTGTACATGCAGTCATAGCTAAATAACCTCCTCTGGTCTCCAGTCCTTCCTAAAGGCCCCACTGCCCACACCACAGAGCTTGGGAATTCAGTTACAAAGTTTTTTCTTTTTTATCATTTACACCATACTGATAATCTAAATAATTCTCTCTCTCTCTCTCTCTCTCTCTCTCTCTCTCTCTCTCTCTCTCTCTCTCTGTCTCTCTCTCTGTCTCCCTCCCCCCTCCCTCTCTCTCTCTGTGTGTTTCGTGTACAAGCTGTCTACAACCTCGTATTCTCTAATCCTGCGTCTATGTGTAGAAATTACTGTTTAATTCCATATCCAGTTGATTAGGCTCTCTGGCTGCTTGTCTAGCTGGGAATTTGCTACTGACTTGGGGCTTTGTAGGTTTGCTACTCAGAGCAGAGCATGGAACATGCATAGCATCATCTGTGTCCTTGGCCGGGACAGATAGCCAAGCCGGACCCTTGGGTAGAAGGGTCTTGGGGAATGTGGATCCAGATGAATGGCTTATACACAGACAAGCAGATCTATTCAAAGCCCCAGATTGTAATAAACACTGCTCTATTCATCCAGTACCTCTTCACATCTCCCAGGAAGAACCCATCTGCCCCCTACACCACCACGGCTTTAGAGTGTACAAACTGTCCTTATTGTTAGCAATAGTGGTTGCTTAGGGGGTGGACATGAGACACCACTTCTGACAGTTAAATCAGTGCTCTGTGAGTTTTCTGAACTGGAGTTGACAGGGAGATTTCTTGGGTGATAGGCACAAAAGGCAGGAGTCTATAACTCTGGGAGCATTGGTCAATTCTTGACAGAAAATTACATTAAGGCAATAAGGACATAGACACAGAAACAGCAGGTGGGTGATATTAGGTCCAAAGAAAATTCCAATTCCCCAAGCCCCAAAAGGCAGTCCAAATACCCGGACATGAGCTTAATCAGGATTGTAGGAGGGGGTTGGGTGGTTAGAGAAAAGCCAGCATTCCTCAAGAGCTTGTGAAGCCGGCTCCCACCTGCAAAAAGGAGTCATCCTCCTTACCTCCGGCAAAAGGGACATATCAAGGTACATGCTGGCCTCCAGGCTCCCTCAGTAACATGAGTGCCTGATACACCTCTCAAAGTTGTGCAAGCATCCTAGCCCCTTTCAATTCCCAGCAGCAACAGCTACTTACCCTCTGTATAACCCTGTTATCCTCAGTATTCTCTGTCTCTGTCTCCCTCCCCCCATTCCCATTTCTCTCGATGTTTTCTCTATCCCTTGCTATCTCCTTTCTCTCACAGATAGTCCTGGCCATGTCTAGTCTTCTGGCCATATTCAGTCTCCCCTCACCCTACACTTCTCCAGATGCCTCTGACTCTTCTCTTTTTCATACAAAAGCCTTTCCCTTAACCATACCACGGAGTTTATAGAGGTCATGTAGTGCTGATGGCCTTAATTAATATTTCTCATCTTCTACATTCAATAGTTCAGGTCACCCCTTGGATATGTGAACCAAAGAATGTCCTTTTATTGGCCTAAGCAAACCCAAGTTATGCCTCTGTAACTTAAATCAAGCTTATGTAATATAGTTTATTTTTCCTATGGCTTCTTCTCAGCTTAAGACGTAGACAGTGCCTTCACCACAGCAACGAGAAAGGCAATGATTACACAGACTGCCTCTTGCACCGTTGCCTCTGTACTAGGTCACCCCACCCCCACACCACCCCCACCCCCACTCCCACCACCACTTCACCCCCAGGCTAGAACATAACTCTGGATCAGCCCGGCTTTGGATTTGAACTTGGCTCTCCTGGCCACTGACAACTCAACCTGCAAACTTTGTTCATCAGCCTCTAAAATGTTATGAGCTAATTCTTTATAAAAGTATTTCCCCCCACACACACACACTTCTATTTTTTTCCCCTTTTGGATGGCTGACTAATATAGAAAAAAATATGAAATCACACATTTGCTTCAGAATGAACACACAACCCTTTACACACATCTGCAGATATTAAAAAGCCTTGGGTCAGATAAGATTGGCTTTTAACCATCAGGAGATATGTGTTAAGGGTTGTGTCTTCCTTTCGTAACAGATGACTATGCTGAGCAAGAGACACAGACAGACAGATACGGGTCTTTTTTATCTTCTCTGAATTGTTGGACTAACAATAAACTCACAAGTTACAACAATTTGTTTGACTATAACTCTCCAGAGAATTTGGATTTCACTTGATAGCATGACCATTGATAATCACAGTTTCTTTATTCGGATCTTAATTGTTAACATTACCTTGCAGGTCAGGTAGTAAGCTTCACACCTGATACCCAGACTGCTACAGAACAGCTGCTAAAGATGTAAGCCCCTTCGTGCCCTGGAGACCACAGGAGGCAGGGGCAGAGAGCAGACACATGCAAGAGAGTCCGTGTAGGTGGTTAGGGAAGTTATTGAGAACTCGGCCCAGAGCTGTTGGAGCCAAAACGGGTTCCTGGCAAGGGAAGGGAGGGAGGCCAGGTGAAGTCAAAGGTGTGATATGCAGAGCAGCTGGCTCTGTATGAACTGCAGTTTGAGTGGGTTCTGTGGAGCAGGGGGTCCACGCTGAGTGAGGGCTCTGGAACAAGATCTGGAGCTCATTATTTTTCCTATCACCTGTGACACATGTACCAGCTGGCCTGACAATAGACTTAGGGTGCTGTCACACCTCAGCGCTAGGCTTCTCTTTGACATGGCCCAGATTCTCCTTTGTGTAGAGATTTCTTAAGAGAAGACTAGCCTTAGCCTGTGGGTAGTAGGCCAGAACACCTGTCCCAGACTCTGGGCAATCAGGGCCCAGGATGGTGAGGAAGGACAGATCTCAGGCCCAGGTCTAGACAGCTGGCAGAGAGCCAGAGCTGTGTGTTGTTCTCTGTTATTTCTTCACATGCTCCAGCCCCTCTCTCATCTGTCCTCCAGGGCTGGGAAGAGGTCTGCACATGAGCCTTCCTGGAACCATAAAGAGAAAGTCCACCAGGTCATCAGATGCCCCCGTTTCCCATTTGTCTTTATTGCCACATCCCCCCTCAAATGCCTGTCACACTCTGTGCCTCAGTTCCCTGCTTGTGAAGCACAGCTGGCTAACTCCATTCTCTGCCGTTGCATTGATATTCGGATACTCTACAGTCTAGATGGGCCAAATCTCCTAGAAGCAGAGTCAGAAACTATGGGATTATCCTCTAGAAGTGGAGCCATTCTACGTGGTGCTCACCAAGGTTCTAGAACTGTGGCTTTATACTGGGAAGGGAGCTGGAGGGGCACAAGAAGGACCTTTTCTCAGACTTAACCTACACTTTGAGAATGCTTCCCACAGCAGTCCAGAAGAGTCGATTTTCTCCCACATTCCCAAAGCTCTTCCCAGAATAGAATCCACTTTGGAGGCACATAGATGATTGCTCCATCCTATGACAGGGTGCTGTTCTTGGCCCTTGCCTGCGGTGGAGTTCTCGGTGCAGAGCAGGGGCTATTGGGTGAGAGGAGGGGAGCTGTGGTCTCCACATATCTGGGTTCTTGCGAAAGACCTGGTATTACCCATCCTTTCCTGCCGAGTCCTGGAGTAAACATTAGTCTCCGTCACACACTATTGTTTTTCAAAGGGAAGTGGGTAGTGTTATCTGCATCTGTCTGTTTGACTTGCTTCATAGGAAAAGAACTAGGTAGCCTACTGGTTGCTGTCTTGCCAACCAAGAGCTTGTCCTGAGGGAAGTAGACACCCAGGGGAGAGGAGGAATCCTAGGTGAGATCACAGGCTCCTGCTTCTTGGTCTGTCTTCCTTCCTCTTTCACCACCTCCTCAGGCAAGCTCTGCAGTCTACTGGCTTACCCTTGGCTGGTACCTCCCATCTGTCTGTGAGGTGTGGCAGGCCCACTTTAGGAAGCCTTCCTTCACCTTGAAAGTAGGTTTTATCTAAATAACCTTGGATCCCTGGATGGTTTCTCTATAACCGTCCTCCTCGGCATTCACTTCCTTCTCTTCCCTCCCCTTTGGAATGCTTTCGCTTCCTATGGCTGACACCCATGAGTCTTCCTCTAACAAAGGGCTGTGTTACAGAAAGGAGGATGTAATTCCCAGGGGCTTTCAGAGGCAGAGACCATGCTTGTTGTATCTCAGAACATGCCCATGGGCCCACCCAAGCTTGTGAATACACAGGAGCCGGTAACGCCAGTTATTAGGACAGAGTCCAGCACGAGGAGGGAAGCTGGCCATGTGTGGAAGTGACTCGAGGGCAGCAGGGGCTGACATAAAAACCAAACCATATGCCCTCTTGAAAATGGGGCATCCAAGTGTGAGAAGAGTCCTTTCCCCATCAGAGGTAGCTAGCCCACCAAGGGTCAATATTCCACAAATCTCCCCTACTTTAGACTCCTCCACCTGCTAAAACCTTGGTTTACACAAAGGCCTTCTGTATCCCAGAACTTCCTGCCCTTTCCTTCATTCCCATTGTATCAATTCTCTCAAAACTAACCGGTTGTGACACCCTGAGGTCAGAGCCCAGCCAACAGTGAAGAGTCACAGTCACCACCTGTGTTAGAATATAAATCAAGGGAATGTCCTCCCTGCCCACTTCCACCCCCGTGTCCTTGCTAGCTCTCTTTGGGTGGTGGTGTGGCCTTTCTGTAAAAAGAAATTGCCTT
Source organism: Micromys minutus (assembly GCF_963924665.1). Taxonomy (NCBI): domain Eukaryota; kingdom Metazoa; phylum Chordata; class Mammalia; order Rodentia; family Muridae; genus Micromys; species Micromys minutus. The sequence goes on from NC_137971.1 coordinate 83,446,478, forward strand.
GCCAAGCTACGTTTGCTTTGTCCCCGTGTTCCTTCCTGTTTGTTTCTAACTAACACGAGAAGCTCTCAATAATTGAGTTTATGTCAGAAAAACTGTTTCTTTGCTGGGCTCACTTCCTCTTCCACCACCTCCATCTGTTCATCTTTTTCTTCCTCTTCTCTTTCCTCCTCCTCTACAACCACCACCACCTCCTTTTTCATACCTAATTATGGTATTTCTTAGTTTTTAAGCACAAATGTGTTTGCCTACGTGTATGTCTGTATATCACTTTCATGCCTAGTACCCCCAGATCAAAAAAAAAAAAAAAGTGCTACATCCTCTGAAATTGGAGTTATGGACAACTGTGAACCATCATGTTGGTGCTGGGAATTGAAACCAGGTCTTTTGGAAGAGCAACAGGTGCTCTAAGTCAAGGAACCATCTTTTGAGCCCCTCTAGGACCTTTCTTGAGAGTCCCATGCACCAAGCACAAGCTCTTGGCAGGCCTTACCTTTAAAGGCATCTGACTGCTCATTTTTCTTCCTCCATAGTTAAAATCTGCCATAGGGCACCCATTTACCTCTTAGCTGCTAGCTCATTGTTGTATCTTCACTTGCCTCTGAATTCCACCCTCTGCAGTCCCCACATAGATCTGTTAGCTATTGTCCCCAGGTGTCCTCAGTCTTTGTGTTGTTCCCAGCATCTTCCCTGTCCAGACAATAGAACCTAGCATTGGACTCTCATCACAACACCCCCCAGCCCACTCTTACGTTCCCCACCCAGTACCAGCATAGTGTAAAATGTGATTGTGACAGAGAGTCGCTTGGTTGTCACAGCACCATCTTGGGCATGTCCAGGCAAGGCCTAGGCAGGTCATCAGGGGTTCTATTGACATGAAGAACAGACAGCTTTCACAGGGCAACCACACATGGAGACAGAAGCATATTATAAATCAGATCCTTACACTGTTGTCTTCAGGGTTTGGAGGGGTGGTTAGTTTGGGGTTGAATACCCTGTCAGGATACCAAGGCCTGTGTGTCAGTATATTTGGAGATGGCACTGAGGCACAGGAGGACAAGTCATATCAGGAAATGAGAGACCATAAGAGGTCATGGTATAGAAGAGGAGGCTTCAGGAACTAGTCATGAGATGAGAACCAGGCCTCTGCAACCTGCCTTCCCTCCTTCTCCAGTGTCTCCGCAGGCAAGCCCTGCAGCCCTCTGGGCTGTGCACAGAACCACTTAATTGCAAGCAGCAGGCATCGAAACCTCCTACACTGAAAACAAATAGTGCCCGAAAATGAATAGATAATCCTTTCTCTCTATAAATGCTGTTGAGTTAGGGTCAGGCCATGGACCCCAATAACCTCCCTAATGAGGCAGGGCTGGGTTTAAATAGAAAGTCATTGGTGTGCATGGCAAAGCAGCCCCGGTCAAGGCGTGGTCCTGCCCATCATCATCGTTTGGGCTGCAGGAGGAGTTCTGACAAGTTTTTAGAAGGACCTGAAGTTAGTCTTTGGGAAACAAAACGCCCTCTCTGAGGCTCCAGCCTTTTCCTTCTCCCAGCACGAACTTCTTGAGGAAAAGTTGGGTGGTTCATTATTAGAGTCTCTGGAGAATATCTTCTCTCCTGACAGGACAGTCACAAAAAGGTCATATTGTCCTAAACAGCCACCACTATCTGCAATGAGCACCTGGACATTGCAGGAAATGACAGTGGCCCTGGCTGGGTGTGGCCAACAGAAGGCAGAGGAGAGATACCTCCACAGGCCCAGGAACCCTAGCAGCTCTACAGAGGCTCAGTGTACAATGGTGTCTGGGGACAGGTCTGGGTGATGACATGTTTAATTTGATGTTTTCTGTCTTCTCCCACACCCATGCAGCTGTCAAAAACCTCAAGACAATCTCCCTGACTCCTCTTCATTCAACAAATCACTCAACCCACTCCCTGAACCCGGGCACTGACGCAACAGTCGTGAAGACCGAAGATCAGTCACTGACCTCACACGCTTTCTAAGTTGTGTAAGTTGGTGGCATGGCCTCTCTGCGCTATGGTTAAAAAGAAAGTTTTATTGTGAAACTGGTTCCTGTCTACTAGAAGAGTCACTTCCTTTACCCCTGGCAGAAGGAATGTATGGGGAGAGAGAGAACAGCCAGATGATGCATCTGGAGGTGTCCAGAACAGAGAGAGAAAGAAGTAGACTAAACATGGCCAGAAGAATGAGCCTGGCAAGGGCTAGCTGCAAGACAGGGGTGGATTGCATGGGGTGGGGGAGAGAATAGGGAAAGCATAGTGGGAGAAGAGGGGGAAGAGAGAAGGGGGAAAGAGGGAGGGAGGGAGAGAGAGAGAGCACAGTGAGGATAGCAGGGCTATGAGAAGGATGTGTAGCTAGTGGAGGACTCTGTGAGCCGTGGGAGTTTGGGGGAGAGGAGAAAGGTTAGGAGGCCAGCACAGACTTTGAAATGTGTAACTACGGTGAGCCCAGAGAGTAGCATGTGCTTTGATATAGGTTAGACAACAGTAGTCATGCCTCCCTCCTACCAGAGGTAAGAAAATGATGCCTTTTGGTAGAGGGGAACCAGCTTCACAAGTTCCCGAAGGATGCTGGCTTTTCTTTAACTGCCAGAAACCCTCCTAAGTCTGGGTTGAATCTTAGAATTAGGCAGGGGGTGGGTGGGGTTGATGTTTTCTTTGGTCCTGACAAAGATGGAGAACACGGGCACACGCAGGGGAGGTTGGAGTCCCAGCTGCTACCTGAGACAGAGAATTGAAAAGAGAACTCTGGCAATCAAAGGGTGTGTGCGCCTGCTGTGTTGTCTTGGAGACAGTGTCTGTTTCAACCTCATTTCTGTTTGCCCTGGGTTGCTTGGTGTCTGGGTGCTGGGTCTCTTGGTGTTTTGCACCCTTGATGGCTCATCACTCCAGCTACCCTGATTCCTGGGTAACAGCCATTGCAACGTCACCTTAGCTCAGATTTCCATTGGAGAGCACAGAAAGATATTCTCAGCATAAGAAAAGTTTGTGAGAAGCAAAGTAAAAGGTGGGGAGGGGAGGAGAGAGAGGGAGAGGAAGGAAGAGGGGAGAGGGAGGGGCGAGAGAGAATTGTACAAGAAATCCCTTATCTAAAGCTTATGCAAAAGGTTTCTAGAAAATAAAATATCCAAGGGGAAGGTTTTGATGTCAGCTGAGTCTTTGTAAGTATCTGGGAAAAAAAAAATAGACCCATTTTTATTTGTCCCCATCAAGGGATGATCATGGAAGAGGTGTAATCAATGGCTTTAAAGAAAAGAAAACACTGGCTAACAGAGGGGTGGAGTTGATGAACTCACCTCAGACTAGGCTGTAAAGCCCAGTGTTCACTGGCTCAGGGGTCACTTATCCAGCTATAGTCAGTTATAGTCACATAACACCCAGGACCGAGTCCCTGAGGCCAGATCCCGTGCTAAGTATAAAACTCGAAATGTGAGGAAAACAAAGACCTAGTCCATGTCGGTCCAGTAAGGAAGCAACCAAGACAGTCAACACATTTAAAATGAGATGAGGAGAAGGAAAAGGTCCATGCAGGGTACTCTAAGGGTAGAGCCATGCTGGGCAGAGCAGGTGAGCTCAGTCCCGCCACAGGGAGGGCCAGTCCTGCCATGTGCTTGGATGAACACAAATTAACTGCAGCTGAGGTGTGAAAGAAAGCCCCACTGGAAGTAACTAATGTATTTTATAATTGTTTTTTTCAGACAGGGTCTGGTGCAGCCCAAGGTGGCCTTCAACTTCACATGTAGCTGAGGATGACTTTGATCCTCCTACATCTATACCTCAAGTATTAGGATTCCATGCATCTAACATCACCCCTAGTTCTAAGAGTCACTAGAGATTGAACTCAGAGCTTTGTGCCTGCCTGGCAAGAACTCTCCCTACCGAGCAACATCTCCAGCCCCTGCTGGAGATAATTCTATGTGCATAAACCATGTGTCAGAGAGGGTATGGCATAGCAACACAGTTCTGGAACCAGAGAGTAAGGAGAGGGCAGGGCAAGGGGAGTCTGCATCAGAAGGTGAGACCAACCAGATCCCAGGGGCCTGTCCAGCGTGGCTGAGGAGAATTTTAGCTATATTCTTTGAAAGCTTCGTCCCAGCCACAGTGTGAGATACTTTCAACGTGGAATGATCATTAGGGAAGCCACAAGAACCAGAGCAAGAAGATGTATAAGAGTTCAGACTAGGGAGGAGCTGTGTCACTTCTGACGACCCATCTCCCTGCCTGATTCTGTAAAGGTGGCGCTGGGCCTGGAGACTTGGGTTAAATAAACTGGGTAAGGCTGGCTCTGAGTCCGTGCTTTCCTATGCACAGGGAGGCACTTGCCTCCACGCAGTGGCTCCCGGGCCTGTTAGGTCTATTCTTTTCTGAGATAAATTTTGTTTTATTCTCAGGGGCAGCACAAGCCTGTGTTTGTTCAGGGAAATGGAGACAGGAAGCGGCCCGAGACACATTGTGAAGAAGTTCCTTTCTAAAATATTTTTTTCAAATGCAGACAGAGATGAATATTAGAGAGCCCGGGAGGGTCCCGGGTCCACGCCCCAGGGTCAGTTTCCCAGGTAAGAAATGACACCGGGTTCTGATACTGATAAAAGGATCGAGGCAAACTCAGTCCGAAAGGACTCTCGGGGCTGCTGTCATTTCTGATGCTTCCTTGGGAAGACTTCCTGTCTCTGGCACTCAGCCAGGTACTGAAAGTTGTATGGCATGGCGATGAAGGACGACGGATAGAGTCCTCTCGTGTTCCACCCACCGTGCCGTATCAGGTGGCTAGCATCCCCAGCGTGGCCATCCTCCACTCAGCCCCTTTATTCTCAGTCTAAACAAAGGCCTGGCTTTGGGTCCACAGAGTGCATTCTGCTCCTCCGGTGACGTCACTGTAGCTTGGTGAAGAAGGCCCCTGGGTAGGAAGAAAACGGCAGGTTACTACTTTCCCTCTCACGGAATTTAGCCACAAGTTGGGCTTGCCGCAATGCCGAGGGCAAGTCACTCGGTCCCGAACACAGACTTGCGTAAGAAAAAGTGGAAAATTTTATCGTAACAAAAACGATGGCTGCATTTTTTTATATTGCATTTTATATTGTGATGTCAACACAATATAAAGCCATACCTCCTTTTAGAACCCAGACAGCAATATCGCCATGGCCATAATAAATGGCCATTTTCAAAGCGCCCCTTGGTTAATTCACAGACTAACCAAAGGGGGACCAGAACCTAATCCCTCCTCAGCTGCCGGCACAGCAGCCGGAATCTCCTCCTCTCCACAGACTCACCCTGAAGTCCCTGGTGACCCTGCCTGATCCCATCAGGGGACTTTCTCCCAGTGCAAGGGCAGAGCACCTGTAAGCCTGAGAGGAGCCTAGTGATGCTCACTCGGGGGCAAGGGGGGGCGGGGAGAGGGATGTGGGTCAGGGTGGTGAGCGTGGAGGTAGGACGTGAGTTATATCCTGGACATACTTTAAAAGTAAAGACACTAGGATTTACAGATGGAGGTTAGGAGGGGATAGAGGAGAATCTGAGAGCCCCACTCAGAGTCAGAGCTCACGTGGTTGAGTGGAACCGTCAACCACTGCTTAGGAAGTGAGCGCTGCTCCTTTATTGGCCTGGCTGGAGCCTGTAACTGTCACTGAAGCTTAGTTAGAAGCTGTGTTCCCTTCTGGCTTGTTGGAGTTTATATTCATGTCTTAAATAATGACTATAGTCACTTGCCGGGCCAATAAAAAACATGCAAATTTATTATTGTTATTATTATTATTATACAAAATAATGGGTTTCATTTTAATATTTTTAAACCTGTGTATCATTGTATTTTCTCATATCCAACCCCCCTCTCATCTCTTTCTTCTCTTTCTTTTCCTTTCCCCTTTCATGTCACATGAGATACATCTGTACAGTTAAATCTAGACTCCACAGAGACACACAGGATATTTTGTTGGTCCTCTACCCCCATTATCTTCTCTTAGCACTTTCCGTCCCTCTAAGTCCCCTCCCCTCACAATCTTTTAATGCCACGTGAGAGAAAGCACGTGACATTGCCTTTCTGAATCTTCCTTGTTTTGCTTAGTATGGTGATATCTAGTTTTATTCATCCCTCTATAAATGACATCTCACTTTTAAAAAACTAACTGAACCCCCATTATTATCGACCTTGTTCTCTCTACCCACTTATCTGTTGGTGGGTGTCTAGGCCCGCTTCATATCCTGGCTACTGTGAATGGTCCATCAGTAAACAGAAATGTGCAGGTATCTCCAAGGTCTGTTCACGTAGGTAAACACCTTCAGATAAACACCAGGAGTGGTGGGTAGCGCTAGGCCATAAAGTCAGTTTTTTGTAAATTTCATAGGCAGTCTTTCTGATTATGATCTACTGACATTCTATAATATTTGCTTCTTTCTTGCTTTGACAAAACTCTTGGCAGAAGCAATCGAGAGAGCAAGGGTCTGTTTTATCTCACAGTCTGCAGCTAAAGCCGCCCACATCAGGGAAGCTGCCATTCATGGAGCGATGGACAGTTGGCTGTGTTGTACCTGCAGTCGGGGGTGGGGGGGCTGTGAGAGATGAATCTGCATTGTGCCCTGAGCTTCAGCACTCTGTGCTGTCCAGGAATCAGCTCTTCCATCTTCAGTTAGCTTTTCTAGAAACTTCCTCACAGCCAGGGCTAAAGCTTACTCCTAAAGGTTGTTAAAAGATGAGGGGAAATTCTCAGTTATTTAAGAGGAAATGCACTTAGGTACCTTAGTGTGCATACACACAATACAATAAATAAATTAAAATGTAGTAAAAGAAAAGGTTTTAAGCAAACCAAAGGACCCAAAGAAGATGTTTGAAAAAATAAAAGCTAATGCTAATTATATGTGAATCAGTTAAATTTCCATTTATTGATTTATCAAACCAAATAAGCTCTAACACATGTTTAAAAGCCTTAAATAGACCTACAGTCTGGTGTCTTGATATAGATGAGTTAAAAAATGAAGACATAATAAAGGAAGCCTCTGGCCAGATGGTGGCCCATGCCAGTAATCCCAGCCCTCAAGCTGCTGAGGTAGGACTGACTGCCTTGCTTAAGGCTAGCCTGGGCTACAGTGGGAATTTCTCTGCACTCTTCTACCCCTCCGGCTCCCTCCAAGACAACAACAGACTCACCAATGTGACTAAAATTCAAAATGTAAGAGAATAGGATGACCTCCCACACCACACATATAGCCTCTGACAGGAGAGGAAGAAAGGCATTCAGACATGCCAGTGGGCTTGACTTAGAAAGGTGATTAAAGCTGGGTTGTTGATAAGGGCCCTGGGTTCAGATCGGTTCACGGTTTGTGGTAGAGGCTCCTTTTCCTGTCTCATATCCAAACCTCAACACATAGTGTCACAGCAAATAGAGTCATGGTCTCACCATATCTGAATTCCATTTATTAATTTTCTGGTTTTTTAATTAACCCATAGATCAAGAAAACTTAATTATAAATTTACTGCTATTATAAACATCTTAATATGTTACAATATGATGAACTCTTATTAGAGGAAGTGGCTCAGTTGGTAAAGGTATTTGCCACCAAGCCCGATGTCCTGAGTCCCATCCCCAGAGCTCATATGGTGAAAGGTGAAAAACAACTCCTGCAAGTTGCCCTTTAGCTTATACCCTCCCTCCCCAGCACACACACACACACACACACACACACACACACACACACACACAAATCCACCTGCCTCTGCCTCCTGAGTGAAGGGACTAAAGGCATTATACACCACCATCCCTTGGAGACCTAAACTGATGTTTTAAATTAATTCATTGACAAAAGTAGGGGGAATGCCAAGGGAGAATAAGACTGCAGGGAAGGTACGTTTATTTAATAAAGAACAAGTCTACAAATTTGTATAAATTTGATGGAGCAAGATAGAGAGGATTAAGTATGCTGTTTAATGATAACCATCAGAAGAACTCAATTAAGAGAACCATTTAAAAAGATGGAGGAGGAAGATTGGAAAAAGAAGTGGGAAGAGCGGCAGGCGTGATGATGCCCTCATTTTTCCTGTCGAAGACTCAGTAGCTACCAAGATGGAGAAAGCACAAATTAAATATGTGAGGATGGAATATGGATCTGCGGTAATAATCACAAGAAGTCAAAGGTCAAGGAGTCCAAAGTTCAACAAACTCAAATAGTTCAAAGAGGTCATTTTCTGAAAGTGAACATGGAACTTATATTTTGTACCTTAATGCTATTTGGATTTTAAATATTAGTTACTAAAAATAGTGGTGGCTTAAGAGTCTCCTAAGGGTCCATGGTGATCAAAGGTTTGCTCTGTAAAGGGGCAGCATTGGGAGGTAGTCTTTAAGAAGGTGAGCTTAGGAAGAGGTCCTTAGGTGTTAAGAATGTAAGGTTTCCCATGTGACTCTTTTGGTGGTTCTTGTTTTACCCCTTTAAGGGGGAGAGAGAGAGCAAAAGAAAATGAGAATGAGAGGGAGAGGGATTGAGAGAGAGCAAGAGAGAGATCGAGAGAGAGAGAGAGAGAGAGAGAGAGGGAGAGGAAGAACATAAAAGAATCAAGCCTAACTCTTTACATCCTCTTGGTTTCCTGTTTGAGATGTAGCCACTTGCTCCTCCAAATGCTCCTATCATGGGGTCCCTACCTATAGAGTTGCTTCTTAGAATTCTTTTTGTATGTGTGGCATTGGAGATTAAACCAGGGACTCTTGTTCCTGTGCTCTGCCACTGAACTACATTCTCAGCCTTATGTTTTGGGGACAGCTTCTACCTCTTTAGGCTGGGATTATAGGATGAACAACCATTTTCAATCCATCTTGGACTTTTTACATCAATAACTGTGTGCTAATAATTTTGTTCATTCATAAGTAGCCCACACCAGGTATTTTGTTATAGTCACTAAGAGCTAAACTGTCTGTATGACCGGATGTATGAATAGATGGTAGATGAATCAACACATTAGGATATTTTGGGAGTAGCATTCCCTGGTTACACTATGGCCAAGAACATTTCATCTAATAAGTTCTCCATTGTGACATCAGGCTGTTGTGACCTAGAAGCTTTTTGTCTTCTACTGGCTGGCTTTCACGATCCTACGAGATGTTATGCATGATACCGAAGGAGAAAAGTTACCAGTCTCACCCACTGTGACCCCTGAAAACTACAACTGATCTGCTGGTATAATAATGGCACGGATATTATGGGAGTGACCAACTACTTTCTGTTTGCATCTAAAACCCACTCCATGAGATGGAATGTATTCCTGGCACTGTTAAAGGGACCAAGAACCTGTGACTAGATAGGTCATAGGCCCTAGGGGAGAATCCAGTCCTATTACTCTGCTACATGGTACATACTTACCACAACCATTCTCTTAAGGTGGAGGGATCTTCATGGAAGAAGAGGTAGAAAGACCTTAAGAGTCAGAGGTCACCTTGTTTATATAGTATTAGCATTCCTTCTAGGTTCTGCCCCAGAGTTACCTGGCAACAGACAGTTATGCCTGACTTGCTACAAAAGGAGCTGCTTGCTCCCTCATCCCTCCTCACTCTCTTGCTTTCTCCTCCCCCTCTGTCCCTTCTCTCCCCATTCCCCTCTCCCTTTCTCTCCATGTGTTCATGGCTGGCCTCTACTCTTCTTTTCTTCTTCTTCTTCTTCTTCTTCTTCTTCTTCTTCTTCTTCTTCTTCTTCTTCTTCTTCTTCTTCTTCTTCTTCTTCTTCTTCTTCTTCTTTCTCCTCCTCCTTCTCCTTCTTCTTTCTCTCTCTTTCCTATGCTGTTGACCCCCTCCCCATGCCCTAAATAAACTCTATTCTATACTATACCTGTTATGTGGCTGGTGCCTCAGGGGAAGAGATGCCTCAGCATGGGCCTTCAGAGGCACCCCCTTTCATGCACCATACTGAGCCTCCACCAAACTTATCCCTGGTTTATAAAACCCTGTTTTATAAAACACAATAGAAAGGAAGCAGACAGTGGACAGGAAGTAAGCATCAGGATATTTGTACCTTGAGGTACAATACTTCCTCCACTGGGACGCTCCTTCCTAAGGGTTCAATAGCTTCCCAAAATAGTAACACCGTCTGGAACTATAGTTCGAGCACATGTGCAGTGGGTTGACAAGACGTCCCTTATGGTTTTTTTGTTTGTTTTGTTTTGATTTTGTTTTGGCATTTGAGTATGTGGTCCTCAATGAGGACTGATTGTTTGGGAAGGCTTAGGAAATATGATGTTATTGTCAGAAGTGTATTGCTGGGGGGATTTGACATTGCAAGCATCTCCCATCAGCTTTAGTTCACTCCATTTCCTGCTTGTGGTTTGAGATGCAAGCTCTGGGTTGTTCTTGTCATTAAGCCTGAGTCCTTTCTCCACAGTCATGGTGAGGGATTCTTATTCCTCTGGAGCTGTAAACCCAAGATGAACCCTTCCTGCTGATAGTTGCCTTTTTTGTGGTGTCTTATCACGTGGTGTCTTAAGCCTGGTGCTGTCTGCTGACACCGAAATCCCAGATGTAGTTTAAGGAAACAATGAGTGATCTAGCAATTACTATGATCTAACAGAGGGGACATTAGGCAGGAAGGAGCTCCAGAGGAACCTTCTGAAGACAGACAGGCAGACATCTCAGCTACAGCAGGATTGGCACACAGGCAGCAGACCCTCCATCCAAACTAGAGCCTCATTTCACATACCAAGGAGCCACATAAAATCACAAGGCTGCCCTGTTTAGGTCTGACACGTGTGGTAGTGTGGCTGAGTGCTAGGTCTAATTTGCTTTCACAACCACACTGTCTTCATTTAATGGAGCTAGACAGCATTAAAAAAAAATAAAAAATAAAAAACTTCTTTTAATAGAAACACAACATGGAATTCATTTTCCAAGTTGCTCTTTCTTTTCAAACACATTGCTCTTTTATGTTACTTTGATTTATTGGAAATTAAATTTTGTCTCATTGATTTTTTTTCCTTTCTAACTATACAGCATTAGGTTCCTTGTCAGGGTTGAGGTAATATACAATGGTATAGCTCGGCCCCACCACCTCCTTCCCCTGGGCTCTGAATGAATTGCTTTCAAATCTCATCTTCATTATTTACTGGGCATGACAAGTTGTGTTATTTAACAGCCTACGGCTCATTTTCCAGTTCTAAAAGGCAGAAGTATTTTTATTGGTTCTCAGGGTTGCTATGAGGATTAATTGAGATAATTGCGTGAAAGTTCTAGGAGCAGTGTATGTACCCCGTAAATACTGGTACACAGACAATAAAACCACAGTCAATTGCGTCTTACAGTGAGAGAGCGCCCCCCCAACCCCTGTGCTCAGAAGAAATTAGGGAAAAGTGTCTAGTAACTTATTGAGGCTACATATATTGAAAGTGTCCCTTTTAACAAGGCTTGACATATGCAAATTATGCAAAACACTGTATAAACAGATGGTGTGTGTAGTGTCCCCGGGGGTTTCTTGTTCCTTCCAGCCTGCCTGTCTCTCTGCCTTTACCATCCTGTCACCAGACCCCCACTAAGCTGTCTTCTGAAACTGCCCAGGGCTTCTCATGAAGAAGAGTTTTTACTGTGCCTGGTGGCCATTAACTGTAATGTTATTCTCAAGTGTGTTTTCACGATCTGTGACTTTAATCTGGCTTGGTCTGTTTTCTTATGATTGAGCTGAGTGTGGGGGCTATTGAGAGAATTAATTACTGAGGCGAGATGTTCTGCTCTCAGAGGCCATAATACTGACATGACGCAGACCTTGATTGCTTGGTTAAGGTGGTACCAGCAAGGTGTCTCACGGAAAACTTTTAATTATTATTATTTTTTTTTAGATTTATTTTTTTACTTGTGTGTGTGTGTGTGTGTGTGTGTGTGTGTGTGTGTGAGTATTCTGCCTGCATGCCCTGGTGCCTGTGGAGGTCAGAAGAGGGCACTGGATCCCTTGGAATTGGAGTTAATTCCAATTGTTAGTCACGGTATGCTGGAACTGACCCTGGGTCCGTTTGCTAGAGCAGCTAGTGCTCTTAACCACTGAGCCATCTCTCCAGCCCCTGAAAAGTTAAAATTTTAAAAAGAGGATTTTTTTTGAACTTGTGTGCATGCTGGTGTGTGCACATACAAAGATATATGTGTCTGTGTGTGTGTGAATGTGTATGTGTCTGGAGGTGTCTGGAGGTATCTGGAGGTAGGTGTAGGTAGGTGTGTGGAGGCCAGAAGAGGGCATCAGATCCCTCGGAGCTGGAATTTCAGATGCTTGTGGCTTGTTAATAAGGGATGAGATCTGAACTCTGGCCCTTAAACAACAAGCATCCTTAACCACTGAACCACTTTTCCAGCTTGAAAAGCTATTTAAAAGAAAAAGATCAAACTCTTTTCTATATTCTATTCTCAGGACATCCAGCGGATATTCAACGGGAAAAGAAGGAATTAAATTCTCTCCTACAAGGAGGAAGAGCTACATGAATCATTTGGATGGTCCTACCAGTACGCTTATTCTTGTCTTCAATTAATTTTATCTACATATTCAGCATTTATATAGTCAGGGCTCGTGGATATTCAACTTACTTTTTAGGTTTTAGGGTAATATTGCTTATATTTTGTATCTCAGATAAATATAGGCATACAGGATAATGCTGTAGAAATGAAAACCCCAAATGGAACACCTTGTGTTTATGGTATATTGATTTGTGGAAAGAGCACATAGACAGATCAGTGCAAGGAGAAATGGTGTTTCTAGCAGACAGTACACAGCTAGACAGCCGCGTGTGGAAGAATGAAATGCACCCCTTGACTCTCAAAGTCTACAGATAGACTTCACAGTGGAAGGAACATGGCAGGGCTAACGCATGCAAAGTCAGTATGGCTGGACTGTGTATGTTAAGGAAGAAGATGGCTCAGGGTCTAGAATCAGTGATGAACGTAGGGGATGCTTAGGGGAGTGTGGAACGCTGACGAAGGGCCAGCGAAAGTGTGTCTTGCCACTTGTGTTCAGATCCTGGTTCCATCACCTCTTTGATTATTTCTTTGCTTTTGCCTTATATGAAAAAAAGTCACACTTAATGATATTTAACTTATCGTGAAGTTTAAACGGAAAGTTATGAACAGCATTCCACAGGTAGATGTGTTTGCGCACTTGCTCCTCAGCTGGGGATGCTACCTGAAAGGTTGTGGAACCTTTAGGGGATGGAGTCTCGTTGGAAGAAATAGCTCATTGCGGGATGGAGGAGCATGAGGTTTACTAGCTGAGTGCTACTTCCTGTCACCTTTGCTTTCTGACATCTGCCATAATGTCCTTACTAACCTGTCTCCATCCTCTACTCCCAAGACATCTGGGACTCTTTTTATACTGTGAGACCAAACAAGCCCTTCCTCTCTTAAGTGGCTCCTTCTCAGGTGTGTAGTAGTAGCAACAAGAAGAGCAAGTGATATATGTGTGAAGAACTTACTGACAAACTAGGCAGACATTGTATATAATGTGGAAATATTTAGTGTAGTTTTAACTTACCACAGTTTTGACCATCATTAAGGGCAAGATTAATGAGAGCTATTATTAACCTTATGTTGATGTCTGACATTGCCATTATCATAAGATGTCTAAAGAGTAAAGGAAAGTGTGGAAGAGAGTGATGGGGGCTACCTAGCTTTTGAATTGACAGAAATTTTGATACCAACATTATCCCAATCCAAAGCCGTGGTCCAGGGAATATACAATGGCTGTGGAGTCCAAGGTTTGCTTATAGCTGTGCTGGCCAGTCTCTGGGAAGAGGCACAGAACCCTCTAGAACTCTGACCCTGTAACTCATGAATGAACTCCATAGAATGAAACTTTAACCATCCCCCAACCAGCAGCAGAGTATGATGCTATGACCTGACCCTGTTTCTGAACTTCAAATCTTGTTTCCTCAAACAGCTGGCGGCAGCTGCCTCCCCATTTGCTGGAGAGAGGAGTACAGGTCTCCATTGGCAACGCAGGCCTACTACTCAATACGCTCTTTTTCTTTAAGGGGGAAAAAAAAAGCAGAGGCCAGGTTTTGTTTTGCTTGATAATTGCACATCAAGCTGTCACCCAGAGCTTAGCAAAAGATATGAACAAACTCATAAATTATCCAGTATTCAAAAGCAATTTATAAGTGCTATCAGGAGCTTCTTTAAGCTCGAAGGAGCATGCAGGATTTTGCAAAGACTCCAAGGGAAGTATTTTAATGAACCTAGGGTGCTTCAGTGACTACAAAAGACAGCTGATAGATCCCATGACTCAAGGAGGGACAGGAATCTGCCATAGCTAATGGAGCACCTAGTAGGTACTCCACTCACACAGCGGTAGTGAATCCTGGGATGGGTTCACACTTATACAAGGCTTCCTGTGGCAGCAGTGGGTGTTGTTTGGCTTGGTGTGGTTATTCATGTTGCTTGTGTGTGTAAGGGTGGTTTGAGAGGCGAATGTCCAGTTGGGGGATGGGTATCTGTGGAGACCAGAAAAGGCTCTGCAGCTGGAGTTACAGATGGTTGTGAGCTACCTAACATAGACATTTGGAACTGGACTTTGTTCCCTCCCCATGAGCAGCAAGAGTTCTAAACTGCTGAGCTATATCTAGGGTCCCTTGTTCTGTGTTTTGAGATTAGGTCTCGTCCCATAGCTCAGATAGCCCTATAAGTCACTATGTAGCCCAGGCTGACCCTTCTGCCTCAAGGATCACAGGTATGAGTCACTATGCCCAGCTCACAGTGGAGCTTGAGGGGCAACTCAGGGAGTTCTGACTCTATTTATTTATGTTTAAATAATCTGTTTTATGTATGAGTGTGTATGTTTGTGTCTGGGATAGTGTGTGTGCACATATATATGTGGAGGTACTTGATGAGGCCAGAGGAGTGCAGTTCCCTTGAAGCTAGAGTTACAAGTGTGAGCTGCCAGAAATAGGTTCTGGGATCTAAACTCCAGTCCTGTTGGTTGAGCAGTGTGGGATCTTAACTCCGGGGCCATCCCTCCAGCCCCAGGTCCTGACATTTACATTCACAACAGCATGCGGGTCGGTCTTGTTTTCTCCTCATGGTTTGTTCCGTTGGCACTTTTAACTACAAGGTAAAGTGCCTCTCAAATCGAGTCAGGCCAGGTCATTCGCGGTCATTTGCTCGGCTGTCTTTCTACCCTTTGTGAGCTCCCGGCGACAGGACCATTCAAAGGGTGTAGGAAGCGTGGTCCCTCCTCACAGTCGCTCATGGGCTAGAGCTGGAAATAGATACAGAAACCTTGATCTCCGGTTTGCCTGTCTGTGTCCTGCTCTTGACTCTACCTAACTCCAGTTCACTGTACAAACCCAGTCCCAAGAACTCCTCACCCAGCCTCTGCTGCCAGGAAGTTCCCTGTTCTTAGCTTTCAAGCCTCGAGGCTTTGGAACTCTAACACCTAGTTCAACCACTGCGGTGCTGCACATGCGCTCTGAGTGTCCGATGGAATAAAAGGGGTTCTTCGGTTCTGCATTGGTTGGAGATGGGAATGCTTTATTTACACAGGCAGTTGCCCAGTGGTCTCTGCTTCTACAGTCCAAGAGGAGGGTTCTTTGTAGGAATGGAAAACAAGTATCAGTCACTGGGGGTTGAGGGATTGTTTTGTTGTTGTTGTTGTTGTTGTTGTTTAGTCTGATTCAGTGAATTTATCCAAGACCCTATGCAGGATCCCTTAGAGACAGCCACAGGGAGAGGGGTGCAGGGTGCCAGGCAGTGTCGACCCATGTATGACTTGTAAGACTCAGAGGGAAAGGTGGATCTTACTGGATGCCGCCGGAAATGCTCCCATTTCCCCTGCAAGTCCTCACCTTTGTCGGCAGTCCACTTTCTCAATGGACCATTTGGCAACTCTGCAGTTTCCAAATGAGGTCTCCTCAGTATCTTTTCCTTTCCCCAAAACCTCCCGAGGCTGATAGAAATTGGACCTTGAGGTTTCTGGGATGAGGGTGGTTCTCCCACCTGGTTACGCTGGAGGCGCGGGAGGTGGGACTGTAGGGGATGTAGCTCTCAGCCAGATCCTGCCTCTTTTGTTCCGTTGCTTAGGGACACCTGATACTGAGGGGCAGAGGCCTCAGATCTGCTTTCCTATTGGTCTGGTGGTGGTGTTAACAGTGGACCTGTCCCCGGGCTCTGTAAGACACCTGGTGAGATTTAGTTTCAAGCTCCAGCCTCGTGAAAATACTCATTAACTCTTCCTGTCCCCTGGACAGCCCAGCTGAGATGGACTCCCGTAGTAAGGCTGGACTCTGCTTCACCTGGTGCTGCTGAGCCAGTCTCCTCTGCCTGGCTGCTGGAGCAAGACAGCTTCCTTTTCTTCTCACTTCTTGAATTTTCCCATATGACAGTTTAAATAAATGTGTGGTAGCATACGTCATGAGAGCTGAGCCAGGGCAGGCTGTCAGGATCCGCAGGAGATGGTTTTTTCATCAACATTAGGTTAAGACTGAGCGTCTTCCTGGGGTGGTCAGGAACCTGACTGCCAGGACCCATACCTTTCTGGGATAGAGCTGGGGTCTGGTAGGAAAAGAAAGACCTGGAAGGCCAAGGTGACTGTAGGGATGTGACCAGGGTGAGAGTTAGGACACAGGAGGAGTCTGAATGCATGTAAAGTGGCACCTATGGGATTCTTGAGTGACCCCATGGCTTACGGGGACAATGCCTATTATGGAGGTCAGTTCTCTGTTTGGTGAGGGGCATGTGAGCTCCACCTCCTTCTCCCATGCCTTCAGAAGGAGTCAGCTAAGAGAGGCTAAGAGTGAGGTAGGCCAGGACAGCTGTGGTGAGAGCTAGAAGATGCCCAGTTTGGGCTGGATCCCCCAAGTGCTCAGCTCTGTCTTTCTAACCCTGGTGTCACTTATAGAAAGCAGCAGGCCCCAGCTCCAGACATGTCTGTTAGGGGAAGGATGAAGAGAGTGGGGGGGGGGGGGGATATGGTCCATGAAGATGTGATGTGGCGAGGCCTGGGGAAAAGGGAGATGCCTCTGAGGGGCCCATGTTGGGAATCCCTTCCCCCTGAGGGACCAGCCACACAATGGTATAGTACAGAATAGAGTTTATTCAGGTCATGGGAGAGTTAAGAGGATAGTAAAGGCAGAGGGGGGAGGGTAGAGGAGTAGAGGTAGAGGTCGGCCATGAAAACATGGAGGGGGGGAAGGGAAAGGGAAAAGGAGAGGTAATGGGGGAGAGCAAGGCTGCAAGAGAGCAAGAGAGAAAGGAGGGGACAAGCAGCCCCTTTTATAGTGTCAGGTCACTGGGGTGGAGCATACCTGGCTACTGCCAGGTAATTGAGGGGTAGGGTTTACAGAATCCCAACAATGTCACACCCCTCACCCTTACCCCTCACCCTCTGCCCTTCACCCCTCACCCCCTCTCGCCAGCCACCAGTAACAGAGTTACTTGCTTCATAGCAGGGAAAGTGGAGGCTCTTGCTGCGGTCCTTGGGGATAAGGTACTGTTGGGAAATGTTTTATCCCTTCTGTTAAGCCTGGCAGTCACCTACCTGAGCCCTGGCTCACACTCGGAGATCAGACCTGAAGAGAATCTTAGGGTTGGTGAAAATCTAGTCAGGGCGCTTGAGAAATTTCTTCAGGATTAACCAACTGACCTATATCTACACCAGCCAGCTCTTTACACAAGAAGGGTTTGAAGTGGGACAGAAGCTTCAGAAAAGGACTCCATGACCAGGTTCGAGTAACTCACAGGACCCGGTTGTCTTTGTTTGAAGGGAACCAGTGGGTAGGAGGACTTTCTCTCCAACGGATCTGTGGACTGTACTCACACGGCCACTTTCAGTTCTTGGGTCATCTCCCTGTCACAGCTGTCATGCCTCAGAAGATTCGGTGCAACTTTAACTTTTGCTTGCATCTTTGATCTGAGGAGAACGATCCATTCGGTTTTTTTCAATGAAATTGCAAAATACATGGCAGTATTTTGCTGTCATTGGTGTCTTTTTCCCTTTGGACGATAAGAACCCATTGAAAATGTTGGCTACAGGTGAGGTTTTGTGTTTATTTCCAGAAAGAAGAGACGGATGCCATACGTTCAGACATGATGTGGACCTGTTGGATTTTGTTTGTAGGAATGTTAGAAAGGAAGAAGGGTTGAAACAAATATGGCAAGATCCATTCCAGTGCAGAGCAAAAATAAAAGGCAAAAAAAAAAAAAAAAAAAAAAAAAAAAAAAACACACACAAAAACAAACAAAAACTGTGCCCCTTACAAAAGGAACTCATCTAATTATATCTGCAGCAACTTTATTTCCAAACCGAGTCACATTCTAAATTGTTGGGGGTCAGAACTTCAACACAGGAATTTGGGAAGAACAGGAACACAACAGAGACCTTCCCAGGAGCTCCTGACATAGCTGCCAGTTCTTGAAATCAATGTGGCTCACTAAGAATCAACCGTGTCTGTCTGATTAGATTTCTTACGGTCAACAGGATGAGTAACCAAGTCACCCGGGGAAGAACAGAACCCAAAGTGCTGCCCCTTGAATGGCCACGACCGAAATCCACGGAGGCCCAGCTTTTCATCTGTTCCAGCCTCTCTGAAATCCACACGGGAAATAATTCAGAGGCGATTAACTGCAAGTGGATCCGTTTGGCCTAATGATCAAGAACTTGTTACTAGAATGGCAGCTATGTGGATCAGCTTTCTGTCACCATGACAAAAATACCAGATCTTTTGGCTTAGTTTCAAGGTTTCAACCTAGGCGCAGTTGGCTTGTTTATTTTCAGGCCTGTGGCGAGGCGCTGGTCTGAGTATGTATGTACTTAGGCGCTGCTAACCTCCCGGTGGTCAGAAAGTAACAAGGCCAAGAACGAGATGCTATTCCCAAAGGCCACACCAGCAAGGACCTCTTTTCAGCCGGGCCCCACCTCATGAGTTTCCATCATGTCCTAAGCCCATCACATTAAAAAATCCACTCAATGGATGGCTTCTTCGATGAGCTCTGAACCCTCTTGATCCTCCCACTTCCTAAAGCCCCACCTCTGAACACTGCTACCTTGGGAACCACACAGGAGCCTCTGCGCATGTCCCAGACACAGGCTGTAACAGCCACCATCCCACCCCCACTGACGCTGGCTGCTCTCGGACTCTTGTAATTAAATCTCTAAAGCCGGGCAAACAATCTTCAGTGTCCCTCGTACCACCGCACTTCCACTTCCGCTCAGTTCCCAGCCCTCGTCCGTCCCTCTTCCCACAGGTCTGTTTTGCCAGAAATAACAGTGCAAAGGACTGTGGGTGGCAGGGTCCCAGCACCGAAGCTTGGGCTTCCATTTCCCTCCATTGTTTCACTGCAGCGCTAGGCTGTCCTCGGGGCAGTTTTTCCAGATAAAGACGGGCCTGGTTGACTGCCAGTGTTCCGGCAGGTTCACAGCCCTGGCCTCCCGATGGGCCTGGTGATTCCAACTCAGATGTGATCTATCTGCTCCGCTTATCACCTGCCTTCAGCTGCCAAGAGATAGACAAAGGAGTAGGGAGGCAGATTGGTGAGCCGAGCCTGGGGTATTCCCTGGGGGAGTTTAGAGGCTTCCAAGCAGCCAAAAAATGGCGGCCTCGCCAAGTCTCTTGAGACAGGGATTTCACTTCGGTGCCTGCTAGCACCCCAGTCCTGTTTTAAAGAAGCAGGAATTCCAGGGCTCCCTGGAAGAATATGACATCTCCTTGGGGCTATAACAGTAACAGTGAGGCCACTCCCTTCTTCAGACTTGCTATTACTAAACCTCCGAATGTCAGAAAGACTTAAAAACTTCCAAGAGCCATGGCTTGAAGGACCCGTCAGAAGTATTTCCATCAACCGGATTCAGTGCTGAAAGTAACCTCATGGTAAAACTAACAAGGGCCGAATAATAACTCTGTATTGGTCTAATGCCGATTCCCAAGTTGACATTTGATAATGGTATTATAATTATGTTCCCATAGGAAGACCGGGTGACAACTATTATTTTTTGCAACTTCTTGTGAATTTATAGTTGTTTCAAAATAAAAAATGTTGTGGGGTTTTGTGTATTTTGTTACTTTGGATGAGCAAGAGAGCTCAGCCAGTGAAGAAGCTTGTCATCTGTCGGGTCTAAAGGAAACTCCAACTCCCCAAACTCCAAAAGGTAGCCCAAATACCCAGAAATGAGCTCAGCCTGTACTAGAGGAGGATTTCTGGAGGGTAGATAAAAGCCACCATTCCTCAGGAACTGGTAAAGCTGGTTTCTGTGAAGCCAAGTGAAGCCATTTCCCTTACCTCTGGCAGAAGGGACCTGCGGTACCTGTCAGCGTCAAAGCCCACGCTGGCGTCCAGGCCCCCAGTATCACAAATACCTGTTACTCCAAGTCCGTCCTAGCATCCTAGCTCTCCTTACCTCCTCCAGCCCTCCTCTCTCCCTGCAGCTACTCACCCTTCTTACAACCTGGTCATCCTCCCATTCTCTTCTCTTGCTACTCCAACTAGAATTCCTGTGTCCTCTGCCTCCTGCTAATCTCCTCATTAGCAGATAGACCTCGATCTGTCCAGTCTGAGGGCCATGTGTAATATTTTCTCGTTCTGCTCTGGACTCTTCCAGATGCCTCTGGCTTCTCTCTCTCTCTCTCTCTCTCTCTCTCTCTCTCTCTCTCTCTCTCTCTCTCTCTGTCTCCATTGTTTTTTATTGTGCCCCCCCTTTGGTTACACCAGGTGCCCAAACCCATGAATACGCCAACAAAGCCTGACTGATTCATGAATTCAACATGGTGGCAAGAGAGAACCAACTCTCTCAAGTTTCTCTTTGACCTCAAAACACAGGCACAAAAATTTTAAAAATTTAAATGTTTTAAGTAATCTTGTGTGGAGAGCAGGTGTGGCGGCGCTTGGGACTCCGACCAAGTCTTGTGACTAGCACCTGACTTCCTCCTGCCCCCCACCCCAGTTTAGCCACTCCCATCGTGCGAGCTGCGCAGGCGCACCCATCAGGCCAGATGACGAGGACCTATGAACTGCAGCCACGCAACATGGACTGAGGAGGTGGAGTTGAGAAAGGATAAAAGGGACTGCGCTTGGGGGCGGAGAGAGAAGAGAGTGAGAGGGAAGAGAGACAGAAGATTTTAACTTGCATGCTGTAAGGTTCCTGAATGAACCGCTTTGAGAAGAACGCTGTGTCGTCGCTACTTTTCTGCTGGTCGGAGACAGTAGCGACAATCTTGTTGGTCTCACCCCAAGCCCAGCCAATATAGCTTGGAAGAAATAGTCACAGGCTTGGGACTGTAGCTGCTAGGGCAGGAGAAGACAAAACGTAAAAAGACACTTTTGCACACCCCCACTTCAGCTATTATAACCTCAGACCCCAAAGAACTAAAAGCTGCCCCAGGAATCTCATGCTGGCAAGGAGCCAGCTGAAGCCCTATCCCAGTCAGAAGAGGGACTTGCCTCCTAAGAAGAGGTTTTGCTAACTTACTGGACCACCTTGCAGGAAAAACTGAACCAAGACAATGAGAGGACCACACCTTGGCCAGGACTATTTAATGTACATACTTCTTGATCTCTAGCTGAGCCCACACTTCTTGTCAGCACCACAAAAATGGCCACTTTACCTCTTCCTTCATTTCTCGTTGCAATGTGTCCGCACTGATTAACTTGCCTCTCCTTGCCTTTCATTACCACTTGTCTCTGGCATCTTGGGGACAGATGGCTGAGCCTAACTTGTTGGAGTAACCAGAGACCAGGCTTTGCCACCAAATCACCCCAGTAAGGGGATAGACAAAGACCTGGGCACAAATTCGGGTTTCATTGCTAATATGCTGTTTGTCCTAGGGCAAGCTTTTTAATTTCCATGAGCTTTATTTCCTTTATCTAGAACATAGATCTCTTTGCTTCCCGGATAGGGCAGGTATGAAAATGAAAGAGACAATTCACAGAGAGCATCTAATAAAGTGAGCACCACGCCTTCAGGAAACATCCCCTTCAACTCTGCTGAGACATGTGTCTGATTCCCAGTGGGCATCCAACCTCAGTAGCTACAGGGATTTGTTTTAGTAACCTCAATGAAGAAATACAGAGGGTCTACTGCAAATATGCATGGAAAGATGGGTTGCATTCTACCTCAACTCCCCAAATACCGATACCACCCAGAATTCCTAGTGTAGCAGTTGCTCTATGAAACAGTTGACCTGACTGGATGTACCACCCAACGCCCGCCATCTTGCCCCTGTGGTGCCTGGATGGGAAATAAAGTGGGAAAGAGCAGCAGTGAGGAAGTGGTCCCCAGCCACCAATCCCTGCCCACTGCCTGTCTCACAAGAGAGACCTTGTTAAAAGAAACACATCTGTCCCCAAACTGCAGGGAAAAAAAAGAAACACCTTGCTTTTCTTAAGGGAAAACTTTTGGCCATCCATCAACCCTCCTGGGGATTTAAAAATAGGTCCAAAAGCTCACTCTTGTCATATACTTGCTCAATCCCCTTTCCTTCTAACTCTCCACTCCAGACATCCTGGTTACTCATCATTTTTTAGACACTACCTGGGTTTCCCCAACCAGATGGTCCATCCACCTGGACAGCCCCTCCCTCCACCCACACCTCCAGGGTCACTCCCTTTCTACAAATCTTCCATCAAATACTATCTTCCTTGAAGCCTTCCTTGCCTTGCACCTCAGAGACCATCCCTGCTCCTTTGAACTCTCCCAGCTTCTCTTGGGCTGTGTCACACTGAGTCATCAAAGATCTCCTGTATTGTGTGTCAAACAGTCTGTGTGCAGCTCCACACCTGTCATGGTGCCCAACAGAGTTTAGCATGCATGTGCGTGCACATGTATGGGTTGATACGAGAGAGACCGATGCCACACGAAGGAGCATCAGTAATGGTGTAATAGGTTATAGAATTGTTGTGGACGCTTTAAAAGAAAATAATGAAAAAACAAGAGCAGAAGAGATGTCTCTGGAGGATGAACATTTAAACTGAGACTTAGTGGACCCATGAGAGAAGAATAAGATCTTTTCATAAAAATCAGTAAATTCAATGACTAGGGTGGTCTAATCACCAGCACACACACATATAGCACCACCACCATCACTACCACCACCACCACCTTCACCACCTTTACCACCGCTACCACTAACTACATAAACACACATAGAGTTCACAGGGCTAGAGAACAGAAGAGAAGCCAGTGTGGCTGGAACCAAGGAGCAGAGGGAGCTAGGGGGAAAAAGCTCCATTATGTAGGGCTTAATGAACTCTGTCTCAACTCCCTACCTACCTATATATTGTTCAGAGTTTCTAGAGTAGCACTAACTCTATGAAATAGTTTACTGGACAGGATGGGCCACCTCACTCCCACCAACCTGCCACTCCTGTGCCTGGGTAGGAAGTGGAGTGCAAAGGAGTGGGAAGGAGGAAAAAGGAGCAGAGGTGAGAATGAGGTTGTGCTAACCATTCTGAATGTTTTCCTAGGTCAAACAGAAACCATGAATGGCTTTTAAACAAATAACATGACCTGACACAATTTGAAATTCTGGGCTAAAGAGCAGAAGCAGGAGAAAGGGTGGGTTACCAAGAAGAGACTGTAGCATCTCCATGGGTAAGAGGGTGGGGACATCAGTGACATGGGAAGTGAAGAGCTCCAGGATCTCTGTTGGAGGCCTGCCACTGTGTTAGATGTGGAGACCGAGGGAGGGGCAGCTGTTCAAGCTCACTCTCAAAGAAATAGGCTGTGTAGCGGGAGTCAGTGCCAACCAATGGGAGGGTAAAGGTGCAAATATCCACGGTATGATTATGCTTCCCATTGCAAATGGAAGGGTTGGGAGTATGTGGCCTGGGACAGAGCACATGTGGACCCTGGGGTCAATCTCTAATGCAGTTCCTCTGAAAGAAAAATGCAGGTCAGTCTTAATTGTCTGTATTTATGATCATAACAACAGGTAGCTCCTCATTCCATAAAACCAAATACTTTCCAGTGGGCAGTGCAACAGACAGTGTGTGTGTGTGTGTGTGTGTGTGTGTGTGGTGCTAAGGCCTGAACCCCAGGTTTTGTTCATGCTAGGCATGCATTGCACCACATGGCTAAAACCCAGAGGCTCAGGAAGTTGGTTTTGTAGTCAGAAAAGTAGGGGAGAAGAAAACAGGGGCAAATAGCAAAGCATAGATCAGCTGTTTTTGAAGCTTTCCTTATTGGAGAGGGGTCAGGATAATAAAAAAAAATTACATTCTGCATCAGGTTGCTTCAGGTTGCCTTTTTGGTAAGGATTAAAGGATTAAAGGTGTAAGGATTAAAAGAGGAGGGAGTTTCTTTACTATATTGATTGACCTGTTCAGGAAATTTCTCTGTCTTCCTGATTTCCTAGAAGGTCAGATAATCAACAGCTTAGACTCAGTTTAGTGACTTGGTAGTCTGGCTGGTCCTTTCAGGGGCCAGTGCAGGATTTGATGAAAAGAAATGGCCTTCTATAATTTTATTCAATATGCACCAAATAGGCAACTGGGTGTATTAATCTGGAAGGTCAAGACTGGGAGGCATACATTTGGAAAACAATTGTTCCTCAGGTTGGAGTCTCAGGAATGAATGAAAATAGCTTACACAGCAGTGTAGCAGGGGACTCAGACCGCTGCTTAGCAGTCTGCCCTTGAGATGACAATCTGGATCTTCAAGAGTTAATATCCTAGTAAACTATCTCCTAAAGGCTCCCCCTCCCAGTACCTCCTCAAAAGCAATCAGCTTCATTTTTTAATTCTAATTGGCAGGATCTCAGTTTTCTGGGCTGACTTCCACCTTAACATATAGTAAAGAATGAACTTAAAGCCAGAAGAAGACATTGAATCTCCTGGTCCTGGAGTTACAGGTGGTTGTGAGTTGTCATGTAGAAATTGGAATCTAGATCCTTCTGGAAGAACAGCCAGTGCTACCAACCCTACCCACTGAGGCATCTCTCCAGGCCTGATCTTTATATTCTTACAAGGCAAGCAAGCACTTTACCAGTTTAACTAACTCCCCAGCCCAGGCAGCAGTTTTTAACCACCGGACTGAATTTTTTGGGGGCCAATCAAGGTATTTTCCTCACCTCTGTATCCCCCTACATCCATCACAGTCTCCAGACAATAATATTCAGGAAACAGCTGCTTAAAAAAAAAAAAGAAAAGAAAAAGAATGAACGAGCAAATGATTGCTTAGTTATAAAGTGCTCAGATGTGCTTAGGTGCCAGATGACTATTACCCATGGAGAGAGTAAAAGAGAGGAAATCGCGGTCACTTCCAAGTGAGGCAGCCCCAGATAAGAAGAAATGGATGCTGGCCTCATGGGCTGAGATAAGGCATGTGAAAGCGCCCAGGGCGGACCTGCTCTTGGGTTTGAAAAAAGGAGAAATGAATCTGGTTTAGCCCCATTGAAAGGGGTGTGGAAGACTTTCCATGGGGGCAGGTGGTGAGGACAAAAGTTTTTGAAATTAAAAAAAAAAAAAGGCAATTTCGGGCGTGGGGGTGGGGTCAAGAGACTCCTTTTGACCTTGTGACCTGCAGCGAAGGATTTACTGCAAGCCGGGCAGTTTAGGAGAAGGAAGCAGGGAGCAAAGAAGACTGCACAAAGAGGTATGAGCGGCGAGCCCCTTGCTGCAAGAGCCACATGCTGCCTACTGGTGTCTTTTCTCCCAGCCAGATGTGCAGTTGAACTTTGGAGAACCTCTGAGCAATGCAATCAAAGCGCTTAAAGAGTGCCTTCCAGGGTCGTGGGAGAGGGGCAGCGGATGCTGCATTAGGCGGTTACCTAATGTCTTTGTGTTGCCAGCAATCACCAGGATTTACCCGGATAGTTTTCATTTTTCTCCACATTTCCAGTTTTGCCAGAATGGAGAGCCTCCCAAGCGACCGAGGGAAAAAGTTCCTCTGAACAGGAAATGGAACAGGGAGGAGACCAGGAAATCGCAAAACCGTGCCAGGTGATCGAGCGGCCAGAGCCAGCAGGCTACAAAGAACGGGGCCACTTGTCCCCACTTAGCTTTTGGTCCAGTCTTGAAAGCAGCCTGGCTGCAGGATGCTTGCCAGCACAGAGTGAGGATGGGATCACGTGGTTCGGAAGTCCCCACAGACTGTCAGGAGCTACCACTGCTAGTCCAGTGTCTTTGAGAGGAAGCGGGGCTATGGGTGGGCAGCGCACGGAGAGCCTGCTCTTTACCATCTCCTGCATCCACTGCCTGAGTCAAAGGAGGCTGGGCTGCAGCAACAGAGCCAGGGAGGGAAATTCAGAACCTAACAGCAAGCTTCTGAGCTCTGGCTGGCATCTATACCTCGCTGGCTCCGGAGGTCTCCACAAGTCATTAGATGGCTAAGAGGAAGTCTTTTATTCCTACAAAGAATCGCAAGAATATAGAGTGGGGGTGATAAACTCAATGTCTTTTATCCTGTTACTCGGCGTTCTACAGAGAAGACACCCGAGACCTAATGCGTGTGGCATTTCCCTACCCAGCAAGCATTTTACGGATTCATCAGTTTAATTTGCCTGTACTTCTAACTAGCTGGCTGCTTACCTATTAATCTGGGCCCTCGCCGTCTTTTCCTAGAATTGGATCAGTTTGCCAGGGTGGCTAATAAAACTCATGGAAACACCTAGTTTATTATGCACAACATGATGAACAGGGAACCAGTCGTGCATGCCTGTTACTCTAGCACTTAGGAGACTTTGGCAAGAGCATTAGGAGTTCAAGGTCACCCTCCACTGTAAGTTTGGGACCTACTTAGGCTATCTGAGGCACTGTCTCCAGAAAAAACATCTAGGTAAAGGCCAGATAAGGAAATGGTTAGGGTACATGGTGAAGGAGCTTCCAAACAACATCTGTCAGGAAGTTCTCAAAACCCGGTCCTTGTTTGGGGTTTTAGGGCAGCTTCATTTTGTAGATGTTCTTGAGGAAACCATTGCAATCAACCTGACCTGCATCTGTTTCTCCTCCAGAGGCTGGAGATGTGGGTGAAACAAGTTTCCGTCCTGTGTGTGTGTGTGGATCAGGACTTTCCAAAGAAATCGCCTCGTTAGCATCATTAGCCACATTAGCATTAACTTGGATATGCTTGAAAGGTTACCTTGTGCTGAGGATGCTTTGAAATTTACTTCATGAATCAAGATCAAAACATGCATAGTTTAGCAAAAAGGATGTTTCTTGCTCTAGTCTAATAGAGCCCTGAGCCAGGTACCAAAAGGAAAAAAACAAGCAAGTAAGCAAACAGACAGACAGACAGACAGACAGACAAAAATTGAAATATATGCGGTTGTCTCTCTGTATCTGGACTAGAACTAGAAGTGGAAAAGGTTAGGGTAGGGTGGAGAGCAGGGATTGTTTCGAAAATCTCCAAGGACACTGCCATCTGGGGTCACCTAAACAATTACTTCAATGCAGAGTATTTGCATGCAACCTGTATGTACCCTCTAGTGTGCTTTAAATCCTCTGTGAGCTGCTTATATAACACGAGGAAATGCTACATAAATATTTATTATACTGTGTTATTTAGGAAACAATGCCCCCAAAGTCTATGTGCTCAAGTCAAATGCAACTTTTTAAAATGTGTGTGTGTGTGTGTGTGTGTGTGTGTGTGTGTGTGTGTGTGTGGTCACATGTGCCTCCAGAAGCCAGAGAAAAGCATTGGGTCCCTAAGAACTAGCAATACAAGTAGTTGTGCGCTCCCTGATTTTGTTGCTGAGAACGGATGTCAGGCTCTGTGGAAGAGTGCATGGGCTACACATAGCCATCTCTTCAGCCTAACCAAGACACATCTTCTTTCCCCGCCCCCAAGTATTGTCCACGTATGTTGTCTGAACTCATGAATACAAGACCCATGGGTATGGAAGGCTGTCTGCATGTCATAACATCATAACGATGCATCCCGCTCTTGAGGGTTCTATGGCCATTCTTTGACTTGACTGCAGTCTGGTCATCTGGTCTTAAATTCTTATACCTGGTTTCATTTCTCCCTCTTTTCCAGCCACAGAACCGTCCCCATAATGGCCCTATCTTTCCCTTCCTCTGCTCCTAAACTCATGTGCTATCCACCACTCAAGACTTCTTTGTCATCTGTTCCATGTTTTGACATCTATGGCTACTTTGCTAGGACAAAAACTTAACCTCACATCATGAAGGAACGTTGATGACCGAGGAGTTAGGGGGAAAGAGGGGTGCACTGACTTATACTTTTCTTCAGTCAGCCTCCTATTGTTTTAAGGATAATACAGTATTGCTGGTATCTGAAGGCTGGAGAGATCTTAGATCTAGAGAGACAAGATTTCACTTCTACCTGGTGCTTCTAGATTCCTCTTATAGACAGAGAAAGGATTTAGACACAAGGCAAGGTAAGTTGAGAAAGAGCTTTATGACAGAGCAAAAATTTGCAAGACATAAAGATAGGCTTCTGGAAAGAGCTATATCCCCCAGGACTTTGCGTAGCATCCTTTGGACAAACTTTAATGGGGGTAGGTGTGCTGATTAGTTGGTTTTTATTTTGTTTTGTTAATGTTTGAGAGGTCACATGACATTTTAGTATAATACAGCTCTGTGGTTGCATCAGCTGCTAGGTAGCATATAGTTTTCTTCTTTTTTTACCTCTATTTATCTAGCTAACTTCAAAGGAAAGGGGCAAAGGAAAATGTCTCCTCTACTCTCCAAGGGTTCTTTAAATAAATTGCTAAAAAGATTTAACTAGAAAAAAGACACACAAACATCAGACTTGCATGGTCATGACCACAGTATAGAAGCCATAGTCCAGTGTGTCTCAAAAGCTTAGGAACTTTAAAAAAATCATTTTATTTTATTTTATATCTATAGGCCATGAAGAAGACAGAGGAGTTTGGCAACTTAGGGAGCACTGAAATGGTTTTTAGGGGAGTTCAATGACTTTGGAGAACAGTAGCCTTGGAGAAAAATCTTGATCTGTGAAACAGAAAACCTTTGTAAATGATTAACCAAAACAGAGTCGAAGGCATGTGAGGACAGTCTATCCAGGAGGGTGGCAGACTAGTCTTTCTTCCTGTGATATGAATTTAGTTAATGAAAGCCCAGGTAGGGGACAAGAGGTGATTGTTCCATCTTTGGCAGGCCTGATCTTTGGAAGCCAGAGGACACTGCAGAATGCCTCTTTCTCTGCCCCTGGGGACAGGGACAAAAGCAGGCAGGACTAGATAAACTTGATTCTGAGTCCGATTCACTAGCCTTTTCACTTTCTTTAGGTCAAGTTGTTCAGGACCACTGAGCACCGTAGTTTGAGAGTGTTGTTCTTTGAGTCCCCAAAAGGATGTCAGCTTTGACCCCTCCCTTCTTCCCTTTCTGCCTATTTTCTCCCTCCTTTCTTTTTCCCCTCTGTGTATGTGTACAATGTGGGTGCATGTTCATATAGATGTAGGCACATGTAAGCATGTGTGCATATAGAGAACAAAGGCCATTTGACCAAGCCAGCTCAGTCAGTCAACAGGTTCTCCAGGGCAGGAGCAAGGATTAAAACAACAACAATAAAAAAAAAAAAAAAACCCAATTAGAAAACACTGTAGTATGACCCCAGCCAGTTCTGAGGCTGAGGCCAGTTTAGCTTTTTTCCAGTCTGCTTTTGTATTATTCTGGGTACATACAAAGAATATGGTCAGTCCTTAAGGCATAAACAAAGTAGTCAATAAATAAACAAAAACATAAATAAAGTAGTCAAGGAACAAACTGCAAAAATCAAGGCAATAAACAAAATCCCATGGTCACTATGTTTAGGGGTTTATCAGGATGATCCAAAAAAAAAGGAATACAATACATTCCTTAGCTGTATTTGCCATGAACCTACTTCATTGTCTCAGCCTGATATTAAATTCCTGCCAAATTCCTAAAAGTGGTCCCAAAAGCTCTCCACATCTCCCTTTTTTAAATTTTATAAACAAGACTGCACGTGTTTTAGGTCGGTCTGACAATAATGTCTTAATTACACATCATAAAATATGAATTATCAAAAGATTCTATCTTAGAATCTTACCCATCTGTGCAGAATCTCTACCCATCGTTGGCTATCAGCCTGTTAAATTAATAACTCTGTTTGGGGTTCAGTTTTTAGTTTCAAGCCATGTATTTGGGCTGCCAACATGTTGATGTTATTAAAGGCAAGTTTTATCACAATGGCAGGAATAAAAATATCCCCAGGACAAGAAAGGCTCACGTGATCAAGCTATATAAGCTATTCTTGAAGTATAACTATGGTGGAAATGCTGACCACAAGCCACAAATAATTTTATCAGCTATATCTGCAGCATCAAAGTTCAGTGGAACAGCATTTCTTATATTTATAACCTCATTATGCAAAGTTAAAACACCCAGAGAGGTATTAGAATTATGCCAGATACCCTGCAAGTGTCCTTGAACTTTATCCCAATTATAGTGACTGTCATTGTAAATGTTAAAAGTGACACAAATCTGTTAGTATCTAACATGACACTTGAGATGGTGTCTTACTCTTTTTTTCTTAATATATAATGTAGAATAGTTTATTTGGGAACATGGGAAGGGGAATTGAGAAGGGAGTAGAGGCAGAGAGATACAGAGAGAGACAGAAAGAGAAAGACAGACAGACAGACAGACACACACACACACACACACACACACACACACAGAGAGAGAGAGAGAGAGAGAGAGAGAGAGAGAGAGAGAGAGAGAGAGGCTTACTCTTAAGCTTTGAACTTCCTCTCCAATAATTCGAATAGTATCATAAAGAACATCAAACCATTGTTCCAAATGCCTACCTAAATCCTCTTGAATAATCAGTGTATTAGTAGCATTTTTGCTAAATGTGTAACAAAAGTTGCTGTCTTAACTTGTTGTGTCAAAGCAATTGTGGTCCTAGCTATTAATATGATGATGAAAGCAGCTATACCAGCAACGATCGAGCCTATTGCCCTCTTGCTTCTGCTTAAAGCCTGGCTCATTTCTTTCAATTTCTGCATTCTCTTTTCAAAACACCAAGGTCCTATAATACTCACAGGCAATAAAACAAAAGCTGGTTGATAAACCACCATAACAGATATGTCATATTTCAACACACTAACACAGTTAGAAAGTATACACTCAACATAGCTTGCATTAAATATTGTAGAAAAAAACAAAAGTAATTTTAACATAACTGATTAATAAAATATTAGGAGCTGTAGCACGTGCATTAACATTTGTTTAAAATCTCCTTTTGCCCAGTGTTTGATTTCCTGACCAATCAATAATTCACTTGTTATTAGAGACATGAAACCACATTGGGGGTTGATTATAATATTCTTTCCATCTAACAATTTTGTTAAATGCCAGTTTCACATTCTTATGGGTTCTGATCCACAAGGTCGAATCTCATGAGGATCAAAGGCAGATCCCTCATAATGTTTAGGCATGTCCATCCCTATGCTTTAAGTTATGATTTGTGAAATATTTTTCTTCCAAGTTTGAGTAAACACAAAAATACACCACTTTACTAACTAAGCCACCTCCCCAGTCCTTGAAGATTGCCTTCCAACACTACAATAGCATGATGAAGAGAGTACATTTAAAATGGTGACCATCATGGATGTCAGTGGTTTTTATTATTCTTTTATACCCAGCTTTCATACCCTCTAGGCACATGTGAAGAATAGTAGCCATGGCTGTGGAGGCCCCCATTATCTTAAAGGCAGATGATTTGAAAATAGACATGCTTTAAGGACCTTTTTGCTGTTTCTCTTAAATTTCCAGTGGCAGAAGACTTGCTAGCCAGGATTATAAGCATATCTCAGTGTCTACTGCACATTTATGCATTGAGAAAGGTACCACAAGAGATTTCACAGTTTTTGTGAATATTACAAACCTAGATGGTGTTGGGCAGTTAGTAGATGCAATCACAAGTTGTAAACATGAGACACAAAGCTCCTGTAGATCTGTTTACAGTCAACTTCATATCTAGTGAATAAGAATCTATGCTAAAGTAATGATGAAATGTGTAGCAAAGTAAAAAAAAAAACAACAACAAAAAAAAAAACCCGTGTTATAATTGCTCACTATGACTGTCAAGCACTGTGCACTGCTTGTGTTTGTATTTTTGTACTTGAATGTCACTAGCCACTCAGAAGGCTTGTTCACACCAGCAACACACCAACAATGACCTGTGTATGTATTATCATGTCACCAGTTGAGCATATAATAGTACATGATCACCCTCATGTATGTGGCCCTTTGTCAGCCAAATGTTGTTATGTGGTGTGTGACTATATTTGTAGGCATCAAAGATGTTGTAGAGTAGGGCTGGAGAGATGGCTCAGCAGTTAAGAGCCCTGACTGTTCTTTTGGAGGTCCTGAGTTCAATTCCCAGCAACCACATGGTGGCTCACAACCATCTGTAATGGAATCTGATGCCCTCTTCTGGTGTGTCTGAAGATAGAGACAGTGTCCTCAGATGCATAAAACGAATAAATAATTTAAGAAAAAAGATGTTGTAGAGTTATTTTGACTATGTCTCTTTTTTGTCTTGTGCACTGGCTCTACTCACAACCTAAACAGTTACTGTACTGTATAGGCATAGATTAACAATAAAAACAAAACAAAACAAAAAAACCTTTTTCCCTTGGGTTTTTGGATTTTGTTTGCTTTTTTTATTTGTTTGGTTTTTGAGGCAAAGTCTCACTATGTAGCCTTGGCTAACCTGAAACTTTCTATGGAGACCAGACTGATCTTTAATTTGCATGATCATCTTGCCTCAGGAGGGCTGGGGTTACAAACATGAGCCACCGTGACCAGTTCTCCCAAGAACTGTTCTTCAAGAGACACTTGAAGCTGAGGGCAAACCTAAACATACTTTCTAGCTTCTCTTGCTTCCAGTTACTTGAGTGTATGGGCATGTTTTTTATTTTGTTTTGTTTTTCGTTTGGTTTTTTTTTTTTTTTTTACGACATAGCAAAACAATATGGTCCCTTATCCTCACCTCTGATGGATGGCCACGAGAAATTTGGAAGTAGTTTAAATCCACTCAACCCACTAGCCCTTAACTTGGACTGGTGTAGGGGTCAGATAGGTGACTGTATAATGTAAGATACCTGAAACCCCACCCTGTTCAGAAAGTACCAATGCCACCATTTCCCCAGCATGCATCCTAGAAAGAACCATGTTTTACTAAACATGTACTAGACACTCATAACAGCTTCCTGCCTCTGATCACATCCAAAATGAACTTCATGCTCATACTACCCCATTGCCCTTTCCCATAGACACCCCTTGGCCTGTCCAAGGCAGGCGGATTCTCTTGGGACTCCCACTATGCTTGTCTGCCTCTTGAATGTGCTCTTTCACTTTAGATAAACCCTCTGTTTCTGTGACTGGCATTTGTTGGGTAACCCTTGAGTGGGACACGTCAGAGGTCCGCCCTCTGTCCTAATCAGGCTTGAGTTCCTCTTGGTGTCCTTGCTCTGCCTCTGCTCTCAATGGTGGTCCGCAGTGCCAGTGCCAATGTCTTCAGAGCTCTCAAAAATGCCCAGCCCCAAACCTTGAAAGGCTGGCCTTCCAGATGAATTGCTCACTGTTTGGCAATTGTGTTTCAGCAGCCTGTGAACTACTCATTATTATGGGGAAATGTAAATGAGGCGCTCTGAAGTGGGAAACCAGAAGGCCTCAGAGATGCAAATAACCAAGAAGAGACAAAAGGGGACCCTCAGAGCCAGGATGGCACTGGGTCAATGGGACCACAGGGAAGAAAGCTGCGTGGAGATCCCTTGATGTGGACTCAATGAGACAGACTAAGGGAAAGTAAGCCTAGACTCCCGGAGGCCTCTAGGAGTTATCCGAAGTCTAGCCCAGGGAACTGGGGCTGTCGAGGAGTCCAATGTCTGTGTGGATTCTTGTTTTCTCTCTTCTTCTAATGAGAGCAGCACCCAATCCCATGATTCCCTAAGGAGGAAGCAGGTGGTATTGCTAGAGTGACTGCCTCTCTCCCCATTGGAAAAGGGGCTTTAGGGCCTAAATTGGTGGTACAGACCTGTAATGTAGTACTTGGGCACTTGGAATGCTGAGGCAGGAGGATTGGAAGTTTGAGGTCAGCCTGGGATACTGCTGTGAGAGGAGAGAGGAGAGAGAGAGAGAGAGAGAGAGAGAGAGAGAGAGAGAGAGACTGAGACTGAGACAGAGTCAGAGAGAGGAAGAGAGACAGAGACAGAGACAGACAGAGAGAGACAGAGAGAGGAGAGAGACAGTCAGACAGATAGACACAGAGAGATAGAGACTCAAGGAGATGTAGAGAGAGAATTAGGGTAGTAGAGCACTTGTCCAGCATATTCAGAGCCCTGCCTTTGATCCCAGCAGGGTTGGACATAATTTAGGAACTCCTGGGAGAGGCTTCTCATAACTAGTAAAATATTAAACTTAAAATCCTTGTTTGGGCTTGGAGATGGCTCAGTGCTTTAAATACTTGCTGTACAATCATGAAGACAATGCACTTGAATCCCAGAAGCTATGTAACAGTCTGGTGGGCACTGAAACACACCTGTAGTTCCAGCCTCTGAAATGGTGTCAGGGATCTTCAGAGCTAGTGACAAACTCTGGGTTTGGTCTAAAGACTCTCTCTTAAGGGATAAGGTGACAAGGCAATGGAGCATGGCTCCCCAAATCAACCTGGAACCTCCACATGTAGACACATACACACATGTGCACCCACACATATGTGTACCCCCTCACCCCCACACGAAAAAAGGAAAAAAGAAAAAAAGAAAAACCCACTCCTGTCCCTGAAGCTCCAAGTTCCATATTGGAGCTGTTCATATATACATGGGGGACACCCCTGATGATTTTAAGATACTTGAGGATGGGTCACCTCAGTTATATTGTCATTCCTAAGGTTTCTCTATTGTATAGTTTTACTCACAGTTTTGAACCTATTTCTGTGTGTCATGAGTAAACTATGTCAGACTTGACTTGTAGACACAAGGATATTTATGCCCTCTTACAAAGTCAGAATTTATTGAATAAAATAAACTTATATGCTGTGTTGGTTTTGTTCACTGCAATTTACTACCGGCTCTGATTTCCCTCGAAAGGGTGGTCATTTAGCTCTTTACTTAATTCCAATTGCAATCATTAACTGTCATTATCAAATCATATATTCTATTTCCTTCAGTATTGGCTATGAAAGGGTTAAGGAGGCCACAGCATTCCAAGAGGCCTTGCTGAAGGCAAAGAACTGATTCTCATGGAAAGGAGTCACTGCAGAAGGTTATATAAAACATTGGAGAACCCAATTGGAAAGGCAGGTTGCTCTGAAATGCTGTCTGTTGCTCCAGGTGATGGGTGGAACAATATACGCATAATGGATGGGTAGATGGACAGATGGAAGGATCAGATGGGCCTCTTAGGTGATGAGTACCAGGTTGAGCTGAAGCCCCTGGGAAAAGTTGGGCATTCTCTGCTGTGTCCCTTAGCACACAGGCACCAGGTATCTAGACGGTAATGCCATCAGTGTTGGGTGCTGATCCTTTTAAAGACTAGGGGAGGGTGTTGCATCCTTTGTTAGTCTTGAGTTTTCTTATATGATTTTAGTATGTCATGTGCATGTGTCTGCTGTTTCCCATGTACTTTAGTAATTTGTAGTTAATATCTTTTAACTTGTAGAAACGAGTGACTGTCAGTCTGTGCCGAGAAGGCGCTAGTGCCTACACACACAGCTGAAATACAGGGTCGTCCTCCCTTTATATTTACCCCCCAACTCCATAAAGTAAACTTACCAGAGCAGGGCACAGACTCAAAGCCACCTTTTCACACACTTAGGTCAGGAGCTTGCAGTGATGCCTGACTTCCACACTATGGAATACGCCAGTGGACTTAAAACAGCCTCAGCTTTTCATTTCTCATGGTTTTCCCTTTGAGCTGCTGCACGTGGCAGCTGCTGAGGTCACACATTAGGCAGCATCGCAGGCTATTTTGACTGTGTTAAATGGCTACACTGAGTAGGAGATCCTCCACATACCCTCAAAAAGTTTTCTCAAAGCCTGATACTTAGGGTCCAAAAACAAAGGTAGAAGCTGTCAGGCTTCTTACAGGCTTCACAAATGGTCATAGTAACTCTTCCATCTGATTCCACTGGCCATCAAAACCCAAAAGGCCAACATGGATTCAAGGGGAATAGGGCCCCATATCATGGTCAGAATAGAGACAGGCTTCCGTCGTGGAGGAGAAGAATTGTGGTGGCTATGTAGGAGGAAACCACAATGTACTCTGCCAAGACCTATTACATTTCTTTTCCAGCATGAAGGTTGGAGGTGGTAAGAAGGGCCTTGGCCGTGGGAAACTCATACTTCTCTTCCTTTTAAGTGCCAGTACTTTTTGTCTCATGAGCGTGAAGGCTAGATCAGTGCTGCCCAAAGAAAGAAGGAAGGTCAAAGGAGATCAACATCCACAAATGTTAATTTTCCAGTAGCCTCAGTCAAAATGTTAAAGGGAACAGGTGACAGAGTTTTCATATTTTACTTTTATTTAACTCATTCTATTTCAGATACATTATACCCACATGTTATTACTTAAACCTGATTGGGATACTTCACCTGTGCTCTGTGGCATGCTATTGGATACATCTAATTTCAATTGAGACTTAACCACATGTGTGTTGAGTAACCCACAAATGGCTTCTAGGTTGGACAGATCATGGCTACAGGGCCTCTTCCTTGTCCCTTCTTCTAAAGTAGCTTTTTAGAATTTTAATATTCTATTTTAATGCACCTGTGACTGTAAATGTGAAATATCCATAAAACCATAAGCATACTGCATACCATGTGGGCTCCCTTGATATGGTCTTGTACAATGTTTCTGAACATCTAATTGCGGAGACTAGAGACATCCTTGGGCCTGCTCACATTAGACTGGAGGATGTTTGTATTCTGCCTCTGCCTGGTGCTCCAAATATCTATCAGGTTTTCCATTTCTCATAAATTCTTGACATTTTTCATATCTCTCTCTGTAGCTGCTCCGATTTCTTCCCCCTACTGGCCAGCACCCTCTTCCTCCGGCTGGTTCGCCATGACTTTCTCAGCCTCCCGACTGACCAACCTCCTGATAAACTGTGACAACCTTCTGATAACCAGTTTTGAGTGCCCCAGGTTTCCCAATTCCCCATACCCAGCAGAGGTAATCTGATTGGCCCAGCTCTCTTCTCTTCATGCTGTTTCACGCCCTGTGTCACCTGACAATTGGCTGCCTTGGTTTCAGCCCATCCCTGTTCTAATCAGCTGTGACTAGGAAACACTTTCTTGTGGTTCTCAGTATACCATGGACGTGAGGGTGGTGAGTGGGTCGTTTCCCTTGGAGAAGATTGTCAGACAGATACTAATATTAAAATACTGTACTTCTCTCTATCTCCGGGGTTTCCAAGCTGAGATCATCAGTCTAAACCTATCCTTAACTCGGTCCTGACCTTGATCAGCACACCCTCACCTACACTTACAGAGTTTATGTAAAAGGAAAAGAAAGTCTTATAAGGCATAAGTGTTCAATCAGTGGAAGGAGAATGCTTGGGAGCTTTCTGGAGTTCTGAGGAACCCATCCTGGTTCAGCTACTTAGCACAGCAGAGCCACCTAAAATGCTCACTTTACAGGTATCTAATAACTAGTGTGTGTTTGTGTTGAGGATAGAAGATGAAAACCTCATCTATGTGTTTAGTATGTTAAATACATGCTCTA
This sequence comes from Micromys minutus, assembly GCF_963924665.1. Taxonomy (NCBI): domain Eukaryota; kingdom Metazoa; phylum Chordata; class Mammalia; order Rodentia; family Muridae; genus Micromys; species Micromys minutus. The sequence goes on from NC_137971.1 coordinate 83,484,091, forward strand.
TCATGAAGCTACATCTCTATCCCTAGATCACTATTTTTTCGAGCACACACGTGTGTGTATGTGTGTGTGTGTGTGTATGTGTGTGTGTGTGTGTGTGTGTGTGTGTGTGTGCTCGAGCGCACGCACGCACACTGGGCCTGTTTTGTTTGCTTTTGGTAGCTTGTTATATGACCTCTTTGTGCTTAAACCACTCAAAAAGAAGACCACAGAGTTTTAGTCCCAACTTAAGTTGCACTGTTTGGAATGCCCAGGAATGCAGCTTAGGATCTGCATTTCTGTAAATCGAAGACATTTGAGGCTGCCTTCACTTGCTTTCTATCGTATTACTTCATCCCCTGGACTCTGTGAGATTTCTTTAGGACACTTGACTTGTGGAACTTAGAATTTTTCTAGACCTTTCCAGGCAGCCTGAGTCTAATGGAGTAGCCTTGAAGGCAAGCATAAATAAGAATGAAAGTTCTGGCCATCATCTTTTCTGACCCAAGCCCTCCATTCACTCAGAGCACCCACAGTTTGCCCCTGACTTGACATTTCCCATGGGATGGCAAAGTGATTTACCTGGTAAGGTTGTGCAATAAATCAGCACAAATCCCCAGGCACCACCCGGGTTGGAGGCCCTGCTGGCTGAGTGCCTGAGTCACAACTCAATGGGATAAGCCCAAAGGAGCCCCAGGCAGGCAGAAAGCAGTACTTGTGGGGCTGTGTCCCTGTGGAATCACAATGGAGCCAGTGTTTGCATGAGAGCCAGACAATGACTCTGATTCAAGGCATGGAATGCCAAGGCTGAAGGGTGCTCTGGGTAAAGGGGAGGACCCGGGCCTCTTTCTTGGCTCAGTCTCTGCCTGGAAATTAGTCTACTTTTGTTTTTAATCCCATTTGTCTTTTTCCCTATGTCTAGGAGAATGAATAAGTGGCCATACGTTGCTTTCAGAATAATCCCATCTCTTCCACATTTGGCTCCAGAGTTTGGACACTATGCTACCGATCCAGCCTGTCCTAGTTGTAGATGAGCAAGACCTGTGTAGCCTCTGGAGGCTGTAGTCATCTTCTTACGGTGCCTCTGAACTGACACTGGCCTCTTAAGGTCAGGAAACTAGCAATCTTGGAACACGCCACTAGAGTGTCTCATACATTTCTGGTTTCACCCATGGCACTTTAATTCTTCCAAGGACTTGATAGGATATAGAGGGTCTTTGCATCATGCATTCATCTTTAGCCCAGCCCGAGAGGCCTCAAGGGAGGTCACATGTCCAAGTGCAATTCTTTCAGAACACTTGTTCATTCACTGAGTAGAAAACGTGGCGTTCCTTCTCTTTCCAGCCCGGAATGAGGTGGATTACCTTTAGGACATGAGCCTGGGTAGCCCTCGCTCTAACGGGGTAACTGAAAAGGGGAAACTTAATGTAAGCCTGGGAAAGTACACTCGAATCCGAGAGGGAAAGTAGGCCACCAGTCTAGAGTAAGAGGTCAATTTTTCTCCTTTGGAGCTAGACTCCCCACCTCTTTTTTTTTTTTTTTTTTGAGACAGAGTCCTGCAGCCTAGCCCTGGCTGGCACGGAACTAACTCACTATGCAAAACCGGCTACCCTTGAGATTGCTCAATCCTCCTGCCTCTGCCTTCTGAGTGCTGGGATTAGAGCATGTGCTACCATGCCTGGCTTAAAGTGGATTTTTTAAAAGCATGTAATCAAACTACTTTTAGAAGTGATTTGTCTTATGTTTCCTATAAGCAACTGCTGGAGCTACCCCGCCAAAAAAGGGTAAGGCTCTGAGAATACAGCTAACTAAAGTAGCGACTTCACAGAATCTAAAATGAGACATTAAAAACTAGCAAATATGGAAAAGAGTCTCAAAAATGGATCCTTCCCTTTCTCCTTCCTCCTGCCTCCCCTCCTCTTATTTTTCTTTTTAGCAAAGCCAACCCAAGTGAATGCATACGTGTGTGTATCATTATGTTTATTCAAGATAATCAACGGTTGCAAAAACCTTGACCTTAAACCTCACCACCACCACCCCAACCCCAGTGCTGGGTCACAGGTGTGTGCCTGCCATCCCTAGCTAACGAAATGCTGGGAACTGGACCCAGGACTTTAGCCATGCCACATAAGCACTCACCTGCTAAGCAACCCCAGCCCTTCTTTATAGCTTCTTGTACCTCAGTGAGCAACCCTCAGTGAGTTCTCGTTACAGTCACTGTCATCTCTCCCCAGATGATGAGGGTAACACCACCATTCCTCTTGAACTCTGGCGCTACTGTTACATGAGATGAAGGCTATCAGGCTGGTGAATGACTCCAGGGGTAACAACATCAAAGCTGAGGACCTGGGTTTAATCCCCAGAACCTACAGGGTGAAAGGAGAAAAATGACCTCCCCGTTTGTTCTTTAACTTACACACACACACACACACACACTGTGGCACTGTTACCTCCTAAAAAACCATTAAATATGAAAAACGATTTTTAAGATGAGGGTTGCCTGAACATAAGATAATGAGACCTGATGACCAAGATGGCGGTTCAGTGGTTAATGGGCAACATGCTAAGTCATTGCCCCTTCACCGTGACAAATATGTCAGAAAATGTGTGGCTCTAGACTTTTTATGTTAATAAGCTCTGTAAGTATGAGAAGTCTGTTTTCCCCTCATTTTTTCAGGCCGACCTATTAGGATCTTGTCAACTCTTTAGGACCCTGACATTTGGAATCTAGACTTTGAAGAAAAAATAACTTGAAGAAGAAAAGGCTTATTTTGGGGGGCATTTTCAGAGGCTTTGGTCTGAGATTGAAGGACCCTAAGGGCTTTTACACCCTCCTTATAGCTTCCCCCTCCCACTGAGGGTCTTACAGCTTCCCTCTTCTACCTAGGGCTTTTGTGGTCCTGCATTCTCCAGGAAGAAGTGCTTCCACCTTATTTGGGCAGCCCCTGGGATGTAGGGGAAGAACATTAATATATGACCCAGGCAGGTGCCAAGCACTGCTTCTCCCTGGGGAGAAATGTCTTATCTGGGCAGCCCTGGAATGTAGGGCATAGGTCCTGAAAAGCAACCCACACCGGCAACAGTCAATTGATTTAAAAGTCAACTAAACCTGCCAATGTTTGCACACCTAGTCACCATCACTGTAGCCCACCCATTACTAAGTGTATAAATACTATACTGACAAAGGGCTCGGTGTTGCCTCTCTCCTGGATGTAGGCCACCCCAGTGCACTAGACTAATAAACCTCTTGATTTTACATCGATCCCCGATCTCTCATCTCATTCATGGGAGCCTCAAATAGATTAGACTCGATTTGGGTCTTGCAAGATCAGCTGGCTTCTTCACTCTGAACCTCAGGTCCAGAGACAGACCCTCTCTGCAGCCAGGGTACGTGATGGGAGAGGTGGCTCACTTAACAGAGGCTGAGCCACATGTCAGGGAAACCGAAGAAAGAGTCAAGGACAAGATACTTTCATTGTGGTTTGAATGAGAAGCATCCCTTGCAGGTTCATGTCTTCACATATTTGGTCTAAAGTGGGTGGTGCTGTTTGGGAAGGTATGGAACCCTTAGGAGGTGGAGCCATGATGGAGAAAGCATCTTATTGGGGCTGGGGTGGGCTTTGAGGTGTTAAGCCTGGCTCTACTTCCTACTCATGTCTCTCTGCTTCCTGTGTACAGATAGCATGCAACCATTTAGCTTCCTGCTTCTGTACCCAATGCCTTCTCTGCCTGTGGCCATGTCACCTTTGTAATGATGGGTTCTTCTGTCACTCTAGAACTGTAAGCCAAAATAAACCCTGCCTTCCTTAAATCGCTTTTGGTTGGGGAATTTTATCACAACCAACAGAAACTAACAGTCTCCACCTCCAGACTTCTTCTGTAACTTAATTCCTCTGACCAGGCTCCACCCCCAAGGATTCCTACCACCTTCAGCTACACTATCATTTTATGAATCTATCACTGCTTTGGTTTATAGACTAGGTCAGAACTCTCACAGTCAGATCACTTTCCCAAAGCCCCAGTTCTGAACATTCTGTGTTAAGACTCAAACTATTAACACATAAGTCATTTGGGACACATTTCAAATCCACATATCAGGCTGGTAGCTTATACAGTGTGGAAATGCTGGACAAAGAGGTCCCAGGTAGACTAGTGTGAGATTTCATCAGAACCCTCAGAATACCATTCAGCTTAAGATGTAATGAGTTTGTTTATTTTTGCAATCTCCTATTTACTTTTTGGAATCATTGTTGATGAAAGTAAAATCGTAGGTAAAGCAGGAGGAGTATTGCATTCAAACCAGTTATATACAAATTGTGCAAATGTGGCTGTTAGCTAGAGAACATAAAATATGAAGTGAAATGGGCACTTGTATTATGTTGTTACTCCAAAATTACTAGGCAACAGGAGCGTTTCCATCCTCATTCTTTGTACAGAAGGACACATTTGTTGCTTTACTCTATGACATCATGACCAAGGCAACTTCTAGAAGAAAGAGTTTATTTGGGGCTTATGGTTTCAAAGAGTTGGTGTCCATGATGGCAGAGCAGAAGTAACAGGTGCCAGGCACCTGGAACAGCAGCTGAGAGCTCACATCTTGAATAGCAAGTAAGAAATAGAAAGGAAGCTGAGGATGGCACTGATTCTTTAAAACATCAAAGCCTACCTCCAGTGACACACATCTCTAACAAGGCCACACTTCCACATCTCCTTATTTCCCAAACAGCTCTACCAACTGGGGACCAAGCATTCAAAGACATGATCCTATGAAGACCATTCTCATTTAAACCCCGCAGAGGAAAAAAGTTTCTGTTTATGTCTTAATAGAGCATTAAATAAATATGCCTCTGGTTGTCTCTTGTCAATTAATTTTAATGTACAGCTGGAAGAAAAGATGTGATCCTGAGATACCACTTAGAGAAGCAGGCTGTGTGATCTCATAGGCGTCCCAGAATTACCCACGAGCCACCTGCTTCCGACCTTCTGGCTCACATGACAATGATGCATGTGGTGACCTCTTCAACTCTGCCCTTCCCAGTGTGTGCCAGCCCCAATTCCTATACTAAATCTGTCAGTCTTGGAATAATTTGACAATCATTTTCCTGACAGGATCCTGGCGCTTACGTTGGAATTTCAGAAGTTGTTTATAACTTAGTCAATACTCATGGAACTGAAACAGAAGTCTAGCTTCCAAATCACATTAAAAGAAGAAGAAGAAGAAGAAGAAGAAGAAGAAGAAGAAGAAGAAGAAGAAGAAGAAGAAGTATAGCAAAGAAAGTAAACAGGGAAACATGTCAGAAAGTAAGATGGTCATGTGGCTCTAGGCACAGTACTTACTCCAACCAATGCCAGAGCCAGTAAGTCCCTTTGATAATGGCCAGAGACTCTTGGCTGGAGTAAACATCAGCACAGCTATCCAGTGGCTGCTCATTTGAGTTGATTGAAAACACTATCCAATGATTATAATTAAAGAATGGCAGAAATGTGTCAGGTGAATGTAAACATACAGACTTCTGGCAAATCCAGATAAGCAGAAAGTTCTGTGCTTTCCCTTATCTCTTTTTAGAAACAAGAAAATCTTTCCGAAATGTTCCGTTAAATTCTTTTGTTTTATACCGGTTACCCACGTTGCTTAAAATATGCAAGGTAGAGTGAGGAAGGTGTGGTTGATTGATGTCTATATGCAGGTGAGGGCAGGCACAAGATAAGGCAAGGCCTATGATTGGGCATCAAAAAAGAAAGATAGGGTTTTTTTTGTTTTTTGGGTTTTTTGTTTTGTTTTTGTTTTTTTTTTTTTTTTTTTTTTTTTTTTTTTTTTTTTTTTGAGAGGTGGGAGAGATAGGAGAAAGGGGAAGAAGAGAAGATGGAGGAGGAGAAGAATGACCCACTCCTCTGTGAATTTAAATAGTCACTGGTAGCTATAAATATCTTATAAGGGATGGATTTTTACAGGACAATTTGTCTTATCTGGGTGGGCAGTTTGGATCAAAATCAATTGGCTCTGAATTTATAGTGAGGATGTTTTGTGGAGTGAGACTTTACTGATATAAATCTTATTGATAAGTTACAAGTTTTGAGTTTTGTCGGGTAACTGGGAATTGGGACAATAACCACAGAGGCAGATGCTGGGAATATGAGCAGAGTCTACAGTAGAGAGCTGCAAGAGGGGGCTGTTGCATGGGGCTAGCCATGGAGGCAGAGAGACCGCCGGGGAAAGAGTGGTAGGAGGTAGCATGGCATGGTGCCTGGAACCCTTCACCATTGTTTAATATTTACTACTACCAGAAAGTCAAACATAATGATCACATAACTGTTTTGTTAGATTTTTAAATGTCTATTCACTTGAAATATGTTTGTGTATGGTACTAGGCAAGGATCTAGTTTAGTTTATTTGATGAATGTCTAAGCTTTTGAATATCATTATTGACTAAGCCATAGTTTGGTTGGTCAGTGGTTTGAATGCAGCTTTAGCGCCACCCACTCCCTCCCCACATGCCTAGGTGTGGGGGACACAAAAGTTTTCTAAGGTTACTTTATGTCAATATACCAAAGTCACCAACTGTATCCTCTTATCTATATGAAAAAACAGGCTTTTAAAAATATTGTTATTATCTCAGTTTGGGTTCCTATTTCATGAAGAGACACTATGATCACAGCAAGTCTTATAAAAAAAACTACTTATTGGGAGAGGGAGGAAGGGAAGAAGAAGGAGGAGGAGGAAAAAAGAAGAAGAAGAAGAAAAAGAAGAAGAAGAAGAAGAAGAAGAAGAAGAAGAAGAAGAAGAAGAAGAAGAAGAAGAAGAAGAAGAAGAAGAAGAAGAAGAAGAAAGAAGAGGTCTCAAGATGGATCTGGATACAGAATTCCAAGTCTGAAAGCTTTGGTATCCAGAAGGATGTACTTTTCTCAGATCTCTGATAGAAAAAGAAAAAGTGCACCAAGAATGGAAATATTTAATTGCTCTAAAATTTCAGGAGTCCTGCTGATCTGAAGCTATAAATCTTGTGGTTTGTGATATCCATCTTTCTCTCTCTCCCTTCTTCTTTCCTTCATTCTCTTCCTTTCCCCAGTTTTTGCTGGTACTATGGGTTGTACCTAGGGCTTGCACATGCACAGTTTCTATGAGCTAATGGTCTAAAGCTTAAGACTTCCCTGTGCTGTGTACCCGGAAGTGTATTTACATTTTTGTTGTTTCTAAGTGAGCTGGGCTTGAGTTTGACCAAGGATGTCTTCCTGTGACCTTAAATGTCTAGAATGATGACTTTGTATGATTTTCCCTTTTACCTTCAATTTCTTTTTCTGAATTAAAATAGTTTTCAGGCCAGCTGCCATGAAGCATGGGCCAGAGGAAGACACTGTGATGAGCAAGTATGTGGTCAAGAGATGGGAGAGAAAGAGAACTGGAAATGTTTGAGCACTATGAAGAGAGGAGAAACTGGAGAAACAGGGTGGAGAGGAACAGCCTGATGTCAGTAGCCTGTGCTGCCACCTGAGACCATGCTGATGTTCCCATGCTGCCACTGAGGCCCATGTCTGGGTCCATGGCTCATGTTACCAAAGGCCATGTGGACGTCCTTGGTGTGGGCTGCTGCCTGGGGCCATGTTGATATCCAAGGGCTGAGCTGAACTGACTCCACCCCTCACCTGGGCAGCATAGGAGAGCTGGTCATGAAGTTGTGAACATGTGAGAGCTGGCTTCACCTCTTGTCAACCAAATGTTGCCATGGGTACTGAAGAGATACTCCCCTCCACTCCTTGACCATGCTTTTCGCTGCCTTTGGATGGTGGGAGAGCTGGCCCTGCTGCTTGCTGGCTACAGCACTTGGGAGAGCAGAATACTTCTTGCCTGGAAGCTCAGTAGAACTAGACCTGGTGGTGTGAACCTGGGTGGTGTGGGCCAGGGTGGGCTGGCCCTGCCCCTTGCCAGGGCAGTGCTGGAGAGCTGGCCCTGGTGGCATGGGTATCCGATGGTGTGACCACAGGTGAACTAGTCCTGACCCTTGCAGGCTGCTGCAGGCAGAACTGTCCCTGCCCCTCACCTGGGCAAAGCAGGAAAGCTGGCTTTAGTGGCTGGGGCACAGGAGAGCTGGTGGGCTGACCAACTCAGCTACCACTTAGACCCAGATCCAGGACTTTGAGCTGGTCCATCCCTACATATACCCCATCTATAAGTTGCTGGAATTGAAAGACCGGGCAGGATAAATCCTGACCTCCTAACAGGTAAAGTAGAAGACCCCTAGCAGGTAGAGTAGAGCCAACAATGTAGGATAGCAGGTTCAGTGACTTTGTTTCAGGAACTGGCTGACCATAAAACCATAAAAGTTAAAATAACACCTTATAAACAATCTTGAGAAACCGGGTGTTTCCCTTATGATTCTTCATTGGTATTTTTGGCATTTTCCAATGACATACTCCCTCTCCCCTTGGGTTGTGGTTTTATTCCTTTAAAAACCCCTTCTCCCAGCCACTCAGGGTCAGACTCCTCTACCCCTTCATGGGATATGAGTCTCGACCCCAGTGCACTGGTTCATCAATAAACCTCGTGTAATTGCAACAAGGACAGTCTCTCGTGAGTTCTTGGGGGGTCGTGTTATCCCAAGACTTGAGTGAGGGTCTCCCCTCTGCAGGGGTCTTTCAGAATGTTTGAGCAGCAGCTCTGTAGAACCAAATCTGCAGGATCTCCATGACACAGAGCAGCAACAAGATACCTGAGAGGAGCCCTGGTGAGGATCTAGTACTGATGGTGTAGCAGAAGCCAGAGGCCTCAAACTATTTGCAATGAATGTTTGCAAGGTAAAGCTGTTTGGGCAAAAGGGTGTACTGCATGACACACTAAAGCTTCCACTGTGGGGTTTTTTGTTTGATTGTTTTTAGTTTTGGGGTCGTTGTTTTCTTTTCTTTTAGCCAGAGGTTGCAAGGGAGGATGTGAACAGGGAGAAGAGTGTTGTGAAATTTACACAAAAAAAATCAATAGAAAGTTTAAAAAAAAGTTTTCATTGACCCTTGTATAGTTTTTATTATGTATCTACTAAGAGTGTACCCAGCTACAACAATAAAAGAGCTGACAGGTGTCTATGGGGTAGAGCCCCTCCCCCACACCTCTGTCTTTCTGCTCTGTCTTTATCCACATTCTTGTAACAGCCTTGTGACAGATGGTTGCTGCCCACCAAGGCCTCAGATCAACATTAAGGGAAGAGTCAAGGAAAGCAACTTTCTTAGAAATCCATCTTAGCAGAATGGTGCTGGCTTGCTGTTCATGACCACTCCCACCCCTCCCCCCACCCTCTCCCCCACTTCCGACCCTTCCCTTCCTCACTCCCACCCCTCCCCCACTCTCAACCCTCCCCTCCCCCACTCTCACTCCTCTCTTCCCCCCTCCCCACCTTCCCCTCCTCCAATCCCACCTCTCCCTTCCCCCTCCTCTCCCCTTCCCCATTCCCACCCTACCCTCCCTTCCCCCACTCCTCTCCTCTCCCACTCCTCCCCTCCCCTCTCCTACTCCTCCCTTCCCCCACTCCCACTCCTCTCCTCTCCCACTCCTCTCCTCTCCCACTCCTCCCCTCCCCCACTCCTCCCCTCCCCCACTCCTCTCCTCTTCCACTCCTCCCCTCCCCCACTCCCCAACCCTCCCACCCCCACACCTTGATGCTTAAGAATCTGGGGAAGCTGAGATGAACAAGAGATGTCTAGATCTGACTTGTTTGTTGACTGTCTGCATGAAGCTTCATGGGACTAGGCATGACACACATGTGCATGTCACCCATGGCTGCTTCTTCTGAGACAGCAGAACTGAGCACCAGGGAAGTCTGCACACTATTTACTGTGCAGGATCTTTACAGAAAAGCCTAGCAAATCCTTTAAGGAGAAGGAAGGGCAAAGCATAGATATTGGAAAACTACCAATAAGTAAGGGAAATATTGGACATGACAAGGCAGCCGGTAACCCCTGAGGAAGGCAAACTGTTCAAATCTCCACACTGCACAGTGAAAAGGGCAGAAGTTGGAAAAGCAAAGAAAAGCTAACGCCTTCCTGTAAGGTTCCAGGCCCTGCTGACAGCCAGCCCGGAAGCTGGAAGGTCAGTGGGTTTTGTTTTCCACTCCTTTTGTATTCCCCTGTTGCCCTGTGCAATGGGAACACACTTGTAATCTCCTCAGGTTTCCACACACCCCTCTGGGGTTCCTCAGGAGGACAGTAAGAGGCTGGGCTACAGAACAAAGCTCTGTTTGCAGGTCCCCCTCCCTTGCCTAGCAAGCTAAACCAAGAGGAAATGGTTCTCCTAGTATCCTAGCAAGTGTGTCCTGGTGGCTGACCAGATGGCAGTGTCCCAGGGATGCACACTGCAAGTTTTTGTCACAGGGGCTGCTGTCATTCTAGGCTACATCCTCTGGAGGGGTCTGGTCTTGACTTTGACCATGAAAGATGAGCCTCAGCACCCTGACAAATGAATGCTGGTGACCATGCTTGACTTGAAGCAAAAGAAATTTATATCTCAGGCAACAGACATGTCATAATTCTCTCATGCTGGTCTCTGGGTGAACTTGACACGGTTATATGGCATGATGCAAGAACAGGACAAGCAACCTTTGGCCACCAAGGAAACAGGACCCTTCCCTTCCGCACCTCCATAATTTACATTTCAGATGTTTGAGGTCATAGTTTTAGACTGAGGCTAACTTGGGAGACTAAGGGACGAGGAGTTCAACCTTGGGTATAAGATAAAACTTTCGAAAACAGGTTAAGGTGGGGCTGGAGAGATGACTCGGTGGTTAAGAACATTTGTTGCTCTTCGAGATGACCCAAATTCTATTTCCAACATCCACATCAGACAGATTATAACTACCTGCAACTCCAGCTTAGGGGGACCCAATAGCTCTGGCCTCCACAGACAGGTATCTCCTCTCTCTCTCTCTCTCTCTCTCTCTCTCTCTCTCTCTCTCTCTCTCTCTCTCTCTCTCTGACACACACAGAGGAAATGGGGGAGGGAGGAAGAGAGGGAGAGAAAACAAATTAAACACAATAAAAATACTTAAAAAAAAAAAGATTAAGGCCAACGATTGACTCATAGCTCCAGGGAACCCGCCTCCCTCATGCTGAGGTGTTTAAATGTAAATCTTATAAGAAAAGGAATGTCTGGGAGCCTCATCCAGAGTCTGAATTGTGCTCTTCTGTGTAAGCATGAGTCACTGTCACCTTGATGGCTGATACTGATTGACAATCTCAGGCTCTTGGTTACCTAAGAGACAAGATTGTGGGCTTGAGGGAGTGTCTAGATTTGGTTAACTCAAATGGAATAAGCTACTCAAAATGTAGGTGGCATCATTCCACTGCTGGGGTCCTGGAGATGAGTAAAGAAGATGAAGGAAATGGACCACCAGCCAGCATCCCTCTCTCTGCGTCCTGAGTTCAGACACGCTGACCTCATACTGGCCTCATACTCCTGCCATGGTAACTTCCCCCACCGTGATGGACTGCACCTGAGAACCAGGAGTCAAAGGAAAGGCTTCCCTAAGGGTTTATTGAGAAAAGCAGCTGACGTGGTTTCTGAGTGGGAAAGAAGCAGCCCCACAGGGGAAGAAGTGGTGTTGCAACTGTATACGTAGCAGTTAGCAGAGAACTTGAGCTTTCTGCCAGCATCTCAGTTTTTCTCTAATTCAGACTTATCCAAGTCTCCTTCAGAGGCAACCAGCTCCACACTTCCCTAATACCCTGGCTTGGACTTATTTATCCAGCCTTCTGCCTCTATATGGAAACAACACATGAGTATGCATGTTCGTGTACACACACACACACACACACACACACACACACACACACACACACACGCACCTCTGCTGTAATAGTTGGCATTGCCTTTCTCCACCTGCCAGACTTCAAGAGAACCTGTAGAAGCACCAAGACTTGTCACATCACAGACACTGAATCCAGTTGTGCATTTAACCCCAAATTCTCTTTGCAGCTAGCTGTGGGCATTGCCTGGGGCAGAGACCAAAGCAAGACAGCAAGGGAAGTGCCAGTAAGACCGTGCTGAGTGGCTCACTGTGCATTTGTGTGTGCGCGCGCGCATGTCCACCACATGCGCATGTGCAGAGGTAAGAAAACAACCTGGAGGATTCAGGGCTCTCCTTCCACTCCTGGCGCCAGGCATTAAGCTCAAGTCATTCAGCTTGTTCTGCAAGTGCTTTTGCACACTAAACCCTCTTGCCAGCTCCTGGATGGGTTTTGAGGGCAAAGGAGCCGACAGTGGGATGAGCCATGAAGGGGAGCACTTTGGGAAGAGAAAGCAGCATTGTTTGTAAACACACTAAGAGATCACCAATGCGATGTGCCCAGGGAACTCCAAGGATCCTGCCATAGAGGAGCAAAGACTGGAAGAGGCAGAGGACAGCCTGAACCAAATTGTGAAGCATCTTCTGAGCTATTCTGAAGCCTCCAAACTTCGTAGAAGAGCTGAAGAGGATGGCTGAAGGTCAGAGAGAGAGAGAGAGGGTGACAGACAGACAGACAGAGACAGACACAGAGAGAGACAGAGACAAAGGCAGAGAGACAGAGACACACAGAGAGACAGAGACACACACACACAGAGAGAGGGAGACAGACAGACACAGAGAGACACAGAGAAAGACAGACAGAGAGACAGAGACAAAGGCAGAGAGACAGAGACACACAAAGAGAGACAGAGACAGAGCAGTGTATCTGAATTTCAGAACGGGTGTTTTGTCTGCAGGGTGGGCTGTGGCTTGCTGGAACAGGGGAAGCCGGGCTGGTTCCGATGTGGTACGGGGAATCAAAGGCCGAGTACGGAGTGGACAGGAACAGTTAGGTTAGCGTGTCCAAGCCACGGGATTGCTGTCTCTGGACACTATTAACAGCATCTAAGGAGACGCTCCGGGTAACTATGGCGTAGGAAATTAGGGAGAAAAGTGTTGGTTTTCATCAAGATTGAGCCTTCCAAACCAGCTGTGGCAGCTCACACCTGTAATTCCAGCACTGTCCCAGGAGGTGGACACGGGTGGGTCAGGATTTTAAAGTTATCCTCTATGCAGATGGAGTTCAGGGCCACCTTTTCCCTTCATCCATTCTGCATCTCCACATGTCGAGTTTGGCTCTTGTCTTCCTCTGAGGCCATCGGCTTCTCTCTTGCCTTCTTTTCTCTGTGGGCTGATCTTGTTCTGCCCGTTAATTCTCTTTTTTCTTGGTCTTCACTATCCACTGTCTCCTCTCAGGGCTTCTAGGATATCAGTTCTCTGTAGCACTTTGGTTTCAATTCATGTTCGCTGGAACCTTAATAGTTTTTAGACTCAATTTTTAATTTCTCTTAGATTCTCTGGTTGACTTTGTGCTCATTATAAAGCCTAGACTGGTTTATAATCCTTCTGTCTCAGTGTCTCAAGTGCTGGGAAACATATATGTGTGTGTGCAAGGCTCCTTCCAGCCTGGTTGTGGTACACTTCGGCCTGCAATTGTCCTACCACTCTGGTCCTTATCTGTTCAAACACTTGGAATTTTCTCCTTAGGACCTCCAGCTACAGTCATTGTTCATTGCCTTTGTTACTTTTCTATTGCTGTGATGAATCACCATGACCAAGGCAACTTATTAAAAAAAGGTAGTTGGTTGAACTTACAGTTTCAGAGGGTTAAGAGCGCATCATAGCATGACAGTGTGGCTGTAAGCAGCAGGCATGTTGAGTCAAGCAGCTGAAAGCTCACATCTTGATCTGCAGATAGGAGACAGGGGTGGGGGTAATACATTGGGACTTACACAAGTCTTTTGAAACCTCAAAGTCTGTCCCCTCAGTGACATACATACTCTAACAAGACCACACCTCTTAGTCCTTCCCAAACAGTTCCACCAACTGGAGGCCAAGCATTCAATCATATGAGCCTATGGGGACTGTCTTAGTTAGAGATTGTATTGGTATGACCATGACTGAACAACTCTTATAGAAAAAAAGTACTTAAATGGGGTTGGCTTACAGTTCGGAGGTTTAGTCTATTATTGTCATGGCAGGAAGCATGGTGGCATGCAGGCAAATACAAAGCTAATGATAGTTTAGAGTTCTACATCCTTATTCTCAGGCATCAGAAAAATATACTGACACTGGGCCTGGCATGAACATCTGGAACCCCAAAGCCCACCTCCAGGGACACACTTTGTTCAACAAGGTCATAAGGACTCCAATAAGGCCACACCTCCTAATGGTACCAATCCTGATGGGTTATGGGGGCCATTGCCATTCAAACCACCGCACCCATCATTCTTCCTCCTGCATCACTCTTTCTTAGGACCACCTCCTTGCACCGACCTGTCCCAGCTGTAATGCTGGCATCTTGGCAAATGTTTTAATAAAGGTCTTGCTGAATACAAATCCTGTCGTGTATAAGGTTTTCTATATCTTAAAAAGCCTGCCGCAAGGCTGGAGAGGTGGCTCAGTGGTTTAGAGCACTGACTGCTCTTCCAGAGGTCCTGAGTTCAATTCCCAGCAACCACATTGTGGCTCACAACCATCCATAATGGCATCTGGTGCCCTCCTCTGGTGTGTCTGAAAACAGCTACAGTGTACTCATTTACATAAAATAAATAATTCTTATAAAAAACTGCATCACCTTCCTTTTTTATAGTTTAAGAAGACTTCTTTTAGTTTTTATTTGTATATGTGTGCATGCTCACATGTGTGCACATGTGCCAATGTGTGTGCTCATGCATTTGCACAGAAATATGCATGCCCACACGAGTCAGAAGAGGGCACCAGGTTCTCTAGAACTAGAGTTGCAGGCTGCTGTGAGCGGCCTGATATGGGTGGCTGGGAACAGAACTCTGGTTCTCCATATGAGCAGAACTTGCTCTTAATTGATGAGCCACCTCTCCAGCCTCCTCGTCTCACTGTTATTGATTTCTTTTCATGTCAGATGTCTGACTCACCCATGATTGTACAATGCATGAACATGCAAAGTGGATAATGCTTCCTTTTAACTTACCAAAGAAGTTGTTGTCTAGAGTCTTTGTACCTATTTACTAGGGTGGCCAGTGAAGGGTATCTATTTTTATGGTGAGAATGGGTAACATGAAACCTACCCTCCTAGCCCATTTGGTGCATAGCACAATCACAAGAATGGCCAGCATGACACTGTATGGCAGGACAAGAAGTCACTCTGAAGTCACTTTCTTCCAGTGTCCTGCTTCTCATCTGCACACAGTAGGTTGTCTGGAGGCCATCTCTGACCCAGAGTCATGAAGGATGCTGCTGCGACTTCTGTGCTTTCCTCCCTTTATCTGCCAGACAGAGCAACAATGCACCCCAGTGTCCAGCCCAGGAAGACTGTGGAATGTGAGGCACGAACGTCCCCAGCTGAACTCTGTTCTGTCTCTGAGGCAAATGGTGGTTGTTCAATCGTATCTGTTCAGTTCCATAGGTTGTGAGATCAGAGACACAGACAGATTGCACTTTTCTGAGGTGTAGCTGCGGGAGGAGCAGAGGGCATGGGGAAGGCTATTTTCCTCTGGAACAGAGGAAAGCTCTCTGCAATAAGCTAACACCTTCTGGAAACACACAAAGCACAAGATCTGGTAAGGAAGCCATGGAAGGGATCACCAAGAAAAACCTGTGATGGGAGCTGTGGTCTCTCTCGAAGAGACATAGCCAACCCACTAACCACTTAGGTGCAAGGGATTCTGGAAGAGTTACTGCCTGACCTCACTTTTGCCCCATTTGCTCATTTCTCCCATTAGTCTTCCCCACTTACAGTGCCAAACAGAAACCCATATCCAAGAAGACTGTGGATGCTGTCCAGTCAAGTTAGCATCCTGTGCACGGGACTGGTGAGGAGGGCAGAGGTAGAGGGACCAGCAGAAGGAAATGGGCACGGCAGAGGTGCCCAGCTAACAGCTCCCTTGCAAAGTTAAAACAGCAGAAGATTAGAATGCTGGGACCCCAGGTGATAGACAGGTGTTGTTACCAGTTGGGGGGGGGGGTCGTATACACTGTTGCACATTGTTAAGCTGGATAAATCAATACGAAGACTCTTCCCTGAACCCCCCTTTTAAAATAGAACATTTGACAAGCACTGTAGCTTCTAAAAGTGGGGAGTTAGTTAAACCCATGGCACATCTATGGGACGTTGAAAATCAAGTTCCAAATGAGTCAGCTGTTCACCGTGGTAAACAACATGTGCCTAGTGAGCACCTGCCACATGGCTGCCCTGAACTGAGGTGAACTGTAGGCGTGCACTAGATGCAGGACTTCTGAAAGCATAACATTGGAGACTAAAGATGTAGTTCGGTCGATAGAGTGCTTGCTTACCATGCGTGAGGCCCTGGGTTTGAGCCCCAGCATACTAATCAAATATAGCTGTGCATCAGTGACCCCAACATTTAGGAAATAGAAACAGCTACGTGGTGAGGTGGAGGACAGCCCAGGCTATGTGAGATCTTGACTCAAAAACAAACAGGAAACGTAGAATGCCAAAAAAAAAAAAAAAAAAAAAACTTTAAAATATCCCATTAAGTATTGATCAGTTAATTAATGATTACATTAGCACGTGTAATCATATATTAATTACATGTACTTTGGATATGTGAGTCAAAGAAAATATATTGCCAAAATCAATTGGACTTGATTTTTGTTATTTTATAAGTAAAAATATTGAAAAAATTGAAGTGGATATGTATTTGCAGTATGTATCTGTTAGACTAAGTGATTTTTTTAAAAAGGTATTTAAAAAATGATGTGTATGTGTGTGAGACTACATGAAGAACTGAAGTTCTAGGCAGTTGTGAGCCACCGTATGGGTGCTGGAATCTGAACTCAGCAAGAGCAGTCAGCTCCCTAAACTACTGAGCCATCTCTTCAGCTCAGACAGAGCAATTCTAAAAGGAAAAAATATCCACATAGTGGGGAAGAACATGTTTCCAAACACTATCAAATAGCAGGATGTTTTAATGGTCTGATACTCTACGTAAATCGGCACACATCTGATAACAGGGCAAAATGACATCATGGGTCTCCTGGTGAGAGTACGCATAACACAGCCCCACTCAGGGAGCATTCTGTCCCAAATATATGGCCTGGATCTAATCAGGGGGAAACATGAGACAATTAAAATTGAGATACACTGTGAAAAGCAGTAGTCTTTAAACGATCAATAAATATCAAAAGAGAAACATCTATGAGAAAGGGTTATACTGAAACAAAAAAATCTCATCTAAAAGAGATAGTTTATTCTGAAGTCGTTATAAGAGGCCATGTCCCAGAGAACACATTTTTTAGATTACCCAAAATTCCATGTCCTAGCATAGAAGTAGTTGCATGAAGTTTTTCGAGTTTTACATATCAAAGAAAGCCATAGATCAAAGCAGATTTAAAATATGTTGGTGGATACACCAGAGAGGAAGAAACATCCAGATAGGGGAGCTTTTCTATTGGCCCAAGATGCTCTCTGGTGACCTCTTGGATTGGGGGACGCTAGAATTCTGCCAAGTTAACAGCATCTAAGATGTTTCTATTTATTGTCATGAGGAGTTAGTTCAGATGCAAAATGGAGAGAGGAAACACTGTCCCAAAGCTAAAACTAGCCCAAAATAAAGTAATTAGCCTCTGAACCTTCAAAATCCCAACCTGTCCCTCAGTCTCTACAGACACACTTTTCCAAGAGTTTTTGTCCAGTCAAACAGTTTCTTTCCAGGAATTTTTATTCACTGTTGTAAATTAGGAATTCAAAGAAATTTAACAACCAAGTGCCACATTCTTTTTAAGACTTAAAGCATCTCATTGGGAAAACTGACAAAAATCAGAATGTACAGTACAAAACCATTCTTTTCTCCCACAGTTTAATGTCCTTGTTTGAATGATTGTGTTCTGGCTGTGTGAGAAAGTGTCCTTTTCCGTAGAAAGTGCACACCAGCCCTGGGGAGATCACTCAGTCAGAAAAGTGTGAGGACCTCAGTTCAGACTCCGCCCCCAAACTGAGGTGTGGTGGCCCTGGTTGTAATAGCAAGGTGGGACAGAGACAGGCAGGATGCTTTCAGGCTAGGAAAGCTGACTCTATGGTAAATTTCCAGGCCATGAGAGATTCTGTCTCAAATCAAACCCCAAAACAGGCCTGAGAACCTTTACCAAGGTTTCCCTCTACCTCCACATGAATGGTGTGCAGTCATGAACTGGCAAGTGCTCACACATGCACGTGAGCATGCTGGAACACACACACACAGAGAGACACACGTACTCACACACATACACACACACAGACATACAGAGAGAGAGAGAGAGAGAAAGGAGAGAGAGAAGTGGTGAGAAAGAAAGTGCATACTGAAAGATGTCTGTGATTTCTTCTCTAATGGCTCAGCAGAAGACACTCCAAAAATGGCAGTGTTTTGTGTTTACAGAAAGAGAGGAAGCAAGTGGGGATCCATTAGGCTCTTTCTGCATCTTCTCTATAAATATAAAATGTATGAAAGCAAATGTAAGTAAAATTCTATTAAGAATGGAATTATTTGAAAACCCAGGAGAGGCAGGACTATAAAAAGGCACTGGAATGGCTTCGTTCTACACAGCAGCATCCTTAGGTCTAAGCGAATGGTATCTGTACTTTTCCGCTTTCTCCAGCTGTGTTCCTTGCCACCCAGTGTGAGAAAGCTGCACAGCCAAACGGATATGCTACACACCCCATTCTAGAACTCAGTCCTTAGAGCCTTGATTTCCCTGCACGAAGTTCTAATCATTCCTATGCTTGTACATGCCTGAGCCCCTTAAGAGTCCAGAACCCTCAGTATGTTCAGCCCTAGACCAAAGGACAGATATTTGGAGAGGGTTCATGACATGAAGCTTGCATGACATAAAGGCCAGGGTATCTGTGTGAATCCGAGGGACTCCACCACCCCTGCATCATGGGATGGCAGCCGTGGGATGGCAGCCGACATGAGATGAGAAGGCTCAGTTTACAGTCTGTGCGAGGCCAGAACTCCTGTTCCTTGTGCAGATTCACGTCTGACGTTGTGGGTCACTGGATTTGACTGAGGTGTGTTTGACTAGAGAGGGGCTCAGCCATATTTATATGCAGTCTGTCAGCCAAGACCTTCTTCCCAAGAATTTAGACGTCTCGCTACAGGATATGAGGTGGAAGCCAAGAGAAGCTGCCTACACAATCCGGTATCTCCTGGGCCCTGTGGTGACAGGCAGAGAACCTGGACTGCCCAGATCGGGTGGGGCTGAGATAACCCAGGCCCCCTGGGAAAACAAACACTTTCTAAGAAAAGCTCTCCCAGGGGATCATGGGTCAGCCCCGAGAACAGAGCACTTTCTGTCTGGCAGGGACCTAATCTCTTCACAACTGGGAGTGTCACCTAGAAAACACTTTTGAGATTCAAGTCTCACCTACTTCCACAGAGCACACTGGAGGGGGGGGATCCAAAATAGGAGCTAGGGTCCCAGGGTAAAACCCAGAGCTGGCAGCCCAGGCTGAGACCACGCTGGTGCCTTGGATCTCATGCATTTAGAGTGCTGAGACCTCAGTGGAGTTCCAGGATTCTGGAAAGATTTTCCAGTCCTAGGGCTGGTGAAAGCGATCCACCTCACTGTGAGGAGGTTTGCAAGGCCTGGAGCTATTTCCTTTGCCTCTCTTTTTCCCTTTCCCTTCTCGTTCCCTCCCTTCCCTGCACTTCCCTGCCCTAGCGCTCTCTGTCTTTCTCTCTGCCTTTGTCTCTCTGCTTAAATCTTGTGTGTGTGTGTGTGTGTGTGTGTGTTTATGTGCTTTCATGCACAGGTGCACATGGTATGGCATGTGTGTGGAGGTCAGAAGACAACTTTCAGGAGTTGGTTCTTTTCCACCATGTAGGTAGGTCCCAGGGATTGAACACGGGCCATCAGGCTTGACAGAAAGTTACTGTACCCACTGGGCTCTTTCTTTTCTTTAAGGTCGGAACTCACTGTGTATTCCAGGCTGGCACTGAACCCAAGATCCTCAGCCTCCAAAGTGTTGTAGCTGTGATTTTTTTTTTTTTTAAGGAAAAAACCAAGCACTGATATCTTTTTAGAAGTATTTGTTTTATTTTATGTCAACGAGTGTTCTGCCCGCACCAACCGTATGGAAACCTGGGACTCATGAAGGTCCGAAGAGGAAGCCAGATCCCATGGAATTAGAGTCATGGGTGGTTGTGACTCATCATGATGGTGCTGGGAGCAGAAGCCAGGTCCTCTCTCCCGCCCTGTAGTTGGCATTTCTAATCTTTTGCAGAGCTGGCTTCTTTACTTGTTGTATGGGTGTTTTGTCTGAATTTATGCTTGTGTGCCACTTGTGTGCAGTAGCCTCAGAGACCAGAAGGTATCAGAGCCCCTGAAACTGGAATTGCAAATGGTTGTGAGCTGTTGTGTGGAAGCTGGAGCTGGGAATCAAACCTGGGTCCTCTGAAAGATCAACTGATGCTCTTAACCACTGAGCTGTCTCTCCAGCCCCAGCTGACTTCTTTTGCATCTTAGGTTTCAGCTCCAAGACCTCCCTCTCAGATGAACCCTTAAGCCTGCCAGGAAACCCCATACCTAACAGCCTCAGCTCCTCAAGGACACCCTACCATACAGTTCTCAATACTTCCGTGTTGTATTATTTATGCCCTTTGGTTATTCTTAGTATCCCTCTCTTTAGAACATAGCTTTAACGGAGCAGATACTTTTACCCGAGTTATTTACTTCCACAGCCCTGGCTCATGACGGGCAGATAGTCGATATCTGTAAGTAACAGGGAGCCAGAATTTATTAAAGGAATTAAGTATGTACCTATCAGCCAGTCCTTCTAAGCTTAGCTCAAAAGCTTTTCTCTGCAGGCTACATCAACAGCTGATAGACAACCTTGCAGTGTTGTGGGGCATGGCCCCAAACCAGACATTAACAGGAAATATATTCCTATTCTGAAAAAGTCACTGGTTACATAATTTTTAAGAAGTTTAAATTTTTTATTTATTATTACGAGTGTGTGTGTCCAGGCATGGTGGGGAGGGCATATGTGTACCATAACATGTGTATGGAGGTCAGAGGACTGTTGTGTAGAGTCAGCTCTGTCCTTCCACCTTTCGGTGGGTTCTGAGACTTGAACTCAGGTTGTCAGGCTTGTGCAGCAAGAACCTTTACCCACTGAGACTAGCCTTGAAGGTTCAAGTTTTTTTATTGCTGTGTAGCAAGTCACCAGCGTGTGGCCCCTTAGAACTTCAGTTTATCACCCTAGTCTTTGTAGGTCAGGAGTCCAGTGACTTTTAGCGGAGTCTGCTCAGGGTCACGTAGGGATGGGATAAAAATTTAGCAGGCTATGTCTTCATCTGAAATCGTGAATGAGGAAAGATGTGTTTCCAAGCTCCCCTGGTTGGTGAACAGAATTTGGTTCTTTAATAGTGTGGGACGGGGGTCCCTGATGTCTTGCTGGCTGTTGACTGTTAGCTAGAGCCTGCTCTCAGGACCTTGCCCTGTGACTTACTCCCCACCCCCCAGCAATAGACAACTTTCTGAAAACTGAATCCTTCTCCAACTTGGGTTTCTCTGATAAGTCAGTTCTCGCCGTCTGCCAAGTGGGTTTCTGGGACTGAACTCAGGTCATTAGACTTGGCAGCAAGCACCCTTACCCACTGAACCTTCTCACCAACCCTCTCTTCTAATGACTCTTCCTCTATGGTTTGTCAAGACTTCCTAGATAGTCCCCCAGCTTCTCCCATCCACTCTGTTGTGTCTGGCTTTGTCCAGTATTGGTAACTGCTTTGTCCTCCCGAAAAAGGGAAAACCCTTTAGTCCTGAGCAGTCAGCCCTGGTGGGGGAGAGCGCTGGTAGCAAAAGACATGCTTCCAGTGCTAGGAAACTTGGGGCCTCAGGGGTATAACAAATCAAGAAGCCCCGGATTCTCTTCAGCAATGGACACCACCTCCCAGCCCACTTCACCTGGCTGGACCATTTTCTTCTATCAAGACCCCTCCCCTGCCCTAGTCTTCTTCCCACCCACTGTTACTCCATCTGCCATCCTAGCAGGTATCCATCCTAATGTAAAAACCAGTTACCATCTTGCTTGCTTTTTTGTTTGTTTGTTTGTTTGGACAGGGACTTGCAATGTACTCTGCGTTGGTCTCAGGATCTCAGTCCTCCCGTCTCACCTTCCCAAGTGCTGAGGTTCGAGGCAACTGCCATCCACTTTGCCTGGCCAGGTACCCTCTTTTGAGAGGCTCTCACAGCACAGAGAAACACGTGACCCACACTTCCACAGGCACAGAGCAAAGTGCTTTGTAACAGGAGGTAAGAAAAGAACCCAGCAGCTCGTGCACAGGCACGGCAGAGGACAGGGCTGTAGAGGGAGAGAACAAGGACTATGCACAGATGTGGCTCTCCATCTGGGTACATGGCGCAATGGTCCTACTACTGCTGTGAAACTAGGAATATGGAACTGCTGGGTAAGCAAGAAAGGGAGAATATTTAGAATGGTTTTAAGGGGTTTTGTTTTTCGGAGACAGGGTCTGCCTATGTAATGCTGGCTACCTTTGAACTCACAGAGAGCCATTTATTTCTGCCTCCTAAGTGCTAGGATTAAAGGTGCACACCACCACACCAGACTTTTAAACTTTTAAAATTTGTATGCATATGGGTGTTTTGCTGGCATGTGTATCTGTGTGCCACGTGCCTGCTGCCCTTTAAGGCCAGAAGAGTGTGTCTCTAGAACTGGAGTAACAGATAATTGTGAACTGCCATGTGGGTGCTGGGAACTGAGCTACGTTCTCTGGAAGCGGCAAGTGTTCCTAACCATGGAGGTGTCTCTCCAGATCTCTGGTTCTGAGTCTTTACAAACCATAGAAGAATTGGTAAGGACAGAGGGAGGGACAAAGAGATACACTCACTCACTCACACACACACACACACACACACACACACACACACAGAGGGGGAGAGGTGGGAGGGGGAAGAGAGAGAGGGAGAGAGGGAGGGAGAGAGGGAGGGAGGGAGGGAGGGAAGGAGGGAGAGAGGGAGGGAGGGAGAGAGGGAGGGAGGGAGGGAAGGAGGAAGAAAAGAGTGCATCTAGAGAGTCTTGTAAAGTGGGTCAGGCAGGAACCCAGGCTGACTAGGAGGCAGCCAGGCGTCTTTTCAATGCTAAGATAAAATCAAGGCATCTGTCCTGCCCAGGCCTGAGACTAATTCAAGGTCTGGGTCCCAGTATTGTTTTCCAAACTGTGTGATCTTTAACCATAACTTTCAGTTGCGGGTCTGCCCTATCCCACGAGTGTTCACTAAGATTGAGGCTGTCAGGGTAAGACTCTCCAGGGTCTTAGGACTTCAAACACTCTGGGTCCCACCAGTGGCATGGATGCCCTGAAGTGGCCCAGGAAGTAGAAAGGACAACTCCCTCTCAATGTCCCAAGAGCAGGTACAGGAGTGTATGGAGCAATCCAAACCTTGGATCGCTTGGAATTAGCATCAGGTCTCAGATACCAAGAGTGTCTCCACAGGGTGACCTGTGTACACCCTGACCTGAATAGTTTGGTCTGTAATTAGCCAGGTTGTCTTGGAATTAGCAAATGAACTAATCAAGTTATATGAGGATAGTCATAAAGCAAAACAAAACAAAAAGGCTGAGCTTGCAAACTCTTCACCTCCATCTTGTAGCTTTTATTCCCATTAATACCTATCCTGGGCGCTGTGACTTGTCTTCTCCAATGTCCAGACTCTTGTGTGGGTGGTCAGGAGATCAGGAAAGGAAGAGTAAAAAGAGGAGAAAGGGGAGAATGAGAGGAATAGACCAGGTGTGTTGTATTTCTGAGCAGATAATTTGAAAATTCTTTAAAGAGGGAGAATTAGTAGGTTGGGAAGTGGAAGGGAAAACTCAGCAAAGAGTAACATAAGAAGAAAAGAAGAGTGAGAAAGAGCTAACCCTGGGTATTTGTTTTTCTTTGGTACTCCTAAACAGAATCTAAAATTGTCCTTGACAATGGGAGGAACACGAGGGACAAAGCCTACAGGGCCTGGGAATGTTGAGATATCACCTGGAGAAACAACTGGCCCAGAGAAGGCCCAACACCTGGAGAACACCAGAACACCTTGCCCAACACCTGAAGAAACAACTGGCCCAAGAAGATCCAACACCTGGAGAACACCAGAACACCTGGCCCAACACCTGGAGAAACAACTGGCTGAGAGAAGGCAGTGGGCAAGACCCACAGTCCTGGGTGGGGAGTGAGCTAACAGGGATGCAGAGCTGCTGGGAGTGGGCACTGAGGGAGCCCTGGAGTCAGTATAGAAAGTGTTCAGGCCCGTGTTCTACAAAAGGAAGCATAACGCTTTCAGCTGCAGCTCCCTTCCCAAATAGGGAGGAGTAAAGCTCTCTTTCTTTCCAAGGCCATAACGTGTCTCCCAGCACATAGCAACAGAGACAGTGGAGACTGAGCCAGCAGAGAGCTGGTGAGAGGCAGGCTCACAGGTAGAGCAGAGTAGAAAGTACCATGCACAGCTCTCTCTGCCCCACCCCCACAACACACACAACTACCCAAGAACATGTTTCTCCTCTGTTATAGTTACCTTTCTTTTTACTGTGACCAAACATCCCGAAAGAAACAACTTGGGAGGGAAAGTTAATTTTGACTCATGCTCCAAGAGGATTCAGCCTTTCATGGTGGGAAGGCAGGAGAAGCAACTGGCCACACCATGTCCACAGTCAGGAGGCAGATAAAGGACAAGAAGTGGGGTCAGGCTGTAAAACTCAAAGTCCACCTCAGGTGACCCTCTTTCTCCAACAAGGCTCTCTCTTCTAAAGGTTCCACAGCCTTCCCAAACAGTACCACCAAGCTCATGAGTCTGCAGGGGACATCTTACACTCAAATCTCATCTTCTGTCATTGTAGACAGCTGCCTCTAAGCACATGTCCTCTCTTGTGTCACTGTTCTGTAACAGTGTCCGTGGTTCTTTCTGCCTCAAGTTTGGATCAGTTCATCACTGTCGGGTAGTCTGTCTCCTTGATAATTCTCAAACCCTGGGATGAGACCTGGTTTGCTGCTGGAGTAAATTGCAAGCCATTTCCTGGATCCCCAGTGTTCACTTCTACCTATGAATTTCTAGAATATGTGCAAAGAATTCCATGTCTAGGGAGAAGAAGGCTCCTCAGACCGGAGTTTGCTCTGGAGATTATTCTAATTTGTCCATTCTAGAAACAGAATCATGCTTTTCCAACTCTGAGAGAGGTTACCCATTAAACAGTTATATTGATCAATATGATATATTAAATACAAGACTAGAAACATCACAGAGAAAAACCTGGTGCTTTGAGAATGCCTAGGGCATGTTTTACAATAAGGCTCATGCCTAGGACATACAAGGGGCTTCAGTTCTCTGCTCATTTCCAGCCAATGGACCTGTGGCCTTGACTTCCTGTTAGAATATCTTCCAGTGAATTCTGATGTGACTTGGAAAACTAACGCTCAATTCCATTTGAACTTTATTTGCCCCATTTTTGAGGTCTGAATGTGAAATGTCTTCCAAAGACTCATATGTCTGGACACTTGGTCCCTAGCTAGTGATGTCATTTTAGAAGGTTGTGGAGCCTTTACAAGGTGGAGCATCTCTATCTCTGGAGGAAGTGGGCCACTTGGGGTAGACCTTAAGGTTTTCTTTATAGACCATGCCTACATCCTGTTCATTTTCTGTTTCCTTTTCTACCAAGATGTGGGGAGGTGCAGAGTCCCAGCTACACATCTCTGCCATTACCGATCTCTGTTCACTGACATACTTTCCTGTCTCTGATAGATTGTAAGCACTCAGACTGTGAGCCAAAATAAAACCTTCCTCTTTTAATTTGCTTCATATCAGATAATTAGTCATGCCAACAAGAAGAGTAACAAATGTACCATAGGTCTCTTTAGGCCCCAGAAGAGCACATTTATCCATCTACTTGTGGGCTCAGCAACCTAGGTTGTAATTCCAGGAAACAGCCATGTTAGAGACCTTGGTTATGAGTGTTAGTTCACACTTGAGTACAAATCCTGGGACTGATAGTCATGATCTATTATATACATCCTTGACTCAGTCATTACCTCCTAAGCTTTACTTTCTCCATCACTGAAAATGATAACAGTTTCCAAATAGTATGTAGCATACAATGGCAAGTTTTATTGACTTGTATTGTTTGGTCATCATCCCTCGTGGATTATTAACTGTTACTCACCGTGAAATAAGTACGTCTCAGCCAATAAGGAATCGAGAAGGAGAAATATTAGACTCTCCATCCCCTGAGATGGTCTAGGCTTTCCTAAAGCTAATCCCTAAGCTAATGTCTGTTCTACTAGGAGCACAGGGGCTTCATCTGTTAGCTAGTAATAGACAGACTTTCAAAGTTACTTTCTTTGGGATCTTAGCTGGTGCTACCCACTTCCTTGCCCTATAGCTTGCCCTTCTGGGCGTATTAATCTGGGTGTGGTCATGCCTCTCAGTGCCTTGCCTCATCTAAAAGGAACCACAACATTTGCCAGCGACCTTCATCTTGCATGGCTCAGGATGCAGTTGCTATCCAGCTTTGGATCCAGCATCTGGTCCTGTAGATGGGGAGGCTCCTGCTCTAATTCTCCCTTGTCTCTTCAAATCTAGCAACAACCAAGCCAGGAGTAGTTGTGGATACCTGTGTGTCCTCCCTGCTCTACCATGTGACACCCTGTGCCTTATCATGTGTTGGCTCACCCTAAAGACTGGCCCTTTACCTAGGTGCCCTCTGCATTCTCATAGGGGTGACCTCCTCCCTAGATAATAACACAGACCCTGCTCTGCATCTTAGTCAGCGGCCAAGGTCCAATTCCTGACCTAGATTCTGGCTCTTCTTCCAGGCTGAAGTCTCCTTCCCATCCTCAGCCCACAGATCCATTTGCATACCCCTTGACCTGGGTACTTGGGCTTGCCCTGCCCACTGGTCAGGATGAGTTTGGAAGTTGTTTTTCTACCTCTATATTTTTCCTGTTTCCTTTGGGCTGACTGAATCCCTTGTCTTAGAATAGTTTCTCTAGCCTGAGCCCACCCAGTACAGATGCATGGACTTTTAAAGATCTAGCTTTTAGGCAGGCATGGCAGCATACACCTTCAACCCAGTGATCAGGAGGCAGAGGCAGGGGAATCTCGGAGTTCAAAGCTAGCCTAATCCACAGAAGGAGTTCCAGGACGGCCAGGGCTGCACAAAAAGTCTCTATCTTAACAGACCAGACCGAACCAAACCAAACCAAACTAAATAAAAAGAATCTAGCTCTTGCTAGTGGCATGGTCTTGGGAAAGAAACATAACCTTAAGATATTTATGTATCTGTATGTTCTCATCTACAACTGGAAACTGGAGACAGTCCATGTAAATTAGCTCAATGCCCAGCACACAGATACCAATAACAAGTAACGGGTGAAAGGCGATTTGATCTTTGTGCAAAGAGGAGGGAATGGGGTGGGTGTGGGATGGGGGAGCAGGACACACTCTGTGGCTTCTTGTTTGCAGTTTTCATTGCTCCCTGGAAAGCTGGGGTGATGCCCCTCCTCCATCCAGCCTTGGCTGTTTGACAGCTGGCACACAGAGCCCAGAGAGATATAGGAAGGGCTCTGGGGTAGAATGACAAAAGCTATACTTGCAGGTATTGGGCAGAGCGTCCCAAGGGCTCAACCATCTCCTGGGCCAAAGATGTAGAAGCTACTCAAAACTCCAGACTAGAGGCTCTGGACAGAAATACCAGCCGTGGAGAGGGGGTATGGGAAAGGATGGGAGTGGAGGTGAAGACAGGAAACAAGGGAGGGAGCACCCAAGGAGAGAGGCAGAGGCAGCAACGAAATGCTCTTCTTGTCAAGGACAAAGTTTGTGAAAGCCAGATGTCCTTCTGTTCTACTTCGTCAAGCTCATGGGCAGGGCTGAGCTGGGATTGAGCTGTTTGCTCAGTCATTAGCCCAGTTAGCTTCAGCCCTCCAAGGCCTTGCCGAGTTCTAATTACACTTCCCATTAGAAACACACTTGTGTCCACCGAGCAGACGAGGGAGTGATAAGGAACAAGGAGCCTGGAGATCAGATCCGCCTCTCAGCCTGGAGGCTATTGACACAGCACACACTCCCTCGAGATCGAGATCGAAAACAGAAAGGACGGACCTGCTAAGTTCTTAAACCTGGAACCAAAAGGCACAAAACAAGTTCCCTGGGGGCTTGTTCCTCCGGTCTCAATAGTGTCAACTCCTGCAGAATTTATCTGGAAAAAAAAAGTCAACTATAGCCACATGAGAGGCAGCTGAGGATCCTGCCAGGAAGACTACTGGGAGATTCCAGTTCAAGGACAGTGTGGTCCTCTGACTCCCCATTTCGAACAATGAAGACATCAACCACCATCAGTATCATCCCATCATAACACCTCCATCCTCAGCACAGGATGATGTGGGCCACTAGCGCTCCAAGTTTCCTGCCCATTTGTGTGTGCCTTTTTGGTGCAGCACTGGTAAACTTCAGCTTCTCAAGTGGTGGGTCCTAAGTGTAGGGGGAGTGAAACCTAGCAACAATATGGTGTGTTTATATGTATAATGAAGAATTCAAAGTCGAACACATAAGGAAGCCAAGGTGTTAATAGCAACTCTGTTCCAGCTACACCACCCAGCTATGTGGCAGACTGGCTCTGAAACACAGCACAGGTCCTTTGCTCTGTCTAGGCCTGTATGCCAGTCTGTGCCAATAAGGTCAGTCTGCAAAAACATACCTCAGCTCAGATTGGAGCTGTGGGCTTTGCTGGATTTTCTGTTCCTTTTTTGGGGGTCAGGGGAAAGATCTCACTATATAGCTCTGGCTGGCCTGGAGCTCATAGAGATCTGCCTGCTTCTGCTGGGATCAAAGACGTGAATAGTTTTTTGTTCTTATAGAAACATAATGATTTAATGGTGGAAAACAAGGGATTTAATATTTTTCTACCTTTAATCCCTCCTCAGTGCATATATCATCAGATTGCATCCATTAAGAATAAATCAGTCATACATAGCAGCACATGCCTTTAATCCCAATACTGGGGAGGCAGAAGAAGGCAGTCCTTTGTGAGTTCAAAGCCTGCCTAGTCTACATTGTGAGTTCCAGGGCAACCAGACCCATGTAAGAAGATCTTGTCTTGAAGCCAAAACCCAGAATGTATCATCCAGTGGACCTGGAGAGATGGCTCTGTAGCTAAGGGACAGAATGTATCCCTCCTGTAGAGGACCCAAGTAGAATTCCCAGGACCCATACCAGGCATTTTACAGTTACTACCTGTAGCTTCAGCACAGGGGATCGGATGCCTCTGACCTTCCAGAACACCTGCTTGCATGCACACACACACACACACACACACACACACACACACACACACACACAATTTTTAAATATTTTTAAGTTGTTCAGTTAATTCATTTTAGTATTGGAAGAAAATTACCACTGTTTCCTGACATGGCCCTGAACATACCACTGCCATTTAGTTCTACATCCTTATGCAAAGCAACGTTTTCGGTATTGACGATTATAAAGTCAAGACATCAGGAAGCACAAAAAAAAAAAAAAAAAAAAAAAAAAAAAAGATGATCCTCTGCATCTTGAAGAACCAAATATTCAGCCATAATTTAATTCTCCACAAAGCGACACACCTGTTCTGTTAGTATGCAATTTTTTGTCTTTAATAAATAATAAAATTGTGTTTATTCCAGAGAATTGTTTTAAAATAAATTTCTTTATGGTTTGTCATTAGTAAATGTTTGATTTGTGCACCTAGTTTAGATATTTGTGGCCGTTGCTTATAGCACACAGTCAAGAGGCTTGGATGAAGGAAGGAAGGCACAAGGAACAGAGCTTGGGCCCTAGGCATTGCCAGGACCACCCGCAGCAGCCTGGAGCTGGGCTCCAAAGAGCTCTGTCAGCCCAACCAGGTGAAGTGGCCTCTGCATCTTAACTATGAGTAAACTGTGAGTAAGAACCACGAAGAGATGGTAGAAAATAACTATGGTAGATCTTAGTCAGGACCGGAGGGGAGATTTGTTATTTGTGTTATTTTGTTTTGGGGTGTGTGTGTGTGTGTGTGTGTGTGTGTGTGTGTGTACTTCCATTGCAGGTGGGCCTGTGAGGATGCTTAGATATTAATTTCAAGATGCCTTTCCTTTATCTCTTCCCCATCTTATTTTTTTAAGATAGTGCCTCAGCCACTTACTGAACGGAAAGCATGCCATTTCGCCTGGACTAGCTAGCAGCAGGCTCCTGGGATCGATCTGTCCCTACCCCTTCCTGACTCTTGCTGGGGTTACAGGCATGTAAAATCCATGTCTAGCTCTGATATGGGACCTAAGGATCTGAACTTGGGTCCTCATGCTTGCTCAGTAGATACCGAGTCACCCATCCCAGCCCCAGCATTTGTCTGTGTTTTAAATAGTTAACAATTGCTAATTGCCCTGGCGATCCTAATCTGAGCTGGGCTGGAGCAGGGCAAGGGAATGGGGGAGGGAGGTGTGACAAACAGGCTTGGGTTGGGGACAAGTTCACCTGGATTCCCTAAGAGCCAAAGTGATTTGTGTCTACTAATGAACATACAAGAGCTAAGGTGTGGGTTTTTCCTTTGAAAATACTCAAGGCCTATGGCCGTTTCTCCCCTGGACCCAAAGGCCCCTTACACACACACACACACACACACACACACACACACACACACCAGTGGTCTGCTTAGGCTTGCTGTGCCTGCCGCTCTGCTACATGAGATCCCAGACAGGGACTGTCATATAGGTTAGTCTATCTGGTTGAAGTCCCTCTTCTGAATAACACCTAGGAGGACTTGTTACCAAGGACCGCAAATTAAATGCAACACATAATCTGTCGCTAAGAAATGAACCCACAGTGTGGACTAAACTATGAGTTGTGTTTATAAACACACACCTACAACGCACCCCCCCCCCATGCGTCAGTGACAAAGCCCTGTCACCATACAGAGCTCCGCTTCTGCAAACTGGTTCATGGTTGTTCAAACAGAAAATCCTTCAGGCTTTCTTACCCATTCCTTCAGCCACGCCACCCTCCCCTCAAGACTCTCTGGCTACTTTTGTGGACATAAAGGATTTGCTCTGATCTAAAACTTGGCATG
Organism: Micromys minutus; assembly: GCF_963924665.1. Lineage (NCBI taxonomy): Eukaryota > Metazoa > Chordata > Mammalia > Rodentia > Muridae > Micromys > Micromys minutus. The sequence goes on from NC_137971.1 coordinate 83,515,144, forward strand.
TTTAATCTCACAGTCATGTCAAAGGCCCTCCCTCCTGCTGCTGTGAATACTCAAAACCTCACCTGACATCACCCCGACAGTCTCCTCATCAGGTCTCCGCTGGCCTGAGCTGTGTTTGGTTTGGTTTTTCATTTGTTCTCTGAAACAGGGTTCCGTGTAGCCCAGGCTGTACCTCTCTATGTCACCAGAGTGACCTCAAATTCCTCATCTCCCTGCCTCCCCCTGTGAGTGGTAGGATTACAAAACGTGTGTCGCAGTCCCGGGTTTGCTGGGCTTTGAACTGGGCAAGCACTTTCCCATCCTAAAAGGAAAAAAAATGCACATTTCCTTTTACATAAAGGCTGGCCTGTTTTCCACTCACTTTCCATACCCTGGATTAGTGAGAAAATTCAGTACCCTCTAGCCCTAAACTTTTTAGAGGGTGTGACTGGAAGGAGGCCTTATCTCTGTTCAGAAAACCCCCAAACTCCAGGGACCTAACAATTCCAGGTGGCTTCACAGTGTCTGCAGCTCCTGGTGACTGAGATTTCTGCCCTGTGTTTTTCCAGTGTTAGTGTCTGTCGGCCCCTCCCTGGGTGTGGATATAATAGGAAATGGACACACCAGGGACTTCCTGTGAAGCTCACAGTCTTTTATCTCTGCACCTCTCCTAAATGGCCCCATTCACATTTCTTACCTGTTACTCTGGATAGGTTAACATTTTGCTAGATCTATTTTTGATGATCTTTGAGAATTCCAGTAGGGTACAGATATGCATGGCACCTTAACATCAATAGCATATTATCCAAAATCTGTGCATGAAACATAATTTAGTCTATATTATATGGTAGATGCATGTGTGCCTAAGTATATATGAGAACTTTGGACACCTGTGACTTCAGCCTTAAGGCTTATTGGCCAACGCTTTGGGTCAACCAGGAATTCCATTTGGCAGCATTTTATACCACCAGCTTTGATGCCCCGGGACCCTCATTCGGAAATCTAAGAGATTATCAGTGCTGACTCTTAGAGTCTCATGCTAGGTTGTCATGTGCACTGACTAGGGACATCTGTCACCTAGCACATTCAGAATCCCCAGGACCTCTGGTGACTTGTGTCACACTGGGACATACTCTGAGCCTACATCTGCAGTCCAAGCTTCTTAGCCCCAGGGCTTTGGGGTGGTTTTTTGTTTGTTTGTTTGTTTTGTTTTGTTTTTGTTTTTGTTTTTTTGATTCTGTTGCTTTATTAAGGTCTCTTGCTGGGTGACCCATCGTAGAGATATTGATGGTGTAACTCTTCAGAATAGATCTCTGTGCATCTTCTTAGACCTAGCCAAGGAAGAGGGGAATGGAGAAAACCTGGAGAGGGGAGAGTCTTGTGCTGAATGTCCCCATCCTACAATCCCTTCACCAGGGCTACAAGCCTGTCTCTGGGCTTCCCAGTGTCAGCCAGCTGCAGCATTCACAGGATCCACTTCTTGTCCGACGGGAACATTGCTGACCTCCTGTTCCCTGCTCACTTTCCTGTGGGTGGCATGCCTCGGCCCCCTTCTCTCTCTGTGTCTCTGACTTTCTCTTCCTGTCTCTCTCTGTCTTTGTTTTTGTCTGTCTCTGCCCCCCCACCTCCGTCTGTCTGTCTCCCATCCTCTCCCGGTTCTCTTGTCTCTTTTTCTTTGACATTTTTCCTTCCTTTCCCCACCTGTGTCTAAGTGACTCAGTGAGACCAGAGACCCTGAAGGGGCCTGTCTAAAAGCTCCAGGGAATTGTACCAGTGGTTTTGTTTCTTCTGGCTGCACGCTAAAGTCATCCTGGCAAAGTCTGTGAGTGTCTCACCTGTAGCAGCTCTGCCCTTCCTATCTCTGTGCTTGCCAGCCTTCTTCCAAGTGTGACACCTGGGCATGTGCCTGAGGCTTCCTCCAGCTGCGTGAGCACACCTGGAGCAGGCCAGGTGCAGAGAACCAGTACCCTCCCTTCCCTGCAGCAGAAGTTTGCCACCAACAGATAGGAGCTGGTGGCCAAAATGCCCAGTGCCCTTGTTCCTCTGGCATGCAGGATGCTGGCGGCTCGGGACATGCTTCCAGGGAAATCTAAACTTGAGTTCTCCAAGTCAAATAAGAAACTAACATGAACAGATGGATGGATCAGCAGATTCTCTGGCTCAGACCAGCTTTCAGCACAGACACACTCCCACCCCAGCTCCCAAGGAGAGGTTGTGTACTCTTGCAACCCAGGAGCAGGCCTCTCAGAAGGGACCAGAAGAATGTGCCCTCTTGTTCCACCTTCCTTCCCTGTTACTTCAATTTGATGTCTTGCCTTTTCCCTACCTCTAAGAAGCTGGAACCCAGTACTTCTCTTTTTGCTTGCAGCCCCCAGTCTGGTGCTGGCCTGTCTGAAGGGTTGTCTATATCCCTTTGCTAGTCCTGAGAGCCAGCCTACCACTGTCTGTGACCCATTCCTCCATGCCAACAATTGTCTCAGGCCTTTGGAAGGAAGTCGGCAAAGCCATTCACTGACTAAAGACTGCTCCCAGGAAACAGATCCAAAATCAAACCTACACACTCTTCTCTCTTGTCAAATGACAGGCGATCCTTTATCTCTGTCAGCTGTGTCAATCAACGTAATGACTAATTCGTTATTTAGTATCAGCAAAAGTAACTTAAGAGCCTCAAATGAGGCCAAGAACGTACATTACTACAGCAGTTACAGGTCCAGGTAGAAGCATTGTCCTACTCCTGCCTCTAAGCCTGTCGGAACTCTCTCTCTCTCTCTCTCTCTCTCTCTCTCTCTCTCTCTCTCTCTCTCTCTCTCTCTCTGTGTGTGTGTGTGTGTGTGTGTGTGTGTGTGTGTGTGTGTGATCACATTCATAAGGTTATGCAAAACTCTACCCACTGACTTGGGTGGGTGCAGCCTGGAGGGGAAAGACTTGTCTTTGCAGCAAAGTTACACCCATGAAAAATCAATGTTAGCTAGAAAAAAATAATCACCCCAAGGTTCAGAGTCTGGAGGGTGCTGTGATACACAGGCTGTTCTCCAGCCACGAAGCCATGGCTTCCTGAAACCAGAGCACCCATGATGGCTTGCACAACTGAGATTCTCTCAGGTGGCTTATGAATATTCCCCCCTTTCTGAGGCTGTATAAAGAAATGGGAGAAACGGAGGGCCACTCTTCTTGGGTGGTGTGGCTGCTTATAAATTGACCTGTAAATTATCCCTCAGCCATGGTCCTATAAAGAACCCCAATTAAATTCATCGGTTCAACAAGCTAGACGTGGGCGGAATCACTTCTTGGGTCTGTTGTTGCCTTTTGTATTTGGAGTGAGTAGAAACTCCAGAGGAACTCGCAGAATGCTTGGCATGGAAACAGGAGAGTGGCTGAAGCCAAGATGGGTTTGTGTGGATCAGCTGCATGGCCCCTGGGATGGGTGTAAGATTAATGACTGAAGTGAAGTCATCTGAGGGCGGAGCTTCAGGAGTACCGGTTCTGCTATGCTGTTCTTCCCCATGACATCTGAACAGTAGCAGTGCCTCTGCCCCCACCATTCAGGATAAGAAACACATCAGACTATTTCATTTGAAGGTAGAGTGTCTCCTGGGGAATTCCAGTTGCCGGTTCTAGTTTGCCTTCCTATTGGGTGTGATAAACCACTCTGACCAAAAGTCACTTGAGGAGGAAAGGGTTTATTTTATTTTATACTTTCCCTAACTCCCAAGTCAGCATGGCCAGATTCAATACAGTAACACTCCACTTTTTGATTTCTGTTTGAGTTTGTTTTCTGTCTCTATAATAAAGCACTTTGACCAAAAGCAGCTTGGAGAAGAAAGGGTTTATTTAGCTTATACTCCAGTTTACAATACATCATTGAATAAATTGAGAGCAGGAACTCCAGCAAAAAGCATAAAGAAACACTGCTTATTGGCTTTGCTCCCTGAACTATGCCCAGGTAGCTTTCTTATGTAGCCTAAGCCCATCTGTGTAGGAATAGTACCACCCAAAGTGGACTGTTCCCTCTCACATCCAACAGTCTCTCACAGACAGGACCACAGACCAATGCTATCCAATTCCTCAATCTTCTTCAAAATCTTCTAATTCTTCAATTAAGAATCCCCTCCCAAGTGACTAAGGTTGTGTTAAACTGACAATAAAAATTAATCAACACACCAGTTACGGTGGCATATGCTGGTAGGACTTGCTAAAGGAGGTAGAGACAGGAGAATCATGAGTTCAAGGCCAGCCTGGGCTACACATTTTTGGGGACTAGAGAGATGTCTCAGCGGTTAAAACCACTGGATATTCTTCCAGAGGACCTGGATTCAGTTCCCACCATTTATGTGACAGCTCACAACTGTCTGTTACTCCAGTTCCAAGGGATGCAGCACCTTCACATAGACACATATACACAGACACACAGACAAAACACTAATGCATATAAAATGAAAATAAATGTTTAAAAAAAAAACAACCCAACAAGCACGGTGGCTGTCTGTGGTATAAAGTGGCAGGGTTCTTTGATAGGTATTGTCTTGCCGTGTGACCACAGAGATGACCCCTGTGTAGCTGATGGGCTAGGAAATACCTTGCAATTCCTGAAAGCAGCATGTGAGGCATGGGGCCGTGAGCAAGCTGGGCTGCCTTGTGTGGCCTATAGCTTCTGATTTGGCAGAAAAGCCGGGAAAATGGGAGAACCAATTAAGGGGAAAGATGATGAAGTAGACGTGATAAAAGCTGCCCTTCACATCTAACCTTTAATGCAGAGGATGGAGACTCTGTGATCCAGGAAGGTAAGAGCTGAAGATGGTCCAGTAGAGAAAACTCAGACAGTCAAGGAATCCTCTGTCTGAACTGATCCAAATAGAAACACCTTTACAACAAGAGATAGAAGCTCCTCTTACAGCCTGATGGGAGAGGCTATGGAACCCCAGGCTGAGAAGCTGAGAGGAACTCATCCCTCCTTGAGATAAAGGCTGCAAAATCTGAGGCAAGATGAAGAATGTCAGTCCCATGACACTGACTTAGGAGAGCCAAGGGGAACACTTGCCTATCATTGGCTGAGGCCTCAGAAATACCAGGAACTGGAAGAGCTGGGCATGAGAGAGGCAGTGTTTAAGGCCCCATTCTCTGGGCATGGTAGACCATCCTCAAGGGAGAGTTAAAAAGAAGTGAATTGTCAGGGACCTTAGGATTGCTGAGGCTCTTGTGTCTTTGCTGAGCCCCATAGTGGGTCAGGCTAGCATGACAACTGGGCTTATAAGGTGCCATTGAAGAAGGTGTAAAGATGAAAGACCAGATAAAGGGACCTTTCCAGGTTACCAAAGAGTAAGAGGCAAGATTTGTGTCAGGCCCAAGTTCCTAGGGAAGAAACTAACACAAGCCTACTGCTGTGAACTTCTGGAAGGCTATAGAGCCTAAACAACTGTTGAGTAAAGGTCCTGGGAAGGAAGTGCAGTTCATTACTGCTGAACTTGCTGCTATGGAGGAAGGAGAACTCATGGGAACCTCCTTAACCACTTCTATAATTGGGTGGCCAAGGATACCTTTATGTGAGGGCTTCATAGAGTACCAGAGATTCCATGTTGAATCATGGATTTATTGGTGTCTTACCAATATAAAGCATATTTGGGCTTGGGTCGAAACTAGGGCAGATAAGTCTTGGTTCCTGGAGGCTTCCAGAAGGATAGAGGTGAGGCAGTAGACATCACTGGATACCAATGGAAATAGAGTAATTCAAATGATTCAAATGTCTCAGACATCCCTTAGACGATGCTGTCTACATTCCTCCCCTGAAGGTACAGAGTGATCACCTACCCAGAGGCCTTTCAGCAGCGAGGTGTGGCCAATGGAAAGTTCAAGGCCACAGCTCTGGTCAGGACTTTGTCAGGCCCAGTGTCTGGAGCCATAGGGGATGGCAGGACCCTACTTTCTCTGGGCACCCAGCTCAGAACAGTCTATTCCATCCAGGCCTGCCTGAGATGGGGAGGCATACAGCAGCCTTCAAATAGTGCCCCAGAATGAGAAAGCTGGTCAGCTTGTGCAGGATGGTTGTGGGTTAAAAAGAATTAAATAAGCAAGTGCCTTCCATCCATCACACTGTACCCAACACTGTTCTTCGGAGGAAGCAACCGATCACACTGTTGGGGGTTCTGGAGCCTGAACTAAACCTTGGCAATTTTTCTGTTTGGATCCCCTTAGGTGCCGAATCCTGAGGCCAATCAAGTTATTTAGATTTGATGGCAGTTGTCTTAACAGATCCTGTTCACCTGCTAAAAGAAGGGACACTGTATAATGCTAACCTCGGGTCTTTTTCACTGATTCAGAAAATCATTTGAAAGACTTAATACACACTTGATGAGTCAGTCCGTGTACGGTTCAGGGCCTAGCCATAGCTGTGAGCATCCCAGACATTTTAGGCTTGGATAAAGTACAGCCAGAACTCAACAAGCTGATGGAGGAAATGATTGCAATTAATTGCCTGTGCCCATAAATGTGGAAACACCGATTAAGTGATCCAAACTCAAAAGCCACCTGTACAAGTGGGGAAGAAAGCATACCCATAGATTGTTTTTAAAGATGAAATATCCAGTGCCAAGGATAGGCTACCTCTACACAAGTTGTTGACTAGGTGGGTCCTGACCTTCTCTTCCAATGAAGGCTATCACCACCGCTACTGGTTAGATACCAGAACTAGCTGGCAAGTCTCTTGTTTCTGATGACACTGCGCATGTCGGTGGGAGGATGAGAAGAATCAGGCTGGGACTGAGCTAGAAGCTCTCTTCCTACCGAATAGCACTGATAGTGCTAGAGGGAACTCCATAGGTTACTGGGGAAGAGTGTTCATTCCTCAGCAATGAACCTTCTCATTCTGGGAAGATGTGTCTCCTGGTGCAACAGCGGCATTACTGATAAGGCTGAAAACAGCCATTCCCTGGTTCTATTGAAAACAGCAAACTGTTGGGGGCGGGGGTTAAATAGAAATAGAACCCATGTTTAGAACCATAAGCCAGGACAAAATCTGTGGCCGGGGAAGGCATAAACCCTAGTAGGAGAGGTGAATGTACAAACTTGACAGTTACTGAAGGCACTCATATTGGTCAAAATGCTAAAAATAAATGCCAATTGCCATGACATGGCAACCTAATAGTTGGCCCTAAGTGTAAGAAAATGTTCATGCATTTATTTCACCCTCTTCTAAGGCTCAGGGAACGTTGATGAAGGGGGAAGAAAGAAAGAATAGGATGAAGTACGGAAGAAGTCTGTTGTCTGAACACAGCATAACCACGACTGTCTCAACATCAGAGCAGCTGGGAGGAGACGCTCCCAAATTCAGACCCACTAACAATCCCTCCAAGATGAAGGGGAGGGCTCAAGACACAGGAGACCCTTCCCTTCCTTGAGAATGTGTAATCTGTTAACAATTGTTGTGGGATATGGGAGATCCTTTTCCTCAACCGTGGATCTGCTCTTAAGTTGTCCACCCTCCGGTAAGTAACTCCCTGTCCATGTTTCTGTCGCTAACCCCAGTTAAACTCATTGCTTGGCCAAGCTAGACTTGAGAGAAATCATGTCATTGTCTACTTTATTTGCAGTGACTATAAATAGACTACCCCCCCAAAACAGTCACATAGCAGAAGTGTAACTCAGTGCCAGAGCACATGCTTAGAACACATGGGTTTGTTTTCCAACACTCCAAGTAAAGAGCATCCAGGCTCATGGTGGAGGTACTTTATTGCTTCATGACTACACCATCCGATGCAAGTCCCCACTAAAGAGGTGTTGATGAACCGACCCGCAGAATATGTGCTTGGATAGGGCACGGTCTCCCCTTCTGTTCCAAGAATGAGTTGGGAAGGGAGAGATGTCACGAAGGTAGACTCCCCAGAAGCAGTGCTTCTGTCTCAGAGGACTCCAGCCCCGAGTGCCCTGGGCAGGTCAGAGCACTGCTGTGTTCCAAGTTCAGTAGCTGGAGGGGAACTTTCCCTGCATGTTTTGCCGACACACTCAAAATTTTGGCTGCCAAGCACAATGATTTATTTGTATGTCTTCATTGAGGGCAATTATTTTTTAGCACCTTGCTGAGCATGCTGGGTGATCTCATCTCAGGAAAGAGCTTGTCTCCTTCGGAGCAAACGTGAGAGGCACAGCCTCCTTTTTTTTTGCCTCGGCCAGAAATTCTACCCTCTCTCTTTGGCCTCTTCCAAAAAAGGTGAGGAAGTAGGCTTTGTCTCAGGTTTACCTATAAAACTCCCCTGGAGTTGAAAAACATAAACATATTCTAATTCTGCTTTTCAAGTTAAAAACAGGCCACACAAAACTTTAGTAAATAAGCAAACCTCATATGACCAACGCCACCCAATCCAGATAGAGATAGTGAGGTGGGTAGACGTAGCATAGTGAGGATAGTGAGGTGGGTAGACGTAGCATAGTGAGGATAGTGAGGTGGGTAGACATAGCATAGTGAGGATAGTGAGGTGGGTAGACGTAGCATAGTGAGGAGCCTGCAGAAATGGCCAAGGGGACTAAGAGCTCATGGGGGGCTGAGAATACGACAAGCAGAAGACTTTAGGCAGAGAGGAAGAAAGGGAGAGGAAGACTGAGAGCCTTCCAGAAGCTTTCTGCTTCTTTTACTGGCTGACTGATTTCTCCTCAAACCCCAACCCACTCCTCAACCAGAATTTGAATCCCTGCACCTGCTGTGACCTGTTTCCCACAAAGAGGTCTTCTCGTCTGTATGTGTAAAGTGTGCACTGTGGGGTAGGCAGAAGGGGGGAACCACTGTGACCCATAGATGGTTGACGATGAGTCAACCCTCCCAAGTACCCACTCTTCCTATCCCTGCTCTCCTGGCACGTCCTCTGTGAGTGACCATCCTCACAGTTTGCCTTTTGCTCGATCCACTCCTCAACTCCCTTTGCCTCTTTTCCTCTGCTCACTCAACAGTAACTTAGAGCAGAATTTCACCAATCCCACCACCTGCCCATGCTGACTAGTACCAGTGACCAGGCTGGGCAGCGTGTGTGTTTCCATGACCACGATGTCCTAGAAGGGATGGATGGAATGCCTGGACTTGCTTCAGCCTAAGCAGCAGGAAGAAGCATGGTTTCATGGACACGCTCAGTTTCCAATTCTGTCATGGATATGGTGCTTTGTGGAAATATTTTCATCCATCTATAAGAGAGTCATAATATTCCCTGCCATGCAAATCACTAAAGGGTAGCACCTGAGCTGAGAGACCAAAGAAGGACATTTAGGGCTGGAGATTCTGTGGCACTTTCCAAATATACTCAAGGGGATGATACACCTGCTGGCAAAGGAAAGATCTAACTCAAGGGAGTTGTCAAAATGGCATGGGGATTCCTAGCACAAACTACGGAGCCAAAGTTTGGCCCTGTCACTCACTGACTGTGTGATTTCAGGCTCACTTTCTAGCCTCTCTCCACTTCAGTTTCCTTGCCTGAAGAATGGGAATCAGGGCAATTACTTCTGTGGAGCTGATGTGAAAGATTAAAGGGCACAGGTTGGCATAAGCTGCTCACAACAGTGCCTGGAGGGCAGAAAGTCCCAAGCAAGGATTTAGGAAACAACTGCTGTGTTTGCTATGAGTGGAATTATTGATCAAAGGTTGCACATTTATTTCTACTCATAAGGTCTATGGAGGGAGTCTATTTCATCTTTCTTCATAACTAATCATCTCTCTTTGAAGTGACATCAGACAGAAGTCCTCCTCCCTTGCTTAGGAGCCCTGGCATCAGCTGCTTTCTGTGGCCCATACTCATTCAGGCCAGTGACATCACCAGGGAAGATGAATGTGCTTGTACAAGCAAAGGGATGATGTGCAGGGAGGGCTAGAGACTCCCCGGGACCTGCTTCCCTGCCCTTTGATGTATGGCAGCATCCCCAGGTGACTCAGCTGCATGGCATCATGGGTCACTGATGCACTGTGGTCGTAAGGGCTGCAGAGGGATAGGAAAGCGTTGTCAGGGACTTGGGCCAAGGGAATAAAACTGGGATGGTAAGAAGCTTGTCTTGTAGATTGGACTGTTCTTCATATAAGGGCATGAAGAAGAAATGAGCTGTGAGCTGTTTTACTTGACTTACAATGAATGGAGCAGAGACCTGGCAGACACAGCCTAGGTTGAATGTGCCATAGCCAACAATGTGTTAGGTACACCTGCCAACCTCTCATCTCAGCCACACAGTGCTCTGTGGAGGGTCAGTGTTTCCCCTGTGATATTTTTGTGACTGCTTTGGAGTGGTGGCTCTCTGTTACTGAAGACCATGACACATATCACTAGCTGGGTGCAAGATCAGAACTCAAAATGTGAAATATGGTTTCTACTGAACTGATGTTGCTTTGGTACCATTGTGAAGTCAACAACCCCGGGAGGAAACATCTACACACACACACACACACACACACAAAGTCTTTTAAAGAAATACCCTGTTATGTGACAGTATGGGTGGACCTATAGAATATTGTGTTAAGTGCTATAAGCCAGACATAGGAAGGTGAAGAGCATGTGATCTCACTTCTATGTAGAACCTTAAAAACTGCTCATGAAAGCAAATAGTGCATGTGGGGGGCAGAGGTGATGAAAGATGTGTCCTCAGTGATATAGGGCCAATATGCTCTGAAGTGTACAATGGGGCTTCAGCTATCAGCACTGCATTGTATAGTTGATGACTGTTCTTACCCCACACTCAGAGGAAGGTTGCTGTGTGGGCTGATGGGTAGGTTCCCTGGCTTGGGAGCAGCAATAGTTTCATACCATGTGCATAAATTAAAGTGTGCTTTGGACACCGTGAATTAATATAGTTTCTATTGTTCAGAATACCTCAAAGGAGCTGGGTAGGGAGTGAGGTGAAAAGGATCAGAACTGGAGAGAAAAAGGAAGCTATGCTCATGAGAAATCTAGCCCCAGGCACCTAAGATTGTGGATGAAGGTAACACAGAAATGAGGGTGGCCAGGATTAAATGGCAGTGGGAGGTGGTCATGGGGGAGTCTGATTTTGTAGCCTGAGCCCTTACTTCTAACCACAGTCATCTCCCCAAACCTTCCACCCCTAATGGTTCAACCATCTAGAGCAACAGTTCTCAGTGTGTGGGCCATGGCTCTTTTGGGGGTTGGTTGAATGAACTCTTTCACAGGGACCACTCAGAAAACACAGAGACTCACATTACAACTCATAACAGTAGTAAAACTACACCCATGAGGTAGGAATAAATATAGTTTTATGGTTGAGGGTCACCACGACATGAAGAACTGTATTGAAGAGTCACGGCTTTGGGAAGATTGAAAACCACTGGTTTAGAGAAATCTTTTTGATCCATGTGGCTTCATGAAGGGGAGTCGCCAAAAAAACTAACAAACAAACAGAAACAAGCAAATAAGTAAACAAACAAAAAAAATCTCTGAACCCTATTGGTGCAGCCCCAGCACAGCCTAGGCTATGAAGTGGAAGCCTGGTCCAGGATGCCTCGTACCTGAGCAACATCTCTGTTATCCCAGGAGCCCTCTGGGCCCAGCTTCTGTGGAGTTACAACAGTCTTTCGAACCTGACCTTTCTGCAGGATATGCATGTACATTTTACCTTAACTAATGGGGGATATAATCTCATCTGCTTCTGTCTCTCTTTCCCAGCCTCAAGACCTACAGAAGTGCCTGCGATGATCCTGCCTGTGGTTTACACATCTCTTCTCTATAACATAACCAGATTCAGCCATTGATCCAAGTTCCACCATTATTGGCCATGGCCTTGGATAAGTTGCTTCTCATACAGAGCCCCATGAGACTCCCATTTGATTGATAAAGAAACTGGATTCAGAGAGGACACCAAAGTCAACAGCAGAAACATATTCAGGTTGATGTGATTTCAACTTCTCTAGTGTCTGACCCAAGGAGAAGTGGGAATCTCAGCAAACACACTGGAACGTCCTTGCTGCTTTTTACCTCTGACCTCTGAAATACAACCAAATTCAACCAGCCAAATTCAACCAGCAGCCACCTCAGTATGTGCTAGGCAGAAGGACTTAGAAAAGATTATCTTCTCAGGCCACTTGTAACAGTAACTATGTGAGACTTCTTCATGAGTCTGTGACATCTTTGTGTACATATTCTCTTGTGGGAAGCTGTATGTTCACATGTGTGTAGGTGTGGGGAGCAGAAGACAGTATCAGATACCTTCCCCCCTATATATATTTCCCTCCCTCTCTCCCTCCCTCCCTGCCCGCCCCCTCCCTAGTTTGGCTAGATTGGCTAGCCAGCAGGCCCCAAGATTCTCCTGTGTCCTTCTCCAGGTGCCAGGATTACAGGGTAGTCTGCCACACCCAGCTTTTCATATGAATGCTGGGAATCAAACTCAGATGATCCAGGTACAAATGCTTAAAAAAGAAAATTCAAGATGTTGGGGTTGAGGAGATCTGGGTGCTCCTGAGAAATGGAACAACCCCTGTTCTGATATAGTCTCTCAGACATCCTCTTGATTTGGAGGAGGATCAAATCAGTAGAACTTTTGGAGACACACCTTCTGATCAGCACCCACTGAACTACAACCTAGCATGTCTCCCCTCCCAACCATCCCCCTAAAACCTTCCTTCTTGTAGGAATAGCCATGTTTTGCAGCATTCAATTGCAGAGTTCAAAGAGTAGTAAGCGTCCGTCCTGTTACTCATTCATCTACCAGTCACCCTGGCAAGCGGTAAAGATGTCTCAGCAAGCAAGCCTGAACATGGCCCCTGCCCTACCGGACTCCGGGGAGTGACAGCTTTGGAGGCAGGCAGGTGAGGCCTTCCAGATCTACTAATGACAATCAGATCATCTCACCCACCCCTAAACTCCCTGAACCCCGGGTTCCTCAGGTCTGAGATGTGCAATGTTGCTTGCCTCCTGGGACTCAAGGATCGAGAAAAGATTCTGCGAGGACAACAGGAAAGGACTCAGCTCCCCATAAAGTTCCCGTCGAGCATTTCCTACAAAGGTTGATCTGTAACTAATGGCTCCTCACTGTTCCTTTCAGGAGGCTTCCTCTGCCTGACTTTCTGGTGGTGCTGACTTTTCAGGGTTTGTTCTGGATTGTTAGAGCACTTGAAAAGCCAGTTTTCTTAAGACACAATTCACATGCTACACAATTCACCCACTTAAATACTCAGTTCAGTGTCTACACGAGATGTTCCCAAGATGGCATGACCATCATCAATCCTGAGAACATTTTCCCCTTCTACTTATTCTCATTCTTAAAAATATTTCTCTGGTCGGAACCTGCAGTTTTGACTATGTCACATATATACTATTGGGTGCTTATTTGTTCATTTTAATTAACTAATTAATGTTTAAGCAGAAACGTATTATATAGCACTGGTTGACATAGAATCTATTATGTAAGCCAAGCTGGCTTCAAACTTACTGAGATCCTCCTTCCTCCCCCTGCCAGCCAAGTGCTGAGATGAAAGACATGTGCCACCACGCCAGGCTTATGTCCTTCTTCCTGGCATGAAGGTTCCTGTGTCTGCAAACCTTCACCAGCACTGGTTAATCTATCCTTGGTTATCTTCTGTCTAGAGAGTCTGAAGTTATGACACCTCACTGTGATTTTGATTTGCATTTCCCTGATGACTAATATTGAGCATCTTTTTATAGTTTATTGACCATTTCTTTGTATAGTTTCTCTGGGGAAAATGTCCATCAAAATCCTTTGCCTGTTATTTATTGTTACTGCTGGTTGATTAGCTGGTGCCTGGAATTGAATGTAGGACTTCATGCATGCCAGGTGAGCACTCCCTCACTGAACTACCCCCCAACCCCCTTTGCCCATTTTTAGTGGAATTATTTACCTTTTGATGAGTTGTACTAGTCTTCATATACTTTGATGCAAGTCTCTTATCAGTTCTTTGCTTTGCAAATACTTCCTCCCAGTCTCTGAGTTACCATTCAGTTTACCTATTTTCTATTGTTTCTTACGATTTGGTTCTTATATGTTAGCACTAGTTCTTAAATGATTCTGCATTATTTTATTTATTCACTTACAGCCAGGATCTCATGTAACCTAGAGTGGCCTTGAATCTAATATACAGTCAAAGATGTCTTTTTTCTCCTCCTCTTCCTCTTTCTCCACCTCCTCCTCTCTCTACTCCTCCTGCTCGCCATGCTCTCCCTCTTCCTCCTCTCCCTCCTCCTTCTCTCCCTCCTTCTCCTCTCCCTCCTTCTCTCCCTCCTCTCCCTCCTCCTTCTCTTTCTCTACCTCCTCCTACACCTTCTCATTTTCCTTCCCCACTGTGTAGTCTAAGCTGGCCTGTAACTTGCTATTTAGACTAGACTGGCCTTGCATTCATAGAGATCCCCCTACCTCTGCCTTCTGAGTGTTGGGATTACAGACATGAGCCACCATTCTTGGATTTGGGTGATGTTGGGGATGGGACTCAGTACTTCATGAGTGCTAGGCTACTAGATGTAACCGAGTCACATCTCCAGCATTTTAAAAAGCTTTTAAAAAGTGTTTATTATCTCTTCTTGCCAAAAGTATAGTGTGTTCCTGTGTATGTATGCATGTGTGAATGCACATGTGTGCAGGTGTGTCTGTGAACATGTGTGTCTGGGTATCTCCTTCCCCCATGAGCACTTATAGAGCCAAAGAAAAACTCGGCTGCCTCTTTAATCTTCCCTCCTCTACTTTCCTCTCTCCTTGGCTTGCAGGGCTTCCTGTGGGTATACCAGAACTCCCCTCTGACCTCATTCATCAGCTGTCCACAGCAGCCAGGCTCTGGTTAGTGCTGCGTGGGGGAAGCTGACAAGTCACTGTTGCACTTTGTGTTGCTCTTACTGGTAACAGTTAGTTCCACATAGCCAACAAGTATCAAGTTCGCTTGTCTATGGAATCACCTTTGGGTCACTTGATGTTATACTGTGTTAAAATTCTCTCCTCACCTGGGTGAATAACCTCAGTTTTCTCAGCTTCTCTCAGCTGACTTTCCACTCCTGTCTCTGATGCTCAGGATGGGGGACGGAGAAAGGCTTGCAAGCTCAAAAATCACAGAGCAACAGCCACACAGCAAGCTGTGAGCCAGCTTCTCTGCCTTCCTTCCTTCCACTTCTTTTCTCACTGGGCCCCACTCTTGCTCCCCACTTACTGTTTCTGGAGCTGCAGAAGTGGCTCCCTAAGGGCTGACACCATTCCTTTCCTGGCTGTTCTCACATTCTTAGGCCCTCACGGCTCATTTCTCTGATCTTTACCCAGGACTTTTTGTTTTTCAGCTGAAGTGTAATGCATGTGAAATGTGCCTGACACTCAATTTCCATCCAATGCTCCAACCCTCACAGATTCCAGTTACGGGCTTTAATAAGCACTACTGCATTCAAAAGAAAAGCAATGAGCATATATAAAGAGCGGATGCAAGAAGTGACATTCAATTAAGTGACATCACAGACTCCTAGACACGTATGAACCCACTGACTGAGAATATAAGCGGTATGTGATTTCTTTCTGTTATTTTATTTTGTGGGGGAGTGTGGTATTTGTCGCCATCTGAAACCGTGTTACATTTGTACTTGACAAATGCTGTATCTTTGTTTTCTGAAATTCCTCCTGAAATGTAGGCTCTGCTGTCTGTCTGGTGTGTTGCTCTCTCCCCTAGAGCTTGTAGTAGCACCAAAACTCCAAAACCCAACTTATGAATGAGTAGCTGAGGATCAGGCTGAGGAAGGAGTAGGGCCCTGCTGCTGCTGCTGGCCTTCAGCATTTGTCTGTCTCCACACGGAGACCCACCAAGTCCAGTGGACCCTGCAGACAATCTTCTTGCCTCCTATTTCTCCAAAGTCTAGTTGGTGTATAGATATGTGACATGCAGTACCTGGAAATGCCCACAGCACTCCATGGTTTATTTTGACATTTTAAAGACTAGTCTATGTCTCTAGAAATAGTAATATATGATTGCAGGATGCCTGAGTTAGACAGGAGTTCTCCACACAGTGTGTGCCCAAAAGCAGTTTATGTAAATTAATGAGATGTTTGGGATAAACTCCTCATGTTTCATAGACCAACAGTGGTGCACATGGACCTGAGAAGGCATGCACTGCCACAAGTACTCCTCAGAGTAAACTGCAGCTAATTTTGTTCAGGGTTTCAGAAAACTGAATTCCCTTCTCAGTCGAGGTCCCTTCCGGTGAACGGCAGTGATAACCCTTGCTGTTCTCATATGCCACACACAGATGCCCAATTTCCAGCAGCAGCCATCTCTCAGCCTACCACCTTCCCCTGATAGGCTCACCTCATGACCAGCTCTGCTCTGGACTAGCTTCAGTTCCCTGCCTGCCCTGGAGGTCCATCACTGCCTACACTTTCCAGTATGTGCAGCAGAAATCACCTCACCAACAGAAAGGATGCTTTTGTCTTTTTCCTGCTGCAGGTGAGTGGCCCCTTTAAAGTATAGGGATTGGAAATCTCTTCACAGTGACCCAAAGCTTTCCTGGTGAGACCTAGGAGGGCCAGTCCTCTAAGGGGACCAGGTATGGCCACCACCTTTTCTGCAGACTGAGGTAAGGAAGACCTGTTTGCTTGCACAGCAGATTCCCCTGGCTGCTCCTTTTCATAGGAGATAGTGTGCCCATGATCATAGACCATGACCAGATGACATTATCTTTGCTGTGCTGGGGTTCAGGTATCTCTGAAGACTTATGCAGTCTGAGCAGAGCCTCTGGATGTGTGTGAGATGTAAGAATTAGCCTTGAATGTTTATGCTACTAAATTAGAGTAGAAATACTGTATGCATTGAAAGAGACTAACTGAATCCACTTAGAGGAATTTGGGACCAGGAAATAATTCCGAATATAATTCCAGGTACTTATTTGGAAAGAGGAAATAATTTTCAGAGGTGTTTAGAATGAAAAATGAAGGGACCTAAGAATTTGTACAGCAATGCTCAAACTTTTGTGTGTTCTGTGTGTGCGTTCCATGTATGTGTGCATGTGTGTATGTGTGTCCCCCTGAGACTCGTTGGAGGGTTCCAGAGCAATGCTCCACACTTGTGCCAACGAGATGGCTCAGCCAGTGCTTGCTTCTAAACCTGGAAATTTGAGTTCAGTTCCAGAATTCACATGATTAAGGGCGAGACCTAACTCCTGCAAGTTGTCCTATGTCCTCCAAACACACTGTGATATGTGCGCATGTGCATACAGTAAATAAATAAATAAAACACAGTAATTATTCTGAAGCTATACCACTCAGCTGCTGACATCCAGAAACTCAAATCCATGGAGCCTTGGCTATATTTTAAAACTACCTCTAGCAAGACAAGGTATTCTGTCATCCTAAGAGTGAAAAACTTAATGTGGTACTTTCCCCAGTATCTGCAGGCTCTGGGTAGACTGGGTGGGGCCTAAACGGGGCACCAGCAACTCATCCCCAAACTGCCTGCAAACTGTAAGTTTACCTGTGATGTTTATCTTCAAAGATTTGGAGCGGGCACTGATTCAGATGTGATCTAGTTTCAAACAGTACAGTGGCTGAACCTGAGACCAGGGGTGAGCTTGCCTCTGGGCAGCTGCTGGGCTAGGTAGCTCAGAGGGCTGATGAACTACAGGTGACAACAGGGGACACATGTGAGCATGAGGCCTTGAGGAAGACAGTCTCAGGACATCTTGGCAGCTCCTTTTCCTTCTCCTGGGCAAAACCAATAGTTATCTCAGAGCCGTGGCTTCCCCGGGCTATGTTTTCTTAGGCCTGTTGGAATCACTCTATCTGGCATGATAAGGAACTTCAGTAAGGCCTCCTCCTTTGAGGTCTCATTAAAATTCATCTCACTTCTGAGGCTTGTGGAAAGAACGTGATGCCTGCAAATGGAGTCCAAGACGGCACTGGATCAGATCCTTTCTTTTGCAAGCTAGGTGTTCAAGATCACCCACGGCCCTCTTCATCCTCCTAAGCCTGGTAGTACACCATATGGTAGTTTAATTTTTAAGTTTCTTATTTGAAAAGAAAAAAGTTATTCAGGCTGTTAAGTGTTTTCAAAGCCTGATTGGAGCTGGACACAAGAGTGAATGCCTAGCATCCTAGCGCCTAGAAGATAGAGGCAGGAGGATTGCCAGTTTGAGACCAGACTTGGTGACCCTACCTCGAAAAACTAAAACAAAGGCGAGAACCTGAATAAAAAGACCTGCACCTATTGACAGTGATCTGCAAATTAGTTTTTATTGTTATTGATAATATTTCTTCATACATATTCTGATCACAGTCTCCCCTCCCCAAGCTGCTCCCAGCTCCTCCCTCACTCTGCAACTTCTTTCTCTCTCCCTTAAGAAGACAAACAGGTGAGCAAAACAAACCCAGAATTTTAAGGAAAAGGAATAATATAAGAAAGACAGCACACACACATACACACACACACACACACACACACACACACACACACACCCATAAAATCACAAACCATAACACTCAAGCAAAAGATCAGTAAGACAAAAATTACCCAAAGTGTTATGAGACAAATTGAGTTCACTGATGTGTTGGGCATCTACTTCCAGGCATGGGGCAACCTTTTTTTTTCCTTTGCAAGCAGATATCACCCAAAGATAGCTTCTTGGTTAGGGATGGGAACTTATGCCCACTCCCCCTCTCAGTGTGCTGGAAGACCCTGTCTTAAACCTATGCAAGTCCTGTACCTGCTGCCTCAGTCTCTGAGTTCATACGTGTGTCAATCCTGTGGTGTATACAAGGCACTCGGCATCTCTGGTGTTGGTCATCATCTCTGCCTCTTCTCCCACATAGTTTCTCTGAGCCCTGAGGGGAGATACTTCCTATTTTCACTAACTGGGAAAGAAAGCTCTGAGTGGCTAAGACTCCCTGACATCCATCTGCACGGTTTCTATACTGAAGGAAGCAGAGACGTGAACAAGGTCTGATGGAAGGTCGTGTGATGTGAAGCCTGGAAAGGGTGCACCTGACCTGGGTGAGAGACTGAAGGTCAGCAAGCTAGGAAGCCTGGGTCTCTGAGGGCAAATGCAGAATAAATTTGGGTTGGATTCACCTAAAGAGGAGACTCTGTAAGGAAAGAAATATGCCCATGTAAATTGTAAGTCTAAGAGTTTAGGGATGTTTGCTTTTATGGCATAACCAAGCTTGTTCTTACTGATACAAGCATTCATACCTTTTTTGCTTAAATTTATCATTTCTATCATGTGTGTTGTGGTTCTTCTATTCAAATTAGAACAGAAGAAGGTAAAATCTGGAACAGACAGTGAGAAACAGGTAATTTTTTAAGTGTGTGTGTGTGTGTACAGATATGTGTGTGTAGTATGTATGGATATGTGTGTGTGTGTGTGTGTGTGTGTGTGTGTGTGTGTATTATGTATGGGTAGTTATGTCCTCTATGTACTGCAGGGAGACCCTTCCTTGCTTGCTTCTTCCTAGTTCCTGGTTGTTGTCCAGCAGCTCTTGTCTTCCTTGAGTTGGATGAGTATCACTCCAGGTCTCAGACCCCTGTCGCCTGCCACTCACCTGGCATCTCTATCGTCACGTGCCCTTCTGCAGGAGGCCCACCCTACTCCAGGGTGCCCTAACTAACTACATCTGCAGTAATCCTCTTTCCAATTCTGCACATTGCTATGGAGTGGGCATGTCTCCCAGAGTTCCATATGCTAGAATCTTGATGCTCCCTGTAGTGACTTGAGAGGTGTCGGGGCCCTTAAGATATGGGATTTTGTGAGAGATATCATTTGCCTACCGCATTTCCCTCTCTGGTTTCTTGCTTACCATTTCTTGCTTGTGTTCTCTATCTCTCTGTCTCTCTCTCTCTCTCTGTGTGTGTGTGTGTGTCTGTCTGTCTGTCTATATCTATCTCTCTATCTATCTATCTATCTATCTATCTATCTATCTATCTATCTACCTACCTACCTATCTACCTACCTACCTACCTACCTACCTACCCTGATTCTCTTGGAGAAGAGCTGATGACAATACTATGCCTTTGAAACTCCAGAACCAAGAACTAAATAAACATCTCCTTTTTATAATGTTCTGGGCCTTGTAGCAATGAAAAACAGACTATTATGAGGAACTGGAGCAATCGGGACTTAAACACGTCATTTTTCAGAGGACACAATATGACCCATCACACCAACATTCATGTGGATGCTGAAACAAGCCGTGTTCCTCTTGCTTCAGGTTTTTTGTACGTCCTGATCCAACCTCCTCACCCCACAGTCTTCAACATCTTCCTTATTGACGTTTTCTCTCTGCTCTTTACTCCAGCTGGGTCAGCTCTTCTCATTCATAACACCCTGTATTTAGAAATGAAATGCCGGCTACATTGCACCTTCGTAACTCAATGCTCTTTTATGAAACCTCTTAACCATCTCTGTCTCTTTAACCTATAAGTTCCACGAGGGCAGGCTGTTGGGTTTCCAGTGCCAAGCATGGAGCCTGGCAAATATCAGGCTCTCGGTAACAAGGATAACAATTTTAGAAAACTCCCATTGGGTTATTTGGTTTCATTCCTCCTTGTCCTTGAAGACTTGGGTGTTCTTATTCCCCAGTAAATCAAGACAACAGGTTGGAGAAGGTGAGGAAATCATTGCTGGAGAGTAGTTTTGAAGTTGATCTACAAATGGAGAGAAGGGGCGAGTGAACATATTCCCAGTAGACAGGGCCTTCTTTAAGGAATTGATTGAAACCCTTTGCTACACAACTTGGAGGGAGGGTGGGCAGGACTGACTCTTCTCCCCTGCACTGGGATCTTTCCTTTAGTCCGGATTCTGCAGGTTGGCAGGCTGCTCACTGGGACACAGCAGAAAGCTGGTGAACAAGGGAACCTAAACAGTTCCTTATAGATCCTATCGAGAGAGAAGAGGGTATCTCATTCTAGAAGGTTTAGAAGGCAGAGCATCGGAAACAGCCCAAGTACATGGGAATAATGATTTCAGATAGAGGGTGGGAGCTAGTTAGAGATGGCTTAAAGCTCCGCATATTCATTAAACAGAGGCCTGCTGCTTAGCATCTGTCAACCCCCAAGTAAGAGAAGCTCTCAATTATTTATGCACTGTGCTTCTTGAAGCTCCCCTCCCCACCACAGGGTAAAAAGCTACAATACATGTTTTTTAAAAATTCATATCCAGCCCTTAGCCAAGCCCACTCTCCAGGGGGTAGCCCAGCCTGTTTGCCCACGTGGCACCAGGTGACTTCCATAGTGATGGGACCTTTCCACAAGTGACCTGTCCTTGGCAGTACCTGTAGGGGTGTGTCAACAAAACTGTCATTTAAATGACTGAGTCCACAATATATGGTGAACCCCACAAAGCTGTTCATTTGAGGATAAATATAGTTACGCCAGGAAAAACAATAACACATAATTAAAACAACCGCATGAGTCTGGTGTTCACTCTGAGTTCCTCCCATCTAGGGTAAGTCAAAAAGCGATGGTCTGTTACCTATTTGCGGTCTAAATTCTGTCTCCAGTTATCCCTGAGGCCTTACCACGTGTCCTCCCCATGATGTGCTGGACCGTGGTTCACTGTGTTCTGACTGTGCTATTGGGTACATCTTTTCTTACTAAAGCAGAAATAGCAGAGGCTGTTGGTCCTCTGGTTTACAGAGTCTCTCTTCCTGCAGCCCTGCAGGTCCTCATCCTTGTTTGTGATCACACAAGGCACTCCAAGCAGAAGCTTTGGCTGTTCCGTAGAAACTTTGTTAATCAAGCTGTACTGCCAAAAGTTAAAGCACGTCTGCTTGTCTCACACTGGAGGCAAGGTCGGCCTAGACCTCTAACTGCTAAAAGAAGACGGAGACTTCCGGGCCTCCAGCCTCTCCTCTGGTCCCAAGTTCAGAAGCATTTTTACCAAAGGCTCTGCACAACCCCATTGCGAGGTGCTCCGTTACAAAAAGCATGAGGCTTTAAGATTGCCCACTTACTCACTCAGTGTTCATTTCTGTCTCATTCTGCAGTTCCCTGAGCACACTGAGGTGGTACCCACTGTTAAAATGTATGTGTGATTACTGTAGTAACACTACATCAGTGTTTGTTTTTTAATTATTTATTTGGCTATCTATTTATTTATTTATTTCTCTCTCTCTCTCTCTCTCTCTGTGTGTGTGTGTGTGTGTGTGTGTGTGTGTGTGTGTGTGTATGTATGTATGTATTGGTTTTTTGGGACAGGGTTTCCCTGTGTAGCCTTGGCTGTGCTAGAACTCATTCTGTAGACCAGGTTGTCCTCAAACTCAGAGATCCGCCTGCCTGTCTCCAGAGTGCTGGAGTTAAAAGGGGTTGCCACCTCTGCCGGGTTCCACTTTGGCATTTTAAACTTGCCAGGCATGGTGATTTATACCCGTAATGCCAGCATGCAGCAGGCAGAGGCAGGAAGAATAACAAATAAATAAAGGCAAACAGAGCCTGGGGTGGTGGGGAACACCTTTAATCCCAGCGCTTGGGAGGTAGGTAGAGGCAGGCCTCTTTAGCCCTTCTGCTGCTTTGGGAATTATGGGTGATTCTGTATTCCCTGATGCTTGATAGAAGATGCTTTTCTGAGAAGTTATATGCTGCATGCAGGGATTCAAACCTGCGCTCTGCTTTGTGCCAAGGCTGCTTTTCACAGTGAGGCCGCTTAGCCTGGCTGCTTCTCAGTCATTGATCTGGGTTTGAAGAGGTTTGACTGGATCCAAAGAAAGTCCTTGGGTAAAGTGGAAAGGACCCCAGCTTCCTGGAGCAAGGCTTGGAGATACCAGCCTGTGATCAACACTAGGAGCCCAGCTGTTTGCAGGCCTCTGACTAATAGAGAGCTTGTTGCTAAGGCCTCCCTCCCTCCCTCCTTCCCTCCCTCCCTCCCTCCCTCCCTTCCTTTCCATTCTTGTAGACAGAGTCTGGCTGTGAAGTCCACTCAGTCTTTGAGCACTACCTTTCCAATTCTGCTTCGACCACCAAGATGAGATGCCGTAGGCACGCAGTATCCGCTGCCTGCCAAAGCAGTTCCTGATACACGTGGTGACTCAGCTTGACCTATTTCATGATCCCTGACACAGGCGGGAAAGAAGGGTGCTGGGCCCAGGCCGGGAGCATCAGCATTAGCCCTTGATGCTAAGGTGATATGGAATCTAGCCTTCCAACATAGGGAACATGGAGTGAGACTGGCCCATAGACCCTCCCACACTCTGCTGTCTTTGTCCATGATCATAAAGAACTCCAGGTACCAACAGCTGAGCAAGCCTTGGGGCCGTCCATGTTTATGCTATGTTAGGCTTAAACAGATAAGACAGGGCAGTGGTCAGCTAGGATCAAGTAGGCCTGGCCTACTCTAGCATATGGGCTTCATGGGACATATAGATATTTGACTGATATTGAGTGAATGACTGACAGGAGGGAAGAGGAACCAGGAGGAGCTTCATACAGGAAACCTCCCCTGCAAGGAAAATGTACACTTAAGCCTTCTGTTTTTACAAAGCACCCCTACCCTCCTGCACCTCGTCACACACCCTCTTCAACACTCACACTTTCCTGCAAAGGTGTGTGTGCTGGGAGTGGATCTCTGCCTGATCTCTTAAGTTTTGCCCTTATACCTGCACCAACTTTTCCAAGGGCAAGAAAAACTGGTCTATCCAGTTCCCCTTGGCTGCAGCAGAAAAGCCACTGTCTGCAGCTTCTGAGCCATGGGCTTCTTTACCAGTAACCAGGCATTTCCGCTTCCACAGGGCTGCCTTAAACTTACAAGGCAAAGAAAGACCTGTCTCAGTCTCCCGGCTGCAGCTTCCTACAGCAGTCAAGCTCTTGGGTTAGACCACATGCTCATCCGGTGGCAGGTCACAACCCTCTGAACTTGGCAACTGTCCTCCATATGCTCTCCACTTTGTCCCTGAGGGAGTCTTCAGCACATGTGGCTGAGAGTTTCACAGCTCTTGGACCAGACACAAGTTTCTTAACTTGGCCAAGTCTTAGCTCTCTTATCTATAAAATTGGCATAACAATGGTGGCTACCTCTTAGAATCATTGGGAATTCAAATAAAAGAATTTGTGAATAGATTTAAGACTTTTCTAGACTTGTTTGTTTGTGTGCATCAGTGTTTGTTTACATGTACATATTTGTACCACATGAGTGCCTGGTGCCAATGGAGCCAAGAAAAAGGCTTCAGATTCCCTAAAACTGGAATTATAGATTGTTGTGAGCCACCCTATGGGTGTTGGGAATGGAAGAGCAACAAGTGCTCTTAACCACTGAGCTATTTCACCAGCCTTAAAATGCTTATGTATTAGTTATATATGCTTTGGCCAGTCCACCTACTGGAAACAATTTAAGAGAGAAAGGGGTCATGGTTTCTGAGGGCTTGGACTCCTCATGGTGAGAAAGGCTTGGCAGACAGGCTCAGTTCATGGCTGTGATAGTGTGTGGCAGAGACAGTCCACATCACAGTAAACCATGAAGCAGTGTGCATGGGCAGGAACCCAGGACTGGGTACAACCCCCAGTGGCCTACTTCTGTCCACTAAACGTTTCATATCCTCTCTAAGTAGCACCATCACCTGAGGGATGAGAATTCAAGCCATAGATCTCTAGGGGATATCTCAGATTCAAGTGTAATATTCCTCCCTAGCTCCCAAGGGTAACAGACATCCCATAATCCAAAATACATTTAGTCCAACATCAAGTGTGCCTGTAATCATTGCATTGTATTGTCTATTTAATTAGATTTAGAAACATCTAAGAGATTGAATCACATCTCTGGATGTACCTGTGGTAGGATTTCGGAGAGGTTTAGCTGAGGTAAAGATTCACTGTCAGTGTGGACTGTGCCATCTCATGAGCCAGAGGCATAGAAAGAACGAAGGTAGGGAAAGAAAAAAAAGTGGGCAGAGCATTCATCTTTCTCCGCCTCCTGATGTAGGAAAAGATGACCAACTGCCTCACCATGCTTTCCTCCCCACACAAACTACATATATTGCCTCAAACAGTCACAAAAAATCAATTCTTCCTCCCTTAGGTGGATTCTTCTCAGGTTTGTGGCCCACAGCAAGAGGAAAAGTAATCAATACACTCCCCAAGCTCTTAACCAGGCCAGTTTTGTTCAAATGTCTCACTCTCTTCCTGAGAGTGACTCAGGAAATCTCTTAGCTGTGAGTGAGCCTCTGCAAAATAAAGAGCAAAGTCCCATGCCTCTGATACAGCACAGCACAGGGCAAACATTACCAGCCCCTAAAGGACAGAGTGGAGAGACAGAGCTAAAACCAGACTGACATTTGCCAGCACAAACGCTGAGTTCTGTAGTTCCCTATCTAGCATTTAGAACACACATGTATACAGCATATAGTGTCATTTGAGTTTCAGTGGAGTGGCAATCCTGGAACGCCTTCAAAACACCTTTTCCATCATTTTCCTACAGAAAATTGGTACCAGGAGTGGGCATGTTATGTGACTAAATCTGACAGTGTGATTCTTAGGCCTTTGGAACTGGTTTGTGAAAGGAATTTTGAAGACTTTGGAGCTGTGAAATAAAGTAGTATTACATGCTATAGACAAAGTTTAATGGGCAGCTCTAGTGAGATTTAGTTTGGTACCTTTATCTGCATAAAAAGACAGCCTTAATGCTGTGTATCTGGTCTTCCTAGCCATGCACAGAATGCCCACCTTCTTTCCTGAGACCTAGGCTTCTTTCCTGTTACTTAGTACTATGGAAGCACCAATTATTTAATCTTCCTTTAAGTTTCATGCTTTGTGTATGGCTCCCATCCATGTTTCGGCACATTAATACATTTTCCATGCATTTCAGTGCAAATTGCTTGGTCTTTAATTAATGATGCTAATCTCTTTGAGAACTCTTCTTCTGCCACTTCAAGCATGCTCATTTTTCAACCAAACTGCACTTTAAAAAAAAAAAAAAAAAAAAAAAAAAAAAAAAAAAACCTTTCTGCTCTTCTTTTTGATTCTCACTATAAACCTAACCAAAAACAGGTAACAGTAATTATGCCCCAGACTGAATTATATGGCTTCTTGAAATTTCCTCCAACAAAATTAAACCCTAACTTTAAATTCAGCTCCACTCACATTTTCAGGACATGGACAAAACAGACCCATCTTTCCAGAATATAAAACAAATGGTCTCTATCCTAATTCTCAATAGAGTCCTTGCTCCCATTTGAATCCTCATGAGCTTGGCTATCATTGCACATTTTTATCAGTATTCTGGTTTTCCAAATCCACCAAGTATTGCCTATTAAACTTTGCCTACCACACTTAGATCTTTATCCTGCATCTCTGAATGCTTCCAAATTTCTCTCACAAACCACCCAAATTCCTCTCACAAACCAGTTCCAAAGTCCTATGAACCACACTGTCAGATTTAGTTGCTTAACAACCCCACTTCTGGTACTAATTCTCCATATTAGTTACTTGCATATTGGAGATCAAAATATGTGATAGAAACCACTGAAGTGGAAAAGATTTATTTGGCTCATGATTTCAATCTATCATGGTGGGCAGGACACAGCAGAACAGGTTATACCACAATGAGGAAGAATGTGACAGCAGCTATTCACATCACAACAGACCAGGAAACAAACAATGCAGCAGGAACCACAGGCTAGTTATTGCTTTCAAAGACCCACCTCCAGTGATCTACTTCTACCATGTAGGCCTCACCTCCCACAGCCTTCAAAAAGAGTACCACCAACAAATGAACAAGCATTTGAAACATGAGGCGATGAAGGTCATTTCAGGTTTAAGCTATAACAACTTGGCACATAGGAAGAGCTCAGTAGATGCTAATATAGAGACATAAAATGTATTAATGTACAGAAACATGGGAATTATGCCCAGAGTCCCAAAGTATGAAACTCAAGAAGGTTATATAGGTGTTTCCATAGGATAGACTATATGATAGGTGCTCAAAGAGACTAAGTACATAACATCAGGGACTGTCTTGTTATCCATATAAAGATGGAAGGATACAGTTGCCATGGAAACCCCAGTCTTCCAGAGGAAAAATGTCCCTCAGATGGAATAGTTGACTTCCTCCACTTCAGCTGCCATTCTTTCTGTTTGATATAGTTTGCTTCTATTTTCTTGCTGTAAACAAACAAAACACACAGGCCCACCATCTAAATAAAAATAAAGGAGACAGCCAACATTATCAATACAAACTAACAAAGTCTCTTCTGGGTCCAGATAGAACCTGAAAAGTTTGAAGAATATTGGCCAAGAGTTTGAAGCCTCACTTGGGTTGATCCCTGAAACAAACAACACAGAGTTCATTTACCTGTCTCACTTGAAGCTTTCCTAAACTCAGCATCTGCCTTTTCTGGCTAGTTGCACCCCTGGCTTCATGTCATGGGGAACAAATTTAAACAGTAGTGCATAGGAAGTTCCTCAGCAGTTGTTCTTGGCCTGGGTAACTGATGGAAAGAGAGAAAGGCTGACAGAACGTGTGAAGTCCCTTTGGAAGGCCTCAGTGACTTCCTAGGCATGTCTCAAATAAAAAGGAGGAGTTGGTTTCATGTTTCCACATGGACAAATCTTTGGGTGCAAGCTACCTGTGGAAAGTGTGACCCACAAACAACACCTGTGTGGAGGGGTCTGCGACCTTCCTGAAGCTGTGGAACGGTTCAATCTTTCTCAAGAGAAGGCTTGGAGATACAACTTCCCCCTTGCCACAACCTACCTTTGATTATTGATAAGGACATGTTGATATCACCAATTCCACCTCTGTACCTGCCTCTCAATCAGGTAAGAAAAACGGCAAGGAAGTGCAGGTTTCTGCACAGTGCACCCACTGACATCTGTGCGTGAGGGTTTCTCCACTTCCAGCATCCTGGGTCTCTCTCCACTGCTAAGCACTCCAGACGTCGAAGCAAAAGGACTGCAGAGGAAGCTCACTTAGGGCAGTTTGTGGTTACCTCTGCTGCTTTTGCTGAAGAAGGCGGGTAGATTTTAGCTTCTCCAGGCAGAGCAAGGAGGAGGACTTATTTCCTTGAACTCTCCGTTCACTGCTGTGAGATGCTCAGTGCAGCCAGTCATAATGAAACGTGGCTGGTGGGTCTGCTGTCTGCTGGCGTGCTCCAACAGGACCCGCCATAAGACTCACTGAGCCTAAGTGCCTGTTGGAGCGAACTCTGGTAACACACAGTATATTTGCAAACATGTCTTCAATTAGAAGTTGCTCCCAGGAAACTACAGTTGCCTTCTCACCCCAGAAAGAAAACACCCCAAATCCAGTAGCATAATGTGGACTGACTTGCATTTATGACTGATAACAGGCTTGTTTGTTTGTTTGTTTTTCGGAGGTTTACTTTGCTGTTTATTTTAGTGTGCCTGCAGATACCCTCGAAGGCCAGAAGGGCTGTCGGATCCTCTGTAACCGGAAATACTGAGGTTATGAACCACTGACAAGGGTGTTGGGAAGTGAATTCACTTCCTCCAGAAAAACAGCAAATTCTCTTAACCTTCAAGCCATCCATGCAGTCCTGATAACAGGTTTTAAGTGGTTCTGAGTTCTCAGGAGTGGTTGTTGTTGTTGTTGTTGTTGTTGCTGTTGCTGTTGTTTTCACAGTGCTCACAATTAGCCGCTAAAATTTTCATGAATTTTAAGAACAAAAAAACAAAGCATACACTTTCATGAGTTTGTACTATGATGGTACAGGTGAAGCTGTTCCTACACAAGTGTGTGTGTGTGTCGTAACACTGAGGAATGAGTGAGTCCCTCCTGCAGGAACAAACCCGCTATGTACAGAAAGGGTTTGCTTGGTGTTGTAGGGAAGAGAGACGTGGTGAGCCTAACACATCCTAGTGTTCTGGAGATCAAGGAAGGAACAGGGGAGAGGAGATATCAGAACACAGGAGCCAGATGAGAGGGACTCCATTTGGCCTCACCAGTTATGGACAGTAAAGAATTATCAATCACTGGAAAGAAGAATTCCAGGCTCTTCACCAACAGTGAATGGATGGACGAATAAATAAACGAAAAGGGATAACAAAACGCCAAGCCAGATGAACTGGACAAAGTGGAGAGAGCTTGACAGGGGAAAACTCGTTAGAACCGCCAGTGAGACTCAGGGAGATATTTAGACAAGGAGTGGGGTATTTTGAACCATCTCTAAGTGTTTCCTTCAGACCCATCCTTAGTTTCGAGGAAATAAAAGGGAATAAAGTGGGAAGATCAAGCAACGGCCCTAGCTGGCGATCACAGTTAACTTCAGCAAGGGGAGAGGAGGAACATCACAGCTTCAGAGGGGCCAGCCCACCATCTCTGCAGAGTCCTAGTGAGGAATGCCATTGTGACAAAACGTCAACCCTACTAAGAGAGAAAAAGGATATGCATTTAAAATGTCAACCACATAAGAGACAGGGCGAGCCCTGAATAGAGAGGACCGCAGAGAAGGGGCTGGGGAGACGGTTCCATCAGTAAAATATTTGCTTCACAAGCATGGGGTTCTGAAGTCCCCACAAGTATAAGGAACTGATTTTAGATTCCAACACCCACACAAAAAGCCCGGAGGGAAGGTGTGCCGGCCTGTAGTTCCCACACAGGGAGGGAGGGAGGGAAAGACAGATCCTTGAAGTTCATTGGCCAGTCAGCCCTAGCTGAGGTAAGACCAGTTTACTTTTCTGACAGCATTTCCGACCTAACTCGGGGTCTAGAACACCCTTTCCTCCTCCACCACGAATGAGACATCTGTCCTTGGGGAGCAAGGAAGCTACACAAGCTATAGCCCCTCAGAGGCCCCGCCCTCTGCCCAGGACCTCCTCGGGTCCTTTGTCCCCTCAGCAGTGCCAGGCCTCCACTCAGGTCCCCTGAGAGGGCCTGAGATCACACCAAAGGCTGTTCCCGTGAAACAGGTGGAGATTCGCCTCCCTTCCATTCACGCTGGGCTGGGCCCGCCTCCTGCAGCAGCTCCCGAGGATTGTGTCACACTCCACGGCCTTTCTTCTGTCTCATAACCTTACATAACTTTGGCTCACGTACAGAATAACTCCCTGGGAGGTCTCTGAACTTTGATGCTTGGGGATTTGGGAGAGGAGCAGACGAAGACAGGGAAATGCCAAATTCCCATGGCTGGGAAGGCGGCTTTCCTGGCTGTCTGTCATAGGCTTACACAGCAGACATCCATCGTGCTGAATGTGTGTTTTCCAGGGGCATGGGAGTCAGAGGAGGTGATTGATTGACAGCAGTAGCGGGGAAATCCTCAAGGTCATGAGGCCTCCTCCAGCTGCTCTCTTCTGACCTCTGATAATACGCATCAGTTTATTTCTAGGTTCTCCCACTCGGTGGATAAATCCATTCAGTGGATAAATGTATAGTTTCCTTACGCAAACAAACGGGCCGCCTTTAAGTTAGAAGCTAGGCACGGTAGCCCCACTTGAAACCTCAACACTTAGAAAGCCGAAGCAGGATAGTCACAGGTTTGCGTCCAGCCTGGGATGTATCTGACCCGGTTTCGAGGGAGGGAGGGAAGGAGGGAGAGGGAGGAAGGGGAGGGAGGGACAGGGATGGAGGGAGAGGGAGGAGGAAGAGGGAGGAAGGGGAGGAGGAGGAGGGAGAGAGAGAGGACGGAGAAGACTCATGAAATCCAAAGCCTTACCGAGTTCTTCCCAGTGCTCAGCCCTTTTTGGAAGCTGGGCAGTAGCTGTGTCTCCTGCACCTGGACTCCAGGAGTAAGCCAAGCAGTGATTGTCTGCCACTGACAAAGGAGTCCTTAGAGACTCCGCATCTATAATTAGTCCAGAAGACACCTGGTACTAAACATGTCAAGAAACTTAAACACAGAGGTGTTGGTGTAATGTGGACCCCAGCAGGCATTCATTTCTAGTTAGTTCTTTTCCCAGCTAGACGGAAAATGAGAACTGTTTTTTTTTTCAGATTTATTAAATCAACACTATCCCATTAACTTCACAGACTCAGAATCTTGTAGGAGACAAACCGCAGCGCATGTCTGTGACGGTGTTTCTCAAGAGGTGTGACCGAAGAGGGAAAATCCACCCTGCACACAGGTGACCACAGCCCATGGACCAGGGTCCTGAGCTAAAAATGGGTGGAGGGAGGTAAGCTGAACACCCGTATCCATCTGCCTCTCTTGGCTTCCTGACCAGGGACAGGGTGGCCGCGTGCCTTACGGTTCTGTCATATCACCTGTCCAGCCACGATGGATTCTACCCTCAAACTGCGAACCCAAAGAAAGGCCCCTTCTTTAAGTCTTCTCTGTCGGGTAATTTGTCACGGCAACAAAGTAACAACAACCACAATAACAATACAGCACGGGACCATCAGCTGGGGAACTGAACTCCCTGGGTTACATTCAGCTTCCTGCTCTCCTATGCAAGTGACCTCGATGTGGTCACAGTTCCATCTTCTAGAGAGTAGAGTCAGCAACCACACCTGTAGTAAGCTGTGTGGATTGAGACAGCAAGTGCTCAGTAAATCTTTATTACATTCCAGAGGCCAATAGGCATGGAAGGTGAAGGGGGAACGTACTACTTTGGCACAACAAAGAACAATTTCAGTTTTAAAAAAAGAATGCACAGATTTGCACACACCCAACACACACACACACACACACACACACACACATACACATCTGCATACAAACCACCACCAGAGGAGAACAGCTGGTCCATTAAGGGGCTACTTGAGCTGAAATGTGCCTGCAGGAGGCCTGGTGGTGACAAACTCTGGAAAGTTCCGTTCAGTTCTCAACCTAAGAAGTGAAGTGATTTACTCTCCCTGTTCTGAAAAGGTTAGTGCCACCAGGGCATCTCCGGGGACAATGCATGCTTTTGTTGAGGAATGACATTTAAAAGTGTTTGATTGTTCAGTGCAGGGTGTTTGAAGAGTTGCCTTACTACAGATTAATGGCAAATTCCACCCTGGATTTCCTGCCAACAAATGTATAAAGCTTTGTTTGAGACTGAAAGCATTCAGAAGTGTTTGTTTTTCTGTTTTTTTTTTTTTTTTCCTTCCTTTCCCCAAGAAGGTTCTGGGTGAATATTAAGAAGAAAAGAAGCAGAGGAGGAAAGCCCTTTGTGCTTAGAGTGTCTAATGGAAGAACCAGCTGGGCCTGGCGTCAAGGAATTAAGCGCAACCAAAGAGGGAAGTAAGGAGCTCTATCCTCCCTGCCTCTCCAGCCCCCTCTGTGATCCTCACCCTTTCTGTTGTGAATCAGCAGTGATGACAAAGAAGCAGCTTCTAGAACCTTCTAACCATTACGTAACATTACATAACACCTGCTCTGCCAGAGGCTGCAGGTGTTGTTGTCAGTAGCCAGAGCCAGCGTTCCTGGTCTAGGTTGGGAGTAAACAGCCCAAGGCTTCCACCCCAGGATTCATGGGGTACCTGGGGAAGGATTTCCAGACCTCATCTCCGAGGCCCTCTTCATGCCGGCCACTCTCGGTTCTCTGTAGTGGGCAATATGATGACAGGTCTCCATCATGGGAACACTCACTTAATGTTTTAAAAGATTTATTTATGTGTGGGGATTTTCCCTGCATGTATGTCTGCACCATGTGTGTGCCCGGCCAGAAGAGGGCTTCGGATCTATGGGAGTAGAGTTGCAGAAAGTTATGAACCGCCATGCGGTTGCTGGGAAATTAACTTGGGTCTTCTGGAAGAGCAGCCAGTGCTCTTAACTGTTGAGCCGTCTTTCGCCTTACCCTTTTAAAGATGAATAAGTGTAGTGAACGTGGTGCTGAATGAAGAGAGTGGATTGCAAAGGGTTGTGGTCAAAGAAAAGCAATGTAGGAGCCATTTTAAACTTTAAAAGATGTAAATTCTTTGTGTGTGTATGTGTGTTTGTGTGTGCGCACGTGTGCACATGCTCATATATAGATCACCTGAACAGCACGTGGAGAGGTCTGTGGGCACTTTATGAGTTTTTGCCTTCCACTTCGTAGGTACAGGGAATTGAGTTTTGCTCATAGGTGCTTTTAGCCATAAATTATATTACATATGTGAGGGGTCTCTGCAGGTACCCCGGTAAGAAGGAAAATGATCCCTGAAGAGGTGAGAGTAAAAAACTCAATTCAGACTGACTAGATTCAGTCTTCCAGGGTGGATCAAACTTCTAGAGAGTCTGATGCTAAATGGTTTATTGCCAGAATATTTAAACACAATATAATTTGGAAAACAGTTCTTTTGGCCCAACAAAATCCCCAGGGCATAAGAAAGTAATAGTTATATTAAAACTTAATTGAAAGTACATGCCATTTCTTCTAAGAAGATGGGTTCTAGAGACAGGTTGTGCTTGCTAGTTTAAAGGCCTAAAGAAGCATCTGGCCTGGCCTCGGTCATACAAATACTGTAGAGGTCATTTGGGCTCTTAACCACCTCTTGTCCTGGTTGTGGGGACCTAGGGGAGCCCCTGGCTATACAAGTCATTTAGATTACTAGCCACCTCTGATACTGGTTGTGGAAAGTTGGTATGGCCCTGCCCAACAGACATTGCAGATTACCAGGCTTTTATTTACCTCTGGTCCCCGGCCATCTGGAAAAGCAGGGTATTCATCCTTCCCTTTGAAAGGACAATCCTGGGTGCCTAATATTCCTGGTTTCTCTGGAGATCTTTGGGTGCAAGGACCATTGTCCTTCCAACAAATATGGCTTAAAGAAACAACTTTGATATTGCTTAGAAAGTACAAGAGTGTGGCCCAAAATCATGCTAGTTAGTTAGTTAGTTAGTTAGTTAGTTAGTTATCACTAAAGAGCAGGGAGAAAGAAAGAGGAGACGAGGGGCAGGGATTGAGTTGCACCCTAATCCCTCAAATTAGGAATAATATGGTGTGGGACTAGTATGCCTGCTGAGCCTAGGTGTGGGGGTTTCTCTCTACTCTACACTGTAGATACTTTTATTTTTAAAATCTTCTCCATGTTAGATGTAAAAGCACTGGTATATCTATACAACAGAACACCATATAGCCATTTAAAATGTAGGGAGGGGGGGTTCTGTGTAGATTGTGAGAAATGTCTACATGGAATATTTTATATCAAGAGAACAGGTTGTCATCTATTTGTATTTAATATCACATACCTACAAAATCTCTCTGAAATGTGTGTCTAAAATATCCCCATGGGCTCCACACACCTATGTTTAGTACAAATCGTCTCATATGCTTCTAAGGCAATTAAGGGAAGAAGTGGGTATCGGAGAGTTCTTTTCCTCTTTCTTCTCTCACAGTCTGAGGGAATACAGTTCATCATGACCAGGTGAGAGGCATGGGGGTGCTGGTCACATTGCATCTGCAGTGGGGAAGAGAGATGGGTGAATGTGATTGATGCTCGTGTGGTTTATTCCTTCTGACCTTTTCATTCAGGCTAGGAACATAGCCCATAGAATGGTGGTACCCACATTCAGGGTGGGTCTTTCCTCCTGAGCTAGAACTCTGGAAATGCCCTCACAGACATGCCCAGTGGGAGAGTCTAAGCCTAGTTAAATTGGCAACAGAGATTAGCCATCATAGTTCCAAACCCACCCACAGAGGTCCCTTCTGCCATCTTCCTCTTCATAGCATAATGTCACCTATTAACCCAGTGAAAATCCCATGGGTGAATGGTGGGTTTTCCCTTTCCCTCAAGCCTTGCTGGCCCTTTCTGTCTGTATCAGTTCTGTTGCTGTGACAAATACTATGACCAAAGCAACCTGTGGAAGAAAGTTTGTGTGAGCTTGTGGTTCCAGAGGGAAGATCCATTAATGTTAATACGGAAAATGCAAGACCAATAAAAACAGTACTCACCATCTGCTTCCAGGAGACACATTTGAATTGCAAGTACAGATAAAGTTACAAAGCCAAAACAGATGAGCGACAGCAATCATCCCTCTCTGCTTCCTGACTGTGTAGTTATGGCTACGAACTCTCAAAGCCTACCCCCAGTGGCATCCTTCCTCCAGCTGCACCATCTTCCCAAACAGCACTACCAACTAGGGACCGAGTAGTCAAACACCTGAGTCTATGGGGGACATTTCTCATTCAAATCACCACACTGTCCAACCTCTAATCCTCCCCTGCCCTGCCCCCTTACCCCATTCCTATGGACACCTCAATATTTCCATTATTCTTTCTCTCGGATTCTTAGTCTGTTTCAAGTCTCATTCCCTGCCTTGTCTGAGGCCCATCTCCCCATTGGCCCCTGTGCTCCACTCTCGAGTGCTGGAATTTGCCTGTGCACATGGCACTGTGTGCTGACAGGGACACCTTACATGTCATCTCTCTTGCTGCAGCTGCCTGTCCTGCCTTCCTCTCACACATCCCAGGCCGACCTCAAACTCCTTATATACCCAGAGATGATCGTGAGCTTCTGGTCCTCCCACTGGTATCTCCCAAGCGCCGAGAGTAAGGCATGTGCCACTTATACACAGTTTATGTGGTGCTGGGGACTTATCCATACTCACAACTAAACGTGGAAGAAGATGGCACACGGTGTTGTTGTGGGTCTTATGATTTCTGTATTTACTGTTCTGTTGAATGTGGTAAACATTGTTGACTCCTAGTCCTGTCCTTGAGCTGTTCTAACTCCCTACTTCCCTGATCGGCAGTTGCATCTCCATCCCCATCACTACAGGCTTTACTGGAGGATGCTTTGGATCTTGAGTCTCTGCTACATAATGAGAACTCCATAGTGACATAAGTGCTCTGTCATTTCTCATAGGACAGAAACACTTTGGTTCTAGTACTTGGGGACAAGGCATCTTCCAGAATCCCATTTTCCTCCTAACATATCTATAAGTCTAAAGCCAAGTGAACTTCACTCCATCCTGTAGACTGGTCCTTCTGAGACCTGAGCCTTGCCCTGTGTACAGCTTCCTGATGCTAACTTTTGCTTTCAAACCTGGAAACTTGCCAGAGTGCTCCATGGTTGAACAGCTCTGCACAGAGCTTCTAGGGTACACAGCTGAGTCCCCAGTGCAGAATATATCCTGCCTGTCCACACAGCCTTGTCTCCTGGGGCACAGTCCAGATTTCTGGCTCATTTCAAAATCCTTGGGGGTCAAAATCTACAAAGAAAGTGCCTGTGCAAAGTTCTCTGGGTTGATTACTGGCATTAAGTCAATCTGTTTGTTTGTTTGTTTCCATAAAAGCTCTGGTGGACAAAAAAGAGCATCCAGAAAACATTTGATTGTGAAATAAATAAATAAAGGTGGGTTTAGCCTAGTGTTGAAAACACAAGGTAGGCATGCTCTTTCCTTCACAACCAGATCTTGTGCTTGTAGACAAACTCCTACACATCTACCAACATCCATCTTACACATCACTTTGAGGGGAAAAAATGTTTTCCCAATGCAAGCAAACTAAGGAAGGATCTTTTCTTCTTTACTGTGATTCCCAGAACACACCCACTATTTCTAGTTCAGCACTAACCATACTGCCTTTGAACCATTCATTCATTGTGTCTTCCCACTAGAACAAGCAGGTCCTCTAAGGCCAGAACTGTGTTTTGTTCCGTCAAGCATGAAGTCTGTCCCGTCAAGCATGAAGTCTGACCCGTGTAATCGTAGCCAAATAAGAGCTCTTGGGAACAAGCAAAATCAGGTTCCGATTCTAACTCTACATTCTACTTCCGGTTTGGCCATGGAAAATTATTTCCTCTCTGGTGTCTTATTTTTCTTTTTAAAATAACCCACTGAGTCCAGTTAATGCTGCCTGTACGCACATGAACGCAATGGCCATCATGGTTGACCTACCAGGCCACATCCCTACATCCCTTAAGAAAACTGACTCTCTTTCCCCCAGCAGCCATCAACTGCCCTTAGGGCCTCAACGACGGGGCGGAGCCAATCTTCCATTCCTGCTGGGATGCTGATTGGCTTATCTTGAGCCAGCCTTGCGCGCGCTGGGGGGTGCGGTGGGGGGGTGCACAGCGTCAGTGAGGTCCTGAGCGCAGGGGTCCTGCCAGGTGCAGGGGATAATTTTGCAGCAGCCCTGCTGACAGTCTGGCTCTCAGGATCATTCTGCCTGCTTTCCTAAAACAGTCGAGAGCCTTGGGGGAGGGACCATGATGTAGCTGTTCTGTTAGGGTTCTCTCCACCCTCACCTGTTCTCTGCACTTTGACACTTGTGAGCCTCTACCTTTAGCAAAAAGTGTCTCTGATGAAGAAAGTATTTAGCAGACAGTTTGATATGGTGTTAACAGTAGGTTTAACCCTAGGGCCTGTGAGCTTCCCAGCTGCGGGTTCTTGGTCAGGTTTATAGTGTCAGGCGTGAACAGTAAGTAGTACCCTGTCCTGAGTCAAGGGCCTTGAATCTGATGACTTAATGCTCTGATATCTGCTAGCTCTCCCTCTCCACTCCCTCCCTCTCTCTGTCCCTACCCACATCCCCCCCCCCTCTTTTTCTTGAGACATAGCCTTGGCTGGCCTGGAGCTCTATATGCAGACCTGGCTGGCCTCGAACTCACAACAATTCCACCTCCCTCTGCTTCCTAAACGATGGAATTAAAGGCATGTGCCACCACACCCTGCTCAAAGATTTCTTTATGTAAAAATAAACTGGCCTATGCATTACATTAGCATACAAACTCACCTTTATCTTAAATCAATGGCAACATTACATACAGACATCAAAGAATGGGCTTAAAATATTTTCTAATGATTTATCATCAGTAGATGTTTGATTCATATACCTATTTGACATACCTATGTTCCAAGAATTGTGTGAAAATTTCTCCAAAGAAAAGAGGATATGGAAGAAAAAAAAAAATACATGCAGTCTGCTCTCTCTCAGCAATTACTATCCCTGCCAGGCACTGTAGTGAAGGTGTTGGAAGGCGGTTTCATCTGGCCTGTTGGGGCAAGTGCATTCTCTCGGAGAGCCGGCAGGAGACGGCTTAATTGGTGGTCATTAGAATAGATGCGACTGATTACGAATCACTTGAAAGCATTTCAGCTGCTTTTGCACTTTGTAATCTTCTTTCCTTATCCTTCCCTGGCAACTTTTCTGCTTACTCCTCATTGAAGTTTCCCAGATAGACGCTTTATGTATGTATGTGTATATATATATACATTTATAGCCTGTTATTCTGCCGGGGGGCGCTCCATTCTTCCCTTCACTGAGACCATAGCTGCAGCTCCAAGAATGCCTACTGTGTGCTTTTCGAATACCTACTGTGTGCCCATTGACAGTGTAGTGACTGGAACTCAGCCTTGACACACAGAGGTCACTGTCCTGGCTTTGGTTTGTTTCCTACTACATCCCCCAAAGAGTACATGCATAAGTTACTTGTCCTGTTGCTATGACAACACACCTGGCAAAGGCAGCTTAAGGGAGGAAGGGCTTATCAGCTAGCAGATCCAGGTGCAGACTGTCCTGACCGGTAGGCATGGCAGCAGGGGCAGAAGGCAGCTGTTCACACTGCATCCACAGTCTGAACCAGAGCGTTGGATGCTGGTGCTCACCTTGCCTTCTACGTTTTAGCTAGTCCAGGACCTCACCCATAGGATGGTGCTACCCACCACCCTATAGAGGACAGACCTTTAAACCTTAATTAATATGATTTAGAAACCCCCTCCCAGATGTGCCCAGAGGTTTGTCTCCTAGGCTATTTTAGAGCCTGTAAACCATCAAATATCAACTACCACAGCAGAACAAACAGTATGTAACATGAGGTAGGATAGCTGTCTAATAAGCCACCTGATGCACCTCTGCTATCTCATTATACTGAAAGCACTGTCTGTTAGATCACAGCCCCTCTAGCTGCTGCTCTGTCCTCAAACTCATATGACCTTGCTGTAATCTCCCTCCCCTTCACCCAGCACCTACAGTCACTACCCCTCACTGCCCCATCAAAGATGGTCCTTACCAGCCCCTTCCTGACTTCTGACACACAGGCCAGGTCATAGTATGAAACCTTCCCCGATCCTGGAAACCTATCTTCTTCCTTCAGCCTATTAGTTCCTGGGGGCTGTAACTGAGTACCACAAATAAGATAGCTTTGAACAACTGGGAAGGTACTGTCCAGTTCAAGGGTTGAATGGTGGCACTCTGATAATCCTTTCCCACCAGCTGGGGTTGGCTGGTTGGCCTCAATGTCTCTGGAAGACACAGTGCTCTGGTTCATACCTTCTCCGGTCCAAGCTCCCCCTTTATAAGGACACTGGGCAGGGTCATCATCCCTAGTCACAGTTTTATATAATGCCTTTTATAAAGATCCTTTTTGCAAAGAGGGCTGCAGACATGCTTTCCTCTCTCCAGAGTTGTATTTACAAACTACCAAGTATGATGGACCCAGGACATCACAATCTCTTTTAATCTAGCCTATCTGTAATAGTTAAATTCCTCTTCCTTCTTACAGGCGTTTTCTCCCGCAGAATCTCTGGAAACAGAAATTTGGTTGTGTATTGAAAATCACACCCCACATGTTCCTCTGTTGCCAGAGTCCTCTTCCTCATTAGATATAAATGCACCGTATGAGAAGAACATTTGTTGGGCAGGGTCCAGTTTCCTCCAAGTTATCATACCAGGAGATACAGTGACACTGGGAAGGCCTGGGTCTCAGTGGCACATGCTGACACTGTAGCTCAATGTCTCTGTGACACCTGCTATTCTCCTTGATGATCATGTGGCCATACAGAGGACATCTAGCTCACTCCCACCCCCTCCACTGCAGGCTGAAATTCTTGTGAAAAGAACTTATCCTTATCAACTGTTTGATGACTTAGAAACACAGTGTGTTCAGGAAAGGCAGAATAAATGTTCTTTTTATTATTGATGTCAAGAAAAACAACTTGGTATCCTAGCAACCCCCAAAGGTAATTAAGAAGCTAATTTCTTTTCTTTCTTCGGGTCATTTGGAAGCTTTCTGTTTTTTATATTTCAAGATGAATCCATTACAATTGTCATGATCATTACAAGTCAATTTTTCTCACTTTGAACCATCAGGAGCCCCTTAGGTTGACCTCAAGTTCTGTACACATAAACACAGTTTTGTTTTACAATTATTTATTCTGTGTTGAGGGTTAGGAGAGCTCAGGGGCTGAGGTGAGTGTGTGATGGTCAAAGGGACACTTACAGGAATCGATTCTCACCTACCATGTGGACTCCAGGAATCAAACTCAGATCCTCTCATGGGCAGCGAGCATCTTAACCTTCACAAAGTCAGTAAGTTTTCTAGCTTACTAGCATCTAGATGGGATGCAGGAACCCATCTCAGCCCCTTTGTGCCTTAGATTCTGAGTAGCTCAGACTCAGGGCCCCTTTCCCTTGTCATGGGAAATGACACTTAGGTGCCACAGTGTAGGGGTGAAGGGTGCTGGGAACTGGTGTACAAGCTTTGGTTCCAGGCTTTCTCAGAGAAGAACACTAAGAAATGTATCATTTGTAGGATTTAGGAAATCAGGAGTGGATTTATGCCCTGCCCACCAGCTTGTGTTCTTGCTCCACGCCATAGTAGGCACGTGCAGTTTTCCACGTGCACAGCGCAGCTGTGTGATTTCAGAAGCCATACAATGAAAAGAGCCTGACTGTGGCAGTCTGTAGGAGTCGTGCCCACTGAGGCAGGCGGTCTCTAGGCTTTTCTCTGTGACACACAGTGATTCAACAAGCCTTGTGAATTTGCACTCGTACGCGTGCAAATGTTCTGAGAGGCTCTTCAAAGTGGAAGTGTTGTTTTGAGAGTGTGAAGGTGATGGGTTGGATCTATTTTAAAATCCCAGTACCAGGCCAGGCATGGTGATGCATACCTTAATTTCAGCACTTGGGAGACAGAGGCAGATGAATATTTCAGTGTGAAGTAAACCTTGCAATCAGACTGGTCTACACAGTAAGTTCCCGGACAGCCAGGGCTACACATTGACACTGTTTCAATAAATACTCGGGTGAGCAAATAAATAAATCCCCAAACCAGAATCTGTAAAAAAAAAAAAAAAAAAAAAAATTATAAATTTCATTTGTGTGTGTGTGTGTGTGTGTGTGTGTGTCACAGCCAACTTCAGGTGTCAATCTTAATTTTCTAGCTTTTTGAGGCAGAGTCCTTTGTGTACAGCTGCCTTCTCTAAGTTAGCCTACCTGAGAACTTCCAGAAATTCTCCTCTGTAGGGGTTGGCCTGGTACTACTATGCAATCAAATGCTAAACACTGACCCCCCCTCAGGGACCACGTGGAGAGAGGAAGAAGTCACCATGGAGGAGGCCGAGTTTTGGAGTAGGAGCAGCCCAGGCAGAACCTGACGAGTAAGGGAAGTAGACAAAATAGCTTAGAAGGCTGATACAGGCCCAGCTCAATGGTTTAAAGTTTATTATAATCTAGAGGTTTTGTGTGCTTTATTTGGGAACTATGTGGTCTAAGTGGGGAGGAAGAAACAATAAAATTTACTACAGCATTTTTGGCTGTAAATTTTACATTTTACCAGTGTAAAATATTGTCAGTTCAACTTAACCCCTGTCTAAGCCTCAAATGAATGAGTCTCAAACTAGGATATTTATTTATTAGTGCACAATTATTGGAGACTTACCCCTAATCTAAATCTCTAAAGCTACACGGCTGCTACACCAAATGCGCTTCCCAAATACTCAATGTTTGAAATTCTCTGGGCTATTTCTACCCCAGCTGCCTGGCATCGTGGGGAGGCATTTCACTGTAGCACCTGCTGCTAGAGTGATGGAGACTTCCTGTTCTCTCTGTCTTTTCCTCCTCTGGGCTCCTTCTCTCCCTCTCTCTTTTCTCCTTCTCCTTGTGGTTCCTGTCTGTGACCCTGGCATGGTAACCCAAACCCCACCTCTCTCTATCCTTACCAAAGCCCCCCCCAAGTAATTGGCTATTGCCAGTTTCATTTAACCAATAGTTTTAAAGTGGGGAGCAAGGCTTACACAACAAAGGCTGGCATACTGAGAATCTGTTCTTCTTGGAGCAACCGGATCTTGGGGTGCAGAATTTAGCATCCGAATACTAGGAGCACCAGACGAACTCCTTACACTCTTACCTTACAGCTCCCGGTAAGAACACTGGGATTACAAGTGTTCACTACCACATACAGCATATCCTGGGTCCTTGACCCCAGGCCCTCATACCTGCATGCACACATGTTGTCCATGAAGCTGCCTTCTCAGCCTTGGTATCTTATTTTTAACTTGGATGTCTCAGCAAAACACAAAGTTGGCGCTTTGTTCAAAGCTCTGTATACCTTCATGTAGTCCCAATAAAATATACTGATAGAGGCTATTGCTGGCTAAGGACAACTTTCTAGAATTACAATTAAGAATGATACCATTATGAAAATATAGAAACTAGAGACAAGAGAGTCGGTTGTTAGCCCATCTTCTGTTGCTTAAGGGCAAACATGGGCTTGATAAGTTTCTATATTGGTCAGACAGACAAAATGTAAGTATGGTTCTTGGTAAATCTGGAGAAACAGAAGAGCTAAATTAAAGACACTGCTTTCAAACTGGCCAAAAAAAATTCTACCTATTCCATGAAAGGAGAAACAGAAAACATCCTGTTTAGTGTGGTGGCAGAGAGGGACACAGTGAGAACCTCTGAAATGCCACTTATCAAGAAAAAACAAAAAACAAAAACAAAAAGAACAAGACAGCTCCCAGAATTCTGCAGATTCCAACAAACCAACAAACCAAAGAGACCTGAAACCCCAGAACTTGGGCAGGGGGAATCACAAGTTTGATGTCAGTCTGAGCCTATGTAATGAGACCCTGTATCAAAAGAAAGGGACAGAGAAGGGAAGGGAGGGAGGAAGGCAGGGAGGGAAGGAGGGAGGGAGGAGAAGGAGGAGGAGGAGGAAAGTAATTGAATGAGAAGACCTAGCATTCCTGTGCTCTCTGGTGCCTGCACTTATACTATTCCCACCCCTCCCCCTCCCCACTCTGCTCCACAGAAGCCTTGAAAACCAGTAGCCCTGGAATCACAAGGACACCCCCCCACACACACACACACAACCCTGCAAACAATCACAGA
Source organism: Micromys minutus (assembly GCF_963924665.1). Taxonomy (NCBI): domain Eukaryota; kingdom Metazoa; phylum Chordata; class Mammalia; order Rodentia; family Muridae; genus Micromys; species Micromys minutus. The sequence goes on from NC_137971.1 coordinate 83,557,958, forward strand.
GCAAACAGGCAGCCCAGCAATCACAGTGCAAACCAGCAGCCCTGCAAGCAATTACCATGTATACCAACTCCTCAGGAGGGAGTGCAGGGGACCAGAAGGGTTTCTCTGAGTCTCACCATCCTTTGATCTGTCTAGTTGGTTTTTATTTCACCCGGCTCCTTTCCCCTGCAGATGTTGGTCAAGAACAGTTACAGAAAATTGTTCAACATCACAACTGCTTGAAGCAGAGATTATAGCAGAAAACCAAGAATTACACACACACACACACACACACACACACACACACACACATACACACACACAAGTTAAAAGAATAAACTAGTGAATAAAATGCCCAGAGAGGCTTTCGGGGGCTCTGGCATCTTTCTAGGAATCTAGACAATCTCATCCTGAATATGGAGTGCAGGTAACCAGGGAAGACCTAAGAGAGCAGTAAGCTCATCTCTGTATGACCTCTGGGCTCTGAGCCAGGGGAACTACAGTTCACCAAACCCTGACCCTAAGATGAAGACTCACCCTGACTCGCACAGAGCCCCTAGGAATGGCTGAGAGATGAATTAGCATTTAAGGAACTCAGTCCAGTCATTAATAGCCACTAGGCTACCTGTGCAGACTTCTGTGGCCACAGATACTTTACAGGATCAATTCAAGAGAGTTACTAATCAAACAAGCAGAAGTTGCAAACCAAGGAAACTATCAAAGACAGCAACAAAGACTCTGATTTCCAGAGCTGGAATGTTAGAGTGTTTATAATGTCCAGTTTTCAACAACAAATCATGGGACATGCAAAGAGACAAAGGAAACATGGAATACAAACAGGAAGAAAAGTACAAAATAGAAACTGCCGGCAATGTAGTTCTGGCCTACAAATTATTTTTAAAAAGACAAAATCATATTATTGTTATCATTGTTGTTGTTGTTGTTGGTAGGATCCAGGTGTCTTAGTTCAGGTTACTATTGCTATGATGAAACACCATGACCAAAAGCAACTCGGGGAGGAAAGGGTTTATTTCACTCCAGTTCCTTATAATAATACTTCATCACCTAAGGCAGTGAGCAGGAACTGATATAAACACCATGAAAGGATGCTGCTTACTGGCTTGCTCCCCATAGCTTGCTCAGCCTGATTTCTTATAGAACCCAGGAGCACCAGGCCAGGGATGGATGGCACCACCAATTGCCTGGCCTCCAAGATCAATCACTATAAGAAAGGCTCTATAGGCTTGCCTGCAGCCCAATCATATGGAGGTATTTTCTTAACTAAGGTTCTTTCCTCTCAGATGACTCTAGCTTGTGTCAAGTTGACATAAAACTAGTGAACACGCCGTGTTAGCCTGGAACTCTTGACCCTCAAGTTTCTGCCTTGAAGTTCCTGGGATAACAAGAGTATGCTACTTTGCCTGGCTTAAAGTCAGTGAATTTAGACAGTTCTTATCCAGAAATAATGACCTGGTTATATAGTCCCAGTCATTTGAGAGACTGAGGTGGGAAATTCACCTGAACTTAAATTCACCAGATAGCCAAGGCAGGGGCAACCTCGTGAAACCTAAACTCCATATAAATGATTAGATAAATAAACACATGGAAATGGTGTCACAACAAATAAAGGGAAAAAAGCTCATTTCAGATTCAAACACAAAAAACATGCCAAATGTGAAATAATAGAAAAATATATTTTATATAAATAGCAATCAAACAAGAGCTGGAGTAACCTTAAACAATGTGGACCTTCAGTCACAGTCTATTACAAAAAAAGGAGGATGTCAAATATTAATAAGAAGATTAATTTGCCATAAAGTCATAGCAATTATAAACATATATTTACCAAATATCTGAACCCTAAAGAATGAAGCAAGTGAATGTCAGCAAAATAAGAGAGAAGAAAAACCCCACAATAGCTCTACAGTTACAGCAGGAATCCTTGACAGACTTCTCTCAAATAGAACTACCAGAGAAAGAACACAGGGCCTTGAACCCTAGGCCAATAATCCCCAGGAGAAGCAAACAATATCATTCCCACCAAGAGACCAGTGTACTTTTTCTCAACTACATGTGAAAAATTCTCCAAGATAGACGATACATTTAAGGAGATTAAAATCATTAAAAAAAAAAAAAAAAAAAAACTGTTGCGAGTTGGAGATATGGCTTAGTGAGTAAGAGCATGCAGGACTGTTCTTCCAGAAGATATGAGTTCAATTCCCAGCAGCTACATCAGGCAGCTTGCAACTGCCTGTAACCCAGCTCCAAGGGGATCTGACACCCTTGGCCTATAGGAGCACCAGTATATTCACATACACAATTCTTTAAAACTGTCTTTTTATCACAACAGAACAGGCAAAAACAACAGAAAGAAAAGTAGAAATTCACAAATAATGTGGAGATTAAATAGCAGACTCCTAAGGAATGCATCAAAGAAGAAATCAGAAATAAAGTTAAGAATCCCTGAAACAGATGAAAAGAAAACACCATCCCCAGCAGGGCCCTAGACTGTGTGAGCGGTGAGTCGAGCTGAGCACAAACAAGCAAATAAATAAGTGTGTACTCACTCTGCCTCTGCTCTCGACTCTGAATATGGTGACCAGCTGTTTGGAATTCCTACCTTGACTTCTTCGTGATGGTGGGATGTAATCTGGTATTATAAGTTGTTATAAATCCTTTCTCCCATACCCTGCTTCTCATGGTGGAATTTTATCACAATGGAAATGAAACAAGTACTGAATATCAAAGCAACTAGGATGCAGCGAAAGCTGTGCTAAGACTAACACTCAGTACTAAACATGTGTGCTGGGACACAAAGGCCTTGGATCGGCCTCTTAACTGTCTAAGTTAAGTGTTTAGAAAAGGAGGAATAGGCTAAGCTCAAAGGAGAGGACAACAAAGATGAAAGCAAGCCTGAGAGACATAGAGACTAGTACCATGGGGATGGGGTGGGGAAGCAGCTGAGAGCTCTTCCAGAGGACATGAGTTCAGTTCCCAGCACCGACAGCAGGCAGAACACCATGGTCTTTAACTCCTACTCCAGGGGATCCAAACATTCTCTCCTGGTCTCCATGAGCGTCTATAAACACACAGAGGTACACACATTAAAAAAAATCTTTTCTAAAGAACAGTGGTAATTGGAGGGAGAAACTAAGAAGGAGTCAACCCTACACACAGAATTACAGGCAGCTAAGGAATGCTGTGAACAGGAGAGAGTCCTACCGGGGAAAAGCACACTAATTGGTTGTATAACACCAAATGGTCAGCCCTGAAAACATACATACAAATAACATTATACACCAAGCAGGTTATACTTACATATTTAGGAATATATGCAAAATACATAAATAAATTACATATATATCTTGATACATATATAAATGTCAAGAAAATAGTCAAGAAATTGAAATAAAAATAGTCCAAATCAGAAAGAAACAATACCTCTTCTTGCAAATGGCACACTCTTACATTGATCACATGCATACGCAGACTCACAAGCATGGCTGACCAATAAGTTAAGTGAAGTTTCAGTAAATAAAATCCAACATACATTCTCTTCACTAACAATAAACATCCCAGAAAGGAAAGTAAGAAAACAGTTCCATTTGCTATAACATCCGGAATTAAAAAAATAGTTAAATAAAATACTTGAGAATATTTTAGCAGAGGAAAAACTTTGGATGCAGAAAACTATACAATTGCTAAACTAAAGACAAAATAAATAAACTTATCTAAGCTGTTTTCAGATTAGAAGATTAATAATGTTACCATGGTTCTTCAGGTACTTTTCCTGTTACTGTAATTAAGATACCCTGGCAGAGAAAAAAGAGGGGGCTCCTTCTGGGTCAGGGGGACAGAGGGCGATGAGTGCTTGTGCTCAGCTCACCTGCTCCTCTTTATACAGTGCAGGGTCCCAGCCTAGGGATTGGTGACACCCTCTCTGGCTGGATTCCCATCTTGATTATCTAGACAAGATGACGTCTCACAGGCATGCCCAGAGGGCTTCTCTAGGAGGTGATTCTAGACTCTAGAACCTATGAATTGAGACTCCTTTGGGGGATCAAATGACCCTTTCACAGGGGCCAACAAAGACTATCAGAAACCACAGATGTTTACTTTATGATTCATTACAGTAACAAAATTACAATTATGAAGTATCCATGAAAATAATTTCATGGTTGGGGGTCCCAAACACATGAGGAACTGTATTAAAGGGTCTCAGTGTTAGGAAAGTAAATCACTGGCCTAGAGCCTCCAATTTGATGGTTGGGATTAGCCATCTGAGATGGCAATGCTGCAATAACCCCCAACCCTACCACACACAAAGCCTCTGGGACCCATCATATTGCTATTGGGATGTTGTGGGAACTTATGAGGGTAGATTTAATAGAAAGTTTTGAGTCATGAGGGGATGTTCTCAGAAAGGTTGTAGGATTCCAGCCATTTCCTATTCCTTTTCCTTTTAACTTCCTGATCATGAGAATGAACCACTTGTTCCATCATGAACCCCCCCCCCCCAACAAAATGTGCTTTCTTCACACAGGTCAAAAACTGATCATGGATTGAAGCCCCCAAAACTCAGAGACCGAATAGACCTTTTGTCTTTTTAAGTTGATTTCTTAAAGTGTTTTGTTACAGTACTAGAATGCCAACTAGCACAGAAAACATGCAGTGAAGTCGTGTAAGATAGAGGAACACCACTGAGCATCTCCGACGGTTGAAGTGTGATCTGAATGAAGTAGAATGGACTCAGCTCTACAGTTTTTAATGAGGGTCATGTTGGCCTGAGAAAAGAGCCTGTAGATGGAAGACCAACAACTCCAATCCAGCTAAGAGAAGCAGATGTCATCCTAGATACTCCGGAGACATCCTATAAATGTTAAATAATTCACAAAGGAATGGATAAAAAGGCAGAGGATGGGACAGTGGTCTTCAGGTCTTATTCCATATATGGGGACCATATGGCCAAGGATGTCCTTAACCCAGCTATACAGGTTTAAATGCATGGGAACAGGGTCTTGTAGGGCACAATAACTCTTGTCCTTGTCTCTTCCCTAAGATTCCAGTATGAAGTGGCTCACCAGAAAAGATTCAGATAAAAGTGCTGGGTGGACTGGGTTGTGGCTCACTTGGCAGAGTGCTTGTCTAGCATGCAGGAGGCCCTGGGCTCTATCCTCAGCACCACATAAACTTGCATAGTGTTGCATGCCTGAACTTCCAGTACGCATCTGGAGGTCAGGGAGTCAGGAGCTCAGAGTCACTCTTGGCCACATTAGAGAGTTCAAAGGTGGGCTGAACTATATGAGAGCCTGTCAATAAAACTAAAAGCCAGAGACAGCTCTGGCACAGCTTGGGTTGTCACCACCAAGGACTTCATATTTCTCCTCTTTTTATGTTTGTTTTTTTTTTTTGTTTGTTTGTTTGTTTGTTTGTTTGTTTTTGAGACAAGATCTACATACCTTTGGCTGTCCTGGAACTCAATATGTAAACCAGGCTGGGCTTGAACTTACAGAGATCCTCCTGCCTCTGGCTGCCAAGTGCTAGGACTAAAGGTGTGCGCCACTGTGCCCGTCCTTCTTTCTAATTCTCCTAATCACTCAAAGGTTTCCCAGGAATAGATAAACACTAGCTCTGGGGTATGAGGGACATGGTGCCTCCTCTCTGGGGGAAACAACTGAACACAATCTTGCAAATGGCTAAGCCACTTGCAGCTCTGAGGCCTTTGACAGTTGAGTCTGACAGGCTCTCTGTGCAGGTATCCGGTGTACAAGCAGGGTGCTGGCTGTGAGCTCAGGCTTGGGCTGGAATCTCCTGTCAGATTTTCGTGTGTGTGTGTGTGTGTGTGTGTGTGTGTGTGTGTGTGTGTTTGTGTTTTAGAGATGGGTTTTTTATGTGTAATAGCCTTGGCTGTCCTGAAACTCACTCTATAGACCAAGCTGGGCCAAGTGCTGGGATAAAAGGTGAGTGCCACCACCATGCCTGACACTCATGTCAGCTATTGGTCAGGGAGACACACTTGGTTTCTTTGTAAAACGTGGAGATTTGAAAGGTTCACCTCACAGGGAAATGCAGTCTATTGGAAGAGTTCAGAAAAAGGTGGCTTCTCTATCTACCCTCTGCCCTTCCTATAGGGAAGTACATTGGGCAAATGTTTCCACACTGGAGATTTAACTTCCCTTTTCAAATATTTAAGGATGGTATGGCAAGATGGTTAGGTGGGTAAAGGGGCTTGCTGCCAAGCCCAGCAACCTGACTACCACCAGAACCCACATAGCGCAAGAAAAGAACTGACTCCCACAAATTGTCTTTGAATTTCTGTGCATAGTGTGGTGTGCACCGCTACCCAAATAAATAATAAATATTTTTAAAAAAAGAGAGGTGGGGGAAACTAGTCTAAGAACTGAATGATACACGGAAACTAAAATTTTAAATTAAAAAGAATTTAAAATTAAACTCAGGTGCTAGAAGGGAAACCCCAGACAAACCTAAACTGTTAGCAGCTGTTAATTAGCAACTTGGCCTGTGTGTTTATTGTGTTTATGTTTAATTTTCAGTAAAGGTTTGTAAAGAGAAACACAATGTATTCATGACATCACCTTCCAAGAATCACTGTTCCGCTAGACTCAGATGAGAAAGATAATTGTTTGTTTTTATAACTCTAGCTCTTCGGTTATCTTCTTTGTCCTGCCCCTATGGATCCGGGGCCTCTCCTGCACTCACATCATCTGCCAGTTCTGATAGGAGACAAGATTGCTAGCAGGTAAACCTGCCCAAAGAAAAATAAAGAGCACACTATGCCCTCTTCTTCCTCCTCTTCCTCCTTCTCCCCATTCCCCCCTCTTTCTCCTCTTCCTCTTCTCCTTCCTCATCTTCTTCACCTTCTTTTTATTTTCTTTTTTAAAAACAGGGTCTCATGTAGTCCAGGCCAGCCTCAAACTCGTTGTCTGACTTTGTACCTTTGACCTCCTCCTTCACCTGCTGAATGCTGGGACTGTAGTTATGAACCTCTATGCCTGGTCTTACATAATGCTGGGAATCAAACCCAGGGCTCCTACCTGCCAGGCAACTCTACCAAGTGAGTTACACCCTTAGGCCCTGCCATGTCATCCTAACTCTTATAAGTAAAGGCTTCTGCCCTTGCTGTTGTGGCTTTAGACCAAAGCTGGGGCCTTGAGCATTTACATACACAAGAGCTCTACCACCAAATTGCACCGCAGGCCACTAAACACCTCTGCCAACTGACCCAACTTGTTCCAAAGATATTTTAGGATGATGATGCTCAGCCCTGATTTTGAGACTATATGAATTAATAAATTTTTGATAAAACTATTTTTTAACAAGCAAAAACTAATATCAATGACTTCTAGGATAAAATGGGTATTTTTATGCTTAGCCTACTTTAATTAGAATAAATTGTTTGAAAAGCAGCATGGTAAATACACATGAAGCTTATAAATGTGTCTGTTCTTTAAGGTGAGAATTCCCTTCCCAGGAATTTTTTAAGGGGGAGAAGAAGGGGAGTCCCCAAAGCAGAGGCACTTGTAATGGAGCTTAGCACAGAGTTATTTTACAATGGTTAGAATGTGAGTTAGTAATGTGAGCTGTCACCAAAACTACAAGGCTCAGGAGTGGTTGGCCATGGTATGGGGCCAAAGCATGCATGCACTCTTATGAAAATTAAGTATAACAATAGAGCAAAATAGAAAAACTTCAAAATGCAGAAAATGTCCTGAAGGGAACTTTGGCAAATTTTGGCAGTGACAGGCTTTTTGTGGTAAGAGCCTGAATGTGTCCCTTCGTTCTTTCCAGAATTCATGTTGCTTCCAAGTTTTTCATCAAGATTGTGCTGTGCAGCTTTTCTAGGGAAGAATCTGTTAATAACAATAATAACCATTCTTTAAAAAAGCACTGTGTATGTGCGTGCATGGACATGTGCACACTCACTTGAATGTGCATTGTGAACTGGTGCATGGTCGTGAGTAGGCACCTGTGAGGAGGTCAGAGGACAATTTGCCGGAGTCAGTTCTCTTCTTTCCACCACGTGTGACCTGAGGATCAAACCCTTGTCAGGCTTGGTGTGGAGGGCCTTTCACTCACCAAGCCATCATCTCGTGGGCCCAATGACCACATTTTATAAAAGAAAGTAAACATAGTAAGGCCACATGGGATGCTGGGTTTGGGAGAGCTCTCTGAATGGGATGCATAGAAACAACACACAGTGACTCGTCCTCCTTCCGGAAGAAAGATGGTGCTGGCTGGGAAGGAGCTTAGAGCATTCTCTTCGAAAGGGTGCTGGATTTCCAAAGGGCCTGGGAACAACCAGAGAGCAGGAGTCTCTCTCCCAGGGACAATATCTGCAATGTCGACTCACCTCTAGTGTCATGGGAACTATCCACATGCAGAAAATGAAACGCACTCATTCATCAGTGAGACTTCCAGCCTGCACACACGGTTGTGACAAGAACTTTTCACAAAAGGAACTATGCCCTCCCGCCCCCAATTCTCCTTTCTCCTATTCACACAGAGAATACCTCTTAGGAACAGAATTGATTGGAATGAAAAAAGGAGAAGACTTGACTATCCTTTGTGATAAGCAAAGCCCCCCAGTTGTCTGAAGAGTTTTAAGCAGGGTAAAGTCTTCAGGTGTTAGGGACAGGGAATGTTCTCAGAACCCCAGCAGGCCCTCCTCCTGTGATGTGGCCTGTTTGCTTTGCAGGTTTCAGGCATATTTGCTGACCCATCCAAGTTTAAAATAATATAGTCAAAAGAAAACAGCTCCTTTCTGCCAGGCAGTTGCGCCCTGCCAACTTCTGTGTTCCTTCTGAGTTAATAAACGTCCAAGAACCACCTCCCCTACAACCCTAGGGGGAAGAAAAAAAACACACAATAATTTTAAAAACCACCAGGTCAGCCCATTGCCAGCATAAACCATTCAGACAGGTGGCATTTGTCATACTCTAATGAGGATTTTACCTCTGCCTAAAAGGAAAGCTGTCATTAAGCTCTGTGTTTGCTGGATTCAATGGCTGTCTGGGGATGGGGAGTTTCTTTTGGTGGACTTTCTTTTGATCCCTTTCTCTTTTGAATGATGCCACAGGACCAGGTGTTTGGATGTTTTCTGCATCAGATGAAACTAAGCAACAACAACATAACTGTACCACATAAAGTCTTTCCAAAAAAAAAAAAAAAAAAAAGTATCAATTAAGAAAACTGCCCTTTTCCTTTTGATTTTACTTGAACAGCTGAGAATGGTCACATGTGTTCTAATTCCACGTCAGCATCAGTGTGGGTACCGTCTGGGAAAAGGGGACATTCTGGCAGTGAATCGAGGAGTTCAGGAGGACGTGCTCCTACTGGGGACACTCAGACAAGTGGTCTCAAAAGGGAAGAAATGGTTACAAATCCCAAGCTTCTGGACTTACGTTTGCATGTCACTGTGGGAATGGCAGCCTGCCCCTCGCTAGTTCAGTTGATGCCAGCCTTCTGCACCTCACTGGCAACACACACACACACACACACACACACACACACACACACACACACACACACACGCCATTGTTAATACTTCCTCTGGACAGATTAGATCCACATTCCTCAGAAAGTACTCGCTCCACAGGGAAACCAACTAGCAGGCTCCTTCCACTGGCCCAACAGCTAACTACAACTGATAAGTTTACACCGAGAGTGCCCCTCAACACTATTACCAGCGACAGGAGACAATGTTACCCTTATATCTCCCCTGCCACGTGCAGAGGGATGTGGTCAGACAGGAGCAATTTGGGGCTCCCTGTTATGGGCTAATCTATTTGTTTACCCATGGTGGCCTATCAGATTGCTTCATTTTTTTCCTCTTTGGAGCCTTATCTAGTAAATCCTACTGTTTGCACTTGAAGTTAATTGGCACTTTCAGTTTACTTGAACCAGAACCTTATCTCCAACCAAAGTTACTGAAGTTGGACTTGGGTCTGGGTAAAATTCATGAAGATCATAGTTGGTTTTAATAATAGAGCTGTATTTAACAGCTAAACACTGTGCAAAGATCCTTGCTTCCAAGTTGTAGCTGACACTAGCAAAGTGGGCTGCACCCCGTTTTGCAGCTTCCCCTTTTTACACTGTAATCGAGCCAATGAACAGCACATCAGCCTTTGCAGAAACACCCCCAAAGAGCTAGATTACATTTTTACCCTGGAAGATGTATGCCAGGATTTTATAACAAAAAGTGCTATGTTTGGGGTGAAGGAGTGCTTTAACACATCGTGTTTAGTACGGGGACACACAGCCTTAGATCTCAGTGCAGCTTGGCCTTTGACAGAAATAAAAGGCAAATGATTTAGCCGATGGGTAATTCCCAAACCCAAAGAAATGTAAACAGCGAGGATTTTGATGCTATGGGTTTTTATCAAGATGTTAAGCAAGGCAGAGACCAACACTAGTGTGTCCTCTTTGGCTAGTTTGAACACGTTTCCAGTCACAATTAACATTCAAGGAATTTCCTTTCCATCCAAGTGTTTTCTTTTAGCTGCACTTTATGCCACAGACCACAGTTCTAGCTGTCATCAGTCCTTCCCATACAGAGGAGTGGTAAAAATGTCCCGTAATGTTTTTCTTTTCTCTTGTTTTGAAAATGGGCTTGGACCTCGTCACTTACCTAATGTGTTTTTAAAAACAGGGAGGGGTTCTCACCTCCTGACTCCTCTTCCCTCTAAAGCTTGGGAAGTTTAGGGCTTCCTTGTCCACACTCTCCAGACTCACCCATGGGAACTCTGAGCTCACCCCCATGGCCTCACTTTGAGTCCCTGAGCAAGCCAAGCAAGTATATGCTGCAAGCGTCTAAGCCCTAAGACTTCTACACAAGGGATTCGCACACAGGGGGTACCGAGTCCGAGTCTTGGCTATGCATGGAGCTCAACCCGGTATCTGAGTCCTCATCGTTGCCGGGGCAACTCTTAGCCAGCCCCCGAGCCTGGTCTACCCACATTTCCGCACAGGTCTGAAGCTGAGGTTCGCGAGAGGGTCCGCCGGACCCCAGAGCCCCATCATGCACCACCGTCTGCTCAAAAGTGCGCAAACTCTGGAGAAGGCCCTGAAGCTCCCGCTCCTTAATGTCCCTCTGCTGCTGGCTGTAATCCAAGTCCGCCTTGACGGCCTCCAGGTCCGTGCTGAGCCTCAGCCCGATGTAAAGGCTGGTGCTGAGCTGCGTCCTGACCCGCTCCTGCTCCAGCAGCAGCTCGCCCTCCGGGCCGCCATCGGGCTCCGGGGACTCCTCTCGGGCCGCCAGCTCCTCATTGCGCCGCTGCATCCAGCGTTGGTTCAATTCCTCCTGGATCTCGGACGACAGGCGCTCCAGCAACTCCTCCTGCTGGGCGCGCTCCTCCTGCAGCCGCACCAGGTCATCACAGCGCCGGGCCAGCTCCTCCAGCGCTGCGGCCTGCGCCTCGCCGTCCAGGGATGCCGCCGCCTCTGTCTCCTTCTCCAGTGTCGCATCCTCCGGTTCTTCTTCAGGAGTTGGCCCGTCCAGGTCGATGCCGGCCCCCACTAGATAGGTATCCTGCACGTAGTTGACTCCGTGCCTCCGCATGCGGTCTAGGTGCACCTTGGCCTCGTAGCGGTCTATCTCTCGGTCCAGCTCCCGGAGCCGCTGCACCTGCTGGCGGATCGTGTGGTCCTGCGACAGCACCAGATGCACCAGCGTCTCCATGCGCTCTACGGACGCGCTCTCGTGGGTCCGAGGAGACGACGAGCAGGACGAGGCGGTGGACGACGACGTGGACGAACAAGGCGACGACGGCTGCTGCTGGCGCCTCCGGTTGAGCTTGGCCAGCTTGCGGAAGGCCTTGCGTACCACCCGCCGCTGCTTCTCCTGGGTCAAGGCCAGGCTGGGCCGCGCTGGGGCTCCCCGGGCCAAGCAGGGGCGCTCTCGGCTGAGCACTACCCGCGCCTCGGCGCTGCGAGGGCCGGCGTTGGGCAGCGACGCCTCGCTGCGCACCAGCACGAAGCGTACGTTCTCCTGCTCGTCGCCCCAAGCAGTCCAGAGGCGCAGGATCCGCGTCTTGTTGGGCAGGATGCGCTCAAAGCCGCGCCACTTCTCCACGATGCAATAGCACTGCGGGGGCCCACATAGCATGCCCTGGGGCATCGCGTCGTCGTCATCCTCCTCGTTTTCGTCCGGGGGCTCGGGCAGCTCCAACTGGCCCGAAGGGTCCTCCGTCAACCCCCGTCGCTGGCCCCGCCGCTGCCTGCAGCGCCGCCGGCAGCCGTCCTCCAAAAGCACCCGCACCACGTCCGAGCAGGTGGTGCGGCGGGAGAGGCCGGACACCAGCTTCTCCTCCTGGCAGATCCACACCGATATCTTCTTCTCCGAAGGATCCATAGCGCAACCAGGACGTGAGGAGCAGGTCCGCCTAGGTGCTTTTAGCACGGCAGGACCAGCGCGGGCAACCTGGCAGCTCCCGGACTGAAGTAGAATCTGTGACCCAGTCTCCCGCCTCACTAGCCTTTCTCCAGGACAGTGTACTGAAATCGGGCAGCGGGTGCTTTCGGCTCGGACGGCGGACTCGACCAAAGCAGCGCGCCGCGCCGGGGCTCAGGTTCCAGCGGCTCTGGCTCTGCCCGCGGTGCCCGAGGCCTCCGGGTTTTGCTCCTCCCCACCTGGCTCCACCTCTTCCCGCCCCCAGCGCCCAGAGCCGCCGCGGAGAGCACCGCAGGCGCGGCGCCCAGACTCGCCCCTCCCAGCCCTGCCGCCGGGTCTGCCCCTGGCTCGGGTTACTGGCGTCCAGTTCCGAGTTCTCTCCACTCCGAGCAAAGGACTCTCCGGACCTCTCTCCCACAAGGCCCAGAGCTCGCACCTCACCAGGCATCGGCTCTGTACTTCCCCGGGCTCTGCTACGCCTTAGTCTAGACTTGGTTGGAAACAAATTAACTCAACTTCCTCTTTTCCAGTGTTCCCTCCCTCCCGACCCCCCCCCCCAAGCGTCCCCAGATGTGTGTGGTCTTGTGCCCTCTGTATATGCACTTTGCACAGGCAGGGAAACTGAGGCACCCAAGAGTTTCTAGTAGAGACGTGTGACCCACTACCTGACCTGCTCAGATTTGTAAGAGCTGCCTCTAAACCTCCCAGCTCTTCTCAACCACAGTGGGGTCTGTGATCAGATACGGGAAGGTCTAAGGATGGTACCCAATTCCTCATAGATCAGATTTGTAGGTCCCCACTTTGCCCCTTCTTGACAGAAAAACTCGGGCCCAAACCTAAATTGACCACAAGTCCTGATTCCAAAGGGGAAACTGAGGCTGTTGCTATGACTGTTTCTACTGTTCTCTGGTATTCTAAATGTGGTCCAGAAATGCTGAGAGTCAAGTATCAGAACACAAGGAATTCAAAGCCATTCAAATTGAAGCTTAAAACCCTCTCAGTGAAAGGCTTGCTCTAAACTTGTCCTGGGAAGGCCTGATCTGACAGCTTACTCCCCTGCCTCAAGACCTTGGATGTCTCATTATTTCTTGTAAAATGCTTTAGTGGGTTGAATGATTCTTTCCTGGAACATTTGCTGAGTTCCCACTGTGCTTTAGATCCAGTGACAGAGAAGTGATGATGAGCAAAGCCTCTTAGCCTTCCAGCAGCTCACCGTAGCTCAATAAACATTTCCAATACCAGGCCTTGTGTTTCTGACCAGGGAAGTCACCATGCATTAAGAGAACGTGCCTGGATGCTGTACAGCAGCCTAGAGCCCACCTGAGAGAGTCTGCAAAGTCTTCCCATCAACGGTACCATCTGAGGCAAGACAAAAAAAAGAACCATTTGGAACTGCCAAAGGACTGAGAGACGGGGTACATCACAGGTAGAAGGAATTGGATGTGCAAAGAAGCAAGACAGCATGGCAGTCACAGGGCTACAAGGAGTTAGGCGAAGAAGAATCTGACAAGGATAAAAGGACCCAGGTCATGAAGGGTCCTTAGTTCCATGCATGTACTTTCAAGTGAGACACTGGGGTTTTACACTGGATGCTTTTACTTGCTATGACCTTAGGGAAAAATATGTAATGCCCCTGAATCTTATCTGTAAAATGGTGATTAATTTAAGAAGTGACTGCTATCGGGATTAAATGTCAGGTATAGCAGACGTTTTTATTGAAAGGTTAGAAAGCTGGGAGGTATAAGTTTTTCGTTACTGTAAAATGCATTGCCATGAAGTTGGTAGCTGAAAGCAACACCCACACTTCATTACACTCTTCTGAGGCCTCACGCTGTACTTGTCTTGACTGCACGGAGTGTCCCAGGCTAAAGGTAGGGTGTTTCTGCTGGTAGCATTTGGAATGGAGACAGATGTCACTTCAAACCCATTCGGATGTGTTTCCAGAAGCCACTTCCCTTCCACTGTGGCACTGAAGTCCCTATCTTCTTGGTGGCCTTCATCAGGACCTCTCTCAGCCTCTTACGGATTCTTCCCAGGTCTGCCCCATTTAAAGCAGTAATGGCAGGTCACAACCACCCAGTCCTCTTGGCATCTAATCATCCAGGCACCATCCTTTGCTAACAGTGAGAGAAAACCCACTTGTAAAAGGCTGGCATCAGTAGGCAGACCCACCTGGAGAGACTATATTAAGGTCGACTGATTAGTCACTGCACTGGCTTGATTTATGTCAACTTGACATGGGATAAAGTCATCAGAGAGGAGGGAGTCTCGGTTGAGAAAATGTCTCTATAAGATTGGATTGTAGGAGGCTTACAGGGCATTTTCTTAATTTGTGATTGATGGGGGAGGGACCAGCCCATTGTGGGTGGGGGCCATTCCTCTGCAGGTGGTCCTGGGCTCTATAAGAAAGCTGGCTGAGCAGACAGACCACAGGGAGTCAGTAAGCAGCACTTACTACATCAGCTCCCCCTCCAGGTTCCTGCCTGGCTTGAGTTTCTGTCCTCAGTGTTTTTGATGGAACTGTAAGTGAAATATACCTTTTCCTTCCAAGTTGCTTTTGTCTTTTTTTTTAATCACAGCAATAGAAATCCTAATTTAAAACAGTCATCATAACTATACCTGCACAGTCACTCTGATTGTGTGATATCACAGTCATCAGAGCAATGACCCGAGTGAGGAAGTAGAGAAGTAGGAGGCCAGCTTGAAATACTTCCCACTGTGGGGCTTAATAACATGGCATTCGAACCATCATACTCTAGGGGGACCATAGGGCCCTTAAAAAATATCCCACTCAGCCCAGTGGTGGTGGTACATCCCCTTTATCCTAGAGCTTGGGAAGGAGAAAAGGGTGGATCTCTGTGAGTTCAAGACCAGCCTGGTCAACAGAGCAAGTTCCAGGACAGAGAAACCCTGTCCAAAAAAAAAAAAAAAATCCCACTCATGAGAAAAGAGATGGTGGGTTCTATTGCCTCTGGAAAAACAAGGAGACACATGCATGGTCATGTAGCAACATTTCAAAGTGTGGGTTCTGGGGGTCACCCCCACTACATTTGCATTGAGGATAAACTCTCCTGTCCTCTCACTCAGCAGCCGTAGATGGGAGTAAAGGGCTCTGACTCACCACGCAGGCCAGCGGGCCATGGTCCCAGAAGCAGCAGACTCCAGAACTGAGCCCTTTCTAACTTGATTTCATTCTAATGCCGACTTCCTGAAGAGGTGGAAGGTTGAGAGCTCAGTCCCTAAGACTGCCTCCTCCCCTACCTCAGACAACAGCTACGAGCCCAGGCTTAGACTGAGGGTCAGATGGAGTAGAGCCGCTTCAGGTGTCACCCTCCTGGGAGCTCCGTTTATTCAGCTGTCCAAAGTTCTCCGACCTGATCGTTTGGGGGAGCCCTGTCATTAGATAGCCATGATGAATGAAGGCACTGGCCGCTGACCCGCAGCTTTTCTTCCCTCTTAGGGGACCAAGGAACAGGAATTAGGACTGCAGCCCTCTGAGTCTGGCTGCTCTTCCCCACCCAGTGTCCATTCTAGAGGTTTCCCAAAACATCATCTCTCATGTGCTTCCGAGGGCTCCCAAAAACCAAAAGCTTGTCTGTCACTGTCATCGCTCTGGAGCTGCTGTCAAGAACCAAGGACAAAAGAACGAATGTCTGCCCCCCAAAATGCCCTTTCTGCTCCAAATCATTTAGGAAATTACAAAGGCTGTGATGGCTTAAAGCCAGGAGCTGGTAAGCAAGAAGAGGAATGTGCAGTCACGAACTGCATAATGACATTCCTGCCGAGGACAGACCACGTATAGGGTAGTGGTCCCATAAGAACAGGATGGAGGAGCTCCGAGATTCCCGTTGCCTAGGGATGCCACCGCCATCTGCGGGTCACATGTAAACAAGTCTGCCATGCTGTTGGCACTATAAAAGCAAACCACGCACAGTTACTGCTCGATCATGGAAATTAAGAACTGTGTTTGCTTTGCGGTTGTCATTTCAGAGTGAACTTGTACCTAAAAAACAACACAGCTGGTTACAGACCAGCACACTACCCTGTGTAGGCAGCAGCTCAGACAGATGTTTTCTGTATCGCTCCATGCGAGGCTTTCCTCGATGTTTGACTTCCTGTGTGGTTGTGTCTCCCATGACCTTATCAAGCCATAGGTGTGTGTGTGTGTGTGTGTGTGTCATCAGCTATACCATCTAGGTTTATGTGAGTATACTCTGCAATGTTTGCACAAAGGCCAGACTCACATGTTACTGCATTTCTCAGAATGTACCCCTTCATCTTGTTGTTCTGCAGTGTAAAACCATATGTCGTATAACTCGGTGGTTAAGAATGCTGCTACTCTAGCCCAGAGCCGGAGTTTGGTCTCCAGCACCCTCACAGAGGCTCAAAATATCTCTAACTCCAGTTTCAGAAAATCTGACCGTAATAGCACAGTATTGAGAGGTTTTGTAAGTCAGCCCCTATCTTCTGATCTGGATAAAAGATGAAAAGAACTTTATAGAGTTGGCATTGTATGGAACAAAGCAATATACAGTGTATAAAATACCTATGTCCAAGTTAATCATAACCGACCTCACTGGGTTTGGAATCACCTAACAGACATACCTCTGCATATCTGTGAAGGTGCTGACGATGAGTGGCTGAGGGGAAGGCCTGACTGGATATGGGCAGCACCATTCCACAGGCTTGGGTCCCAAAAGAAAAGGCACCTAACAAGCGTTAAATAAAGCACAGCACATGGAGGTGCACATAGGCAATTTCTATTCTTGTTGCAAATGAATAGAGAGCATGGGAGTAGAGACCCGCCCACTACGGGATGTTTGCAGCAATTGAATCTGTTGGTTTATTCGTCCAGGCAACAATGAATCTCCAACACCTGTTGGCAGTACAAAATGCTAGTTTCAGAAGGGTTCATCTGACAAGATCTTGTTTATATTTTAAAGGACATACATAGAACGCATATGCATACACATAAAATTCCTCTCTGTGTTTTTCAGGAGTCCAGACACCTGTACAGGCATGCATAGAAAATGGTCCTAATGAACATTCAGCTCAAAGCAATGACTCCTTTCAGAAGGAGTGTTAAATTTAGCCTATGTCATAATGACTTTATATGGATTTAGTCATCTATCAACTATTCGGTCACGATGAATAACTTTTACTTGTTTGTTTTGCTTGCTTGCTTACATGATTGATTGATTGATTGACTGATTGATTGATTGATTAAGGCAGGCTCTTACTCTACTGCCCAGGATGGTTTGAACTCAAGATGAGCCTCATGCCTCAGCCTATGTGCTGGTATTACAGGCATGTGCCGTCATAGACATCTCTGTAATGTGTAACTTTCAAAAGTGAAGATGCTAGACTTGGGCTCACTACCCATTACCGGTCTCTCCCTCACCTGCCTATATCTCCTTTCTGTGGTCGCAGCCAGGACAAACCTGTGTCTGCTCCCTGCAGGGCATTGGGTAGCTCCCGACTTTATAGCAATGCTTGTGAGAACAATGATGCCTCTGGCAGAGGAATGGAAGGCACCATGAGTCCCACGGTGTATGCTTTACACAGCTCTACTCCTCTCCCTCAGGGGCCACTTTCCAAATACATCTCAGCTCTCAGAGAGGTGGCAGAGCCCTTCGTTAAATCCCCACATTAGCTCTCAACGGTGGCATTTGAGCCTGTGGGAGTTTTTACAGACTTTTCCCTTCCTAAGACCTATGAGAGGTGAGGCATAGCTCTTTTACCATGAGAAAACTGGGGCCAGAAAGGAGGGATTGGCCAGCTTCCCAGCTCACACAGTTCTGTGGAAGTTGGCATGTCTCTGGAACTTTCTGCCTTTCCAGTCTGTCAGTCAAGGTTCACAGCAGTCCGGAACACCCCAAACAGGAACTTCCGACCTTAATTATGTTGAACCACACGAAAACGTGACTTGATTTTATTGACTGAATCAGGTTCTTGTAATGATTAGCTCCAGAAAACAATCTGGCAAACCGTGTTTACAGAAACTCATGTTTCCTCTCAGACTCGGTGGTGGAAGCTGAGGACCACCATTTGTATGCACCTTACGAACAACCTTTGTCTGACTCACCTGAGCCCAGGACTGGAGCAGAAATTCTGGGTTATTATTCCAGGGACATATGGCTTCTTAAAGTGAGGGGAAACCTGGCATGGTGGTTTTAAATGGCCATTTGCTGGGCTCTATTAACGGGAATCCCTGTCTGCAAAGCCAGGAATCTGTCTTCTCCGATGATTATTTTTGATAAAGTCAAGATTAATTTTATAATATTATAATCATCATTACTAAGGCGTGCATGTATGAGAAGGGGGCACATACATACCACAACACACAAGTGGAGGTCAGAAGCCATTTTGGAAATCTGTTCTTGCCTTCTGCAGTGGGTTCCAGGGACCGAACTCCAGACAGTCAAGCTTGCACACTTTCACCTAATGAGCCACCATCTGGCCTTCCTTGCTGACTCATGTAGACTCAAGTTGACACAGATGTTTGGGGATCTAAGGACTCCGCATGAGAACGTCACATGAGAATGTGCTTTGGGCATTCTGCTCTTACAGACGACAATGACACACATCTGTACATAGGATCATGGCAGGGACATATGACAGGCAGGAGGGAGAAAGCAGAGCACAGGCAGGATGGGAGAAACTGCTCACTCATTCTCCTCTTGAGACTGATGAATGGCTGGTGGGAGTCCGAACTCCATGGCTACAAGAACACAGTCGTGCTTAGGTGAGGGACTTTAAAGCAATAGACGCTCCAGGTATGGGAAAGACATTCTGTAAGTGAGTAAGCATGCTTAGTCTTTGTTCCAAGCAAAGGAGCCTGGCATCTGAGAGACCTGGGAATTTACAGTACATTCGGAACGGGGCTGTCACCTATTCAAGGTTGATGACATCACCCCTGAGGACGATGTCAAAAGGGGTTTTGTCTGATTAATTTTCATTATCTGTTGCTACTCAGTCATGAAAGGTGATACTATTAATGAGTGTGTGAACGAGACAGTGTCTTCAATGCCATAGCTGAACTATTCCCAGCTTTGTCCGGGTAGAATAGCCCTGACCCAGAGAATGCCTTTTCTTCATTGTAGGGAACACTGCTCGTACTCTCCAAGTGTCCCCAGCACCAACTTACTGTGTATCAGCTGCTCACTTCTCAGAACACAGTATGAGGCCTGTGCTTGAGTTTCTGCTATTCTCTGTGTGCAGAATGCTAGCTTTCTTTCCGCAGTGGAGTTGATTGAGTCGAGAGGCCTTTCAATGCCATATTGATTGGCTTGGAAACGTGGTTCTTTTAGGAGCTGGTACTAACTGTGAGGACTTGGAAGTCCATTTAAGGAATATGGTTTTGAAGAGATTAAATCGGACTGAGCAGAACTTTGGATGCAAATTACCCTTAAATGATGAAAGCATCATCACAAGATGTTCTGATTTTCTCCACTGAGGAAGACATAGAGATAACTTTCAATTGTCATCACATCCATCCGGCTAGAAGAGGAAGGAGGTTGTGGGCCAGATAAAGGAACTAGGTTACACCTGGCTTCCTGGCATTCTTTCCCCTGCCTGCTGAAGAAGCTTCTCTTTGTCTCATTCCTGAAGTGCACCGTTGTTTTCTTGGGCCATGCTCTGGGTTAAACCTGGGTTAGACTATGGATCTAGTCCACTTGATCCTGTGATTGGGAGAGACACAAATGCAAGGCCAGGACACAATTGGACCCCTATTAGCTGAAACCTCCATGAATAGCGCAGAAGCTACTTGATCTTACAAAAGTCTTGTGCGGCGGCTTTCTCTTCGGTGGCAGTTAAATTTCAGGATGAAATCAGATGGATTATCAGCCTGTGGGTGTTTGCTGCTTTAGAATACACCTTTCAAGCATTTTGCAAGGAAAAAAAAAACCTTAAAATGTACTTCCTCCATAGGATTTAACAATACTCTGAAAAGGTTCATGCTCTGAAGGACTGGGAGCAGGACCTCAGAGATGTTCACAACCTCTGTTTCATCATCCACAATACCAAAAGTAGAAGCAATGGTGGAGTCCATTGATATACTGATGAATACATACCATGTGATATATACATATAATGACTTATTATACGTTTTAGGAACCTTGAGAACACAATGTTAAGCAAAGCAAGGCAATTATAGAAAAGACAGACTATTATAACTCTACTTATATAAGGTGCCCAGAATGATCAGGTGCATAGAGCTAGAAAATCCAATGATGTCACAGGGCAGAGGGAGGAAATGGGGTGGGGGACTCTCGTTCACACAGCATCACTTTTATGGTATGAAGACACTTCTGGAGTCGGATGGTAATGATGGCAGCACAATATGGATGCCCACTCACTGTCACTGAATTCACATTTAAAATAGGTGATGACACTCTACTGGTTTGAATGCCATGTCCACCACGATACTGGGCATTTGAATACCGTGTTTCCAGTTGGTGGTGCTGTCTGGGGAGAATTAGGAAGTGTGGCCTCTTTGGGGGAAGTGTGTCACTGGAGGCAGGTTTCGAGAGTTTAAATACTCAGTGTTTCCACCTCATCTCCTCTGCTTCATGCTTATGGTTCAAGAGCCTCCAGCCTCTGTCTTCGCAGTGGTGTCTACTGCATGCTACCATGATGGTTTTTCAGCCCTTTGGACGTGTGTGTCAAGCAATAAGCCCTTCTACAAGTTGCCTTGCTCATAGTCTTACATCACAGCAATAGGAAAGTAACTGATGTTAACTTATGTATATCTTACTACTTTTGAAAATAATAGCAAAGGGTTGAGAGGTAGCTTAGCAGTTAGGAATACTTATGGCTCTTGCAGATGACGTGGGTTCAATTCCTAGCAACCACACTGGGTGGTTCACAACCACCTATAATTCTGGTTCTAGGTGTCTTCAGACACTTAGATCACACAGAACACACACAAATTTACACACACACACTAAATCTTTAAAAGAAAATAATTTTAAAAAACTTTATGTGAATGGATGTTTTGCCTGAATGTATGTCTGTCTATACAACTTGCCTGAAGTACACAAAAGCCAGAAGAGGGAGTCAGATTCCCTGGAATGGAGCTATGTGACTTGTGCGCTGTCACGTGGGTTCTGGGAATCAAACCCCAGTCCTTTGCAAAAGGAGACAGTGCTTTTAACCGATGAACCATCTCTCCAGTTACAAACAATAATAACAAGTTGTCAAGACTTTGTGCTGTGTTTCTTATTAAAAGATCCTTCAACTTTTTTAAGGATGTGTAAAATACTTTTTACCTGACTTTCAAAGTAAGTGGTCTACTTCATTAACACCCCTCTCCTTTTTGAGACACCAAATTGCTGGTTACTACTCATTTGAGTAAAGAATCTGTCTTCCTTCTCCCTTCGCCCCGCCTCCCCACACCTCTGAGTATGTGTGAGCGTTGTTCTCATCTGTGCTGTTTGTGGCTTTGTTGCTCTGGTCTTCATCAGAAACTCGAGTAGGTATGCGCACGCATTGTTAAGTTTGATAAAAGATGGCCGAGTACCAACAACTCTGCACTAAGGAACCTGTATGTCTCTATGCTGACAAAGCATATTTTTACTCTTACTAAGATTGACATTCCTTCCTTCAAAGCTGTCCACAGAATCAACAGCATGCAGACTGCTGAAGTGCCTAGAAACTGTGGCCAGGAACACACACCATGCCAGCAGGTATGCGCTGATGGAGCAATAGTAAAGAGGAGGGGGGGGCTCAAAGGCTCTTCATCATTGTACCCTGGAGCACTAGGTTGGTTTCTAAGCCAGTTTTCTCTCTTAGGAGTGACAGGAACCAGAGCTAAGCCTTCATTTCTAAGACAGCTAGTGAGACTGCATTTGTGTGTTTGTACAGTCCGAATTGTTTAACCACGAGGTGGCTTCCAAGAACCTCCTTGGGAGGTATAATCATTGCAGGAAGTACACCTACACTGACCCTGAGTGACATGGGCCAGTCACCGAGTATGGCCTCTTGCAACCAACAGGCAAAGCAAACACAGTTACATGGCGTGGCTTGACACTAATCTGGGGGTTCAGAGGACACCTTTGGTGGGTTCTAGGTTCTTATGTCCAGAACAAAAAAAAAAAAAAAGAGCAGAAAACCTAGCTGTAGCAGGAACAGGGACAGTTTATTAAGAAAGACTACACTTCCCAGGGAGGAAGAAGGTTGGAACATGACAAGAGAGTTTAGGAGTTCAGATGACCCGAATGCATATATGCAAATATGCATGTGTGTATACGCTTTCTCATGCATTTTCTTACCATTTAGCTCTCACGGCTGCACCACTGGACACAGATAGAGGCTCCCGGTCCATCAACAAAGAATTTAGTTGGCTGAATTGCAAAGTCCAGGTTTCAAATCTTGGTGCAAGGCTGGGTGCAATAACTCAATGACAGAGCAATTCCCCAGCAAGCCTGAGGTCCTGGGTTCAATCTCCAGTACTAAAAACAAAACAAACAGAACAACAGCACTCTTAGTGCTGTGCCAACACTTTCCTTACACTGTTGGGGCTGGTCGATAGGTTCGAGGCTTTACAGAAGTCACAAAGGATAACGGCCTCCTGGATCTAGGATTGAGAAGCTTGAGGCCTCCTCTAAGTGAGACAGAAAGATGAAGGAGCTGTCTCCCAAGCGCCACCCCCCCACACACATATCTGGAGACTTTCAAGGAAGAAATTGTGTGCCAGAGAATCTAGCTACGAAGCTCATCAACTGGAATCTGTTGGGGAAAAGGAGGCATTTGTATTTGTAGTTTAACTGTGGGGAAACTAGAAATTGTCATTGTCTACCTGAAGGTAAATCAGAGCAGCCGACAGCTCAGGGCCAGAACTAGATCTCTATGTATGGAGACCAGGGTTTCCCCCACATCCCTCTCCAGACCAGTGCTGACACATAAATCCACAGATGCACACTCTGCAGTCACTTGTTTAGAGAACCTACTCGAATGGCACCACCTAGGCTGCACAGAGTGCCTAATGTGGCTTCTGAATAAGCAACGCCAGTGGTCGCTTCATTCTCTGAAGAAACAGAGATGTCAAGAGGCTTGCGTGACAGGTATGGGAAGTGGTACTTAGAAGATGTGCTTCTTAGCCCTGTGACACACTGTAGGTTCCATGGTGATGTGTCTGCAAGGATGGTAGTTGTCTTAGTCAGGGTTTCTATTCCTGCACAAACATCATGACCAAGAAGCAAGTTGAGGAGGAAAGGGTTTATTCAGCTTACACTTCCACATTGCTGTCCATCACCAAAGGAAGTCAGGACTGGAACTCAAGCAGGTCAGGAAGCAGGAGCTGATGCAGAGGCCATGGAGGGATGTTACTTACTGGCTTGCTTCCCCTGGCTTGCTCAACCTGCTTTCTTATAGAACCCAGGACTACCAGCCCAGGGATGGCACCACCCATAAGGGGCTGGGCTGGCACCACCCATAAGGGGCTGGGCACCCCCCCCCCCGCCTTGAGCTCTAGTTGAGAAAATGCCTTACAGGTGGATCTCATGGAGGCATTTCCTCAGCTGAGGCTCCCTTCTCTGTGATAACTCCAGTTTGTGTCAAGTTGACACAGAATCAGCCAGTACAGTAGTCTTTAATAGATATTCAGAGGGAGGAGACTGATCACCAAAAACATTCCCATTTAGAAGTGAACAAGGCTGATGCAATGAATTAGTGGGTAAAAGCACTTGCCCCAAAGCGTAATGATCTGAGTTCGAGTCCTGGAACCCAGAAAGGTGAAAGGAGAGAACTGATTCCACAAACGTGTCCTCAGACCCCCACATGCACACTTCAGGATATGCATGCCCATACATGTGCACACATGTGATGATAATAAATGGTTCAGAGGGTAGAGGCACCTGCCACAAAGCCCAACAGCCCAAGTTTATCCCTGGAGCTCACATGGTGAAAAAAACTGACTCCCATAAGTTGTCCTCTGAGCTGCACACAAATAAATTAATCTAGTTTAAACTTCTTTTTAAGCCAGTGGATGATTTAAATAAGCAAGGCAGTGTAAATTAGGGTAAACCACAGGTTCAGAAACCTTGGGTCCTATTTGCTTTATTTCCTCCTCTAATGACCATCTGCCTCATTCAGTGTCTAGGGAGTCATCTGTGGTTGAAGACGGCAGACACATTGACCTAGAGTCAAATTAGAGATGCCTGTCTTAAGGATGGAGGAAGCCATCGTGCAAATGATGAGTTTCCCAGAAATACAGGCCATCTTTCTGAGGGGTGCTGAGGGGGTGTGGGAGACAAAGCAGGTAGAATTCACCACTTAGGCAGATGGTTGACTTGGCTAATGTTAAGGAAAGGGGATCATATGCATGGAGAATAACGGTGGATTTGAAGACAGACTTTGAAGTGCACAAACTAAATCTAGCAGCTCTTGCAGAGAGCTAAGTATGGCCTATAGCTAGTACCACTGTGCTCCTTCCTAACGTTTCAGAATCTGGGTGCATGACCCTAGAGGTTGGTCACAGTAGGGGACCAGGATAGAGCACAGAGCATCAGGCAAGCGTCATGAGAATCGCGTCTGTCACCTGTAATTCTGAAACCACTCTACCCTGCAATCCCCCGAAAGTTGCTCTCTGATCTCAGTCCCCCACTTTGATCTTAGTTTTCTCTGGTTCTGTGACCCAAAGCCAACCTCTATTCTTATACCTCTGATGTAACAGTTTGGGTCCGAAATGTCCCCACAGGCTCATTTTGTGTTTGAACTCTTGGTTCCCAGTGCTGTTTGGGAAGGTTGTGGGACCTTTAGGAGGAATGGTTAGGTGGGGCAGATGGTCAGTGGTGGCCCTAGTTCTGTTCCTGTGCTGTGTGTGCTCTCTGGTCTAGCTAGCACATGAAGAACCTGTCATGTACTCCCCCATCATAAACTGAACCTACTCCTTTGCCATGATGAACTGAAAATGCTCTGAAAATCATGAGCCAAAAATCAATAGATCCTGGAGTGTCCTGCTGAAGTGGCTCTGTTGGATATTTTGTCTCAATGGGAAGAAGTGAATCAGTAAGCCTGCCAGCCGCTCCAGGTCAATGTCTTGACCTTGGGAAGACAAGGCAAGATCAAAAGGGTCGTCTAAAAGAAAAAGAAAATAGGCAGGTTATTTGCACTTTAGGAGACATTAACATTCACAAGGCTCTTATGCCAAGAGTCTACGAAGCACTCTCAAGGTGTTTCATTCTGTAAAGAACAGTTAAACTGAAGGAGAAATGGTGACTGAATGAACACGTAAGTCAGAAGCAATCTCCCATCATCCCCCCTTGTCACATCATCGTCTTCAAAATCGTGAGACATTTACCTAACACCAGTTTACAAAGTACTTTCACACCACCACCACCACCACATAGTAGTTTATAGTAAAAAAGAGACTTTGAAAGATTTTCTACAGGCCACTGTCAGAAGGAGTGCTGGGTAAAGGTGTAAATGGGCTAGTTTGTGGGGATGGAGTGTCTAAGGCTGGAAAGTAGACACCGTGGAGGGGGACCAGGTCCATGCCCCTGCACCTTTGTGTCTCACACAGAGCTTTTCTGGTCCTGCTTGGACCAGGATGTAGAGCACACAAGACACTGTCCTGGTGTCTTTCCTCATGTGTCAGCCAGCAATCATCTTGTCCTTTCTCTCTGAGGAGAATCCTTGCCTGGAAGTCAAAGGTTGAGGTCCAGCTCAGCTCTGCCACTTGATAACTAAATTCGGTCCACACAGTCCTCTCTTTCCTGACCCAGAGTGCAATGGAGACAGCCTCTGTTGACCCCTGTGGTCTCTGTGAGCCTCAAATACAATAAACATTTTTGAAAGAGCGAGAAATGTTCCGAAGCTCAATTAGGAAGTCTCTGAAGGGGAGCGCATGGCCCTTGTGTGACAGCATAGCAGACCAGGAGTCTGTTTCCATGGCTTCAGAACAGATCCGAGTGATGGATGCTGACCTCCATAGCACACTGGTGCTGAGCCAACCTCAGGACCAACTCTTCGTCTCCCACCCACATCTGCCTGTGTCTCATTTAACGTAGGTATTTCCTCCAGAGAT
This sequence comes from Micromys minutus, assembly GCF_963924665.1. Taxonomy (NCBI): domain Eukaryota; kingdom Metazoa; phylum Chordata; class Mammalia; order Rodentia; family Muridae; genus Micromys; species Micromys minutus. Next base: position 83,584,375 of record NC_137971.1, read on the forward strand.
GTTAGATACTTTGGCTAGTGATCTATAGCCATACTCAGAAAGAGAAATCAGAAGCTCAAAGAAAGGAAAAAGCATCATGCATCATAAAGACCAGTATTAGGGGATGGGGAGATGGCTCAGTGGTTCAGAGCAGCTTTCTCTTCTTCCAAGGGACCTGCGTTTGGTTCCCAGCATGCAGGCCAGACCACCTACAATCTCCAGAACTCCCAGATTCAGGGTAACCAATGATTCTGGCCTCCTTGGGCACCTGCACTCACGTGCACATAATTTCCACATAGGCACCCACACATACACATAATTTAAAATGATTTTAAAGTAATTTAGAAGGTGCTGATGTGGACTGCGTCAGGATGTTGACAATTTTCTGAAACAGATAAAAGTTAGGTGACCTTGTGGCGTGTCCTCTAATTCTATCTTGACTGCCTTCTTCATCCTTCCCCTGAGCTATGGCCCTCTTTTCTAAAGTGTCTACTGCATCTTGACACTCAGAAGCCAGCATCTTCACAGCACTGTCTCCAGCCTGATGTAAACACATTTGAGTCCGCCGCTCTCTCCACTGTGGTGTCTGAACTCCTGCTTCTTGGAAGATTCCAAGCTGGGCCTGGGGTGCATAGCTATAATTCCAGAAGTAGTGCGGCAGAGTCAGGAAGACTGCTAGTTGGAAGGCAGCCAGGGATGCGTGAGACCCTGTCAAAAAAGGAAGGTTAAAAGGAAGGAAGGGAGGAAGGGAGAGAAGAAGGAAGGGAGGGAGGGAGGGAGAGAGGGAAGGAAGGGGGAAAAGAAAGAGGGAGAGAGGGAGAGAGGGGAAGGAAAGAGGGAGGGAGGAAGGAAGAAGGGGAGGGAGGAAGAAAGAGAAGGAAGAATAGAGGAAGGAAGGAGAGAAAGGAGGAAGGGAGGAAGGAAGTAAGAGAAGAAGGGAGGAAAGGAGGGAGGGAAGAAGGGAAGAAAGGGAGGAAGGAAGAGAATGAGAGAGAGGAGGGAAGGATGGAGGGAGAGAGGGAGGGGAAGGAGGGAGGGAGGAAGAGAGGAAGGGAGGGAAGAAGGGAAGGGAGGGAGGGAGGAAGAGAATGAGGGAGAGAAGGAGGGAAGGATGGAGGGAGAGAGGGAGGGATGGAAGAGAAGAAGGGAAGGAGGGAGGAAAGAAGGGAGGGGAGGGAGAGTGGAAGAAGGAGGAGGGAAAGAGGAAGGGAAGGATAAAGAGAGGGAGGGAGAGAGGGAAAGAGACAAAGATTTGATAAGCCTAGGTGAAGCAATGGAGTTTGAACTGTGTTCCTTGGTGAGAATTAATATGTAGAAAACCTTTCTAGGCAATAACATACCCATGTGCTCCAGACAATAGCTTAGAATGCTACCTAATTAGCATCAGCAGCAAGGATTTAGAACCTGAACATCTGTAGGAACTGGGGGAAGGAGTAACACCTCCAGGCCAGTGAGAGAGTCTCTCAGAGCAGTCACCTGGCAGGAGCTGTGGCCAGGGACAAGTGGAGAGGAATCCTTAGGAGATTCTCTGGCCCTCTCCTGTGGCTGCCCTTTCGGCCTCTCAACAGTGACGCCCTGGCTTCAAAGGGAACAAGACGGCACAAAGCTTCACGGTGCTGCCAGGGACTTGCCCTCCAGATCTGGACTTGCCCTTGAGATGGAAAAGGGAAGGGTTTAGGGACTTGAGCCCTATACTTATTTCTTTATGGGGAAGGTCCAGTAGAGTTGACATGAAAATCTATAGAAACAAAGACCTGAAGGGGCTCTGCTACCCCCACCCCCACCCCCATGACAGGCACCACCCGAGTGGTGTTCATGACTCTCAGGGTTCCTGGATCTGTCTCTTAAATGCTGATCATGCATTAGAAATAGACTTTGAAAAAATGTTAAGTCTTCAGGTTGGCAACTCAACCATTATAGAAAGAGCTCAAATCTCAGAGTCAGACAGTTTCCGGCTTCCTGGTGTCCCCCTCATGAGGTCCTTCACACATTCCCATGTGTGTGAACAGGGTAGAAATTCGTTAAACACTTGGATGTCAGGTCAAGAAAGGCACAATGATATTCTCCCTTGGTGCATTCTGCAGAACTCACTACCATGTCGTTAGAAAAGGCCAGAGTCGGTAAAGAGGCCATGCTTCCAGATTAGGCTAGCAAGAATGAAGTTTCTTCCTGAGCCATGTGACCTTAGTGCTGGGTTCTCTAGCCCCATTCAAACCTTCAGATGCCTGTAATTCCTCCTAAGGCCAGACCTGTAGCCTCATTGGGAACACCCATCGAAAACAGACCTGAGTCCTTGCCCTACAGAACATGGACCAAGAGCGTTAAGCCTCCGAATTTAAAGTATTACAGTAGTGACATGGTCTTGGGGTTTTGGTGTCTTTTTCAAAGTCCCAAAGTTCCCAACCTGGGTCTTGAAGGATGACAGGAAGCTCACCTGGAGACAGGGAGGCGCACAGCCCACACAGTCATGGAGGCTGTAGTTCAGCGTTTGGACTCCTTGAAATAGCGGAAAAGAGCTAGAGCAAGGGCAGGAAATGAAAGTGGAGCTGAGGGAACACAGTGTGGGACGTGGCTCATGTCATCTAAGATGCTGGGACCCTAAACTGTGTACAATGAGTTAACCCGTGACCAATAACTAGGATAGATCAAAGCCATGACAAAGATAGATTTTTAATTTTATACAACTTTCATTAATTCCTCGAGAATTTCGTACATGCACACAATATGTGTTTGGATCATATTTACTCAAAGGTAGATTTTTTTTTTCCCCCAACATAGTATCTTTACTGACTATTATGGAATTTTATACCACATACACCCAAGCCACTTCCCAGAGGTTCATGGCCTCTCCCCCTCCTTTGTGGCCTCACCCTTCAAAAGAAAAAGAAAAAAAATAATCAAGAAAAACAAAGTCTTGGGCTGGAAAAATGGCTCAGAGGTTAAGAGCACGTGTTGCTCTCCCAGAGGTCCTGAGCTCAATTCCCAGCAACCATATGGTGGCTCACAACCATCTGTAATGAGATCTGATGCCCTCTTCTGGTCTGCAGACATACATGCAGGTAGAACACTGTATACATAATAAATGAATAATCTTTTAAAAAAAGAAAGAAAGAAAGAAAGAAGAAAATCAAAGTCCATTTTGTGTTCTCCGTATGCTCGCTGGAGCAGGATCAATCTCCCAGTTATCAACCCCCTAAGGAAAGCTGAGTCCTTCTCCATCAGCATCCCTGCCGGAAGCCATCCATGGTGGAGAGCTCCACTTCAGCATCCGTATCACAATGTTTAATAGTTCTCTTTGATGGCTTCCTGTTTGTGCTGTTACTTTTGGGGTGGGGTGGGCTAGAGGTAGGGGTTGTCGCAGAAGTCTCCCGTGCCCCTCTTTCTCAAGTGTGCATCTGCAGCCATTCCTACCACTGCAAAAGGAGCTTCCGTACCCATTACAGTTCGTGGGAGCATGGTCCGTGGGCTTCTACGTGCTTTCTGGTAACAGAATGAACCATGAACATCCATATGGCCTCCAGCCTCAGCACACGCCAAGGACCTCCACTGCGTGTGCAGTGGCATTGCGTCCAGCAGACATCAACATGACCCTCTACCAAAGCGCAGGCCACAGACTAGAATGGCCTCTAGAAGTAGGGACCACGGAGGTCTTTCAAGAAGGTCCAGTCCAGTAAATGGGCCACTCTTCATCTCAGACACTCTGTTGCTGTTCAGAGCCAGGGTGATTGGTATAGCTGGGCAGCTTGTTTGGTGAGCTCCAAGCTACCGCACACCATTCTGCTGGCCCGTTCCTTTCTCAGTCACAGCCTTCTCCCACACCTGTCAGAGCTGCACACACACGGCTCTTTCCCTCCATCTTCCCCGCCTCCTCGTCACACATCCATTTATTGTAGAGGCACTGGAAGCTGTAGTGTGTCTCACAGTGTACCTCAGACAGCTTTATTTGCAATTTACATGAGTCATAGGTCTGGTTCAAGGCCTCTGACTTCTGCCACGCCATCAACATTGGATCCTCACAAAGACCTGCGATTGCCCAGAGTCATGGAGATCCTGCAGCTTTGGCTCTGCAGAACCGGCTCCCTCCTGTGCTCCTGCAGTAGGTTGAGTAGAACTGAGGTGACCCAACTCAGCCCCCTGGATCTGGGCCTGGGAGTAGTTAAGCTGGTCAGCCCTGGGCCCACAAGAGACTAGACCAGCTTTCTAGATTGCCACCCTCCCTCCCTCCCTCCCTCCCTCCCTTCCTCCCTCCCTTCCTCGATTTTTTAAGAGGTGAGGAACTGGGCAGTGCGCTGCACATCTCTATTACCCCTACTTGTTATTTGAAGGCAGGAGAATAAGGAGCTCAGGGTAACATGAGACTCTATTTCAAGTTTTTTTTTTTTTTTTCTTTACGTAAAAATGAATAAAAGGTATAAGGTCCTGGAGGTAGAAGGCCACCAGAAGTCTACTGTACCATTGAGAAAAATTGAGTGGGTGGTTGGGGGGGGGCAAGATAGAACCAAAACCAGCAGAAAACAAAATAAAATCCAGTCAAGATTTTTTTAAAAAAAAGGGGGGGGGGAGACAGAGACACACAGAGAGAGAGACAGACAGACAGACAGAAACAGAGAGAAAGAGATCAATAGACCCTGATTTGCTGGTATTTCATTAATAAGACATAGGACAAGCCCTGGAATTAGCACATCAAAAGAATCTACTTCCTGCCTTTTCTGAACAGGGAGAAAAAAACTATGCTCTGCTCTCTAAACCTGCAAGAATAAAAGATTTTTGTTTGAGGACAGTCCGAGGAGCAGGAGGAAGGAGAGCATTCAGTCTCCGGGGAGCAGGTGGAGGCTGCCTGGGGTCTCTATCAGCAGTGGAGCTCAGGACTGGGAGTGGATGCTCTCTCAGCAATCTGGGCTTCAGCAGGACACTGGAAAGGAAACCTGTCTGCCACCAGCTTAACTTCAGAGAGTCCGCTTTACTTAAAGACTTTTATGTGGTCTCAGGTTCCTTTGTCTACACCTTCAGAAAAAGCCAGCCGCGGAAAGAGATGCTGCTTTTATTGGTGACTGCCTCAACTGCCTCACCTTGGCCTTGATCATGGCCCAAGCTCTGTGTTTCTTTCTAAAAAGCCACATGAGGAAAAATCTTTGCTGAGTTAAAATGTGTCCAAGAATGGGCAGGAGAAAAAAATGTCCAAACTTAGAGGAAGAACGTGTGTGTGTATGTGTGTGTTTGTGTGCGCGAGTGTGTAGTGTATGTGTGTCTCAATATGAAGCCTCTCAAAGAGGTGCACAGCAGAGATCACAAATTTGGCACATGTGTTCCTGGGCCTTTGAGATAGCCCACTGGATAAAGGCACTAACTAACAAACCTGATGACCTAAGTTCTGTCCTCAAGACCCATAGAATGGAGAAAACCTAATTCCTGAAGGATGACATCTGACTAACACACACACACACACACACACACACACACACACACACACACACACACTATAAGAAATCATTTATCCATACCACATAAACTTAAAAAAACATTTTTAAAGGGCCAGAGAGATAGCTCAGTGGTAAAGAGTGCATACCACCCACGCAGAAGAGCTGAATTTGGTTCCCAGAACCCATGTCAGATGGCTCACAACCACCTGTAACTCCAGCTCCAGAGGATCTAACAACCTTTTCTGGCCTCTGCAGGCACCTGCACTTGGAAGCATATCCACACACAGGCACACACAGATATACACATAATTTGAAAATAATAAATCTAGAAGATAAGGTATTCGCTCCCATTTTTTGATAGCCATGGTTCACAGAGCTTCTTTGACCAAAAGTGTTGACCTCTCTAGGGGTAACTAGACGCAGAAGCAAGGCCTGGCATCTCTGAGTCATTTGATGTGATGCCGATCTACTGCACTTGAAGACACAAAGGTAAGTCATTGTCCTGAACCTGCCATCACCTTAGATTCTAGGGACAGCAAACTCTTCACAAGGAGGACAATTACTCATGATGATGAGAATGTATTCTGGAGCATAAATGGTAGCCTCTTGAGAACTCCACTGTCTTCTCAAACCGTGATTTCTTTGGCTCACCTTGCAGAACCAGGTAGACTGGCTGGGGAGAGAATGGCAAACAGAAAAGGGCTGGGATACAGGGAGTTGGTAAAAATCAAATGCAGAGGGTACTGAGGCCACGCCCTAATTAAGCACTGAAACTAGTCAATTCAATTAGAATTTGTAATGTCATCATGATAGAGGTCTACTGTCTTCTTACTTCAATCCAGCTAGGCTACTGGGCTCACTGACTTCCTGGGGTCAGAGAAGGTCCACTGGGCACTTTGCTAAAGTTTCTAGGATAAAGAAGGGTTACTACAAATGATATCCTGGGAATCACAACTTAATGTCAGCGCTGAACAAACCTGAGTTCTTCTCCCTCTAATCTCAAAAGTGCCAGGCCAGGAAGGGAAGGCAAAAATGTGGTTCAGCACCTATCAATTGACTCAGGATTGCATGCATTGGCTTTACAGGCTTAGCACATTGCGGAATACCTCACCTCAAAGATGAGTGAGCAGGGTTGGAAAGATATCCATAAAGCACTTATCACACAAGCACAAAAAAAAAAAAAAATAGTAAAAAGGAATGTGTGCCCCAATTCTGGCACAGTGGAGACAAAAGGATCCTTGAGACTTGGTGACCAGCTAGTCTGGCCAAATAGAGTGCCAGGGTCAACAAGAGACCCCGCCTCAAGAAACAAGGTGAAGAGCAATAAAGAAGACATTTAACATTAACCTCTGTCCTCCACATATACATGCACACATATATGCCTATACACATGTAATACACATACATACACACACACACACACACACACACACATGCACACACAAATGACAAATCAAGAAGCTTTAACATTTAAACTAGAGAGGGGAAATAGAAATTCAACTTCTTGTGCAATTTCATATGGAATAACAAAAGACCTAGACAGATTCAACGCAATCCCCATCAAAATTCCAACCCAGTTCTTCATGGAATTGGAAAGATCAATGTGCAATTTCATATGGAATAACAAAAGACCTAGATAGAAATTCAACTTCTTCTGAACTTCCAGGTTTGCCATAGCTCCCAGTCACAGTGCAAGACGGTTTCTAAGCTTCCTGCCCACCTTTTCCAGTAGACTGGTCACTCCCTGTGTGGGCCAGGCCTGTTATCTATGTGCCAGTACATGGTACAAAGCCCAGCATAAACAAAATGACCAAGTAGGAGTGGGAGCTGTCCAAGCAAGTGGTGGAGACGTTGGGTTCAAGGTACATTTTGAGGGCAAAGCCAAAAGGATTCCTTATTGAGTAGAAGAAACAAGAGAGAAGAGAAGGTAACTCAGCAGTTCTGGCTTGGGAGTCTGGAGGGTAAACAATCATCAGAGGTGGAGAACGCTGAAAGGAAGAGGGTCTCCTTTGTACAGGTGCATTCTGGGTACCCATATGCCATCCAAGTCAAGAGGCTGAGTAAGAGTTGAGATTTGAAAAAGGTTTATACTAGAGAGAGAGAGAGAAAGAGAGAGAGAGAGAGAGAGAGAGAGAGAGAGAGAGAGAGAGAGAATCCTTGGCATAAAGATGATAAATGGAAAGACCTTGAAACTGTTTATTTTTACCAGAGAGTGGATATGGAGTGGTCCTAAAATATTACAATAGCAAAAATCTCAAGAGAGGTAGAAACACCATCGAACAAAAACAATGAACAGTGACCAAAGACAGAGCTAGAGAAAAGAAAAGAAAAGAAAGAGGGGAAATTTAGAAATGGCCAAGGGGGAAAAGTCACATCAGGGAAGAGGGGTGTTCAACGGTGTCAAATGCTTGTGAGGAAGCTGAGGGATGAGAAGCCCCCACTGGGCTTAGCAGCTGGAGGTCACAGTGAGATTGTGTGTGGGTTAACAGCTGGGGTGAGTGAGTCAGAGAGGAGGAGAATCTAGGCTGCAGTCCCTGTAAGAATTCAGTAAGAGATGCAATGGGATGAGCGCAGGAGCCTGCAGACATGGTAGGAAGCCACACATACGTCACTATTGGTAACTATCAGCAGGTTGGACTGCTGCCTCTGTTGCCCTTGGAGAGGCCATGACTAGACTTTGCTCAGTCCATTTTCTCTTTTCATCTCAAGGATGGGGATCACATGGCTTTTCTCGATTCTTATATCCATACAGAGTAGATACACAATATTTATCAACTACAGGAGTGACTGTACACCTGCGCCAACAGTCAACTCTGAGCTACAGTTAATTTTGCTCCCCCCCCCAGGATTAAATAAGAAAAGACACACCAGTGCACAGAAAGAGCTTGGCGCTTGGTCGGTACCCGATATTACTCTCAACAAATCCAACTAATCCAATGCCTTCATGTTATAGATAATGTATCTGAAGTGCAGAAAACTGTTTGCTTAAAATTACCCAGCTAGTGACAAGTAGTCTCTTGAATTCATCTTGAATTTCTTCCACAGGACCAGAAAAACCCCTAGGTGACATGAACCTGGCTGTATATTTGTTCAAGCTTCTGCAGACTGAGGTGAGGAGAAGCTTAGACATTCAGAATTGATAGCAGCTGTGACATCTCCCTGTGACCTTCCTACGTGGCTAGCACACACCTTTCTGCGTTGACTGGCCAGCCCCACCATACCACTCCTCAGTCCACATCCCTCTCTCTCGGTGTGTTTCCATTGTTTTACCTGAATTTCATTTCTAATGTTCTGGGTAGCAGCCCTTGCTATTCTTCTCACTGTCAAGTCAGGGGACCAAGCCATGCCACGCACATTCATTGCATTTATCATCTCGAATAATAATAATTCTTTAAGCCTGGGTGGCTGAATTCTAGTTCCAACCACAGGTGACCATTCCATACAGGGCCAGCATACATTTCTGAACAACATTAATGGACATGTTTGTGAGCTAGGAACACACCTCTGTCATTGTCCTTGCAAGAGATGAACAGCCTACCCTTCGCTGAATGAATGAGGCCTGTTTACTTTGCTAGCATTTATCCGTGGCGTACTGTGTGCAGCAATTCCTTTCATAAGTCAGTAAATCTTCAGCATGGTTTATGGCTGTCTTTCATCCAAAGACCTCAAAGAAATTTTACTCACACCGTCATTATTAATCATCCGGCTTGCCCAGGGAGGCAAGCTGTGATTGTTTCAAAGAGAGAAACTGAGGTTCCAACAAGGTTTATGTGACTTCTCAGGGTCATGAACAGGGTCAGAAAGAAGAGCTGGGCACGGAGCCCACATTCCTTTCTGTCAGGCCAAGAACTCAGCCCTGCCTTCGAAGCTCTCCAAACACTCCCTTTCGGTAGAAAACATGATTTGTTACCTTGATCTATTAAGCAGAAGTGAACCCCGAACTCTTCTTCAATGACAGCGGGAAAGCAACGTTTATTTTTGAAGTTCCTTCAAGTCATAAAAAGCTTGATTCACTGTGTGTTAAATACTAACATTGGCCCGAGCCGATAGCTTTGTAGTCCTAATGATACCCTGGATTTAAATGATACCTTTGCAGTGCAGTTCACAGGCTTCTGAAGACCTTTGGTCTCTTTTTGATTTCTAGTATCTCCTTTTTTTCCTTCTCCCCAGTCTTCTCCACTCCTCCCTGCCCCCTCCCCCCACTAATCACATCTGTCTGTGACCCACACTCTCAGAATAAAAGAAACTCTATGGGGTGGACACCAGAAAATCTCCCAGGACCCTAGAGCGGCCGTGCAATGGGAAGCCACGGGGATCCAGCAACAGATTTATGGGATTAAATCTGACTTGCAAGGACAGGTAGCAGTGGGGAATTAGTCGCTTGGCTGTTGTTTGCCGACCTCTGATCTAGGGTGTTTGGATAAGAGAATCCTCAGTTTGTTTCACTGCTGGTTGCATGTGGCAAGGAATCACAGTCAACAACCAAATTTGGAGAGTATTGGATGGTCTGCAAGGGGAAAGGCAAGGGAGGAACTAGAACTTTAGGTCTCTGCCTGAAGAACTCTAAGTGGCCTAAGAATGCTGTGGCACCCTTAACATCCAGATGTAAGGAACAAGGAGGGTTGTTTTTGGAAAACAGAACTTGGGGAGCAGAGCTCAGTGTTTAGTGAAGAGTTGAGAAACTGAAGCAAAAGCAGGCAGGTGTGTGCAGAACAGAGCTGACCAAGTACAAAGACACAAGGGCAGAAGTAGTCCTAGTATCTTTGGGGAAACATAGGATGTCGGGATGACCAGAGCAGATGAGCTGGGGGAGAGGTTAGGGGGGAGATTGATAGTGGTAAGGCAAAAGAACAATAGACGTGGGGTAGTGCTGAGAGATCACACCGGCTACTGTACCCATCGTGAGGGTGCTAGGTTTTAGCATGGGATGATTCGAGAAGATTCGAGAAAGCATAGAGAGCGTTGGGATGAATAGGGTCATGCTCTCGTATTCTGATTTATGGTTCCTCTTTTATCTTTCCCTCATTCTTTTCTTTTGGAAATAGAATCTCACGTAGCCCAGACTGGCCTCAGACTAACTAGGGAAACAAGAATGAGCTTGCTTCTGACCCTCCTGTCTCCATTTCTCCAGTGCTGAGATTACAGGCTTGTAGCACTGGGCCTGGTTTCTCAGTGCTGGGGACCAAATCCAGATCAGTATTCTATAAACTGACCTACAGTACCAGCCAATGACTTAGGTTTTCCAAAGAGTTATTCTGGTTAAAGGGCTGAGAAAGAAAAGAAAAATAGAAGGATGAGAAAGAAAAACAAAACAAATCATATACATACACATACACACATACATAGACATATGTGGGAACACGAGTGGTGATGGAAACCTTTACTTCCCAGGATGTAGAGAGCAGAGGCAGGATGATTTCTGTGAGCTCAGTGACAAAGTGAGACCTTGTCTCAAAAAAAACAAACAAACAAAAGAGAAGGGCATTAAGCAATAAGACCAGCCAAGGGTCCTTGCAGAAAAGCACACACCAGTCCATTCACTAAATTGCTCAGACACTCACTGCACAAGCACTTCCTGGCTCCACCTAGAATAACATCATGGCTGCTGTTTCCCACTCACAAGATTATCCCAAGGGACTTCCATCAAACGACAGTGCTGGATCTAATGGGAAACACGGTTATCGTAGCATGATATGATATTGAAAACCATAAGAATGCATCCCTTTTATAAGGTCATGGATGTGCATGACTCTAATCCCACCATTCTATATGCAAGAGGATCAGAACCTCAAAGTTGTGTCTGCTACCAAGCATGGAGACTTTGGTCAGACTTTGGAGGCAGTTTGTGCTATTTAGGATCTTGTCCAGAGGGGCGACTTTCACTAGTAACTTTTAGAACAAGATCCTGGTTCTTAGGACCTGATGTTTAAAAGATGAAGGGGCACGCACAGTAGAAAAGCATATTGTATAGAGTTTATCCTTAAGGATTCTGAAAAACTACATGCACTTGTGTGTGTGTGTGTGTGTGTGTGTGTGTGTGTGCATACACACGTTTGAAAGAAAGAATAAGGCAAGCACAAATCAGAACCCCTGGAAAGAGTGGCTAGGGTTACATACATGACTTTAAAAAAACAAAACAAAACTTCTCTATTACATTTGGAAAGACTTGTAAAGGTTTTTACCCAGACACAGATGTTTGTACCGATAATGAGTAATTAAGAGGGGGAAGTAGGGGTCAGGGTCTACCCTGGGCTGCATATTGAGTCTGAGGCCAGCCTGGGCTCACACAGAGAGGAGAGACCAAAGCCAAGCAGAAAGTTGAAAACAGAACCAATCAGGCTGGTTATGCTGTAACTCCTGCCATAAGAAGAGGGGGGCTTTCTGCTTCAAAGGACACCCCAAAATTCAGACGACAGGAAAGACAAGGAGAGCCTCCTCAGTTCCAAACCAGGAGCCAGTAAGCCATCTTTTGTTCCTGCTGCCATAGAGCAAGAAATCTCGGGACTGTAACAACCACCGGGCACTACCGGCTCCTGCACACAGTAGGCCCAGTATCACCAGAGCAGGAACACCCATGGCCTTGTTTGTCCCACCTCTGGGGTTCTGACTTACTGTGAGGAGCTAGGAAGCATGGGAGGGATGTGGGGCTTCTGAAATAGGAGCTTGAACAGCTGTGAGTCACCTGAACAGCATTGCTGAGACCCTGATTCATAATGCCATACTTCCTACTCTGAGCTGAGCGGGGAGATGTGTGGTTGCTCCTCTGCTCCCCAGATGCCAGCTCAGATGCTGTGGTCCAGAAGAACAAAGCCCCTAAAGCCCATTATCGCCCAAATCACAGACCCAAGACATCAAAATTCTAAGTGTCCAAAGGCACAGTTGCTGTGGCAGAGAGGAGGTGGGGAAAGAAAGAAGTCAGGGGAGAAAGAGCAAGCACGCATGCAAAGCCTAGGGAAAGGCCAAGTGACAGAGGACGACTCAATCCTCAGTTTAAAACATGCCATCTGCCCATCACTCACTGGTCTGCGACCACAGAGGACAGCTGTCGGGCCGCAATGCTGTGCCTATGATCCAGGTGTCCAGGGACCACGCTGTTTCCGAACACGGTGAACTCGACTTATAAAGATTGAACCTCATCTCTGAAGGAAAAGAAATGTCATTAATCCGTGTTAGTGCTCCCGCAGCTGATGAGAAGCCAGGCGATTCATCCTGGGTTTGGAAAGATACTGCCCAAAGACTTGGAGGCTCACTCTAGTACTTCAGATGACTCCAGCGGTGACAAATCGGTGTGCCCAGCCGCCGGTGCTCCAGTTCCTGCCCTGCCTCCTTGTGAACTCCTATTGGGTGCTACTGACAAACCTGGGTGTTTGCTATCTTTATAGAAAAATGTGATGATTTTCTATTTTAGCATGTGACATAGCTTCTAGGAAGCTTTTTCATGTTTTCATTGATCAGATAAAGCTTTTCAGAATGTATAATTTTAATGCAAACATTTTTTAAAAGGGAGACATTTTTGGTTTTTATAGGAGGTCCTCTCGAAGGACTGATGTGGCTCCTGCCCGCAATCCCAGAACTTGGGGATGGAAGTAGGAGAAACAAGGTTAGTCCAGTCTGGGTGACATGGGGCTGTGCTTTAGGAAACAACCACAACAGAAAGGAAGAAGAAAGAAAATAAATATAGATTAAAAAGAGATAGATGGATGAATGGATAGATAGATAGATAGACAGGCAGATAAACAGATAGATAGATAAACAGACAAATATAGATGAGAGGGAGAGGGAAATAGGGAGGGGGAGGGGGACGGGATGTGTAGGGGAGGGGGAGGGGAAGGGGAGGGGAGAGAGAGGGGGAGGGGAGAGGGAGGGGGAGGGGAAGAGGAGGGAGAGGGAGAGGGAGAGGGGGAGGGGGAGGGGAGGGAGAGGGAGAGGGGAAGGGGAGGGAGAGGGAGAGGGGGAGGGATGAAGTGGAAGGGAGGAAGGGGGGAGGGGAGGGAGGAAAGGGGAAGGGAGGGAGGGGAGGGGGAGGGGGAGGGAAAGGGGAGGGAGAGGGAGAAGGGGAGGGGGAGGGGGAGGGGAGGGGAGGGAGAGGGGGGGAGGGGAAGGGGAGGGAGAGGGGGAGGGGGAGGGATGAAGTGGAAGGGAGGAAGGGGGGAGGGGAGGGAAGGGAGGGGAGGGGAGGGAGGGGAGGGGAGGAGATAGGGAGAGGAGGGGAGGGAAGAGGGAGAGACTCCTTCTGCAGCCCTTGCTCTCCTGAAGCTCATTATGTAACCTCAACTGGTCAAACTCAATGATCTCCTGCCTCAGCCTCCCTAGTGCTGGGATTACAGGCATGAAGCACCACACATAGTTTGTAAATCTTTTCTTTAGAGAGATAAAAACTACATAAATGTTTATGGTTTGAAGACTTTTTAAAATTATTTTTCCAGAATTATATATATATATAAATTAGACTTTGAACTTCAATATTTAAATTTTACAGAGTTTGATCTTCTGAGCTTTCAACAATTGGAGGAACTGTGGTTCAAACTGGCTTGCAAAATCTCCCAGGTTGACAGCATCCTTGGCTGCAAGGAGCACCCTTGCTTGGTTGACAGCTTCAGGGTCTCCACGGAACTCAGGGACTCTAGAGTGCTTGGAAATACGTTCTTGCAGCATTGTCCCAAACACCCATTTGTTGTAGTGGGGGTTCTACCACCAAGCTCAGCTGTGGGAAGAATTATCAAGAAGGTAAAGGGCTTTCAGGTATATTCAGACTCATACCCACTAAACAGGCCACCGAGAGACAGGTGCACAAGCACATAGTACAGGCAGGGTGACTGTGTTCCCGTAGCTCAAATAAACTCTCTCTCCGGTCCACTGGAAAGCCATCTCAGGCCACATCCATTTAGAGAAAGCCATTTGCTGTAGCCTGGGAAGGCTAGTTTGCAACAGCCCCTGGAGCTGTGGGAGGTACCGTAGGCTCTTCTCATCTCTAATTGGTCCTGCTCCCCAAGTTCAAGATCCATTTCCAAGGTTCCTCATTTGAATGGTATTGAATGCTAGGACTTAAGTGTCTGATGGGTAGTTACTCGACTTTGAAATTTTGCCCTGAAGAGATAAACTTTCTACTTGACTGAAAATGAGGAGGGAGGTGGATGTCCTTGTGGGAGGAATTTTTAGCCCCTGGAATTTTTTATGTCTGATCTCCCTCCCTAGCACGAGATCAGTGGGAGATTGCCAGAGAGGGAGGGAGGGCTGGGACAGTTTTGGGGCCTGCAGGTGTTCCTTTCCATGCCAGCCAGTGAGGGCTGCCACCCCCTTCTCAGCCCCCAGCAGTCAGACTCACCAGCCAGGACTTGCCAAAGCCCAAGTCACTGGAGTCAGCTTGCAAATGACTTTCTACAGCATCATTCTTGGTTGGATCCCACATGAGAGGCTATGGTGGTTCGGAGGCTGGGACTGCAGGTGGAGGCTCTGCAGGAAGAGTGTCATCGTGTGACGGTGCAATGACAACCTGTGGTGACCCCCAGACAATCCCACTGGGACCCACAGCTTCTCTTCTGTTCCCATGTCAAGAGCAAACTAAGCTGAAAGCCGGGGGAACGGTCTCCAGTCTCAACTGCAATTGCTGTCCTTTCTCTTCTATAGTCTGTCTTTTATCTAAGACAGGGTCTCAGGTAGCATCACTACGTACGAATGATGACCTTGGACTTCTGTCTCTCCTGTCACCACTTCCAGAGACCTGTGCTGCTACACTTGATCTACACATTGCTGGATGCACATCAGGGAGCTCTCTATCAGCTGCACTGCATCCTCAGGGCTTGCTCTCTCTAGCAATGAACATCCCCTGAGTCCTGTACCTGGAGAAGTCCAACACTGACCTCCAGGAAGGCTGTAGTCAGTAACTAGTCAATATAACAATTTGTCCGATAGATGTTAGTTCTTAGTTATCTGCGGTTTAAGAAAACACATGGTCTTCGGGAGTGATGTCAGACGAGACATGAGAGCCCTAAAAAAGGGAGATGAGCAATAAGGCACGTTAAGGAGGCTAGTGACACATTAGGGTTGAAAAGGGACAGTAGCCACACCGGCCAACTACCGGGGACTCTCATGTCTGGCTCCTCTGCAGACAGGCCCGGGTTTAAAGGAATGCTCTGGAACAAGGATTTAGAAGATGTTTATAAAAGGACCATAAGATTGGAGGGGAAAGGACTTGTCTCCATCAAAGCAAGGGGCAGGAGAAAGGAACTTCAAATCTCCACTTGAGACTGGCAGAGGGCTGAGGAAAGGGGTGGGGCGGAATGCCACTTGAACCCCTTTGGGGCTTCCAAGGTGCAAGGAGGGAGGGCTGGAGAAGAAAGGGCAGGAAGAAGGGAGCCAAGGGTTAAGTCTTCAGCTGCTCCTCTCTGCTTCTGAGAACAGCAGGCCCCTCTCAAGGGCAATTCAGCTCCCCTTCAACTAACTCCCTTCCCCCTGTGGACTTAACCTCACTGGTCCCAAAGTCTGCCCCAGGCCACCCACCGACAGGGACAGGCCTTGAGAGGAACTGTGCCTTCAAGATCCACCCCACTGCCTTCCCTATCACTGCTCCAGATCTAGAAGTCAGCACCTCCATCCCAGGATCCTAGCACTTGGAAGGCTCCTCCCCTCCCCCCACACTGCACAAACTCCTTCCTGCCTCCTTGTCTCAGATCCCGTGAGGGTGATCTCACTTTCACGATAACACTTTAATCAGATTTGCTCTTATCGACTTTCATACCCAGCCTCATTCCAAAAAGGATTGGGGGCCACTTCTAAAGTTGCAGGTGGTGACAGCTTTGATAAAGGCAGCTCTCCACCCTCTTCCCAAACACCTGCGCCCACCATGGAGTATGGATGCTGTTTCTGGTTTTAAGTGTAAAACCAGTTTAAAAAAAAAAAAAAAAAAAAAAAAAAAAGGAAGTACCTTTCAAGGTCGGCTCCAGGTAAGAAACCATGCACGCTGTACTTAGTGCCCTAAGAGAATGCACACTGTCAAGTGGAGGGTCCTGACCATAAACAATAGCCTTGAGGGTGACTTTGGTGAGCTATGTGACCCCCCCCCACCGTACCCCCATATGCCACTGCTCCTTGGCTTGGGGTTTGGATTCTGAGTTCTGAGCTCTAGGCCTGCATTGGAAGGAGGGACTTGGGAGGAGCAGTTTCCCCGCCCCCAGAACTCTGCAATGTTCACAGCTCCTCGGGCCCTTTTCTGGCCAGACCTGCACCTATGCTCATAAAGGATCGAACCTACGGGTGCCAACTAATCAGAGCTGGCTGAAACTGGAATCTTTTGCTAAAAGGACCCTTGGCCACTGCCCAGCTCAGCAGGGGAGGGCCCAGCTTTGTCCCTAGGGAGCTGCTATGCAAGGTCCACTCTTGGGAACTCCTATGTTGTGGGAAACTCAGTGGTGCCTCCCCCCACCTTCACAGAGGCGGCATTTGTTTGGGTCTACCCTGGGAATGAGCTGGGCTTTTCTCTGCCAGGGACCCGGGCACGGTCAGCTGCTTCAGTGCAGGGACACAATGGGGACTACAAAAGGGCTTTGGGGCTCATTTTTGTTTATGTTGGTCATGAGTTTACATGGCTGCCTTTTGTCTGAAAACACCTGGGGGAGGGTGAGAAAGCATGGCATGGGAGAGGAGCTGCAGGGTGTGTGTGTGGTGGGGGGGGAGGCTCCTGGATGTCATCTCTGCATGGTAACCACATTCCCTGGTATTTTTACAATCCCATGGGATAAACGTCACCAACGGCTTACAAGTGCCAGAGAGAACTTTTTGTGGGGAGAAACAGTCAGACATCACACTCCAGCTAGGGCGCCAACAGCATAGAACAATCCCACCAAAGTCCAGCTTCGCCAGCCAGCCAATGTGTCTACAGAGCTTAGTCACAGGGCAAAGGTGAGAGGTTACTTACAGGTTGAAGGTGAAACATCACCTGAGTGCCTTCAAGAAAATACATCACCAAAAAGTCTCTCACCCGAACGGAAGATGGCTTTCCTGTAGGTACACAGATGGAGTCCTCCTTTGGCTAACATCCCATACTCTATACACCTCTAGAGACTCTGAGACCATGTGCTTCCGGGGCCCAATTTATATACAGCGGGGAGGAGGTTGTAGGAAAGAGTAGGTAGAATCTCAGGTGAGAGTCTGGTAGAACCTCAACAGGTATTATAAAAGCACAAAGGGGTGTGGGTGTCATGCAGAGGTGGCAAAGAAACTCTCTTAGGTTTGCTTTCTCTCCATGTCGGGCCTCCTCAGACAGCACACCCTCTACTTGGCCAGAGACTGCTTCATCGCCTTCAGGGACATCTTGATGGCCTCTTGAGGGTCGTCACAGTTGAAGATGGTAATGGCTGTTAGGCTGAGTCTGGTTTGAGTCCAGACTAGGTGATGTCAGACCCCTTGTCCAGCTGCTACTGTCAGACTTATGCCTTGTATCTATAACCACGAAGGCAAAGAAAGCTAAATTCAGGCAGGCTAAGAGCCTTGCTCCTCACTGGGTGACAGTCATGGACTCAGCAAGGACACATGTCCCTTTTCTCATATGAACTCTGCTTGTCTCATTGATGTGGGCATGCCTTGGAATCTGTAGTCCACTCCTAAAATACACTTCCATTACGTAAGAACTTATGGCTCTGTCTTCTTCCATCTTTGATACACTTTGGGACTACCTCGGGAGTGACTGAGTCTTCTCCATAGCTCCTAAATCAACCCATTGAAACAAACTTGCCCCAGGTTGCTAGAAACGTAGGAGACAAGCAGAAAGATCATTTAAACGGGGGCTCCAATCAGCGATGAGCTTCTGAGAACCGCAGAACTCTGGGACAGCAGAGCTGACTCCGGCGGGATTGCAACGACCAAAAGGTTGTGAATGCCCTTCTTGCTGTTCTAGTTGGCTTCCTATTACTGTGATAAAACACCAACCAAAAATTTGGGGAAGAAAGGGCTTATGTGGCTTCTATGTGTTGACCCATCATTAAGGGAAGCCAGTGCAGGGGCTCAAGTGAGTGGGAACCTCGAAGGAATGTTGCTTGCTTAATAACGTGCTCCCCATGGCTTGCTAAGCCTGCTTTCTTATCCGACTGAGGACCAGCTACCCCAGGGCAGTACCTCCCACAGTGGGCCAGGCCTTCCCACATCAATCATGAACTAGAAGAATGTCGGCACAAACTTGCCTACAGGCTAGATCTCATGGTATCACTTTTCTCTCAGGGTTCCTTGATGTCAGATGGCTCTGGCTGTGTGGAGTTGGCAAAAATCTACCCAGCACACTTAGTAAAGAGACAAGTCAGCAAGGCACAAGCATACATATATACACTGGATGCTACCTGTCCCAATAGAACAAGTTATCTGACAGAACCGGGGTACAGCCTGAGGGATTGCATTCTTAAACATATTTTCACTTACAGCACGTGGAGACGAGGTGGCATTCTTCCATCTGTTTTATTAGAGACTGGATTTGTGGAGCGGACATCATTTTCAGAAAGTCAGTAGCCAGGTTCAAATCCACATTACTCCACATCATAGCTGTGAGGCCTTAGAAAAGTGGCCTCAGGTTGGTGTCCAGTGTCCTCCTTAGGAAGAGAGATGACAATACAGACCTTGGGGAAAGCTGTCAGACTGAGAGGTAGCCCTGTGGAGACTCAATGCCAGGTTCTCTGGAAGACTCTAAAATAGATCTGTCTGTTTCACAAACAGCATGGCCGTGACCCTGGACACCCTTCCCTGGCTCCCACTGTCAAAACAGCTGTGGAAATGAGTTCAGGTTCTGCAGGAATAGCAGCCACATAAGACCTAGATTGAGGGGTTCTGGGTTTTGCTCATTCAGTTTTAGATTTGGGGGTAGGAGGTTGTACTGGCTGGTTTTGTGTCAACTTGACACAAGCTGGAGTTAATCACAGAGAAAGGAGCCTCAGTTGAGGAAATGCCTCCATGAGACCCAACTGTACGGCATTTTCTTAACTAGTGGTCAAGGGGGGAGGGCCCAGCCTATTGTGGGTGGTGCCATCCCTGGGCCGGTAGACCTGGGTTCTATAAGAAAGCAGGCTGAGAAAGTCAAGGGAAGCAAGCCAGTAAGTAACATCCCTCCATGGTCTCTGCACCAGCTCCTGCTTCCTGACCTGCTTGAGTTCCAGTCCTGACTTCCTTTGGTAATAAACAGCAATGTGGAAGTGTAAGATGAATAAACCCTTTCCTCTCCAACTTGCCTCTTGGTCATGATTTTTGTACAGCAATAGAAACCCTGACTAAGACAAATTGGTACCGGGACTCAGGTATTCCTGTGACAACCTGACCATGTTTTGGGGAGGACTGTGAAAGGGCTTTGGAACTTTGAGCTAGAAGAGCTCTGTGGAATGTTCTGTAAGAGCTTGGAAGATAATGTTGAGAACAGTGCAGAAGATGGAGGCCTGGCTTGTGAAATTTCAAAGGGAAGATTAGACTCTTATCGGGGCTGCTGCTGTTTTTGATTGTGAAGATTCTGTGGTTTTGGTTAGCTGGAGTTGAAGAATCAGCTGTGATTAACAAGATACCAGAACTATTAAAGCAAAACCTTTGCTTTACTGGGACAATTGATGCTGGTCAGCTGGAGCTAAGAAATTAGTGATGATTAAGAAGAGACCAGCATAGAGTTGAAATCTTCTGTGAAGTGTTTTCTGAGAGCACAAAAAGGTTGTGTTCCAGAGATAGCCAAGGTTGTACCTCGTGCTGTGGCTGCACTTGGTAATGTGTAAGAGTCACCCAGGTGGTACTGGTTTTGAAGGCATGAAGGGTCATGGAGAACAGCTGAGGCTTGGCACTGTGAGAGGCCATGGAAAGCCATTGGTGAAAGTTCAACCTCAGTTGCAATTAATGTCCCAGGACTGAAGGGTCATGCAAAGGAGTTGAGGCTTGGTACCATGAAGAGAGGCTGTTGGTATAGCCTCGTGACAGCAGAAGACAGCAGTGTTTTGAAGATATGAATACCATGAGATGACCACCAAGAACAGCAGCGTCAGTGGAGAACAGGCAGCTGGAGCCTAGAAGACAAGGTGTGTGCTACAAAGGGCAGAGCTGGAGAAGTGACCCAAGCCCTTGGAGGAGCCCAGAAGTTCGTAAATGGATTCCCAGATATTGATGGTTAGAGTTTGATTTTGCTTTTGATTGTGACTGTGCCCTGATATTTTTCCCTCTTGAAGGAAGAAGTGGAGCCTACAGTTAGAGACTTTGAATTGTTAAATTAAAAAAAAAAGACTGGTTTTTAAAAGAGACTGGATATTTTAAAGGGATTGTAATTTCAATATGTAAGAATTTGTAAAGACTGTGGGACTCTTAAGGTTATTTAGATCTTGGGGATGAATAAGAAAGTAAGGGTTGAGGCTTAATAGTGATATGTTTGTGTGTCAAGTTGACAAGGGGTCAATTGTACTGGCTGGTTTTGTGTCAACTTGACACAAGCTGGAGTTAATCACAGAGAAAGGAGCCTCAATTGAGAAAATGTCTCCATGAGATCCAGCTGTAAGGCATTTTCTCAACTAGTGATCAAGGGGGGAGGGCCCAGCCCATTGTGGGTGGCGCCATCCCTGGGCTGGTAGACCTGGGTTCTATAAGAAAGCAGGCTGAGCAAGCCAGGGGGAACAAGCCAGAAAGTAACATCCCTCCATGGTCTCTGCACCAGCTCCTGCTTCCTGACCTGCTTGAGTTCCAGTCCTGACTTCCTTGGGTAATGAACAGCAATGTGGAAGTGAAAGCTGAATAAACCCTTTCCTCCCCAACTTGCTTCCCGGTCATGATGTTTGTGCAGGAATAGAAACCCTGACTAAGACAGGGGCATTGTTTTATCTTGAGACAGGGTCTCATGCATCTTGGTCTAACCTTGAAGTTGCTATGTAGCTGAAGATGTCCTTGAACTTGTGAGCCTACAGTGTTGGGGTTACAGGTGTAGGACAATGGACCTAGTTTACAGTGTGCTGGGAATGGAGCCAAGAGCTTCATGTACACAGGAAAGTACTCTATTGCCTGGGCTTCAGCCCCAGCCCTAGGCTTCAGGATGTTTGGCTTGTTTTAGACAGTCAGCTGAATTTGCTGTATTGCCCAAGTTGACCTTATGATCTTTCTGACTGGCCTCCAAAGTTCTGCAGTTACCAGCATTTGCTCGTAATGATTAAAAACATGAAGCCAACCAACCTTAGTAGTCATCCCTGTTACCTGCTGTCTCCTACCGAAGCCCTCAGCAAAGCCTCCATCCTCCAGAAGAAGTGTTGACATGGCAGTTTGCTGACCCCTGCTGTCCACAAGAGGAACTTACTAAGGTTTTTTTTTTTTTTTTTTTTTTTTTTTTTTTTTTTTTTTTTTTAAATTGGTTTTTCCGTTTTGTTTTTTAATTTCCAATAAACCGGTGGCTCCAGGTGGCCCAGCCATACAGAACTTGCTCTACTCTTCTGAAAATAGCCCCAGAAATGGTGGCACCAGGCCTGGTTGCATAGTCTGGGGGGCCCAAAGACCTTGCTAAAATGTTTTAGGTTGCAAGTTGTCCTCTGATTTCTACGAGTGTCACCCCCTCCTCTCTGTCTCCCTCTTTCCTGTCTCTCTGTCTCTGTGTCTTTCTGTGATTCTCTGTGTCTCTCTGTCTCTTTCACACAAACACACACACACAGACAAAAACTCTAAAAAGAAACACAGGAGGTGGAACACGGCATTAAGCTAAGCTTCGGGCACTTATGAAGGTGACATCTTTATGTCCACCTGTGCCTCATGCCCAGAAACTAGCACACCTTCACTTCTACCTTCTCCTGACATTAAACTCCTGGGCCACTAAGCCCCTGAAGGATTTTTAGACTTTTTAGATTTTTAGATCGGATGGAGGTCTCTCCCTAACAGGACAGTCTTGTAAACAGACTTCAGAAGTATCACAAATCCAGTCTCTTTCCAACACTATTAGGGCTAGAAGGAACCAAAAACTCAGTAGCCTGTGTCCAGGCTCTGGGAGTCAATTCAGTCTAGGAGCTGGACCAATAGGAATTCCGATACCAACTCCAAACAGAGCAAGCTACATTAAGGACAGAGGTGACTTAAATTTCTCCAATGGGCCCACTGCTGTCACCCAGTAACTCGGTGTACATCTGGGGGGGTGGGGAGAAGCAGAGGTGCCAGGAGGGTTGGCAGTGAGTGGGGGGCAGCCTGGAGTGGATTCAGAGAGCCAGACAGAGATAAAGGGAAGGAGCCTCAGGATCGGCAGCACTGGGAAGTCACTGGAACTCTAGATGGAGACATAAGCCGATGGACCCAGGCCCAGGGACCGCACACACCAAGCATCCCTCAGACTGGACCTGGGGCCATCAGAAAACAACTGTGCTGGTTCAGAGAAAGGACAGAATCCTGGCTTCTGCGCAGCCTCTACTCTTAACTTCTCCTGGCCATACAGAACGAACAGGCAGCTGTCACAGGAGCAGGGGAGGCGAGCTCATAAGGTCAGAGCCCCTGAGCGACAAAAGAGGAAAGGCAAGGGTTGGGTTGCACACGACTCTCCTAGCACCAGAGCTCACCTTCTGCAGCCACATGGAAAGGCCCTTGCTTCCTTCTCCTAGGGCTCTGTGGCCACTGTTCTATTCTTCCTCCTCTGCCCTCTCTCCCTCCCCTCATCCCTACCTCTCCTGTTTGTTTCCATCTTTGCCTTCTCTCCCGTTCTTTTCCATCGAACTTTCCATTCTTTCTCTTCGCCTCTTTGTTTCCCATTAATGTGCTTGCCAACGTCAAGGTCCATTATGTGTATTACATGTTATTTTCCAATACGTATTTCCATACCGCCAACGACAGCAGTCCATCTCTGTTGGTGGTTTTGTACGCATGTGCGCGCGCGAACACACACACACACACACACACTGTGGGCTTTTAATCACTGAGTCTGTTGCCTGCAATCAGCTGCAGTTGGAGAAGAGCAAATGGACAATTTTAAAAATAATCAACTCATGAGGTTTCAAGTTGTATCCCAGTTTGAACACTGTGATGAAATCTCCCCCTGCTCCGTCCTCCCTGGGGACTGTTCCCTCTGCCCAGGGCATCCACAGTGTATATGCCACCTGGCCTTTTGTTACTTTGTAGGCCCAGCTTCTGTTCAAATCACCTTAACTCTACTTATAATGATCCTAAAGCACATGAACGTCAGTTGTGGAAGGATTGGCTGACTGTGGGACTCTGCGGTCATGATATATTTAGGACATATTGGAAAACACTGCAGAGACAGGGATCCTTACCACCCGTGGTTTCACACACCCAATGAGACTCTTGGACTCTGGCTCTCCTGAAAAGAAAGAAGGGGGTTTGAAAACACAGTGTGACCCCTGACCCCATTCCCACCTCTATGCCCAGGAAGCCCCAAATCTAAATGTCCAGATGTGCCGATGAAAATTAATCCAAACTTCTTTTACTTTGGGACTAGATTCATTACCGACTTCATGGGAAGACTTGGCAAGTATAGAAAAGAAAAGACATCTAATTCCCATAACAAGGGAACAGGAGTGATGTTCACTCAGTAAGACTTCTGCTCACAGAAATGATTGCGGACACATCTGCTGGGTGGACGCCTCCTGAAACACAGCTACTCAAAGGCACTGAAGAGTTAACTCAGTGGGCATGTTCTGGAGAAAGCCAGGCATGAAGCAGAATTGTTATGGAAGTATGATCTCTCCCTGCTTCTCCTCGTTGACCCTGAGTGGTGTGTAAGCTACTGCTGTTACTGGTAAAAAGCAGTCATCATTTGGGTCCCCGAAACAGAAGGTCCTATTCAGAGCAATGACAGCTGACTAGAGAATCCAGGAAGATAAGGAGCCTGAGTCACCTCACCCCCAGCCCTCACCAAATGCTACCTGCTCCTGCCCCTGGCTAACCCATGAACTGAACACACCCAGGAAGAGGTCAAGCATCTCGGCTAAAAACAAAATCACTTTTAAAAAGCCACTGCTACAAAATAAGACTTGTCAGAATTCAGTTAAGAAAACCCCCGTGAGGGTGGGCACGATAGTGCAGCACCCCAGGAGCAGAGGGGAATTGCTACAAATTTGGGGTGAGCTGGGCTGGATATGAGTTCCAGGTCGGCTGGGTCAGATCCTGTATTAAAAGTGAGGGACAGAAGACAGATACATTTATTGTGAAGGGAGAGGCAAAACTGTCTAAATTTGCAGATGACGAGGTCCTATAATTCTTTATAAAAAGCTATTCAACCTAATAAACAATTTTACCAATGAGGGATACAGATAGGGTCAGCCCACAAGTCAACTAAATTCCCATGTATTCACAATGGGTAGATTAAAATGAGATTAAAAAAAAAAAAAAGAAACATCTTTTAGAAAGATAAAACAGGCTTCATTGAGATTCAAGGCTTTTTTGCTCCTCAAATGGTCAAGCCCATATGAGCAAAGACAAGGCCTGGGTTGGGAGAAAAGATTGGCAATGCATCAATCCAAGAACAGGCTGGAATCCAGACCATATCAAACCCTCCCAAGACTCAATCACTAAAAGAAAGAAATATGAGGAAAAGATTTGAGTGATGACTTCCTAAGATAAATGAGTAGCTAAGGGGCATATGAGAAGCTAGGTCATCCGGAGGTTCAAGTTAACATCACAAAGAGATGCTATTATGTACCCACTAGAAGGCTAAACAGTGAAGAAAGACACCTGACAATGCCAGAGATGGCGTTCATTGCTGGAGGCCCGTGGGAAATGGCACCGTTGTGTGGTGAAATAAAGGGACAAGCTCTTATAAAGACACACTTGCCAACGACTCAATGATCCCCTATTAGAAACACGGACACATGTCCACAAAATGGACAGGCACAGGCACTTCTTATAGCAGCAGGATACACTTAAAAGTCCAAATGTTGAGAACAACTCAAGTGACTGTCAGCTGGGGACTCAGCAGCGGTACACACATGCTTTGGGACACCACTCTCAGTGATGAGAATGGAATGAACTATTTATTGCTTTAAGAAAGATCATTAATGACCCCGAAACACATTATTCGAAGCAGAAGGAAGCAAACAGAAAAGACTGCATGCCACACATCTCTAATTATGTGAACTCTCAAAAAAGCCAAAGGCAGAGAAACAGGACACACTAGTGCTTGCCTGCCTGAGTCTGGAGTTGTCGTGGGGTGGGGATGGCTTGCAGAGGATTGTGTGAAGCTCTAGGTATAGGTGGTGCATTTGTGCTGTACTTCATGTGGTGACGGTTATGCAACTGAGTACAATTTTCCAAACCCATTATTTACTTCTAATGAGAGCAAATTACACCTTTAAAAGGCTGCATGAGCTGGGTGATGGCCCCGTGGCTAAAAGCATCCTTGTAAAAGCCACGGTTGGTGGCACCGTCTATATAACCCCAGTGCTTTGTGGGGTGGAGGTGGAAAGAGGAGGCTCCCCAGAGCTGGCTGGCCACTCCTGGTTCAGTGAGAGATCCTGACTCAAAAGTAAGATTGGGGAGCTACAAAGGAAGACACCCAGTGTCAACTTCTGGCCACTCTATGTGCACGCATGGGCAGGTGTGCTCATCTACATTAATGCATGCACCCACACATTAATTAATCCACAGAATCACAGTCAGGAAGCGCTTCCTCATAGTTACAAGATACAGGTTCATATCTTCATGTTCTTTATGCTTGTATACTGGTCCACTGTGCCAATAAATAATAGGGATGGAGAAATGACTCAGAGGTTGAGAGGTTGCAAAGAACCCGAGTTTGGTCCCAGTACTTCTGTTAGGTGGCTCAACAAGTCCCTGTAACTCAAGATCCAGGGCATCTGATGTCCTCTTCTGGCTTCCACGGGCACTGTATTCTCATAATTCATTCTCTCTGTCTCCCCCTCCCCCCCGAAGCAGCAGGTGAACTAGGCATATCCTTCCTCTAAACTGAAGAACAGAGAGCAATGAAGGAGCTAAAGATGGGGGAATCCTACCCCTTCCCCACCAGAGGCTGAGATTTGTGCCATATAAAGGAGGGAGTGCCTGCATCTTACCATTTGTCTCCCAAGTGCTGGGATGCAAGGTACACCACCACTTCCCGGCCGGTTCTCTGAATTTCTATGCTACACAAGTGAGGGGCACAAAAAGTACTGAATCTTTATTGTGGCGGTATTTAATCTATAGACTTACTGAGTGGAATTGATGATTTCAGTTCAGGAGTAGCTTCAGCTCTTTACTGACTTGCATTATTGAAACTTTCTTTTTCTCAAGACAAGAACTATGTCATCCTAGTTGTCCTGGATCTAGCTCTGTAGACCAGGCTAGCCTCAATCTCACTGAGATCTGCTTGCCTCTACCTCCCAATCACTGGGATTAGAGATATTCCTTCATAATTTTAAAGAAATGGTACTTAGAGTTATTTCTCTTGTATAAAAAGCAAATGTGGTTTGATGGTTGTGATTTTTTTGTTTTGTTTTCTGAGACAAGGTCTTAAGTCCAGTTTGTTCTCAAACTGGCTATGTATCTGAGTCTGCCCTTGAACTTCTGATCTTGCCTCTATTTCCCCAAAGTTTACATCACACCATCACCAAACTGTTTATGACGGTAGAAATCAAACTCGGGGCTTCCAGCTTACGAGGCAAGCTCTCTACTCCTGAACCACGCCTCCAAATACCACACATTGCTTTGTATGCACAGTATGCTAATTTACTGTTGATTTCTAGCCATACAACAATAAATTCTTTTGGATCTTCTATAGATTTGATCTTACTTTGTAATGGCAGATAGGATTCTCAGGCAGTTTTGTTTCTTTTTTTTTTGACCTTATTTCACTGTTTGGAAGCTCACTATGTTGAGCCTAGATAATACATGTACTAACAGCTTATATTTTTTTTAATAGCCTTTTTGGTTCAGAAAGGGTCTTTTTAGTCCTAACTCAGTAAGTAATAATAATAATGATGATGATGATGATAATAATAATAATAATAATAATAATAATAATAATAATAATAATAATAATAATAAAGACCATGAGTGTTTCAGGTTAAAGAGAACCCATTTAACTCTCACATTTCCAGGTCTAGACCATGGTGTCAAGAGATTCTAGGTGCTGTTGACAGCCTCCCTATTCTGCAGATGGCCTCCTTTGTCTGTGATCTTACACAAAGGCGGCAGCCCTAACCTCTCTCGGTAAAGGCCCTAAACCCTTTCACAGGAACCCTATCCACATAATTTCATAGAACTTCAATCACCTCCCAAAAGCTCTGCCTCTGAATATCATCACATTGGGGATTGGAGCTTCAACATGGGACTGTAACAGGGTTGGGGGACACGGGGGACACTGGCTGCCACTGGATGTACCGGTCTCCATCTCTTCATGTGGTTTTGCTTCTTCTGTCTTCTGTGGGAGTTATGTGCGCTTATTTTCTAATGCTCAGCCATCCTTGCATTCCTTGGAATGGGCATCGCTTGTCACAGACTATGATGTCTGCCCTGTTACACTCAACTTGCTAGTACCTTGAACATGCTCTCAGTGGGATTAACCTATGGTTTCCCTTTCACTGGCCATGTGAGGATAAGGTATTCAACTCAAACAACTGCGGGAGCATGTTTGGAAACAGAGCTTGTACACCATCTCACATGCTCTCAATCACCCCCACTCATACACACACACACACAACTGTACACTTTCTACACCAACCTACACACACACACACACAGTATACTTTCTACACCAGCCTACACACACACATACACAGACACACACACACACACACTACACTTTCTACACCAGCCTTCCATTTTCAGACTTCTCATTGCTCACGATGCAGGCTATGGGTCTGAATTCTTTCCTAGCTACTACAGGGTAGATGCCGTGATAGAGAAGAACAAGCAATACCAGCCCTGGGAAGACCCAATGACAGGAGGTCGGGCTTTCCTGAGAAGCCAATTGCTCCCTTTTCTTTCTTCCACTGATACTTTACTCTCCTCCTCTTTGCAACATTTCCAGAAAACCCCAAATGCCAAGAATCACATATGCCGAGTGACTGCAGGGGAGTAACTCCAGTTTAAATTGCCAAAGCTCAAATATTCTAATCTATGAAACTTCCCAAGGACTGACTTGAGGCTTCAAGAGAGAAATTCCACACCTGACCAATGAAGATGGGTCGGAGCCAACATGTAGGCACATTTAAGACATGTAAAGGGATTTTTCAAATGATGTGAAAAAGTGCATATGAAACAAAAGATGAATCTCCTGTTGAGATTTGGGTCTCATCTCTAAGCTGTCTAATTATCACATCCAAAAACAAAAAAAATCGGAAATACTTTGGATCTTACATGTTTTGGGTAACATGGCAGCCCATAGAGTAACACATGACACGTCAGTGATGTCTGCTGACTTCAGTGTCCTCTCGTTCACCCTGCTGTGAACGCGCGTATCCTCCATATTAGCGGCTTCACTCTCCATTCAGACTGCATTCTACAACATCTAACTATGAATTCTGCTCCTTAGGCTTGTGTGGTATTAGGAACAACAGTCTCTCCTTAATGATTTTAAGGCTACCATTCTGTCACACTCCGTCTTCAGGAGATAACTTTCTGAAGTTACCTGTTTTCTAACAGTTAACATTTTTATCTGTATTTTAAACTTTCTTGGCATAAAAACTCACTAGTACGTTTTAATTATCTATCACATTTTGTATAAAACCTGTAGCAATGTCCCGTTTCCCTGTTCTTATTTTGGCTCTGTTCCAAACCTGAGGAATTCTCTGTACATCTGAAAAGTCAAGTTTGAACTTTGTTGATCTATTTGATTCCTAATTAGTTTGCTAAAATTACCTTGAGTCTTTCTCTCTCCTTCTACTCCTCTCCTTTCCTGTGTTTATTTTGTTCTTTATCTTTGGAAAGTGAATGCCTGGCTCAGCTTTAACCTCCCTTTCTTATACAATGTTCGAGAATTGTTAGAATACATGCCTCCTAGAGACTAGTTTATTTTCATTACACACACACATACACGGGGGAGGGGGGAAGTCCACCCCCTTCTGCCTCCTGAGCTCTGGGATTAAAGGTGTGCGCTACCACAACCTGGCTACATTCTATTTTAGAACACAGTATTTCCTTCATTTTATTTCTGCTAGGGTCTCACACTAGTGTAGCCTATGTTGGCCCTCCTAGCTTTACTAAAAAGCATGAGCCATCACACTCAACCTCTTAAATTAAGGCTAATTAATTTAATTTTGTGGCATTTTTCTTATGAGTTAGAATTCAATCATCCTGGGGTATTCATCCCTTTAAAAGATTCACTCTATGTCAACTTCTACTTCAATTGTATTAAGGCCAGAAAATATTCTACTCTAATACTTCGACATATAGAGGTTTGCTTGATTTGCAAGTATATGGTTTCCAGTTGTTCCCTGAAATGTGAAAACTCGGGGGATATCTTGTATATAGTGTTCACAAATGCAAAATGTCTATACATTCTTCATATTAGCTTGTTTCATTGATGACTGGGAGAAATGTATGTGTTGGATTTGAGGCAGTTTTTGTCTCATGTCCATTAAGACACAATTATCAAAGGGACAGTTAAATTTAGAACACTTCCCTAAGACCAGCCCAAGTTCCTATCACCGCTTCTACACTAAGGGTAAATTCTTGCCAAGATCCATTTGGAAAAGTTGGGTCCTTGCTTCTGGAAGATGAGGACCAGCAAGGGCTACAGGACCTATAGTCTGAATTCCTTCCAACAGCAACTAGGAGACTTTGCCTTAGAGCAAATCTTGAGAGCATGAATCTGGGCTAGATTATGGATAGATACTGGTATACCTCGTGCCCTTCTGCAATGCAAGTATTAATGTCCTAATGTAATGTGCCGCTGGGTAGCCCCTTGATGCCTGAAAGAAACCATGATCAAGACCATACTCCTAGGACAGACTGAGAGTGAAAACCAGTGTCTACTTCCTATGTGCCAAAGATCTAGACACTGCATTAAAACTAGTGAGTGGGGGCCAACACTGTTGGAACTCGGTGGCTTGCAGTCAAGGCTCAGTGACAGGGGATAGAGGTCTGATGGCAGCACTCGGCTGCTAGACACAAAGCAGAAATGACAACAGGGGTCAGGTATGTAACCAAGGAGTGCAGCCTTGCACTCAATGTTCTGCCTGGGTGAGGAGATTCAAAGCCACCAGGCCTGGGGTTGGAGGGATTATTCAGTTCATTTGCAGGACCTGAATCTGATCTCAAGAACCACCACTATGAAATGAGGTAAATGTAACAGGATACACTTGTGATTCTAGCCCTGGAGGGGTGGAGACAGGAGGATTGCTAGGACTCCCTGGTCAGCCATCTAGCTTCATCAGCAAGCTTTAGAACTGAGGAGTATTTCAAAGGAAGCAAACATTCCTGAGCATGACACCGGAGGTTGCCCTTTAGTCTATAAGCACCCACAGACACGCCCCACCCCCCACCTTAAAATACCTGACTCAGCTTGTCCAGACTTGAGCTTGTCCTGGTGATGGAAAGGAAAACTGGGTGGTTTAGGGAGCCACAGTCACAACCACTTACCAGGGCAGCTACTATACACCAAAGAAAGAGAAACGACCCTTTTAGGGATATTGAATATACAGACTTTTTTGTTAAGTTTTGCCACACACTGCAAAAGGCCAGAAAAGAAATTTTTAGATTCTGTGGACTACATGGTCTTTATCACAGTCAGTTCTGCTACCAGTGTGAAAGAAGTCACAGCAGGAGATTAACAAATCGTAATGTCCCAGTGAGACCCTCTGCATTGGCCAGTTTCCTGACTGCTGGCTTTGGGTATGGCCAATATTCATAAAAATTCTGTATATACTTGAAAATAACGTATAGCCACCAGTTGTGCACTTCGCCATTTTGTACCTGGTGCATTAGAACAAGCTCACCCCATTGTGCTGTGCGTGGGGGCTCTATAAGGGGAATATTTACAACTCACGATGACCATCCGTTTGTCCCCTTTGCACTTTATTCTACACCGAACCAAACTTGGACCACTGGGAAGTAATCTTTTCTGGCTCTAGGGAGAAGTTATGCTGTGAGTGAGGATGAATGAAGTTGTATTAGTTTTCGTGTTGGGCGTTGCTTTCTGTTTTTCATTCTTTTAAGATCACATTATTTACAAACTACCGGAAGTCCATTCCTTCTACCCTTCAAACCTGTGGGTCCCCGGTTCTGAACTCAGGTAGTCAGGCTTAGTGGTGGGTGGTTTTACCCACTGAGCCACCTAGCTACCTGTATTTTCCTTCAATCTTTCTGTGGTTTTTATGTTTTTATTTGGTTGCTTATCAAGAATGCATTGCACACATTTAAGTCTTAACCTCTTACAGGTTAGAGTTAGATAAGAACATTTGCTAAGAGTCAGGCAGTAAGAGTCTTATCTGCTGTGATGACAACCAGGCTTTGGCCAGAAGCAGCGCATCCTTGCAAAGTTTCAAGATTTCCTTCCCACTATGGATTGTGACTGGATTTCTGTCAGTCACTCAGTAATTCCACAATAGCGAATTTCGCTTTCTATGCCTGTGTTAATTAGCACCCCGTGGCAGTGTGGCAGGAAGAAAGCATCAGGAATTCCCAGCTTGTCCCCTCAGATCTTGGTTTGCACTATGTCCCTTCAGTGTCCTCACACACTGCTGTTGGTTTTTTCTGCAGTTTCACCACCCAGACTTCGGCGCAGCTGGGCCCTAGCTCACGACTCAACATTCAACCATTGGCAAGAAAACTGGCACCAAGCAGGAAGCTGGCAGTGCACGTACCTCTGTACCCCAACTCCCTGCTCCACATGTCCCTGGCCCGTGGCATGCACACCGAAAGTTAACATAGGAGTGTGTGCCTTTTATTCTAAGGCTGTTGTGATTCACAGGAGAGATGGCTTCTTGGGGTATCTGTGATCCACAGACAAGCTAAGCTACCATGCAAAACTTTTGTTGATTTTGTTAACAGGGTCTTATATAGCCCAGGTTGTCCTCAAAACTAAGTATGTAGCTGAGGGTAGCTTTGAACTTGTGACCCTTTCATCTCTACCTCCTGTGTGCTGGAATCAAGGACATGAGGCACTTCATCTCAAGTATTCTGTGCTGAGGTCAGAACCCCAAGGCCTATGTGTATGTTAGGCAAGCATCTACCCATGAGCTCCATGGCCAGCCCATTTTTGTCAATGTTAACAGTGCACTGAAGACAGACAGCACAGCTGACTGGTGGCTGTTTCAGAAACCCTGAAGGGCTTACCTGAAGCTCTAGTGATCAGGCACAGTGGACACAGGCACAGCTCCAATGTCCTTGTGTCCAACATTAACCCCCACCACATACAGGGCGTATTTCAGAAGGCAAGATGGCTCAGTGGGTAGAAGCACTGGCTGCCAAGCCTGATGACCCATGTTCAATTCCCAACACTCATATAGCGAAGGAGAGGACTGAGCAAGCCATTGGCTGGTGTGAACTTCCCACCCCAACAAAATAAAAGTACCTTAAGAAAAAAAAGAAGTCAGATTTCATTGTCAACAACACAGACTGTTGCAGATAAGAAAGGTGACCCACACTTTCATTTTCTTTATTTTTCATTGATACCGTATGGATACAAAGTTTCTAGAAAGCTACAAAATGTCTACCACTTTATCAAGAAGGCATCAAAATGTGTCACTTTGCAAAGACATGAAAACACCTGCAGGAACTGACACAAAAATAGCATTTTTAGAGCGATGAAGTAATTGCACTTAACTGTCATGGGTATTAAAGTTATCACACATATGTACCGCGAAAGCTAGAATACATTTGTTTTTTTTTTTGTTTTTTTTTAACAAAGCACTTTATAAAAAAATTCTCTGCACACAAACCCTATAATTTTCATATAACTATCATACTAAAGATAAATTCACTTTAAAGCCAACACTTAGAACATTTTTTTTAAAAACAAAAAAGGTACCAGTACCTAAACACAACTGTTAACAAATACAAGAATACTGTACTGCCGGGAGTTTAGCCAAATGCCTTTTGGAAGTTTCTGCAAGCAGTTTAAGAAAACATGAATGAGCCACCTACCTCACCCTCTTCTCCAGT
Organism: Micromys minutus; assembly: GCF_963924665.1. Classification (NCBI taxonomy): domain Eukaryota; kingdom Metazoa; phylum Chordata; class Mammalia; order Rodentia; family Muridae; genus Micromys; species Micromys minutus. The sequence goes on from NC_137971.1 coordinate 83,617,791, forward strand.
CTCCCCCAAGAGGAACCAGGTTCCGGCCCAGACCCAGCAGCAGTACAGTATCCAAGGAGCCACTGACCAGATGAAAAGCTTACGCCACAAGCCCATCCTATATACTTTACACACGAGACAACGGAGAAGCCATGAAGCCACTTAGAATATGAAGGAACCCACATGGCAAAACCCAATTTACATAAAATCTGAGCGTTACCAAAGAAGTAAAGGCTTTTCAGGTTTTTAAAATGATACAAAAAGATTTTTTTTGTCATTTTTCAGGCACGTACTATTTTTGTTTTTACTGTTTTTTTTTTTTTTTAATTCTTTGTCTGAAGTCATAAGCCCACTGAAAAAGGCCTAGAGAAACAGATCTTTCAAGGAGGTAACAGGAGATGTACATCCTTTTTTTTTTTTTTTTTTTTTTAAAGAAGTGCAGTTAATAATCTATTTTATACATCGAAACGAATCACAGGAAACAATTAATTTGAAAAGTAAAAACACAAAACTCATAGACAGGTTTTCTAACATGATGGATGTGTGGATTCTGCCTGCCTCTCAGAGAAGAGAAGAGAATGTCCGTGGTAAAAAACGAACTGACAAGGGCCAGGCTGAGCAAGGCTGGAGCCTAATGGGACCTGACCCCGTGGTGGAGAGTGAGGGGGGTTTTGGGAGACACACACGAACGCTGCTTTTATCTAGAATGATGCAGTGTGGGGCACGGGACCCAATGCAGATTCACAGAGAAAACAAGTTACGGCTTAGGAAGGGACAATAAATACAAATACCTCATCTTAGTGTGATGCAGCATGACTACAATGAGGCCTACCCTTTGCAACACAGTACATTTAAAACACAAAACCTTCATTTTTAAAAGACAGAAGCGAAGAGTTGAGGAGGGAAAACTACCGCAAACAAGACAGCAATGGCTAGGAAGAGGCACAAGAGAACACGCATTCGACCAAGTTCTTCAAGCTGTGTGCGTCCCTGCCACGGAGGAGTACAAGACGGGAAACTGACTCTGACCTGTGCTGAGAAGTCATCCTTTTCCTCTGATAGTTGTTTTTCTTTAAAACAAAACAAAAACAAACACTGGACTTTTATTACATACTCACAACTTGGGGTGGACACAAACACTCGGGCTGTGTCAGAGCCCAGAGAGGCTGATCCTTAAGACAGCCGGAAAGGAGCGAGAGAAAGTATGGGGTAGAGTTAGTTTTGAGGCTAACTTCCAAAGTTGTCTGTCATTACTTTTACACATACATCTATCAGCAAAGGAAGAGAAAAACAAAACAAAACACCTATTTCTTTTTCCTGGCTTCTTTTTGCCTCCTTGGTTCTTTTTTCCTTACTGTATGGGGTTTCCAGATGCAAAAAGGTTTTACTCTAAGCTGACACACACTTCCAAGGCTGAGGACTAGGACATCCTTGAAAATGCCGAACTGCAAACGGTGTTCTCTTCACAAGTCTGTCCCAGCACATTCAGACATCGGGACCCAGCAAAACTGCCCAAAGACACTTTAACTGCAATGACCCTAATGAACCCATTTTAAAACTTTTGTTCTGCACTGTCTTCTCAATGTGAGGCTTCCAACAACCAAGTGTGTAGGCAGGCAAGTGTGCACTGTCGTTCCAGTGGACCAGGCTCCACAGTCTGGGCACGGACACCGGGAAGGTAGAGCCGTGGTGTCCGCCCACTGGCCGGGATTCGGGTGCTTGTGCGTAGGTTCCTTCCCAGGGATGCAGAGCTCAGTGATGAGTTGGTGGACATGCCGGGGAGAGGCGGCACACACAGACACAACAGTTTGCAGGACTCCCCGCTGCCACGCTGCTGTACAGGGCAGTGGTGGTGGGGTTCTCCACTGGCAGGCAGACTCACAGCAGGCAGGGACCGCACGGTGCTCGGTGCGTTCATGGAGACAAGCCTGCGGTTGGTCATTCATCCCGGTTAACCAAAGGCATTACGGTGATCTCGAAATATTTTTTTGGTCTCTCTACAAATTGTCGTTATTATGGTGGCACTTTCTAAGCTGGAATCTCGAGCCAAAGGCACTTTCGAGCTGGAGTGCAGAAGATTCACAAGTAGCTAAGTATTTGGTCGTGGACTGAAAAAGGCATCAATGAAAGGTACAATGCTCTTCATGGTGAGCTGCTGAGCTGCAGCCTTTAGTTTTGGTATGGATACGAACAGGAGAGCACGGTCAGAGATTCGACCTGGGTTCTGACTCGGGTTGTTTCAAACCAAGTCATCAGCTTCCTACAGAGCCGGATTTAAAAAACGGGCTTTCGAAACGCAAATGAGAATGATTTTGGCTTGTCCTGCTTCTGATACGGGGCAGGTTAGCAAGTGGACACCCAGACAGGCTGAGAAAAGGCTGGCGGCTACAAGGTATTACTAAGGCACTGCTTTACTGGGAGGCTTTGGCAGCTGTGAACTGAAAAGTAACAGTAGTCAGAAAAAAAAAAAACAAAAAAACAAAAAAAAAAAAAACAAACCGCTTCCAGCTTACAAAAGGGCTCAGGGTTCCCAGGCAGCCTGTCACACCGACACCCTGCAACGCGACTTCTCCAAGATTTAAGGCTTTTAGGAATGACACGTGCAGGGCTTAGCCACAGAAACATCAACATAGAAGCCAGCAATTCAAGCATCCTCCAAATGTCACAGATGAGGACACCAACACACAGGTATTCTACCCTCCCTTAGGACAGGTGTGGTACGCCAGAGCATATACAGAATTAGACAAGTTACAGGTACCTGGTTTGTAAAACTGACCCTCATGTGACTTCAATGATATGTGGTTGTATAAAAAGGGTGGCTAATGCCACCATGGTACTGAAGCCTAATGAAGACCTGGACCTAAAAGTCCTCTGAAGAATTTTAACACCAAGGGTTCTCTTTTGGCTGGTGTGTGGGCAGGACTTAGCTGCTGGGATGTGTGGTAGGTAACTGTGGCTGGAGAACTGTCTTCTGAGGAAACAAAAGGCGTATCAGCTCTGCCATCTACTTGTGGTCCCCAGACAGCTATCGGGGATCTGAACTGACCCTGTCCATGCATTCTCAGGGTCACTTAAGCACAGAGCACCAAGAAAAGATGGCTACCACCCAGGAGAGGCCAAAGATGAAAGAGAAGCCCTCATCCTTGTCCTGTGACTAAATAGCTGAGAGTCTTCGGACCAGGCACCTCATCCCTTCGAGATGAAGGGGAATGAATGGGCTGTGCTCTCTTTTAGTTTGAATACGAGGCACCTTCTGGAACAGATCCAGACCTGCCCCATCTGTAAAGATGGAAGAGATGCAACAGACAGCGTGGAGCATGAGGCAGAGCAGAAGCAGGATGCAGGAGATGTAACCTATCCGGAAAAGGATGCGGGGGAGATCTATGAGAAAGAACTAAGTTGGGAAGGGGATTTTCTCTTATTAAGCTGGGAAAGGGTTGGCTATAAGCCAAATCAGAAATGCTCTTTAAATATGAGTCAGATGGCTACAGGGAGGGTGCTGGCTAGCTGTCCCCAGCTTTCCCAGACAGGAGAGAGAGAGAGAGAGAGAGAGAGAGAGAGAGAGAGAGAGAGAGAGAGAGAGAGAGAGAGAGAGAGATGGTGGCTGTGCAAGAGGAGAAGCCTCTAACAGGAGAGGATGATGCTGTTGAAGAACACTACCATTTGCTTCTTCCTGACCTTAAAAAACTGTGTGTGGGGGGGGAGGGGGACGGGATGGAGGGGGTTAGGTCATGGGAGAGATTTCATGGATCAGAGAAAAACTGGTTATCAATATGCTAATGTGACCAGTACGAGAAAAGCCATTTCAACTAAGGCTGAACCTTACACAGCACAGGGCAATGAGCTGTGAAGACTGCGGAAGTAGCCAGGAATTCTAAATCCTCTAACCATGCACAGGGTACAGCCAATTAACTAGTCCAAAATGTCCCTGGCCTACAGTTAGCTGGGCTCTCAGGAGTAGGGGGTCCCAGGACATGTTCTGAAGAAGTTTTGGGTTGACTTTATGTCTCTTTCATTAAAAAGATGGCCTCTAAACTATGCAGTGGCTAAGAAAGATATCTATATTATGTCCATGACAGATCTGTTCCTGTCACTGTGAGACAGCAACAGGGAGGGAAAGGTGAGGGCCAGGCTCAGCAATGGTGTCCACAAGCTGTAAAGAGGGCAGAAAGAACCAAGTATTAGAGACTGGGGTTAGAGGTTAGAATACAACATCCTGCCCCAAACCCAGGCTTTCATTTGGGAAATAAAGCAACTCTGGGATAACTGAGCTACTGATTAAGACAGGGAAAGAAGATTTACAGATCTCATAGCTATCAGTGCTGAAGACAGAGCAAAGACTGTAAGAACAGGAGGTGGGTTGGGACGAAAAAAGCAAAACAGTGTCTTCTGGACACGACAGGGCCGCTGTACCCATCAACTCCAGGGACTGTGAGAGCAAACCGGTCAACATTCCAGGGCTGAGGGATTGACAGTTGATGGTTTAGTGTGTGGTTCCTGGAAGGTTTGACTGTGTTCAAATGGCTGTCCCCACACCCATGAATATATGGGCAGCACAAACTGGCCATGGTTGGTGTGCTGGCTAGTTTTATGTCAACTTAACACAAGCTATTGTCATTGGAGAAAAGGGAACCTCAATTGAGAAAGTCTCTCGATAAGAAATGGCTCTAGGCAAGCCTGTAGGGCATTTTCATAAGCAGTGAAGGGAGAAGGGGAGTACTGTGCACAGTACCATTGCTAAGCTAACTGAAGATCCTGGATTCTATAAGAAAGCAGGCTGAGCAAGCCATGAGGACCAAGCCAGTAAGTAGCACTCCTTCATGGCTTCTGTATCGACTTGTAGTCTCAGGTTCCTGCTCCAACTTCCTTCAGTAATGGACTAGGATGTGGAAGTGTAAGTCCACTTTATCCCCCAACTTGCTTTCGGGTATTATTAATACCATAGCAATGTAACTCTAACTAAGGTTATTTTCTTTTTAAAGGCAAGAAAAAATGAGAAGTTGGATGGGTGGAGCTATGGGTGGGATGTGAGATAAGAAGGTGGGGGTGAATATACATTAAAGAACTTTATAGCTGTTTTAAGAGCAAAGTCAGGTCATCCATACTCCCTACCTTCTACAGCCCTGAAAGGTGTTAGGAAGAAGAGGACCAGACAGTGAGGCAGCGGACATACCACCCTGACTCTGAAGTCTTACCCTCCCCTGCCAAGCACTATCCTCTAGCTGGACTTTGGAGAGGAGCAGCTCCACTCCCGAGAAGCAGACCTCTCCCCCATCACATTCTGGGATGACCTATAGCCACAGGAGATCATTTGTACCTATTCATTTATATCTTCCTGGTCTCAAGACATAGGGAAAGGTTCCTCTTGAGGAAGGACATAGGAAATCAAAGCTAAAGAAACCTCCCCACAAGGGTTTTCTAAAAGATTAATTAATGTTACATCCAGGAGACATCTTTAAACTTCTGGTCTGCAGACAGATAAAGGGAGAAACTCAGGGTAGCCATTCCTTGGTGGACTGGCTTAGAAACAGGGAACCTGGGCAGTTCTGAGGAGAAAAAGTGCTCCACTGCCTTACATAAGGTAGACACATTGCAAATGCCAAAATCGTCTCTAGTCTTCCCAGGGATGAGGGAAGCTGCTGGGAGGAGACAGAGTCGATCCAGCATGGTTCTTTTAACTACATGCCAGCCACACCCACCCACTTGATGGCCAAAAGATGCCAAATATGATATAAGCAATCAGAGCAGATGCTGGGGCAAAGGCGTGTGTATCTCCTGGGTATAGCAGATGTAGAATTGTATTTTGTAGCCTTAGTGCAAAAACAAGCCATGCTTTTTTATTTTTTTAACGTAAAAGTTTGTACCATTTTCTCTTGTGTTTACATACTCCTAACAGTTGTGTGTGTGCTCACACATGTGCTTTGTGTGTAAAGAAACTCTTACTTTCCTCTGACCTTCCCTGGGAAGTGGAGGAGTAACCTTTCTTGCTTCCCCAGTGATAAAGCATTTAGAGAAGTAACCAGAGGCTGGTCACATCAGACCAACTCTGCTGGGCAATGCTTTGGAATATTCTCTTGGTAAGAGAATGAGGGAATCTGCTTGAAAAGATGAGAGAGAGAGAGAGAGAGAGAGAGAGAGAGAGAGAGAGAGAGAGAGAGAGAGAGAGAGAGAAAGAGAGAGAGAGAGAGAGAGAGAGAGAGAGATGGGGGACACTGAGGCTTATGAACAGATAGATGCCCTTAGAGAAAATATGTCTATAATGCAGACCAAGAGAGGTGATGAGCAACTAACAAACTGACAAGAAACAGGAGCTCAAGAGCTGGATAGCCAGATGTGCATGAACACAGAGCTATAGTCACAGATGCTTCCTACGCACACTGGGTCACCAGCAACAGCCTATTCACAGGCTGGTGAGGAGGTTTGTCAGTAACATTCTGGGGAGCGGAGACACCAAGCCTGAAGAGCCTTCTGCTTGCTCGGTTGATGACAGTTTTCTCCCAGCCACAGGATTCTGCATCCTTTGCAACTCACAGTGCAGTATTCATGCCAATTTTAAATTTTGCTATTAAATTTCAGTGGTTCAAATGTGAACTCGTCTCCATAAAAAAATTTGGCTGACCATATAAAATGTAACTGCACACACAAGACTGTAACATTGTAAGCTGAGACGTGCTTCAGTATTAGCTACTTATTGCAAAAAGAGCCATCATTTCTTTCTCATTAAATAATGAATTATCACATTAGTACAATACAATTTTACAGTTTTAAATAGACTATATATGTTAAGGATAAGGGGTGATGTTTTCCTCCTTTGTAACACCTGTTTTAAGAGTTTGATGAATTAGGGTATTAGTTTTAACCTTGGGGATGGGGGTGGGGATGGGGGAAGGTACAAATTTGTCTCATTAGGATATTTCAACCAAGTATGTCTTAAGGCTATAGTTTAACATTTGGTTTTAAAAAGAAAGATTTCATTTAAAAAATAATTTAGTGAATTACATTCTTTCATAACTTCCACCCTAATTAGTTACAAAGATAAATCTAAAGAATCTAAGTTTTTCTGTACTAATTTACATTTATATTTAAAGATTAATTTTACTTGTATCTTAAAACAAGAATTTTATGTTGGAAAAAACACAAAAAGAACTGAATACATTGGTATAAAGGCAGTCAATGCCCCGTGGCTAATCCTCTGTCTCAGTATTTTCTACCACAACAGGAAACAGGTCTGCAGAGAGGCTTAGCTTAGGCTGGTAAAATTCACCTTCCCCAAGGGATTGTGGGTTGCAGATCTGAGGAATACACAAAAAACTGCATCACAAGTTCACAGCGACAATGATAGCATGAACACATGGGGAAAAATAAGTTTCACTTGAACAGGGTTCAGAAAGGTCAGGGTGGGACCCGGGGGCCAGGGTAGCACCCTGTGTGGTGAGGTTTACAGTCAGTCGCTCGATAATGGAGAGTGTGTGTGTGCACATACGTGTGTGTATATACAGATATCTAACTCTATATAAATAACCAGGTTCAGTCCTTTACAAGCCTGTAGATGTGATGCTGTGCTCCGTGCTCACTATTCGATACTTCGAATACACAGGCCATGCAGAGGAGCGTTTCTTGTGTATCCCTGTTTGTTACCACCTGTTTGAAAAGAAAGGCATGTATCACCATCACACCACATAAATGACAGCATGGTCAACCTGTGTGACATCCAGAAGTCTCCATGGAACCCCACCAACCCCACCTGATGCTGCTGCTCTCTGCTGACACAGGCTGGACCTCCCACAATGTGTTAGGAAATACCCATCCATTGCCCCCGTGGGTTTCTCTCCCTCACATCTATGAGCTCTCTTCTATCCTCCTTCAGACCCGAGGCCTGGCTGTCCTCCTCACGCTGGCCTGAGGCCCCGTGCTACCTCAGAAAGAACATTTTGAAGGACAATCTGATCAAATGTACCTCACAACGCTTCAATGGTTCTCTGTGACTTTCATGTTCAGAAGCGTTCTGAGCTCGAGTGCCTTATCTAGCTTGTCAAGGGCCTAATTTCCCCTCTGCCATGGTCTGCTTCGCCCACAGAAGTTTCTCTTGCCTCCAAGCGCCCAAGCTCGGGGACCCTGACTAAAAAGAATAAAGGCTCACTTCTGATTTTCTCCATGGAGTCCTATGATTCATATAGATTGGTGTTTTTCAATATCCAGCTCCTCCAGTGAACTGTGAAGAACTGAGACCATGTCTTCTGGTTAGCCAGCTCAGGCATGACCAAGCATCTGCTGAGTGAACAAAGCTGACGATGGCCACCAATGCTGTGTGCCCACTATGTATCTACCGCAGTAGAAGGTGCTTGGCACAGACCCCACAGCACTGTTATGTGCTGCTGTTCCCCATGGCAACGAGGAGGCATCTGCTCGAGACCAATCAGCTAAAAGCCTATAGGTCTTCCCTGCCTCTGAGCTGGGTCATCCACCTCAGCACTATGCCTGTCTCTGCAAGACACTGGTGATGATTTTATTTTCCATTCTTTTACTGGATGAATGCCCGTCTCCCTCATCTGACCTTGGGGTGGCTGCCCCACTCAGCCAGTCCGTTGCAGTATTCCTAGCACCTGATACCCACGTATGCGCTCAGGAATACGTCTTACTTGCTCGGTAAATATGAAAAATATCTGCTTATCCTTGGACATACACACCATCTTTATTACTATTCCTGAGAATCCCACCCCACCTATCTCTAGACTTCAATGCTGCCTCGTCCAGAAATATTCAACAGTTTAAGTGACTGCGTATCATGATCTGCCCATTCTCTTCTCTGACTCAAAGGCCGTAAGTTACCATGGCACACTATGATCCTAAGATCACTTCTCAGCAGCCAGTGCTGTACCCATGGTGTAACTGAGGAAATGTAAAGATTCTGCTGGTCATCCTGGAGGTGAAGAATACAGATCTGAGTGATGGGTTTATTAATGGAGACAGCTATGGAGACGTTAAATAGCTTGGCTGGGCACATAAAGCAGAAAGGACCTTCAGTTCAAGCTTTCTGATTTCATGACTTAATCTGTGTTGATCACCATGACCTTGAGTCACAGGGATTCATTAGCCACAAAAATGATACTGTAGTTCATGGTAAGACTTTTACAGTAACATTTACAAAGGGTCTTTGTATCTAACATAAGGCTTGTGATTTCTCAGACACATCCATTTTCTTATAAATCCAATGTCTGTCTGTCTGTCTGTCTGTAGTGAAAGAGTTAAAACCCCAGGGTCTCATGTATGGTATGCCAAATTCTCTACCACTGCATATCCCTTTTTGTTTGCTTTAAAATATTTCATTTGATTTTACCTTGTATGTGTGAGTAGTCGCCTACATATATGTATGTGTAACATATATCTGGTGCCCTAAGAGGCCAGAAGAAAGTTATTAGAGCCCCGAGAACTGGAGTTACAGTGGTTACAAGACATCACAGGAAACCTAAGAGCAAGTGCTCTTAACTGTCAAGCGTTCTCTAGTCCCATCTCTTCATTACTTTTAAGACAGTTGTACACATCTGTAGCCAAGGCAGACTTTGAAATGTGCAATCCTCCTGCCCTGGCTTCCTGAGTAGATAAGATTACAGGCCTATACCACTAGGCCCAAGAAGACAGCAGGCACACTTGGCTCCTGATTCACCTTTGTCCTTCCCAGCTCTGCTTGGGGCTCTCACTGCCTCTATGTGTTCAGTTCAATCCCAAGCAACAGGATGCAACCAGAGAGCCTGACCAGTCACTGAGATCTTAAATTGGGCCAATAACCCACTTTTACTTAGCAAAGTGGTGGCCAGCAGCTGCTAAAAGAGCTAGAAAGTACAATTTCTCCTGTCCATAAATTGGATGTTTTCATTTTTTGGAATTCTTAAGTCTATGGTTTTCTAAGGCAATGATACTACTTCTAACAAATGTTTCTTGGAAATTATTAATTGCTTACTATCAAAATGTTTTGCTTAACTGCTTAATGACAGTTCGCTGTTGTTTTAAGAAGGGTTTCTTAAAGTCTAGCTTGGTCTTGAACTCCTGATCCTCCTGCCTCCATTTGCCAAATGCAGGAATTATATGTTTGTGCCATTATGACACATTTTAACCAAACCCAGTGAGGTCCAGGATGGTGGAAGTCATATGTCCCAGAGGCATGTTGCTGACAGGTACCTGGGCTCTCAGACAATTAGGGTCCTGGCTCTGACATCTAAGGGCCACACTCAGTTCAGCCAGGCTCGCTGAGGCAGAGTCCAGACTGCTATCCCAATCCTCAACCTGCAGTCACAAACCCCTGCTAAGAGAGGTGGGTGGCTACTACCTAAGAATCCTAGTCACTGACATGGTTTTAAAACTTAATTTATTTTTTCCTTTTGGAGATGTAATCTCTATCTAAATACAGAGGGAGCACAATGATTAGGCTAGGCTGGCCAATGGCCTCCAGAGAATGAGCTACCTGTCCCCATCTCCCCGGTGCTGGGGACTAGAGGCAGTGCCATGAGGTCTGGCCTTTTGTGAGGCAGACACATAGTGCTCAGCCCTCATGCTTGTACGGCGACTGAACCGTCCCCCCTAGTTCCCACACACTTGGGCTGCAGCAGGGTACAGTTCTGAGACAGACACCTGCTCTCTGCCACCGCTCACTCTGCAGACTGCTCATCTTCCACCAAGAGGATACTGGTGGCTATTAAAGCGGGGCATTTTCCTCAGACGTCCAGGCTCTAAGCTTCAGGAGCACACAGGTACAGTTGAGACTCCACTAAGAGTTTTTCTCTAGAGAAAGTCAAGATTGTACGTAAAATCTATCTACGCATGTGGATCCTAGGTCTGAGCTCTGAGATGCCAGTCCCTGACGGCAGCAACTCCAGATTCTGGCTATACCATGACTATGTGGGTTGCTAGGTTTGCATAGCAAACACCTCACTGGCTTGTTTGAACATAGGACTTCACTATGTAGCCCAGCCTGCCCTCAATCTCCTGATTCTCCTGCCTCAGCCTCCGAAGTATAGGGATTACAGGCATGTACTACCACATAAAGCTTAAGTCAGAGCCTTCCTTCCTTCCTTCCTTCCTTCCTTCCTTCCTTCCTTCCTTCAATGGGAAAGGATAGGGAAAAAGGAACCTTTCAAACCAAATCAAAGCAGTATCTATCTGATTGAGAATTAACATACCAAGTAATGCTTCCCTGGATAAACACTCAGGCTCCCCATGCTAACAACAGAGAAATGTGGCAAGCCTTCAGAGGCCACAGGGGTGCCCTTTGCCAGCCCCTCAGGAGAACTGCGCTCATGGTTTACTCTGGCATCCTGACCTTCAAGTTTAATCAAGAACTATTTTCTTTTTTTAAAAAGCCTTATAAAACCATTATTGAATAGTTTATGAACATGTTTTGAGAACAAATGTCTCTGACTCTGGCAACTGATAAAGAACCTTGGTATTAGAACTCGTTGAGCAGCAGATACCAAAGCACCCTTGCTGAAAACCTGGCTTCCTTCCCACCACCTTCCTCACTGTCCCCAACAAGCCTCAGCACAGGCTCTACCAATGCCAACCAGGAGAGAGACAAATATTACCAATAAAATGGTGAAGTTTTCCAAAACACTGTTCATCATATATTTCTCTGGTAGGTGTTTGAGCTTGTGGATGAAGTTGATCATATATTCACACATTGGCGAGCGGTTTATTCGGTACACGAATCGGCCATTCTCGAACCTCGCATACTCCGTCTGTGAGGAAAAAGAGGTTTGAGTATCTTTATACTTCCAAACACAGAGGATGGCTGCTTTTGAAAGGACAAACTTTACCACGTGAATCATCTGTTGATAAGCTCTGCTTCTGCTTATCATGTCTGCATATTACCTAATAAAAAAACAAACCCTACCTCTAAATTTACAGCCAGGCACGGAATCCATTAATTTTTTGCAAGTTTGAAAAATGTTGTAAAGGGTGATCTTTAAAGCATAATAAATCCTTCTGGTAAAAGTGTGTATGTGTGTGCGCGTGTGCGTGCATGCGTGTGAGACAGAGAGAGAGAGAGAGAGAGAGAGAGAGACAGACAGACAGACAGATAGACAGACAGACAGACAGACAGACAGACTTCCAATAACCCCAAATAAGAGGCAAAGAAACACAAATGCAGAGGAAACCATTCTGGTTTGGAAGAATACAAATAGTACTGAGCTGGAAGGGGTACAAAGCATGGCGAGCAGAGGCCACAGGAGGGACCACTAACCCTGGACACACAGAGAACCCAAAACCTTGAGGGAAGATGGAGAATCTGATATGTTGGATACTCTGGAAACAGACCGTCTTTTGAGACAGATCTCTCTATGTAGCCCTGGCTGGCCTAAAACTAGCTATGTAGACTAGGCTCTCCTTGACCTCCTGGGATTAAAGGCATGTACCACCATGCTCTGTAGAAAGATCTTTAATCAGGCCCCCAAACGAAATATGACTCCAACACAAATCACAAAGTATCCAGAATTTAACGAGAAACAGATAGGATAAAAGCCGTAAGATTCTATCAAAACAGAATGAGACAAAAATACAAATACATTTGTATTATAATACATCATTTTAAATATAATTAAAGTGTTCAAACCATCTGTCTTTCTTTACATTAAATAAAGTGCACATTATTTGAAAATATGAAGGCTAGCTCCTTGCTTAGCAAAGACAGAAAAAGAATAGTAAGAATAATTTGTTGCACCTGACCCCAGAGCCTAGTTATAAAAGCAGGGTTCGGAGGCTCCTAGGATAAATAGGAATGTTACAGAGAAAGATTTGTTTGTAAAAACATTAATACTGGGACTGGAGAGATGGAGAGAGTGGTTAAGAGCACTAACCACTCTTCCAGAGATCCTGAGTTCAATTCCCAGCAACCACATGGTGGCTCACAACCATCTGTAATGGGGTCTGATGCCCTCTTCTGGTGTGTCTGAAGATAGCAACAGTGTACTCATAAACAAAATAAATAAATATTAAAAAAAAATCAATACTTAACAGTTATACCCATTTCCACTTGTATTTTGTACAGATGGTTCATGTGTGTCATTGCATGCGTGTGGAGTCAAAGAAAAACCTGTGGGGTAGGTTCTTTTTCTTCTTTCCACCATGTGGATGCCAGGAACTGAACTCAGAATCTTGGGTTAGAAGCAAACACCTTACTTATTAGCTAATCACCATCCCCGATCCCCCGTAAACCTCCTTTTAATCTAAATTTTGTGCTCCTATCAAGGCAGCCACACCACCCACACCCCAATTTTAATTATCCTTAGTGCTCAGGATTCCAAACTGATATTTCCTGTGTCAAGTCTACTCCTGCATCTCTAATTATCCCCTATTTGTCCCTGGAAACGGTACTTTCTGGTCACTGTTGCTGGCAAGCTCGCAGAGTGTGACCTCTGGCCCTCCCTCCTCTTTAAGCTTTAGTATGCAGTTACTAAATTCCATTTAAAACTTCCTACAGAGTCCCTCGGAAGCCATCTCAGGAAAGCGCATGACCCCTGTTAAATTCACCATCAACCCAACCCACCCGTACCCTTTCCTGCCACTTTAACGTCCATCTCACACGGCCAGAACTGTTTTCAGGAGGCTCCAAGGCAGCCCACACCCCCAGAGCACCACCCAACCTCTTACTCCCTCCACTCTCCTGACAGGCATCTTCTAGGCTTGGCTGGGAAGCTGGAGTCTTGCCACAGGCAAGTTAGGCTCCTAAATGGAGAGTCCAGAACTGCTGCAAATAAATCCCCAATCTTCAGGTGGTGGCAGTTAGGCAGAGGACACTGGAAGTTAGGCTGGTGACAGAACTGCCACCTACAAACTTTATTCACAAAAGCAACTAACCCTGAGAAGACAAACAGGTTTGTAAAAGCTTGCAAGCTGAACACAGCTATTTCCTAACACAGGAGGGAATGCCTTGCTTTTCTGTATTTGTTTTGAGACAGGAATCTCCAGAACTCAGGAATCTCATGCCTTACCCTTCCAAGTGCTGGGATTGCAGGCATGGACCAACACTCCCTACTGAAATTTTAACAGTTGAAACGAAAACAATTTAAAACAAAAAAGGCAAACACAGGGTGTCAGTTTTCAGAAGTGGGTTACCAATTAGCTACAGCCACCAATGCCTGTACCTAGGAAGTGGAGAAGCTCTGCCAGAACCTATAGGGGGTTCTCACCAAAGAGACCAGTACTGGCCAGCCGGGTGGGACTTCCCTCAGAGAAGGCTAGCACAGAGCATCCTGTTTGATCTCAGGTGCTGCCCAAGCATTTTTACCTTTACCTTTATGATGTAACCAGGAAAAGGTACAAACAGAAGAGAAAGGAGACCTGAAAAGGTCCTTGCGGACTGGAAGGCAAAAGGCTACCTGGAGGATGCTCTGTTTAGGCCAACTTACCTCTACTTTTTCTACTACTTGTTTCCCAAAGGAGCACACTTTGGTGGAACAGGTAACGGTCATGTTTTCGGAACTCTCATACTGACTGCTCACACCATAAAAGGCCCCGGCGTCGTCTTGGATGTTGCAGTTTAAGTCCGCCTGTTAGAAGGAAGTAGGTCAAGTTATTCTCTCATCCCAGGATCAGTGGTAAAGAAGCACTTTGGCAAGCCATCTAACAGCTAAGCAGTGGGGAAGAGACAGCTTCCTCTCTACAAATACCAGCTTGAAGGGAAGCCACTTCCTTCTCAGGTGGGGTTGAACTTGCATTCCAGTCTCCGCCTCCTAAGTGCTTACAGGAATGTGCTACCATACCCAGGTGCCACGTACGGGCCTCACGTACCCTAGGCAAGTACCCTACCAACCGAGGCCTGAAGTAGGTACACATCTGGGAACTATTCCCTTGAGAGGACATGCACCAGGATGCATTCAGCCTGGCCTCCTTGCATTCAGTGTTGAAACAGGACTGTACCCCTGTAATGAACATTCTAAAGTTTCTAAAGTGAGGTGTGAAATGACAATGTAGTCTGCCAATCTTGTAAGAGACTTCCTGCAGCTGATTCATCACTGCTACAAAGAGGATGACCACATTCAGAGCAGAAAGGCTTCCTATCAATGACGCAAAGCCACAGCTACTCATGTAAGACATTCTTATGAATGGCCTGGGATGTAAGGCTCATGCTGTACGTAACAGTGCCTGGCCACAAGCTAATATAGGAGATGAGCACAGAGGAAAGGCTATGCAGTCACACCAACGGTTAATGGGAGGTCTCAGATGCAGAGAGAAAAAAGGCTGGGAGGGCTTCTTCCCAACTCATGTGCTCATGCATGAATCCAGGTGATGAGGAGGTACACAGACTACGTCTCAGGCTGTGGAGGAAAGACAAAGGCGAGGTTGCATCCTGGAGCAAATGGGAGACCCCAGAGAATTCTGGTTAAAGCAGGGCTTCAGAGCATGTCTGTGGGGCATGGTGCCACTGCGGAAGGCCATGGGTGTATGCTACTGCTGTGGTCTTACTGTGGTGGAAATGCAGCTCCCACAGCAAGTGTCTGTCCTTATAAATACAGAAAAGGACCACACCCTCCACAAGAGGTCAGACACTGGCATCTGAACCCTGGACCTTCCAGTCTCCAGAAATTCCAGTGATAAATCTGGTTCTGTATACCCTGAGTTCCCAGCACATAAGAATGGTACGGGACTGGTTACAACCAGCTGTTGCTCTGTAACAACTCAACAGTACACACATGCTAGTGCAGGAAAAGGATGTTTCCAAATTATTTTTCTTTAGTTTCAGCCTCAGAAAATTCTACCTTTATATGCAGAACATGCCTATAATCCCATACCGAGGAGACAGAGGTAGGGGATCACTGTAAGTTCAAGGCCAGTGTGCACCATATAGTAAGCTGTAAGCTAACCAAGGCTGCATAGTAAGATCAAGTCAGGGGCGGGGAAGAAAAATATCGACAAAAAGGGGTATGCTCAAAAAGGTCTATAAAATAATGATGCAACTTAATATTCTAAATTAAACAACCCAGTTCATTTGGATCGTTCCCTAATTTGAAATACGATATAGAGGAAACTTGGAGATGAAGACTGGCTGGGAGAATGGGGAGTTGATGGGATGGTAACTACTTAAAATACCTATGATAACTTGTCAGTGGACATCGAATTTTGAACGTATCAACCGAATTAGAACAGTAATGGTTTGACATCAGCAAAGCTGATGACAGTGTTCAGTGTTCACACTTCCAATCCCTTTGAGAAAGTTGCTGCTCCTGGTGGCTGCAAATCTAAATGTCCTAACAAGTGTTCTATTTCTTTACTCCCAGTGTTAACCGGTACCCTATGTCAAACTAAAGAGAGGGAGAGGCCAGAAGTGGCTGGACCTGCCCCTTCATCCTCACCATCACTGAGCAATCACCATTCATTTACAGGCAGGTCTGTTAAAGGAAGGAAACCGATGGACGAGGTTGTACCTGGGGAGCTAGAGCTGCAATGCAGCTGTTACAGACTGTTACAGACAGTAACAAGCTGTTACAGACGACTCCAGAAAAGAACTTGTCATCTGTGCAGTTTGTGGAAGGCTAATGACATGGGTGATGGATGCTAATTTAAACAATGTATGTGCTGTGTATATAAAATACAATGTAACCAGTCCAGTACCATTCTTATGTGCTGGGAACTCAGGGTATACAGAACCAGATTTATCGCTGGAATTTCTGGAGACTGGAAGGTCCTTAATTATTTCCTTTATTAGGAATTAGGCAAATGATACGGGGAGTATCAGTAGGATCAGTTAGAATGGTGCGCACACGGTAATAAACAGAAGACTTTTTAAAACAAATGGTTTCTGCTGTAGTCAATATCCCGCACACAAGCAACCCTCTTAGCTTAAGCCTGTACCAGATTCTGCTCATCTGTTCTGCCCTGCATCACTGCTGTGCCTTAGGACTATGCAGACAATGCTGAAATGAAGTTCTTGCCCAGGTGTGCTCAGCATTACAGAGGAAGGCCACAGCAAGTGTGAGGCCAGCTTGGCACTACAGTCAATTCAAGGCCAGCCAGGGCTACAAAATGAGACCCAGTATCCTCCAGGGAAAGAAAAGCTACTAAAGGTCTGGAGGAGCTGGGTGGTGGTGGTACACCACTCTAAATCCCAGCACTCTGGGAGGCAGAAGCAGGTGGAGCTCTCTGGGTGTTTGAGGACAATGTGGTCTATAGAATGAATTCCAGGATAGCCAGGGCTACACAGAGAAATCCTGTCTGGAAAACCCAAAAAGGGTGTGGAGAGATGGCTCAGCAGTTAAAGGCTAAAAGCACCAGCTTCTTTTCCAGGGCTTGAGCCTCAGCACTCAGATGATAGCTTCCAACTGTCTGCAGTTCCAGTTCTTCTTGCCTCCTTGAGTACCAGGTACTCTGTGGTACATAGATAAATCCCACAAGAGTGGACACAGGCAAAACACCCAGATGCACTAAGTAAATACCTAAATCAAAATTTGAAAAAGAAGGAAAGAAGACTTGTAGGTGTAGGAACTTAAGTTCAGTTGGTAGAGTGCTCACCTAGCATGCACAGGACAGGACGCTGGTTCAATCCCCTGCACCTGAAACACTGAGCACTCATAAGGTGGAGACAGAAGAATCAAAAGTTCAACGTCATCCTCTGTTACATGGTACCTTTGAGGCCAGTCTGAGAAGTATGTGATGCCGTCACAAACAAAAACAAACTTCAAGAAGTGGCGCACACAATGTTCACCCTGGTGCTTTGCTTTTCTGGCATTTTATTTGTGATGTTCAGCCATGGGATTTTGCACAGTTTGTTTACCTGTTACTTCAGCAACATCCAGAGAGAACCTCAAATTGGGTTTGTAATTCTGGAGTCTAGATTTTAAAAGGTTCCCCCCCCCAAAAAAATGGCAAATCACCTATTTGCAGGCAACATCAGAATTGCTTTACAAAACTCTTTGCATGTGAGAAATAAATCTGCAGTCATCAACTATAACACAAATTCAGAACGTTCTAGAAGGTACTGATGCCATTAGAACTATTCTAGAAAGAAACGTAAGTCAGCTAACTCCCCGAGAGCAAGGCAACATAAGAAAGAATGGGAGCAACAAAGAAAACAACTATACCGAGTCCAGGGCTCACAAGGATGACCTTGAACTTCTGATTCTTAACTGACTTCCCCACAACCAAAGACTAAAACTACCCAACTCATGGAATTCTGAAGGCAAGGAAATGAGGGAGAAAAAGTATGCTGCCAGTTTTTTTTTTTTTTTTAATCTAACCAGACAGAGTATTTTCTAAAAGCAAATAAACACAAACACACAAGAAAAATGCAAAAGCAAAACCCATTCCTCTTGCTACACATTAGACTTAAAATGCACCCCATTCCCTGGTTAGTGGAACAGGTTACTGTGGAGTGAACTATGAAAGGGGAGAGGTAAGCAGCCCAAGAAGGCGGCCCTTCTGAGAGAGCCACACAGTTGCCCTAGGATGGATGGATGGATGGATGGATGCTCAACTCTCTTCTCCATGCAGAAACCCCTTTCCCAGCCCCCACCTGCCCAAGATACCCAATGTCTAGGTGTTACTACACATTTCTTCAGTAGCACTGCTGGATGCAGCCAACGGTCTCCTTAGCACCCCTTCTGTCCAACGCCGCAACAAACTGTTGTCTTAGGGTTTCTCTAACACGGCAGTGAAACATCATGACCAACAAACAAGTTGGGGAAGGAAAGGGTTTATTCAGCTTACACTTCCACACTGCTGTTTATTAGCGAGGAAGCCAAGATAACATGGCAGGAACCTGGAGGCAGGAGCTGATACAGATGCCACAGAAGGCTGCTGCTTACTGGCTTGCTTCCCCTGGCTTGCTCAGCTTTCTTCTAGAATCCAGGATCACTAGTCCAGGAATATCACCATCCACAATGACCCTTTCCCATTGATCACTAATTGAAAACATGCCTCGTCATGGAGACATTTCTTCAACTGAGGTGCCTTCATCTCTGATGACTCTAGCTTGTGTCAAGTTGACACAAAACCAGCCGGTACAAACTGCCACAGACTTAGAGGCTTAAAACAACACTAATTGAACCTGCATTCCAGACAGTCAGAAATCCTACTGGGTCTCACCAGGCTAAAAGCAAGGTACGGATTGGCCAGGCTGTCTCTTGTTGGGAGACTGTGGAAAATCTGATTTTTAGCCTCTTCTAGAGCCCAGATCTATTTGTAGGCAAGTTCTGAATAGGGGTAGAGGCAGGTGTCAAAGGCAGATCAAACAAATAACAAAAATACACCAACAAAAAGTACTCCCGGGGCTGGGGATGTAACCCAGTTGAGAGAGCACTTGACTACTATGCATGTGTATTTGGGTTCAGTCTTTAGTCTTCATAAACTGCACATGCCTGTAATGTGCACATGGGACGTAGAAAAACAGGAGAATCAGAAGTTCAAGACCAGCCTTTGCTACAAGAGACCCTTTAAGGCATGGCTTCTCATTGTTCTCTTATTCAACAGACCTATTTATTCAAAGCTGTGGTTCACTGTTCAATCTCATGGTTGGGGGTAGGGATGTTTAGGTAAGCATTATAAATGCAATTATCAGTCCAACATAATAGTTCACACCTTTAACCCCAGTACCTGGGAGGCAGACGCTAGCGGATCTCTGTGAGATTAAGGCCAGTCTAGTTTACAAAGATAGTTCCAGTATTGTCAGGTTGTTACACAGAGAAACCCTGACTTAGGTAGGGGAAAAATCTTTAAAAATGAAGCCTGGTCTAGGTGCGTGCAATCCAGACCTTGAAGAGGGGACAGGACCAAGGGTTAGGCCAAGATCAGATAAACTGTCCCTACAAAACCAGTGACCCCTGGAGAACTGGCTACAGGGGCAAAACCAAGAAGAGATAAAGGCCCACATGGCCAATGAAGGCTGGGAGCTGACAGCCCACATAGAAAGGACTTGGCTGTGTCACAGGTTGACAAGGCAAAACTCGCTGGACCATGAGTAAGAGAGAACCCCTAGAGTAAAGACATAAAGGGGAAGGGGTGGACTGTGGACATTCCCTTCCGACTTATCGCCCTTCATTCTTGAATGTGCAGAGGGCTGGGCAGGAATTAGGAGGTTGCAGAAATGAAAGCCATCCAGGACTGTCCTTGACAAGAGTCAGTGTAATAGGAACTGATGGATGGGCCGTTTTCAAACCACCACTTTGAATCTCTCCTCTGCATCCTCTCTGAGCCATGATCAAAGGACCAAGATTTCAAATTGTGAAGCAATTTTTTCCCAATGGCAGCATCTGGCTGCTTGGCAGGCAGCACCAGGAGCTAGGTCCTGCTGTGGGCGGCTGTCCAGGCCTGCCACATGGTGAGGCTGGGCCAGGCAGGGCACACCCTGCGGGCTCTGCAGCTGCTCCCACAGGCGCCAAAGGACAATTGCTCTGCACAGGGCAAAAGGGCCCTGAGAGACTGGGCCTATCTGGAGAGTGAAGGGGTAGGTCTGGAGAGAGCTGGCATCCTCGGAGCCCTCCCAGGCTGCTTCATTTGCATGCATCTGTACCTTGGCTCAGACCCCTAAAGCTGGCCCCACAGGCTTCAGGGGTTTGGGCAGGGGAGGCCTGCGTTGTGCTGGACACCTCTCCAGTTAGACGGCCTGCCTATGGGGACAGGGAAGGAAGGAGCAGCCTGCAGGGAAGTGGACCCCTGAGTGTATCTGCTCACAGGAGCCTTTGTGCCCTGGCACAACACCACGAGGGGAAGCGGAGGCAGCTCTCTGGCCACAGCTGTTTTAAATAAGAATAACAGGAATAAGCTCAGCCAGCCCAGCTCTCCAACTTACTTCCCACTAATTATGGCATATATTTACATCCACAAAATAGACGATTTTTAAAAACACCACCGGGACCCTTCATTGTGCAGACTGCACGCCCCCATTTGAATTTCATAAACATTTAGTACTTCAAAGAATCTTAAAAGCTTGCTCTAATTACAATAAGCCTCATTTGAAAGGCTGTCTGTTTGCATTGCAAATTTCCCACCAATACCAGCATTCATTTACCAAAAATGCAATTAATACTACCCACACTCCTCCAGGTAAGGACCACTGTCGACTACAGACTGGAACTGTCATAGAGGCAAGGTCTTAGCCCTACCGGCAAAGTCTCAGGTCAGGCCAGAGCTTTCCGATGGAGTCAGGTAATGAGTCCTGGGAGCCCAGTGGAGGTGGCCTGACCCTACCTAGCTCATCAGTGTACAAAGAACACTGCTGTTTTCCCAGGAAATGGGACCGTTTCCTGGGTTCCTCTTAAATAAACCACCACTAGGCAGCCAATCACACACAGTGAAATAGCAATTGTATGTGAATAAGCTATGGGCCACCCAGTGAAATAAACACCACCTGTACCTTGGTACACAAACATTCAGATGATCTCGCAGACACTTGCACTGGAATTTAAATTCAAGTTAAGCCTCCAGTTAGTTACTACCCCAACAATTCTACTAATGCTAATGAGTCATCTTTACTGAAAGGAAGGTATCCTCAAATTCTGACTGCTGTAAGCAAATGTTGTAATTGTAGTAAAAACACTGTATCCACGTACAGTCCCCACAGACTTGGCTGACAGGAAACTGGGCCAAGAGTTTGTCTCACATTTTAAAATGTATCCTTTTATCTGCTTGATTTGTATCACTCTCAAAAGATTTTTAAATTTTTATTACTTTCTTGACTATGTGCATGTGTCTGTGTATATGAGACAGGAAAGCCAGGGGTGTTTGACCCACAGGAGCTGGAGCTATGGTGATGCTGAGCTATGGGTGCTGGGATCTGAACTCTGGTCCTCTGGAAAAGCAGTATATGCTTTCTAACTGCTAACCTCCAAGCTGCCATCTCTCTAGTGCCCCCTACTTTTAAATGTGTGAGAGTGTTGATAACGCACCTCAATTCAGCATACAACAGATTGGAGGGTTCCTTTGTGACTAAGGCTGTAAACTCAGTTTTAATGGAATTACAGACAACAAAAAACAAGTGTGGGAAGGACACTGTCACTCTGTCTGTCCCAACCCCCTCTGTTCAGTGACAGCACTCCTAAGTTGGTGATGATGTTTAAACACACACAGGAACGAATGGCTGTACCCTGTCCTCAGTTCTGCTAGCAAACATGAAACCCCATGACCCAGGAGAGAAAGCTGCTGAAAGCTGGCCAGCAGGCTGGCAGAGGGATTCTCCCAGTGTGGTCAAGGCAACTCCTAAGGAAGAGATTCTCTTGTGGGATAACTGGCTCAACTTTTCTCAGGTTCTTAACATTCTGTCATATCTGTATGAGTAGTAAACTAAATTAAATTTAAATTTAAATCCCTTTAAAAAGTGGTTTTGGAGGTATAGATGGTGGTATACACCTTTAATCCCAGCACTTGGGAGGTAGAAGAAGGCAGATCTTCACGAGCTTAAGGCCAGCCATCTACATAGTGAGTTCTAGAACAGTCAAGATTATGTGGTAGTTAGTAACGTTAAAATTAAGTGAGCATGAAAACACAGTTATTTGTAGTGGGAAAAGCATTATTTAAAATATAGTGAAGAGGCTGGAGAGCAGAGAATCTTGTTTCAATCCCCAGCACCTACGTGGCAGCTCACAACCATCCGTAACTCCAGTTTCAAGGATCTGGCACCCCTACACAGACATACCTGCAGACCAAACACCAATGCACATAAAATAAATGAATCGTATTTTAAAATATGTATAGGGTAATATATACCTTAGTTCCTAAGATGTAAGTACTTACAGTGATTTAGAAGGCAAGTAAATTATTAAATGGACACTGAAAAATGTTTATGCCTGGCAAGAAGATACATACTTCTACAAGTCTCATAAAGATTTATTGTATTTTGGACTGGGCTTAGTGGCTCATGCCTTTAATTCCAAGGCATTAAGATGCAGACTAAGATGCAGACTCGAGGCTTTCTGTTAGTTCATGGGCAGCCTGGTCTACATAGTGAGTTCCAAGGCCAGCTAACCAGATGACACCTCAAAAAGGAAAAAAAATTACTTTTATGTGTATTTATGTACATGCATGCAGATTTACTGTGTGTGTGTGTGTGTGTGTGTGTGTGTATGTATGCACTCAGGCCAGAATGGGGTGTCTGATCCTCTAGAGCTGGAGTTACAGAAAGCTGTGAGCCACCTGCAGGTGCAGAAATATGAACCCCAGTCCTCTGTAAAAGGAACAGACTCTTAACAGCTGAGCCATCTCTCCAGCCCCCAGCTCATTACTCTAATTACGTTTAAGAATACGGTTTCATCACATTAAACCATATTATGAATAGTTTGGGGCTGTAAGGTGAAAACATACACCTTTCTACACAAGTATTTCTAATCTTGACACTCTTGAGTTTTATCAGGACTGAAAGTAGAAATCTGAGAACCTCTGAATGATACCAGCTTCATCACAATTCTTTACTGAGTTGAATGCTTAAATTCACTTCCTCTGTAAATGCCATTTGGTATATAATTCAGTTCTGCCCGGCCCAGCATAAGGCTTCCATGGCCAGAGGTGTTTACACGGGTGTTCTGTCATTTGCTTTGTTTGTGAGTTGATAAAAATCACAGCACAGATATTTTTTCCATAGGAAACACCTCAGGTTGTCTTGCCTTCTCAATAATCCCAGGTTAGATGCTCTGAAAATGGAATTTCAACAGCAACCAAATGAGCAAATTAAGAGTCCTCCTGATTTGAGAAAGAGGCCAAAGGGAGAGCGGTTGAGCATGGGGTCTCTGTTGTAATTTATAGAATTCACACTAAGAAGAGAATCTGCTGAATGAATTGCTAATATAAAGGCTGTTTCGAGGGGAGCATTAAACCTTCTGAAGCATCCTCCACTGCATGCACCTGCTGATACCCAAGGATGGAGATGCTAAGAGCACAACTCATCCTCACCAAGTCATTACAGAAGCCAGTGAGACTCCAAACTGCAACCTGATTGAAAGAGCTCTCTCTCCTCTGTTCTAACAGTTCTGACTGTATTTCCTCGGGAAGGCTAAGGACTCCCAATGGTGGTGCTGAACGAGTCACGTTTCCTATCATAGTCACGGAGGTGCTCAATTTTAATCCTGTAAATCTGAATAGGACAGATAAGTGTCTGGGCTCACAGACTAACATTCAAAGTTTACACACCACAAGCCACACAGCTGCAAGCTAGGCCTCCTTCTTAGGAGACATTATCAGACAAGTTGTGGCCCAAGGGTCCCTCAGGGAAAGCAGCTAATCCACTGGGGAGAGGGGGCAATTTTAGAATCAAAGCCAAAAAAATTATCTGTTTAAGCACCTTCTACACCAATTCACACTCAAACGAAATGTTAATTATAAGAAATCTTATCATCATTAAAACCCACTGCTGCTTAATTTAAAAGTAGTAAAAGTGGTTTTTTCTAATTATCTTATACTTTCTTATTAATTCAGATAAACAATCCCCTTTCGGATCTTTAACAATGACTATTCAAGGACCATTCAGGCTTAAAACCCAGCTTTTGTTTTTCATAGTTCATATCTGTGTTCAGTTCTATAGACAGTTTTAACCTTACCTTCTAGTAGCCTCAAAAACCGAATTATATGTTAATATACACCTTTTAAAATTTAAACATGCATGCATATATAGACAGACAGACAGACAGACAGACATATCAGTATTTTGTTGTTGTTGTTTTTCTGTGTAACCCTGGCTGGCCTGGAACTCTTGCTGTAGACCAGGCCAGTCTTGAATTCAGAGATCTGCCTGTCTCTGCCTTTCTACCAAGCCCCACTAAGCATGCCTATATATTTTTTAAAGTAGTAAGAAGGGGGGCAGGGTACTTGGCCTTTAATCCCAGCATTTGAGGCAGAATCAATTCCAATCTCTGAGTTTAAGAGCAGTCTGTGTTACAAAGTGTAAAGCTGCCTCTAAAAAAGAAAGGGGGACTTGGGGGAAATTTACATTTGTAATAGGTTCTCCAAATGATTATATCGAGTTTTCCTCTGTGTGTACTGTGTCCAAGAAACCAATGAATGACTTCTGTTGTCATCCCTCAAAAGCCACCACCTCTTTTGTTAAGTACATTTTAATTACATTTTTTTTCATTCATTCATTCATTCATTTGGTGAGGACAGCACCAGGGGTTAAACCAGAAAACTGCTTTTGAGAGTTGGTTTTCTCCTTTCTACTATGTGGGTCTTGGGAATTGAACTCAGGATATCAAGCGTGGCAGTTTCTACCCACTGAGCCACCCAGCTGGCTTCACCTTGTATTTGGGGGCAAGGTTTGTCACTGCCTGAGTACTCCCAAGTGCTGCTGCAGGTATCCACGTGTATCTGCCTCTCTGACACTGGGATGCATATCCCCACACATGGCTTTTTACGTGGGCTCTGGGCATCAAATTCAGGTCCTCATGCTCACCCAGAAGCTCTTTCCTGAGCCATCCCCGAAGCCAGTTTCTCGTGGGTTAGCTGTAGTGTGAGAGCAATCCAAATTCACACCACCCACACTGTCTCCTACACCACACTGAAAGCCATCGGTCTCCCCAACACAGTTCTTACGATCACTGTGACTCTCATCAGAAAAACCCTTCAAGTATTGGGCACCTAGGAAGTTCACTGAAGCAGGGACAAATTTCCCAAAATTCTAGATTTCCTTTACAAACTTAAATTTTATCTTTCACAACATATAGCATGTGTGTGTGTGTGTGTG
Source organism: Micromys minutus (assembly GCF_963924665.1). NCBI lineage: Eukaryota > Metazoa > Chordata > Mammalia > Rodentia > Muridae > Micromys > Micromys minutus. Next base: position 83,643,418 of record NC_137971.1, read on the forward strand.
TGTGTGTGTGTATGTGTGTGTGTGTGTGTGTGTGTGTGTATGTGTGTGTGTGTGTGTGTGTGTTCTTCCACGTCATGACGAGCCCCAGCTCACTGTGTTCATTTCCAACATGTGCTCTAGGCTCCAGATATGTTCAAAAGCACACAGGACCCTTGGATTGACTTGAGCTTTCTAAATGCTGGATGAGTTTTGGGAGCGGGTCCTTCTGTGTCACGCCATTCTCACCCCTGCTGTTCTATCACCTGTCTGAGTATCATAGCAGGGTGGAGATCTGCCTGTCTGGTGCATGGAGCCCTGGGTTGCATCTCCAGCACCAGACAGGCAGGTGTGACCGCTGTGGAGGGAAGGGCAGAAGAATCAGCAGTTCAGGGTCATCACTGGCTTCGCAGGAAGCTCCAGATCAGGCTGGGATAAGGGAGAACTTGCTGAATGAACACAAACAAGCAGGATTCTGGGGAACCCAATCGGTGCTGATCTTCTAATACATCCCTGAGCACTCACATCTCTACAAATAGCCACCAACTTAAACAAGAGGCTGGTCTAACTTTCTCAGGCTGCCCTGTGTTAATGTGACCACTTCCATCCGCTGACGGCATAGTCAGGGTAACCTAGTCACCACAGAAGTATGAAAAAGCTGAATAAATTTAATATGCAAATTCCTCAAAGGAATTGAAAACATACATTTTTACCCCTTTAATCTACCCATTTGTTCCCACATTGGCTAGGCTTTTTTCCCTCTAGGACACATGCTTGGTGTCACAAATAGGGAGAATCTTAGGGTGACAAATCCTGTGACCCACAGGGAGCTAAGCTACCTGGACACATTAAAGCCTTAAGCAGTTGGTCCCCTGCCATGCCCAGGTCTGCCTTTTTAGCTGGATATGAGACACATTCCACTTACAGCATGGAATCTATGTAAAGCACTCAGCCTGCTCCTAACACACAGCAGGCATTCAATAAATGGAAGCCGCTCTGTGAATAAGGTCCCCTGGGGGGAAGTCAGAGTCCAGAGGGGAGCTGAGCACATGCCCAGATAATTATGACCCAGCAAGAGAACTGATTAACTACAAAGTGGACCAGGGGTAAGGGGGGAAAAAATCAATGACCTGCTTTAGTAAGGAAGGTGCTGAGACAGGAAGGAGCAGGCTTGCTGAAAGCAGAGGATAAGAAAATGGGAACTGGATCAGTACAAAGGTATGTAGGTACGTAGAACGGAAAAGAAGTCTGAGGGCCTGCACGACCGGAAGCCTTGAATGACACACTAAAGGACATAAACCTTGAAGCTTCTTGTTGTAGACTGGGGACCCACCAACTCTCAATACTAACAGCTTGTCTCCCGTGCTCCCCACCCAGTACCCAAACATGCCTATGTCTGTATAGTCCGATAACTGGGCTGCTGGCCCACACTTGGCAACCAGGAGCAAAGGGACATAGGGCTTCTTCCAGAGGTGACAGCCATCATCCAGCCCGGGCACCAGGGGTGATTCCAAGTGACCCATGTCTTATGCAAATAGGAACAAATTTTCTTTCTTTCTCTTTTGGTGTGAGCAGGCCAGAGAACATCCTCCGGTGTGTTTTCCCCAGGAGCCAGCCACCTTGGTTCTTTGAGATGAAGTCTCCCACTGGCTTGGAGCTCACTAGGCAGGCTACTCTGGCTGGGCCGTGAAGTACTCCTGTCTGAGCCTCCCCAGCATTGGATGACAGACACATGCTCCACACCTGTCTACTTGACCTGAGTGTGGGAAATCAAACCCAGATCCCTGAGCTCTATCTATGGCTACTGTGGGGCCACCTTCCCCGTCCAGGAAAGAAGCTGTCACTGGCATAGTCACGGTGTAATCTCTCGGACACTTAGAAAATCCTGAGGCACACAACTCTATTTTCCAGTAAAAGTCACAGGTCACCTGGTTTATGGAGTGAAAAGAAGAAAGGGGCAAGCAGTGTCTGGAGTTTTGCATGGTGACTCCAGCCACCTGGGAGTGACCACATGAGTGAACCTGGGACCCACCTACCCAGTCAGTGCACCTCCTCATAGAAACCAGGGAAGCATGGTCTACTCACCCAGAATTTGACAAGGAAGAAGGCGTTTTGAGGGCCCTTTCCAAACAGTTCCTTCAAGCCACCTTTCTTTTCCGGAAACTTGTCATATATCTGACGAATGTCCACGGATTCGAGCAACGGGTCACTGTAAGAATGGTTGGCATGCCCGATGTGCACGAAGAGGTGTTTGTTGTACTGCAAGAAACCATCGGAGACATTGTCATTATAAACTTTTCCACAGAACGGGACTCGCCTGTATGAACTGATAAATGAGTGAGAATCTTGAAATCCCACCAAGGAAAAGATACACAACTTAAAGAAAAGCCAGTGGAGCACAGAGAAAAGTAACAGTTGTCAAACCGTTGTCTCCAGATGCCTAATGAAAGGCTCTCAGTGTGTCAACTACCAAACCCAGCCTCATCTGCTAACTCATCTCTTTACCTACAACATAAATTGTCTATGCTTACAGCTGCTAACAGCATCACCCACAATGCACCTTTAGCCCAGCTTTTCTAATAGGAGTGTGGACACGGGAGTCTGGTTGATGGTCCTCGCTTCAGGCAAAAGTAAGAGTCGTGAGCTTCTGGGTTGGCAGCCATCTTAGGAGCCCATAGAAAACTATGTGATGGGTTGTTCAACACAGTTGGGAGTGCAAAGCTAGGGCCAGGAATAAGGAATCTCCAAAGCCAAACCAGGACAGTAAACGAAGAGTCAACTGGAAAAAAGTCATTTACTCACACTTCTCTTGCTTTGCTATAAAACCTTATTTGTTTCATACAGTCTGTTTATTGTTTGGGATAAACTGTGTTGTTACCACCCCCAGCTTAAGACCTTGTACAGGCATGTGTCCTGACCCTCAACAATTACTTAGACCTCACCAGTGCCTGGACCCCATACTGACTACACTAGGACACTTCAGGCCTGCATTTCCCACCTTAGTGGCATGACCCAGGAACGTCCAGGAGAGTAGGGGCTCCATCCAGAACTCAGGGAATCACAGGGGATAGTCCATCTCCCGTTCTTCCCATTGCAGAGCCCCTCTCCACCCACTAACAAGGCTCAAGCCAATAGTTTACCCACAATGACCCTGCGTGAGACTATAACAGTAACATTCAAATTGTTGAATGCTTGCAAATGCCCACTTGTAAAGAAAGTACAGTCCAGATTCAGCCGTTTCAAGGACAAACCCTAGGCTTGGTTATCTACAGCAGTGGCCTTGCCTCCTTAGTGTCCAAAGGGGCAGTAATGATGGAATAACTCTCACAAAGTCACTTTAAATCTTTGTCAGAAGATTTAAAGGACACCATACTTCAAAGTTTGTCACAGATCCTAGAGCCAATGGAAAACAAGCACTCAAACGAAGCTCTTGAGATTCACAGTGAATACTTGCATATTAAAAGTACTGCCATAAAGGAAGTGTTTTGGGGGACGTGAATAATTCAGTTTCCTCAACTAGACTGGCTATACACTCTAGAAAATACACCCTGAGGAGTGTTGGCTGCTATCCTGACTGATGTCCAAGAGAAGAGCTCTGGCCATGACACTGAGAGACAGAAGGATGGGTTTTCATCTGATGCCAGCCTCCCATACACAGTATGACTGGGTGGGTAAAATGTCCCTGCACATCAGTTGTTGCCAAGAGGTCAAGAAGGTGACCCGAAGGGGGAACTCAAGCATGCTCTAATGGTGGCCAAGCTGCTGAACTCTCCTTTGAGCCTAAAAGCTGTTACCCTCTTCAGTAGAGCAGCTAGAATTGGCTCCTGGAGACCCCCAAGATCTGGCTTGTTGAAGTTCCGTCATGAGAGGAGGGAGTGGGGGAAGGTCATCAGACCTAGTAGCTCTTTCCTACTCTGTCTGTATTTTTGCCTGAGCTGTACATTGCCTTGGGGAGTCTCAGAAGGCCTCCCCATCCCAGATAGAATGTGGAAGAGTAAATGAAGGAAGAACCCAGTGTATGCAGGTGTGGGACAGCTGCCACTGATGCAGAGGTAAGCTTTGGGTGGGAGGGGTATGGCTTTGTTTTAGGGGAGTTGGGTAATCAATCACACCACTCTACTATGAGCAACCTCTCTCTCACACCCTCTAAGTGAGCCCAGTGGATTCAGGGGTTCCCAAGTTGGACTTGACTTGAAGGCCCCTAGGGGCTTTCGCCAGCCTTACATTCACCGCCTCAGGTCAAGACTAGGCCAAGTACCAGCTTCCCACCTCGGGTCAAGGCTAGGCCAGTTCCATTTTCCACCCACAGTTCTCAGAGGAGCAGGAACATTTCTGAATAAGCACAGAATGGACTGACTGACAGTCACCTCGCCCTCTGGTCCCAGATAGAGTTAGAAAGAGTGTCATATGCTTGCTAGCCAATAGATTCAAAAGTCAATATGCTTAGCCAGTAAATTTAAACTGCAACCTTGCTGATTAACCTGTACCCCTAAAACGTGTAAAAACAGCTTGTTATAGCCCTTCAGGGTCCCCTTCCAGTCATTCGCCATGAGGGGGTGTTTGAAGGTTGACCCCCAATGGGCTGGAAAATAAACCTCTTGTGTTTGCATCGAATTCTGTTCTCCTGTCTCAGTGGCGGGGGGGGGGGGGGTTGGGTGGGGTGGGGGGTATCCTCCAGGTAGTTAAGACTCACTTCAAGTCTTGTAGAATGACATCTTTAATGATTCATTGTTGATGCCAACTCTGGGGTCATGAGATGTTTTCATCTCCCCAAAATGGGTTCACACAACAAGTTGAGAACCATGGTGCCAACCAAGCATAATAATGAAGGAAACCTCTCAGCTTCCTGTGTACACCAGCACGTTTCAAGATGTGAACCAACTAGGTGACACTTGGTATAAAGCCTGCCAGACACAGAGCAGTCAATAAACAGGCTGCTAAGACCACTAGAGGTTTGGAGTATAAATAGTCACTCCATCCCTGGAGTAGAAAAAAAAAATGTCCGCAACTCAAGAGATAGAAGCAAGCATAAGGTGTGTAGCAGGTTTAAATGCTGGAGCTAGACCCTCATGAGTCAGCTGCTCTAGGGAAACCTAATCTCTTGCCTCTGTAGAAGGGAGAAAAAACGGGGTCTTGTGTCTCCAGGCTGTTGTGAGCCATACTTTTCCTATGTATGGCCTCAGGTCATCCTTGCTGCAGTCTCTTCATATCCTTACAGAGGTGGAAACAGGAGCTCAGAGTTACACACTGTTGTCTGAAGTCACACATTTGGAAATAGGTCTGAAGTTGAGAATAAAGCGTGGGCCTTTGAAAGTCAGGCTTTGTTCTGCACAAACACCACCACCATCTCCCAGAACACCTATGCCCTTCTCAATGTGCAGCCAACTGCTTCTGAAAGCTGAATGAGGAGAAAAGCTGAGGCGTATTTCCCAAGTCCATGAAATTAAATTAGAATTCTAGATCAAGCCACAAGTGCAATGGACCAAGTCTTCAAAGCTTTCTATTTTGAGGATGTGACCTCTATGCCTGAGGGGCTGAGAGGGACAGAGAAGACACAGAAGCTGGAGCTGTCTCTCCAAGACTTGAAACCAAACCCAGGCCAGGGCTGTCTGCAGGCTTTATTGCTGCCAGGGAGTGACTCTATTTCTAAGAATACGACGGACTGGAGAAGGTGTCCTGGAGACCACAGTGTGGAACAAACAGACCTCACTCTCCCCTTAATTCAACCTGGGCAGGTCATGAGTCCTGGCCACAAACCCAAAGGGCAAAATGAAGAAAGCAACCTGATGTGCTTGAGCCTATGTTTAAATGAAATCAAAATTCTAAAGAACACTGAATGAGGCTGTAACTCCATCCCCTCCACCTGCTTTCCTGGTAAGGGAATGGGCTAAAAACAGATACTTCCCTACTAGCTGCCCCCCCCCCCAAACAACAAAAACCCAAAGGGTGGTGCTTACCCCAAAAATGGCACACACATCCAAAAGGCAGGGCAAGGAAGCACTTTCAAAAGAAGGCAGCTGCCAAGTGACCTGCTTCAAAGGCCCAGGACTACGTATGATTCTTCAAAACACAACCCATTCAGTTGAAAACAGTAACGTGAAAAATGGGACCCACATGAAGGTGGAAGAGAACTAATTGCACAAAGCTATTCTCAGGCCTCTACATGCATGCCCTGGACACATGCCAACCAACACTCACACACAAACCACAAATACAGAGAATTCAAAAAGTAAAAATTCACAGGCACTTAACATCTATAAAGAGTCACCCAAGGGGCTGGAGAGATGACTCAGTGGTTAAGAACACTGGCCTTTCTTCTAGAGGTCCTGAGTTCAATTCCAGCAACCACATGCTGGTTCATAACCATCTATAATGGAATCTGGTGCCCTTTTCTGGTGTATAGGTGTACATGCAGACAGAACACACACACACACACACACACACACACGCACGCACGCACGCACGCACGCACGCACGCACGCACGCACGCACGCACGCACGCACGGAGGAAGAAGAGGAGGAGGAGGAGGAAGAGGAGGAGGTCGTCACCCAAATATCAAGGGCAATGAGCACTACTAAATCCATAAGCAAACACTGCAGGCTGCTTTTCTTTAGTCTCTGCAAAAGCAGAACACCTACGCAGCAGCTCTTCGACAACTCTTCCAGGGGGCTGGCCCCAGGGGTTGCCGCCTCCACTTGTACCATGCATGCAAAACACTCACACACATAAAAACAAATAAATAAGTGTATCTACAAAACAACAACAAAAACAGAAACCTCCCCCACATCTTCCATTAACAAGGAGTATGTGTGGGGTTTAAGTGGGGTGCCTATGTACATGTGGAGCCCCTAGGAAGACACACTTGTGTAAATAAAAATAAAAATAAAAATAAAAAAAACAACCCTAGACAGATAAAAAACAGAGGCAATCACACCAGGGGCAGTTTATAAAAAAGAAGATAGTGCTAACAGATCACATTGCTGTATTAAAAATAAAACCAGTTTGTAATATAAAAGCAAAGTGAGAATTAAACCCAAAGTTCTGATAAACTACACTGAGGAGGTAGGGAAGCAGAGAGAAAGCTGGGATTTTAAATTAAGCACATGCTACGTACAGAGTTAAATTCTATTCTTCCGTAGTGACTGTTTTCTTAAAAAAAAAAAAAGAAGAAGAAGAAGAAGAAGAAGAAAGAAGAAAAGAAAAGAAAAGAAAAGAAAAGAAAAGGAAAGAAAAGAAAAGAAAAGAAAAGAAAAGAAAAGAAAAGAAAAGAAAAGAAAAGAAAAGAAAAGAAAAATGTGATCAAAGGCCGAGAGATGGCTCCGTGGGCAAACACTGAATGCTGAGGGAGCTGAGTTCCACTACACAATGAAGACAGAGAACTGAGACCCAAAAGTTGCAAGCCATAGCATATAAATGCCTATACATGTGTGTACACAGACAGACAGACAGACAGACACAGTGATAATAAATTACATCTAAAAAAATACAAAGAAGAGATTGCAAGGGCTGTACATAGCTGTCACTAATAGGAGGGACGAGGAGGTAAGGAACACTGGGGTGGCATATGGCTGTTTTCCTTACAGGCCATGTGGTTGAATTTGCCTTAGCTTAAATAAATAGACCATGGACTATTTGTTTAAAACTACCATGGAACATGGCAGGTGTGGTGAGGAAGGGAAAAACATAAAAGGAAACAGAAGCATGATTTTCAGGATGTGTATTCTGCATTGACTACAAGCTTCCCAGGCTGCTAAGACACTTGGGTCACACTGTAAAGCTCTCCTGTAGCTCCAGCTGCACAGCAGGCGGGGTGACTGTGTACATGTAAGACTCCCCAAACAGGCAAATGCTCTGGGATCTGAGAGGTTCCTCAGCTCCTTTTCCTACTGCTGTGACCCTAGTCTTCACTGTCACTAAGAGCCTAAAAAGGTGAATGAAAGTCCTGAGTCACAGTACGGGAGGTGCTGGAGGGGCCAACAGCTCCCCTCCCCCTCACGGAAGCAAGGTTCCTGTCTTCCTGATCCCTGTTCCATTTGCTCTTTGGTGCCTTTGGAAACCATAGAGGGATGAAGAGACCTGGACCTGGTCTGGATTTGCTGCTGATTCCACCCACTTTCTAGAAACTTCTGGGCTGAGGTTCTCAGCCCCTTCACCCCAGCTGCCTCCATCCGAAGGCAGTTCCTTCCCCACAAGAGCTTCTAATGGATTTCCATCCATGAGAATGGATGGAAACTGGGCCTGCCCAACAGTCCATCATGAATATTCTTTATTCTGTTATTGTGACAGTCCACTACTGAACAGAAATACTCAGCACATCCCTTCTAACAGCAACAAAATGGAAAGGCTGGCTTAACACAGACTCATCAGGGTGATTTCCACTGTCATGAGGTTACTTACTATCACTATTGGAGCTGATGTGGGTTTGTGACCAGGCCTCTGAGTTTACCTTAGGTCAGCAGATCCAACCCTGGAAGCTCCTTCTGAGGAAGCATAAAAGGTCTGTCCTCCAAAATGAGATGGAGCAGTTGGGGATAGGCTCAGTTTGAGACAAAGAGGGACAGTAGATCTCAATGACTTCAGTGTTTTCCTTTCTCTCCCCAACAGGACTGATAATCTACTTTGTTTGGGGAATTCTGATATGGCTGCTTCATTTTTGAAAGAAGGAAGATAGGAAGGGAAGGAAGGGGGAAGGGAGAGAGGGAAGGGAAGGGAAGGGAAGACTTTTAGCGCTGAGAGCTGCACTACACCATAACACCTGAAGGTGGCAATGTTTTCCTAAACTTCTCCCAAAAATTTCAAGTATTTGAAGAACTTAGTAAAACCTTGAAAAATGACTGCTGTCAAATACTACCAAGAGAAAAATTATAATCCACTTAGGAATTTAAAGAAACCGAGACAAATAACTCATGTTGAAGGACACTAATGTCTGAGCTGAATCAAAACAAGGACAAATCACCTGCATTTACTTCCTGTCATGCTCCAGCCTGGACAGTCTGTCCGGGCACCCTCAGGGTGGCCTGGGCAGCCTCTGATGGCAGGAGCAGGCAGTGGGTGTGGAGCCAAGCCAAGAAAGTGACTTGCAGATTCGGCCAGGAGAAGATGAGGGACTGCATGATCTCTCTGAGGCTGCCAGAGAGAGGGTGAACCAGGAGCTTCCTCCCAAGTTTAAGCACAGCAGGCTTCTACATCCCTTGTCCTTTCAGGATGTTATACCAGGATGCCTCCTTCCTGCTTCCTATTTCCACCCAGCGCAGCTGAAAAGATACAATAGCTGAATGAAGGGTAGGCACTGGGAGGGCAAGCGGGAGGGAAGCTGACCCGCCAAGAAAAGCAGATGGAGCCTGGCTGGGCCTCTGTGAAATGTCTATAAAACCTGCATTTCCAGATGCTTTCAATTGCCTCTTCCCCAAAGGCTAATGAAGAAAAAGGGTGAGTTCCCAGACCAACTCAGAGAATATAAACCACCCAGCAGACAGGCTGCGGCCACGGGAAGCTGTGCTAGTGTGGGACGGACAACTTAGCGTCGATGCATACAGCGAGAGCTGAGAGACCACACCACACCTGGCCACCATGTCGAGCCTTGGCTGCCACCCCATCCATCTCTCAGAATCTTCTTGAAAGCCACAGAGGAAAACCTGGGAGACCCCCTCCCAGACCCAGCCAACAAGCCAAGCTGCAGCACCCTTCCAAGGCCTGGAGGGTCAAATGTGCTTTGGGCTGATGTATTCTAAGTGTTAAGGATGTTAAGGATGCACAGGTAGGAACCTCCTATGTGTGAGACATGTTGCTTATTAGATTTTCTGAGCTGTGTCATCTGAACACAATGACACAGATGGCTGGCCCATGTCCAGGGGTCAATGTGAAGGTCAAGTGAAGAGTTTGGCCACACCCCTCAATGAGAGGTGGTACTCTTGCAGCCCCTACACAGCTGGAGGCCGGGAAGCTTCAGCTGACACAGAGCCTTGCCCCAACCACCCAGCCAGATGCAAGGATGGTCAGAAATCTACAACTCCTCAGCCCTCCACCCTCCGCTCACACAAAGGCTCCTACATGCTGATTTCCTTTTACTTGTTCTGATGACATTTCCTGAACCAACCAACATCAGAACTGCGGTCTGACAAAGGAATTTTACTGGATCTGGGAATTTAAGCTTTTGAAAGGAGCTATAAAGATAAGAAAATTAAATCATCTTTGGGCCTACATTGGCCCAAGCACTTTACTGGAAGGAGTCAGGTTATCTGATGGAACATCTGTGGGACATCAGTAAGAGCTGGGTCAGAGGCCACAGTCTCCTCAGAAAACTTGGGCGCCCTTAGGCGAGGACTGATGACTCACACCACAGCCCAGGGTCCCCAGCTCCGGGTTCTGCGGGATCCCTAGCCTGGGCAAGCTTCAGCAATTCTCCCATCTACAGCGCACAAGTGTCTGAACTCTCTCCTGTACCCAGACACGCCCATCCGTGAACTGCCCATCCTCACTCAAAGGAACTGTGTAGGAGGGCGCTTGTCCACTTAGAGATGTCCCTAGATATTAGTAATTCATTGCTTGGACTTTCCTTAAAATGCCTCGGGCCACTGGCTTTTGATTCAAAGTTCAAACCGCCTACCCTTCCATCCATGTCTGAATTGCTTCAATGCTATCTAAGCCTGGGTCCCAACACCAGTGCCAACATCTTGCTTAGTTGGAGGCTGACAGGAAACTGCAGCAGGAGCTTCCTCTCCTGCTCGATGCTCCTCTGCTCAGCCATTCCAGGTACCTGCTCCCTCTTGCAGCAGGCGAATCCCCAAGGTTTTGTCCTCACTACCCACCATCTGGTCCTATTTCCCATGATATCATTTTAAGACCAGCTCAAAAAATATTTTGGCCTCTTTCGATTTGCCTAAAGACAGCACCAAAATGTAATTAAGATAGTCAGCTACTCAGACCCTACATCAAAGCCTGGAAACAGGTTCACACGGCTGAGAAGAAGCCAAGGAATCCTATCTTTGTATGCAATACAGACATCATTAGTGAGGCAGAGGAGTTCAGGTAAGGACATTCTTTGTTTCTCTGGCTTCACAGAACACTGAGCTGTAAAAATAAAGGAAAGAGAGACCCCAGGAATGCTGTTCCCTCTCTCCATCCACTGAGATCACCACGGCTTTCTCTTAAAGGGCTCACACTTTAGGGGAAAATGCCTAGCACAGTGTGGATGGTATGTTTACAGAAGGGCTATTGCTAGTACCATACAGGTACACTAAGGAAAACTCAGGAGAGCCTGGCCTGGTCAAGGGTGTTCCAGTGGCACATCAGAGAGCTGGACCACATGTCATCTCCTTTCCCAGTGTCCCCTTCTGTATACAGCTGTCACCTAAGCAACCCTGCACAGCCTCCTTTCCTGATCTCAGCTCCTAGTCATTCTGACACTCAGACCACAGTGGATACGGAACACAGAACCTGGCAGGGAGGGGTTGTACTGTGCTCACCTAAAGGAACCTTCCGTGTCCCAGGACAGAGATGGGGCAGGGACTGAAGAACTAACTATCCATGATTTACCAGGAACACACAGGACACCACGCAGTTTTCTTACTATGGGATTTTGTGTATACTCAGAAACAACTGCCAAGCACTCAAGACACTGGCCTTATTCCAGGGCTGGCCCTTTAAAATACCTGGCTCCAAGCAGGAGCTTGCCCCATGATGCACAACTCTGAAACCACGTAGAAAGTGTATTTTCAAGTATCTCCAACCATTTCTAAAACAAATCTTTGTTTTTCAGGTTCTTCCTTCTTTTCTTCACCCTCTGCTGTTTTTTCTCTCAGCTTCTAGTGGAGCCAAAGGTAACAGAGGGACTGCCTTGCTGGTTTTCTACCAACACAAACAACCACCAACTTGGGGAAGTGCCGCCATCTGCTGCACACGGGACCCAGCGCCAGCAGGGGGCGTGCACCCATCCGTTATTCTTCCATTAGAGCTTCACAGCCATGGGCCACGAACACAGGCGATTCCTCAGACATAAATGGACCAGACAGCCTTTTGGTCACAATCTCAGGACTCAGAGTCCACAGACCATGGCTATGAATTCCATTTTGAGTATCAGTTGGCAGTCTAACATTAGACAAACTACTCCATAAAGATTAAATAAGCTAACTAACCTATAGTTTGGGCTTTAAGAGGCTTTTTTTGAGCTTTAAGAGGCTCTGGTCAAAACTGCTAATGAAACTAGCACTGCCCATATGACAGTGACAAAACTCCTTAGTGATGACAATAGTGTTGTGTGCTGAGCCAGCAGGGTTTCAAGCAAGACTGGTACCGACTGTGCAGCCCAGTACCGGGGAGGCAGACTAGGTCCCATGCTCCTAGGCAGCCATGCAACCATGGTACCAGGGTTCAAAGCTGCCTAGGAGACAGAATCCCCTTCAAGCCTCTTAACCAGGAAGAGGTAGTGACCTATTTCAGTGTTGAGTTACAGAGTAAACTAATTCACCATCGCTGTGCCTGGATTTTCCCCCCCCTGCAGTAAAAACAGAAGTCTTCCAAATGTGAATGTTCTTTAAGATTTATTTTATTTCAATTATGTATATGTATGCTTATCTGTCTGTGTGTAGGGATGTGCATGTGGGCGCTGGTGACTACAGATTCCTGGTGAGCTGCCTGATATGGTAGCTGTAAACTAAACACCGGTCCTCTGCAAGGGCAGAAGGTATTCTTAAGCTTACAGCCCTCTCCTGAGCCTGCACTGAGAGTACATTACCACCTCGTGATTTAAATGAGCCTACGCTGCTGTAGAGAAACGGAAGAAATACACCTGCAAGTCGACATGGAGCAAAGAAAGACCTAGACACTCCAGCCGCAACATTTAATTCGGTTATGGTGCTTGAGTTAGGTCATTCTGCTGGTCTCCTTATCAAATGAATGTGTGTGATGGTTTCATGTTAAATTTTAACTATTTCCAAACATTTGCTAAATACACCAGCAGAGTATTTTAAATGACCACAATGCTTCAGTCTTAGAATACAAGTGCAATGAAATTAATGTCTCGGAGTCACCGAAAGTCTCAAGAACCAAAGAAATCATCCACATGTTTCAAATTTTTCAGCCTAATCTTAATTCTGAAGCAGCACTCGGGCCTATCGGGGGACAGCACAGAGCATTTACCTAGTGAGGTCACTGCCACGGCTGGTGCTTGAGATGTTATTAGATGCTTTAAATAGGTAGGATAATTCCCTTTCACTTCAACGAGTCAATCACCACTTCTCTCCTCCAGTACAAAAAGCATACTTTGGGCCCTCAGGATTTTATCACTAAAATCAAAGATGCACAACTTTCAGTTTCTACACAGGCACCTCGGGGGTGGTTTACAATTCGGCACGGATCCACAGAATGACAGTAAACTCCTGACCCTCCTCCTGCCTCTATCTACCAAAGCTGGGATCATAGGCACACACCATCACATTCAGGTTCCATGGTGCTGGCAACCAAACCCAAGGCTCCGTGCCAGGTGTGGACTCTGCCAACTGAGCCTGTCCCTTCATATTCATCTGTATACATTTAACTGCAAAGTGGGTGTGCGATGAAATGAGACTAGGTAACACAAAATCATGATTTTAGTTGGTGAAATCTGAAATTACCGAACATCATACCCCAAGTCAGAAAGATCAAGATACATTAGAACGTATTGTCATTATCCTGTCTCAGTGTTGAGGTCCTGTGGGCCTTGCATGTACTTACTAAATAAGCCCTCTCTAACTAAGCTACATTTCTTGCATTGAAGGTAGACATTTTAAACTAAAGATCAAGTTTTAGTTTTCGTTGTTTCTATGTGTATGTGGCTTTCAGTGCACATGCCTTTGATGGCCAGAAAAGGACACTGGAATTGCCGATGGGTGGGTTCTCTGCAGGAGCAGTTTATGAAGAGCAAGAAACTTACAATTGTGAGAAAAGAGGGTAAGTCTACATTGGCGCTTAGTAGGCCCTAGCAGACTATGTGAGTTGGCCATCCATGTATTTCCTTTGTATTCAGTTTGGGAGCTCAGTTTATGAGATGGTGCCATTGACATTTTCTGAACAGTGATGTATAGAACCATATATGTGTGTGTGTATACACACACACACACACACACACACACACACACACACACACACACATCTCTGATTTAAAATAAAAGGGAGGGTGTGTGTATGCTCTAAGGGAATTGAGCATCTGAGGCTTCTAGAATGTTCCACCCAAGAAATCTGATGTGTGTTTCATAAGGCCTATTTCAAATGTCAGCAGCTGGGCATAGGGGGAGAGCCTGGCTCATCTAGGGCCTATCAAGGACCATACAGGCAGTTCAGGGGCCCTTCAGCACAGGTATGGTAAGTAGATACTTCAGGAGAAATATAGGTCAGTCCTTCTGTTTGCTAACTGTATACCTTAAGTCACCAAATATGCCTGACCTGTTTCCCCTTCCACAGAGTGAGAAAACTAGAACCCATATGAAGGAGGCAGATGATGGAGTTAACGACAAAGCAAGCACTCAGAGACAGACAGACACAGGGACAGGCCAGGCCAGCCTCCAAGCACAACAAGGAGGTGATCTATGTCATCAAAATGCTCCCACCTGTGTGGACTATTAGCCCAGCAGGCCCTTCTTCCTGGACAGCATCCTGCACTGGCAAAGAGCACCCCAGGCAGCTTCGTCCTTGCTCTGGTCTCAAGAGCTTCAGTTTCCGCTATCCACTTTACTTCATCGCAGCCCCGTTTTCTGACAGCCCTCTGAGTGATGGGTGTATCTATCAGAGGCCCCCATACGAGCTCTCAGCGTACAGTGATAACATGTACAGCGCCTCTGCCTTGGACACCCCAGCACCCAACCAAACAGCTTGGGAGGTCACCTCTAATGCTCAGCACTAGAGTGAACAATATGTGTTCACTTATGACAAACTGTGTGCTCACCTCCGTGTGCCTTCCTCTCCGTTCTCTCTTATTTCTCTCTCATAGTCTCACTATACAGCCCTGGCTGTCCTAGAACTCACGTAGACCAGGCTACCCTCAAACTCACAGACCCACCCATGTGTGCCACCATGTCCAGCCTAATTCTTTCCCTTGAAGACAGTGACAGCAAGACCCAAACATCTAACTCCCCCCACCCCCCGAAGAGGTCAGTGCTGGGAGATACGGAGTGTGGAGAAAGGAGTTGGTGAGGATCCCAAACACTAATTCATGATTGTTTCAGTTGCTGCCTGGGGCTCACCCACACACAGATGCAACCCTCACACTCACAGCCAAAGAGTGGGCGCGAACAAAGGGTACAGGCTTCTGGGGGAAGGAAGAAAGGAGGCTCACATATGCATGGGATGATGCACACAAGATGGAGTGGGCGGGGAAGGAAAAGAAGAAAATGACAAACAGAGCCCAGATGCCTGTGTCTCTGGTATTTACAACATGACAAGGCACTGCAGGCTACCGTAGCTATCAAAGCACCAACATTACTTCTGAAGAAGATAATTGCTTTGATTACTTTTCTTTTGAGGGGAGGGGGCTTAGAAATGCCAGGTAATAATGATGACTGGTTGTTTAGCCTTTAGCCTTTTAGGATGAATCTTTAACCCAGCAGATAGAACTCTATGACTAAAGAAGTTACCAATTCAGGGTTCACGTTTCTAAGTGTTCAGATACTTTACGTCCCAGCAGCCACACAAGAAGGCTCAGTAAGTACTCCTTAAATTTTATGAGATACAAGCCTAGTGATGGCCTGCCCTCCAGCCAAGGTACTCCCTGGAGCTTGTGGTCCACACAGCGATAAACACCAACCTCTCGTTATCTGAAAATCTGAGAGGATACCTGCCAACAGCATCCTTCTCCCTTGATGAGGAAGTGTGGCTTGGTGGCTCCATCTATTTTTACACAGAACGTTTCACGCAGGTGTAAGGGAAGGGGATCAGTAAGGGACAGAACACAGGGTGAAGACATGAGTAGGCATGGAAGCACTTCCTGCCACCACACCCCTCTGGGTATACTCACTGAGTCTGGGTCTCTCTGTTGTTCAAGGAAAGCTGAGAATTCCACCAGGCGAAGCTTGGTTGTGCCAATGGATCGGCCCTGCCAGGCAGGAACTGAGGGAGCTGGGGCTGATGCAGGCTCAAACCCTGAAACAACAATTGTCACCTTTACACAAGTCCACCTGCACCTCCTTCCAGACCTCAACAGTGCAGAATTCTGAGCACAGAGAACCTATAAGGGGATGACAAATCCCTCCACGGCTGGAACTCGGGCGGGCTGACACTCTGGCTGGGGCTTTGCAGACAGCTAAGCAGACTGCATGAAGCTCACCATAAAGCCAGTGTCAGGTAAGGGTAAAGAGCTGTGACAAGGAACACTGTGATGACTCATGTCTGTTGCTGTCTTGATTAAACCTAGCATCACCATGGTAAGCCATCTATGAGGTTTAACTGAAACAGAAGACAGACACTCCCCAAGTGTGCATAGCTCCATCCTCCAGCTAGGGTCCTGAACAACATAAAGAAAAGAGCTGAGCACAAACATTCACCTCTCTGTTTCCTGCCAGTGGACATCATGTGACCAGCTGCCTCACACTCCTCCCTCTATGATGTCACTGCCATAATGGGCTATACCCTCAAACTATAGGAACCCAAACAAACCATTCCTCTCTTCGGTTGCTTGTATAGATATTTTGCCAGAGCAACTAATATTGACAGCTCATCCTGGGTAAAGGGGTCCAGTTGGGAAGCAAGCTAAGAATGTCGGGAAATAAGGAAAACATTTTTGAGGGCATTCTGTGAAGCCAGAACCCACAGTGCACCGCTTCTATCTGCTCATCTTCTATCTTAAGTCTGTGCTCACCAGCACTACAGAACTTTTCCTCGGGATGCTTCAAGAAACACGTGGAATGTGTTTTTGACTAGGGGCACTGGAAGGGTTGGTCCAGGATTATACACTATCTCATGAAGTTCAGCTCGGTGAGCCTTTGGGTGAGAGGGCTCAGGAGAAGGGGAGTCAGATGGGTCAGGCAGATTCAGTTTCTGCTATACCATTCTCTCTCTTACAGGAAGGAGCCAGCAGGGAACTGATGTTAAGAAAGTTTAAGTAGTCTGTGTCTGACTCAATGGCATGGTTCAGCAGCTTCTGGTGAGAGCAACCACAACAACTTCCCCTTCTAAGTGGGGTTCAGCATCTTAAGTGAAAGTGGTTAGGCTTCCTGTTTCCCGACAGTCCTACAGAAAGAGTCTTCGAAGGAAGGAGTGTTTTAAAATTTATTTTTATTTACTTATTTTTATCATCTACGTGTTTTGCCTGCATAAATGTACATGCACCATGTGCGCACCTGATACTCGCAGGTAAGCAAAGAACAGACTGTATCCCCTGGAACTGGATTAACAAATGTTTATAAGCCACCATGTAGGTTACTGGGAAACAAACCCAGGACCTCTACAATAGCAATCCGGGCTCTTGACCACTGAGCCATCTCTCTTAGACCCCAGGAGAAGGAACTCTTGAGTAAAGAAACACAGGACCTGATGGGAGATGCCTGGGACTTTTCACAGCTTCAGAAACCACTCACCCTTAGGAAAGGAAGAGGCAGCTGGTGGCTAAGACCTGTATCACTGCACTGGGACAGAAGAGACAGGCTCCTTACTCCTCACCGAAGAAGCAGGAAGACTTACCTGGAATGGGGGCTGTGACTGCTGGCTGGATGGGGTAGGCCTGCTGCACAAAGGGCTTGACGCTGGGAAAAAATGGTTAGCAAGAGTCAAGTTACAGATGAAGTGGTGGCTACTGCTCAGACCTGGCACTGGTCTGCAGTAGGACTCCCCCATCATCCCATCTGTCTGGATCCCTGCCCACAATGGGATGCCCATTCCATACAGAGCTGTATCTACCTCTACTTCCAAAGAAGAGGCTACACAGTAAAATGCTGATACACACAGCCCCACAACAATGTGATGGGATAAGCTGGACTGGCTTCCCACAGTGTACCAGGTACCCATGGGTTATACTCCTCATCTCTGCACAGACCTGCCATGGCTTAGGGAGGCTTTAGGAGGCCATGAGTAAGGGTCTCCCATCTCTAGACCACTATGAAGAATATATACAAAGAAATTTCTTTTCTGCTTTGTCCCCAAGCTGCCCTTGGCTCTTGTGGGCTGAGCTTGCTCCTTGGATTCAAGGAGTCTCTGAGATTTTCTATCAGGCACTCCTACCACAGGGACAGCCACAATGGAAGGAGACATATCTTTGCTGCCCTGTCAGGTGAGAAAGACCCTGGTGCTGCAACATGAAGGATGAGGGACCTAATTCGAGTGTCTAGCTATGTCACTGCTTATATTGGAGGTGGAAGAAAGGAATCTATACCATTGCTAACTCTCTGGAACATGGGAACCCAAGGAGGGTGAGTCTCTTCTCCCTTTATCCCTGAGAAAGCCTGGTGCAGTAAAATGTCCTCCAGGGTGGGCTGCCTGGCCTCTGTTGTCAGGGGCCTTCAAAGACTTACTCTTGTGAGGATCCTGGCTGTCCTGTCTGTATCATCCCAGGCCAGAACTGGAAGGAAAGAGGTAAAGGCTTCAGGGTTCTAAGTTCTCACCAAAGCACACTGTGCGTGCGACACATTCAGATTATAAGCCTCTGCTGAAGAACACCAGATTCCTGGAGATCGGATGTGGTCAGTGCTGTGTTCAAGACCACAGCCTACAACAGGGAGCCTCCTTTAGCTACTATGTCCTGAAAACTCTCCTACAGCTAAGAGACAATGTAGAAACACTGCAGTTTATTCTGCAAGGAATTCCTGCACACCCCACTGTTATGTAGCTCCCAATGGAGCACCACAAAGACTTTGAAACAAAGAAGTAAAAGTGTGGAGAAGCAACTAGGACACTCGTCTTTGCTGTGAGCATTGCTAAGGCCTTTGGCAGAATCCCAGCATCACTGATTATCCAAATGACCAAGTGCCTCCTAAACAGCAACCTCAGCTTTGTCATCTGTAAAATGGCCACAGAACTGAGACTACTGAAGATGGTTCTGGGGTGACACCAGATGTAACAGATAGCTTCTCAGCCTTTGGTAGCTGACAAATGAAAATACTAAAAAAGAATATTTGCCCCTGTGGGTTTTGGTTGCTATAAAGTAACCCTGAGGATACAGGGAGGAGACCAAGACTGAGAACCAAGGAAAAGAGTAAAAGAGAAGGCAGAGAATGGGACTCCACAAACAAAATATTTAATCTCATGTCTTTAAATTTCACTATTTTCCTCTTCCTTCCATTTTTCTCTTTCTTTCTTTTACTCCTTCCTTTTCTTCCTCATCTCTTTCCTCCTTTGCCCATCCATTTCATATCTATCAGATGTCAATCACCCATCTATTTATCCATCTATCCACCTACCATCTCTCTATCCTCCTTCACCTTTTATTCTATCTACCCATCTATTATCTATCTCTTTTTTTCTCTTGATCCTTCTATCATCTACCTACCTAACTTTTTTTTTAATTCCAAGATATTGTGGATTGTCCTAAGGGCCTCACTCATGATGGCCAAGTGCTCTGCTCCTGAGCCACATCCTCAGTCCCTTTTTATTCCAGTTTTAGACACGGCAAGTTGAGCAGGCCGACCTTAATCTTACTATATAGCCCGAGAAGCTTTAAAACCTTTGATCCTCCTAAATCAGCCTCCTGAGTAGCTGGGTACATGGCGGCCATCGTTTCTGCATCTGGGTACTAACTTACCCCCGGTCCGCCCGGGAAGGTGGGGCGTGGAATCCCAGGCAGCCCCAGCTTGTTGTGGATGGCAGTAGCCGAGACGATCTGGGCTGATGACATGGCAGCCATGTGCTGCAGGGCCTTGTCCTTGGCAGTCTGATCCTTGAAGATGACAGTGACACACTGACTTAATAGAGAACACATGTCTACCATGCGGGTTAAACAGTACAGCCACAAGCACAAAGACTAAAATACAGAGCCACATAGGGGCCATGAAAGCACACATGCACAGAGAGAAATCAACACGGCCGGGGGGCAGTGACTCTGGCTTATGGAACTAGGGCTACTTGCAGGCAATAGCTAGTGGCAAGGTTGGGTTTTAAACCCTTGATCCACTTTTCCAATAGATAGGAAGTCAAAAGATAGAATCATTGTTTTTACTTCCAGAAGAATTCTCAATGGCTTATCATGCCAAGGGTAGGGGGTGACCCTACTTCCAAGTGAAAGGTCATCAGCAGGGGTAGGGCCATTTATAGATTGAAGAGAGTACTATTTGAGTATCTGCTGTCATTGGGCCACAGTGCCAGTCCCCTGCTGGGGTCATCCAAGGCCCAGGAACCCTGGCAGACATTTGTAGGGGGGCAGCTCAAAAAGCAGCAGACGGGCAGGGGAACAGCCAAGCAGCATGCTGTTGGGGAACATGCTATGGGGCTAAGGCCACAGTGGTTCCTTAACCAAAGCTCAGAGTGTGGGGATACTACAGTCTCCTTTCTGAAATGGATCTTTTATACAAAGCCAAGATTGGTAACATAAAGCTTGCCGAAAAAGAAAAAGATAAAAAAAAAAATTCTGCCAAGCACAGCTAAAATACAGAATACTCAGTTTAAAGAACATACTTACCATGCTTGTTACCTGGATACAATAATAAACAGTTTGTTAAAAGGATCACATACAAAGGCAGGGTTACTTTTCTTCTTCAGTAAAAAAAAAAAAAAAAACGTGTATAAACACAACATTCATGTGTCATATAAATGCATATTCGAATGTGTCAATTCTTAGGCTTTAGGAATATGCTATGCAGATGCCATCTAACAGCCAACACTGACAGAACTGACCACCCAACTCCCTGGCTACAGGACTATATGGTATCCCCATTATAGATGGAGCAATGGTCAGGCCTTGTGTGTGGCAGGACCTATGGGCGCACAAGGAGCTGAGGGTCTAAACTCAGAACCCAGAGGTCACCGGAGCAGGAACAAAGCAGGTCACACCAACACTAACTGTGGTGCCTCCCACCCAGCTGCCGCTCAAGAGCCTACGGTAAGGACAGTGGCTGAGACACAACAGAAATGCCAGCCAAAAGGCAGCTTCCATGGCTGCATAGCTAACCAAAGGGGAGGAACAAACAAGTCGAGCTGCCAAAGGGAAGGTCAAGAGAAGCTTGGAAAAAAAAAAAAAAAAAAAAAAAAAAAAAGAATCAGACTATAAAACAATTCTGGAAGCTTCTGGCAAGGACCCATTCAAATCTCCAAAGTGTAGACAGCACTTTGCCCCAGCACACCAGGAGCACCATGAAAGTTTTTCTTCAAACAAAGTCAAGAAACAGATTCTCAAAGAATAAAAAATACTCTATTAAAGAATATTTTTGAGAGAGGAAGAATGGGGGGGCGGGAGGGTAGGAAGGGAAGGAAGAGGAGTTAAACATGCATTTTTGCAGTTCTGTGCTTTGTATTTGAGAGCTAGTGAGCCCAAGCCCGCTCTCCAGGCTGGACCTGCCCACTGGGAACATCTGCCATACTTCGGCACCTTCTCATGAAGGCCTGGGGATGCTGTTTGCTTGCTGGTCCCTGCTAGAATGGCCTAGAGTAACTAGGAATGGTGCCTCAGGTCTCCTCACGAGCAGGCACTCTTTCAAGCGGGCTTTATTAGCTAGCCAGTAAAACCTCTGACCTGAAGCCTGTCTAACTCAAGTTGATGCAGGTAAAATTCAAAATTACACACACACACACACACACACACACACAAGGGGGAGGGGGGAGATTTTATTATAGTCTGGGAGCATTCATACTTATCCTAGCAGAGCCTAGCAGAGTGCACACACACAGGTATCAGTACCAGCCAACTCACTTCAGATGCCCTGTGGCTTCAATTGGCCCCACCCACGCCCTTAGCAGGACTGGATAAGCAGTGAGCATACCTCTACACAGTGAAGAAGGCCTGACACCAATGCACACTAGCTAGGTTTTCTTTGAGTCCACATTGGACTTCAGCCCTGAGGCCACTTAACCCCTGTGAGAGGTTATAAAAGCTCTCTGGGGCAATTTGCTGACACTGAGGTAATGGCAGAGAAATGGCCACGGGTGCCTTCCCAAGCTTCACAGTCTTTGGGCCCCAGAATGGGGGTAGTTTAGAAAAGAAAAGCCCAGACTTTTATCCTGCCTGGCTGGTGTGAATTCTGAAGAACTACAGAATTACTTTAGGACCTGTCTCTGTCTCGAGAAAAGCATGCAGCCTCTCAGAGACCTAGGAGTTCTTGTGTTTAGTAGATGTGGATGAGAGGTAGATCTGTCTGACCCAGTGTGGAATATGACATGGGGACCTGCTGGAAACATTTCTCGTTGCTAGGTAGTTCAAACATTCTTTAAAACATCCATGAAGGATTGATAGTTCTCCTTAAAGGTTTTTTTAAAAAAATTTTACTAGGTATATATTTACCCACATACGGAGTCAGAGGACAGTTTGTAGGAGCTGGTTCTCTCCACCAAGTCCTTGACTGAACACAGATCAGGCTAGGAAGCAAGCATCTTTACCTGCTGAGCCATTTCACCAGCCACAGTCAGAAAATCAGTGGGGTTGGGGGTGAGGTCGGTGTACACATGACCACGACATGCCGGTTAACTCTTATGAGCTAATTCATCTATTTAATAACTCCTGGCCACTCTGTCTGGAAGGTACATAAATAAAAACAAAGCTCAAAGGCAGGAGAGCAGAGCTATTGTTTTCTGTGATTTTGTTAACACCCAGTGCTTTCTGGAAGCAAAGTACACGCCCTTGGGAAGTCAAGTGTCTGGCTTTTTCCCTACCTAGGGCGAGCCGTGTGATAGATACCCTTTACTTTCTTCACTTATGAAGAATTTCACCTTCATCTCTTACATCTCCTGGTTCCATTATAAATGTGTGCACTTGTAACTATGAGGGTGGCTAGTGGATTCCATTATAACCAGCACATCATAATCTATAAGGCCACTGAAGTAATGACCAGCAACAACCAAGTAAGTTTGTTCAAACCGGGGCCCCTCTTGGCTTTCTGTCTGCCAGGACAAGCAGCTAAGTGTGGGACAGAAATATTATCTCTAGTGGCTCCTGCACTTGACCCACCTGCCTGAGAATGGGCAATTTTCTGTAAATGGACTAAAACGGCCTCTCTCGTGATTCCTACCTATTCACTGAATTTCACAGCAGTGGCCCTTCTACAAATACATGTAAAAATTAAAAGGGCTGTGTTGTGTGTGGCTGGGGGGAAGGGTCGTAAAATCTAAAGTAACCCTGGAGACAGATAATAAGCACTGGCAAGGCCCATAAGAAAGCCGGGGTGAGAGCTTGTCCGCAGGCCCTCTTACCCTGAGACGGGAATTGAGAAAGATGATCTCTCGGCTGCCATTTGCAGCCCTTGCCTGGCTTTGGAAAATTATCACCCTAAGTGTCAAACCTGGGTAAATTGCCTGCCCATGTCACTAATATCCTGGCCTTTTATCTATTGGCCCTTCTCACCCTCATTTAAAGGGGGGGAGAGTGATGGACCCAGTAAGTGTTGGTACATGCAAGAAACGTGAGCTACACTCACACACCAAATTAATTTCATTCAAAGATATAGTTGCATCTCTCAATGTCTCTGAGATGAGGGTGAGATTTACAGAGGGTAAGAAAACTGTTTTATCTTGAAACACTACAAGAAATCAATACTGAGTTATACTCTGCCTAACTTAGACACCAGGAAAAAGGTAGGTAGGTAGGTAGGTAGGTAGGTAGGTAGGTAGGTGTGTGTGTGTGTGTTCGCGCGCGCCCGCCCATGCACGAGCGCGCAGAAACACAAGACAAAAATAAAAGTATAGGGGGAAATCCTAGGACAAGTCCATACTCTGTTCTTCTTGAACCTGTGACCTGCTGAACTCCCAAGAGTAGCAAACACTGCCCAAAGATGCTGGTAAAGTCTACATTAGCGGTCTCATTATCTACCCTCTCTTCCTCGACATTCAAATACAATCAACTGCCTCACTGCCCTGTGCAGACCATCAACTGCGTCCCTCATAAACCCCCCCGGCCTGGAACCTTGCAAACTGTTAGTAAGTAAGCAGGCTTTCGTATTTCATGAAGCTCAGTTCTGCTGACTGTGTCTCGTGACCACAGTGGGTGTGGTGTTAGGGAAATGCCTGTATGTGATACCCGCACTGGGGAGGCAGCAATGTGAGAGCACATGGCTGAAGAGGAGCCCACATGAGCTAGCCTCTGGCTATTGCAAAGATTCATCCCACCTTTCTCACTGCTTTCCCAGCACCCAGTAGGCTTGTAAACAATCTCATCTCTCAACACTGTCCACAGACACTGAGGGTAAAAAAAAAAAGAAAAAAGGATGCATGCTCCCATGTGCAATGCACCACAGCTGTCACCCATTAATGAATAGCAAGCTATACACAGCATATATAGATAGCCTGTAACAAGAATATACTAATATAGAGAACATATATAGTGTGTATAGACAAACCATCTAACAGGTCAATTTATTCATGAACTATCTCAGAAATTCATATGGAAATATTAGTAACACTGCAGGAAAAAACAGGTATAGTCACAGAGACCATGAAGTAAAAGAGCTGTCATGAGCTATTAAATGCTCTCCTGCAAACATATTTTCCCCAGCAACATAAAATTGTAATGAAAGGGAAGGAAAACAGCAATTTGCTTGAAAAACCACATTTTTCCCCCAGCAGAAAAAGACAAAACATGAAAAATACTTCTCTAAGAATTACTTTTGCAGATGTTGTTTCTAATAGAGCGTAGTGTGAATTCACGTGACCTCTGAAATAATTAGCTGTGACTCTTCAGCAGATAAACATCACAAAAACATAAGGTGGTCTGGGGAAAAGGATGGGGCACTTGAATGTTTTCTAGCCTAGATCTCTAATTTGCTTATCAGTGCAGAAGGAGGGAGTAAATACAAAAGGGCTGATTCTGGTCAGGCCACAGCGGCTGTGGAGGAGGGAAGGCACATTCAGCACCCGCCTGACTTGCTGCCTAATGAGTAGCAATTAATTCATTGCATTGTATTTCGAAATGCCGAAGACTCTATTCACATCAAAGAAAAAAATTTCAAGGCTTTTATACATTGTTCATTTTCAAATGTACAGAGCTATGTTTAGCAGTGTGTCATTGTCCAATGTGGCTCTTTTCTTTCTGATGTGGGCCTCTGGCTTTCACAAAGAACAACAGATGAGGAACGGGGAAGGTGAGCCTTGGACCTGTCCTAGGGATGGAGGATGTAGGCCAGCTATGGTCTGGAGCTAGGTGCAGAGGAAAAGATGCCTTCCTACTTACTGCCCTTTAATCTGAGAGTTGGCATCTGAGTTCTAGGATGAGAGCTAGCCCTCACTGCTCTTCTTCGCCACATCCTTCAAACTCACACAGAAAGGCCAGCTGCAGAGAGCCCATGCGTAACACCTTCAGGCAGGGATGTGAACCTTTCTGGGTCATTCATTCTATGAGGAACTTAGGCTTTGGCACCAAACAGGCTAAAGATCGGGGTCAGATGTGCAACCCCATGTAGGTCAAGAAGCTTTTGTAAGCCCTTACTGCCCCTTTGCTAAAGCAGGGACAAAGGCAGACATGATGGTGTCCCACTGGCCCACCATCCAGGCTTCTCCTGCTACAACCTGCTGCTCAGAAGCTCTGGTCTTTACTGCACAACCGTGGCTACCAACTTTATTCTAGACTCTTAATTCCTTCCCATGTCAGCTAAAGTACCTAGGAGGTCAAAAGACTCATGCCGTGATGGCAAAAAGAACCTAAAGACCGAAACCTGGAAGAAGCTGACATGGTTTCCCCAAACCTAAGAAATGGCCAAGAGGATGCAGGTTCCCATCAAGGCTTGGAACCTCGTGTTCTGTTCGGAACCTACTCCTCATGGGTGGCCCAGGGAGCACAGCATGTCTGCCTTCCCTGGAGTAGCAACACCAGCTGTGTGCAGCAGAGTTGCACTTAAGCAATGCTCCATGAAGTTCTTGAACTTGAAAGAATAAAATCAGCCATTTGAGCTTTAAGCTCTCTCTTATTGAAAGGAATGGCGGACAGGAAAGAAAGGTCTGTTTGAAAATCAGATCACAAAAGGCCCCAGGCCAAAAATGAAACAATAACAAAAAATGGCCCCTGAAGAGTTCACATGGCTTATAATTTAGTCAGTCACTGGATGGATCAGAGATGCGTGCTTCTTCACTATTAGCTTTTCTTCATTGTGTGCCATGGCCAGACATGACCAAACCTTCTGCCCATGACAGATCCTTGCCAGGGTGAGGATGGAGCTGTAGCCTTGCTTCCTCTTTATGTTTTCTCATGCTGTACCATCATCTGAACACAAACATGACTCCATCAGTCTCCTATAAGGAAGATGGCAGCAGTATACCATCACCAGAGCCAGGTCTGCTCCCGTGGCCTCTGCCATGATGGTTCTGGATATCTTGAGTGGGGAGAGAGACACAGAGCAGGAATCTCTGTGTAGAAACTCCATATAGGAAAGAAAGATACAAAATTCATCTGCCATCTTTTTCTGGGCCAGGTTGAGTCTCAATTTGTAGAGATCCAGAAAGGGTTAATTTCGATGTATCCACAGAGAAACCATTTCAGAGCAGGGAAGAATTTCAAATGTTACAAGCCGATCCTTTACTATGCTGTCTTCTATAACTCAGTCTGAGACTGCAGGAGACATGGGTATCTACATAATACACAAAAGGAGTGTAGGTACTGTGGGTCACCTAAAACACACCCACTCCCAGAAGAGGCATGGGTCAGAAGGGCTAAGTCCCAACAGGAAAGGCATCCTTCTGAAGATAAGCTTCCAGAGGCCTAGAGGAAGCATTCTTGCTTCTTCTTAGACTCTAATCAAGATAAACTCTCCACCGTGTGACTTTCCACTATCATTCCTTTAGCCAGCTTCATGGGCTCTTGAGTGTCTCCTGGAAGTGGCAGCACCATCCTTCCTGCTCTGATGCACTGTTTCTTGGTTCCTTCCCTATTTTCTTTTTGTGCAGTTGGAAGTCCAGCCACACCAGGCAAGCCCTCAGTCACTGAGCCATACCCCAATCTGGTTCACTCTCTTTTTGTATCTCTCCACATGATCATGGCCTGTACGCATCTGAGGTCATCCCGAATGGCCAGGTCAGCCTTCTGAGGCTGCCATAAACTCCTTGTCTCATGTTGGTGTTAAGGTCAACAGCAAGAGCCCTTGGAAGACAAGGAGTGACCACCAACGGAATTCAACTTCAAGGTAAGAGGAGGACCTGTGCTCTCAGTTGCTTTATTTTCTCAATGTGACCAAGGAAAAACTTGGAGGTGAGAGGGAAGAGGGAAGGGGTTGAATTTAGTTAGGGAAGAAGAGAGGCTGGAGGAAATTAGAATATAGAATAATGTTTCTCTGTTTGATTAAGTGTTTTTTTTTTTTAAAAAAAAAAAAAGTCACTGAGGTGTTATTATGTTTTGTTTGGCTTTTGAGATGTAGCTAATGTTATCCAAGGAAACCAACCTTAAATTCAGTCCTTCTACCTCCCAAGTACCATGATTACAGATGAGCAAGCACACCTGACCATGTACTGACTTTTTTTATACTTAAGTGAAAGCTTCATAGTTAATTATGATGCACATTCCCAGCTTTTAAGAAGCTCAGGGTCTTTCTCCCTCCCCCATCCCCCTGCTTGCATGGTTCATCCGCTCCCCCCCCCCCCAACCTTACTATTCTGAGACAAAGTACTGGCTGCCTAAAGCAACCCTATGGACCTGAGGGATCTCCCCAGAGGGCTGGAGAGATGGCTCAGCAGCTAAGAGCACTGGCTGCTCTTCCAGATGTCTAAAGTTCAATTCCCAGCATTGACAAGATGGCTCCTAACTGTCTATAAGTAACACAATGCCATCTTCTGGTGTGCTAGCAAGCATGTAGACAAAATTCTCATATACACAGAACACACAAATAAATATTGTTTAAAAGAAACTAGTTCAGAAGTTTTAATATATTTTACAGGGTTATATATTCATAACTCTTTTCTAAAAAAACACTGAAGAGGAGATCTTAGCAGGTTTAGCAGGCTGAAGTCAAGCACCAGTGGAGGCTGGCCATAAGGGAAAACTGATGGCCACTGAATAGGGCTCAGGCTATAGGGGAGCCCCCCCGGCCCAGGTGCCTAGCTCTCTTACCATACTGTCATAGCTCAGTCACTAGGTCCCTACCTCCAGCTTGGCCTTTCTTACCAGCCATCCTCTTAGGACCTAGTGAATGTTCCCCCATCAGTTAGGTGACATAGAGCTAGTCCAATCAATGTTCCAGGTCTACCTCAATGGTACTCTTTAGTTAATCCAGATAACCACTCTTGGATTGGGTATTTTTTTCTTTTCTGGGCCCTGTTTCCTGTCTACTGCAGAGTCTTGGCTGTGGGAATTCGACAAGGGAATTAGCACAAGGTTTAGTGCTTCCCCAGAATACCAGCTCCATGAAGTCAAGGCCTAGGATGCACCAAATCTGAAAAACCCTCAGAGCCTGAGTAAAATATCACCCCCTTGCTTTTAAAGTTCAACAGAACCTTTCCCTGCTTGTGAAGATGAAAACAGACTGAAGAGTCTGCATACCTGAAGTCACTCTGAGAAGCTGGCAGGGGCAGTGACTGACCTACCTTTAGAACTGACACTAACACCTTTCAAGGGACTACTCATTGAGAATACAGTAGGGGAGAAACATTCATGTCTCTTGAGTCTTCTGCTCAGGGAAACACAGATCAGGAACCAGCAATATAACTGGAACACTAGGCTGAAAAACAGCTGGGGGTTAGTGGCCTCCTTGGCCTTCTCCGGGGGCAGGGATGGCAATGGCAATTTCTCAATCTATACTCCATGGAATAGCCAGAGGACAAAGGAGAACTAAGGGTTTGAGAGCTAGGTTTCAGTTAGATCCACCTTCACTATTTCTGGTCATAGTTTCACTACGGTTTCCTGCTTAAGACATGAGTTTTGGTGCTGGAGAGATGACTGTGGGCAAAGCACCTGCCACGGAAGTATAAGGAGCTGAGTCTGAATTCACTGGTACCCACATAAACATGGAAGGGGGTGAGTGGTGGCCCCTTCTATAACCCCAACACAGAAGAGACAAAGACAAGGGATCCTAGACCAAGCTGCATTACTAGAGTAGCCAAGTCAGTGAGTGCTGGAGTAAAAAAGAGAGCCTGTGGTTCAATATAAGTGGAGAAAAATTAAGGAAGATACCCAATGTCAACATCTGGCACATGGGACGGACACCTGGACAAATGGACACACACACACACACACACACACACACACACACACACACACACTACAGAGATGTCCTGTCCTGGTTGGTTTTCTGTCAACTTGACACAAGCTAGAGTTATTAGGAAAGAGGAACCTTCATCAGACTGCCTTGTAAGCAACTCTAGGGGCATTTTCTTGATTAATGTGGGAACACACAGCCCACTAGAAGAGTTGCCATTCCTGGGCAGGTGGTCCTGCATTGCCTAAGAAAGCAGACTGAGCAAGCTAAGAATGATGTTCCTTCATGGGCCTCCTTTAGTTCTTGCCGCCCAGTTCCAGCCCAGACTTTTCATCAGTGATGGAGCCTGACCTGAGAATTGTAAGGGGAAATAAACACTTCCCTCCCCAAGTTGTCTTTGGTCATGGTGTCTTATCACAGCAGACAACAGGGCAGCTGGAAAACAAGCAGTCTAAAGAATTCTCCCGCTCCCTGTTCTAGAAAAGGAGAAGCAAACAGGCTTGAAATGGATAGATGTCTCAGTGGACAAAGACAACTGCCTCCCGAGAGAGCTATACTGTTGGAGGGAGAGTACAGAGACCTGACAGTTGTTCTCTGACCTTCAACAGGGGTGTCCCCCTGCCACACACACACTTTTAAAGCAAAGGCTTATGGAAAAGTGTACCCAGGAGAGACCTAGCTATATACATGTCACTTTTACCAACTCTTTAGCAAGATAAAGAAATGAGACATTGGTTTCAGTATTCAGAGAACACACAGACAACTGCTCAACCTACTACAGCACCCCATAGGTACCCCACTTTGATTTCTGGATATGTGGAAACATTGTGACTAGGCTGGATGAGGCATTACCAAGGAATATAGACCAGCAATGGCCAAGTCAACAGTCACCTTCTCCAACAAGCTTCCTTCCCACACCTTTCTCAAGGAAAACGCAACAACTCTTGTAATCTTAGCCACTTCCTGCCACCCCCAGTGCATACTCAGGAATCTGTGTCATTTTCAAGATGATTTCAAATTGTGTAGTAAGTTTATCTCATCGGTTATTGTGGAATTCAACTAGGACAATTAGTCCTTCTCCACGGCGAACTGAGAAGACACCTGTCACAGTGTCTTTCAGATGTGCTGAGACAGGACTCTGAGACTAGCTACCCCCGCAAGGCCTGCAGACATGCACTCATGTTCTGTCAAGGAATAGTAAAGCAGAATGTCCACAGGACACATGACTAGCAAGCAGATATTAATCAACAGCCATCTTTGACTGTCTTACCACCCTAAGAGAATGGACAAGGTACTACCATCCAACTAAGTCACTAATGACCACCAATGTCCACTCTGAATTATTTCCATATATTAGCCACAGGCTCAATGGTACAGGGTAGACACTTAATGAAAGTGCCGTGTGTCCTGAACCTGGGACTGAGGGGTGGCTACTTCTCTACAATGTGTTGACATAAAGCATTCTTCTGATTTAGGATTCAGAAAGAACTGAGTTCAAATCCTCTCTTCGCTCTTTATGAAGCTTGGTAGCTTTTGTCAAATCAATTATAAACTCGACCCACTGAACCATAATTTACTCCATATTTTTTCTTGAAATTGGAACAATATAGCATTAATTTGTGAGTCTCAATGAGAGAACACAGAAGGCTCTGCATCAGAACACAACATCTGTCCTTGAAATCCCAGACTCCGAAACACATTCTCCAGACATATGGCCATGTAGTTCCTTCACATCAAATTGTGGCTTTTTCTGCTAACAGCCAATGGTGTCATATCTCAGAGTCCCATTTATACAGCTAGCACAGAGAAAGGGGATTGGCTATGCCTGGAACATTTTGTAGGTCTAATGGAGAGACAGATCACAGAGGACTCCATTTCTGCAAGAGTCGTACAAGAAAAGAATTAAAGAAGCCACTAGAAGTAGTTCTGGGGCTCAAATATGGAGCCCATTGGCATCCTACAACCTCTGCCTGACACCTGTTCTTTGTGCCTGTTCCAAGAGTGGGTTGGAAGTGAAGACAAAGCATTGTTTTTCTATTGTTAAAGAACAAATATATAAACAACTTTCTGAATACAGATATTATGTATAATACTGTGACATTTGTTTAAAGAATAAAGTTGAAAACCTCCAACTCATACCTCAATAGGATCTCTTCTGAGCCAGTTTTTTTTTTTTTTTTTTTTTTTTTAAATTACCTTCTGAGGTTTCCATTCAGGTCCCACCCCCACCCTCACCTCCAAAACCACCCCCACCCCATGTGCCTACAGGGAACACACACACAGTGGAGAGATAGTTTGTGACATCAGAGATGGAAATACAAAATTGGTATCTGTAAACCTCTTTGTACATCATTAATTCATTAGCGTAGAGAAACTAGAATCAGAGTAAGAACTTGAGCAAGCACTGGGGTCGTTACATACATGTAGAGTATAGCACCTCTGGTTAAAAAGCAAGATCTAGAAAGTTCCTTTAGCCTTTCAACTGCTCAGCCAGTGCAGCTCAAAGCCAGCCACCATCAGCCACATGTGCAAGCGAGCCAGCATGCTGCCCACTGCAGAGCGCACAGTCTGTTTCTTCCTACCTAGTCAGTCCTACGTCAGTCAGCCTGGTTGGCATTTTTAAAGTTGAAGGTTTTGGGGTTTTTGTTTGTTTGTTTTTGTTGCGCAAGGGGGGGGGGTGTCAGCGTTCAGCACTATGAAATGGCACTGTTTTGTTGTGGAACAAAACTATGAACATACTAAGTGCATGGGGGAAAGATGCATGAGAATAGCAACACTATAATCCTAAACTAACTTTTAGTATGAATAACTAGTAAATAAAGAGCTTCCCAAGGGGCTCTGAATTACTGCATTTCAGAAGTCAATGTCATGCACACTTTACTATAAACTGGAGCAGAAAAAGGAACTCGGAATTTAAAATGATCGATGCCTTAATATTTAAATTCTTATTTAGTTATTTATTACTGTGGATGGTACTTGGTTATAAATGAGGCACATAGAAAAAAGGCTCTACGTGAATCAGGCTTAATTACTTTATATTCAAGACCCCTCATTTGGTTTTGTTTTATTGTTTGGTTTTTGCCTGTGGTCGCATCTGCAGATTTCTTTATTTCTATCTTCTGTGTTTATTTTGCTTTTTTGAGATAAGGTTTCTCTATGGGACAGAGTCCTGACTGTCCTGGACGGGCTTTGTGAACCAGGCTGGCCTGGAACTCACAGATATCCACCTGCCTCTGCCTCGAGTGCTGGGATCGCAGGTAGAAGTCACTGCACCTGGTTTAGACTTCTCTACTAAGGAGACCCATTTTATATATATATTAGACAATGTGGAAGACATTGAATGAAAATACTATTTGTGTTGAAGGAGATGCATATGAAAATGTATTCTTAAATTACTACTACTGTTATTATTATTTATTTTATGTGTATGTGTTTTTTTGCTGGTAGAGGCCAGAATCCCCTGGAACTCAAGTTACAGACAACTGTGAGCTGCCATAAGGATTCTGGGAATTGAGCCAGGGTTCTCTGGACCATCTCTTTAGCACTGTAATTTTTTTTTAATATATAAAAACCATAAATTAGAATCAGTGCTAAATGTGTTGTAAATGTCATTTCACAACTCTGGAGACAATTTCTTCCTTTTCAGTTCTTTTTTGTTTTTAGGGATATTATTCATCAGCTGTTTCTCTGGGGACAAACTAGTAGCCCAGTGCTACAGGACAGTTATTAGATTTTTTCTTTTAATCGTATTTCTGTGCTTAAGTTATCAAGATCAGCTCTCTGCTGCGATTGCATTGTTACTGGGAACTTGCACACACTCACACACACAGAGTTTAATGTGAGGCCAGTACAGAAACAGAGAGATTAGACACAAAGAAACGTAAACAGCCCTCACATGCTAGGAAGCTAGGTTACAAGAATCCCAGCACCAGGCATTCACCAGTCACCATGGAAAACAGGAAGTGAGGTGCATAGCAACCACGAGCCAAAAAGCAGAAAAGCGCATACCTTTAGCTTGGAATGAAAATCACGAGATTTCCTTCTGGCAAGAACCTGAATGTGACTAGACACCTGCAGGGTAGGGGAAGGGAGGAAAACAAAGGAAAAGCCTGTAACCATGGAGATGAAAAGCCCCCTACAACTGGGCAAGCCAGACGTACCTTAATGGCGGCTTGAATTTCTCGAACTTTCTTTCTTGCTAAGACCTGTATATGACTAGACACCTACATTTTTCGGGTTTATTCAGGGGAAACAAAACAAGAAAAAAAGAAAACAAAAAACAAAAACAAAAAAAAAAAAAAGGAAATCAAATATAAAATCTCTATTCCTTGGGAGGGGTGGGGGAGGGGGTTATTTGCATCTCAGAAGCTCTGCGGTTAGGAACAGACAGTCCCAGCCAGACACCAAGCCCCCAGCACACTCTAAAGCTCTAGGACAGGGTCCTCACTGCAGAAGGTTTGGGCAGGCTCACAGACAAGTTCCCACCAGAAGAGATGACAGGTCGGTGCTGGGGGAAAACCTCATTTGGAGAGCCATAAGAGAGACCAGGGGTGCTTTCTTTATAAAACTTTAAAAAAGGCAGGGGTAAAGATAAATGAGACTATTTACGGCGTCTCAGTATCAGGAGGGAAAAAAATCTCCCTTTCTCAATGTAGTGATGTCTGTCCATAAATTAGCATGCTCTACAAAAATCAAAGCTGAGGCTGTGCTGTGGATTCTGGTCTTTAAATTCTGTGGCAAATGCTGAAATAATGCTGGCACATAAATTAGATCTCAAAGAAAAATGGGACCCAGTTAGCAGAGCCTCCCCACCCCAACCCCTTAAATTTTTTTTAATCATTCCACTCTTTTGGGAATCTCCTGGGAGCCAAGTGGATCTGCATATTATTACAAAAAGAAATGTGTGAATACAACCAGCCAGCCAGTTAAAAATCTGAAAAACCGCTCGGCTTTGCTGAACAACACTAGAGAGGTGTCGCCAACCAAGGCCTACAGGCCCCGGAGGGTGATGTTGGGTGTGGAGACACTGCCAGACAGGCCTCTACCGCACAGCGATTCCACTGGGCAAGCAAAACTGCATCGATTTCAGTGGGAGTTGATTAAATTTAGAAGAGCCTCCAGTGAAGGGGTCACTGGGCAAGTGACCAGAGCTTGCTGGCCAAAGGCCAGTTCAGCATTTGAGATGGAAGGAGAACCTGTGATCTGCATTGGGAGACTCTGAATCTTCCCATTACAAGTTCAGAGGCTTTGTGGCAGTCACCTCATTTCTAACTCTCCAGTGACTCCAGATTATTAAAGATCTTTCCGTGGTGGTTAAACGTCTTTTGAGTTTTGATAATTCCCTTTCTTCCCGTTTCCAGGGAAGCAGGGCTCCCCCAATCCTCTTCACCCCCTTCATCTGGTTCCCGCTGTTACTCATTTGCACCCAGAATCGCTTCTGATTCTTTGCCTTGATGAGGGCCATGGCTGGGTGCATCCCAAGCAGACAGGGCCTGCCTGCCTCTGGGCTGGCAGGAGGCCACCCCTTTCTGCTGACTCAGCACGGGGCCAGCATGGGCAGCATTTCTGAGGCACAGCCCAGCCCCCTGATCCACACTCCTGAAAGGAAGCTTCTTCCCCACCCCCACCAGGGCACCCTAATGCCACTCAACCTTGAAGAGACCCAGGCGGATTGACTGTACTCAGGAGTCAGTTATAGCCCCTCACCTCCCGTTAATTATTCTACCATGAAGTCTCTATATTGCCCGAGTGGTCTTGAACTCCAAGGCTCAAAAGATCCTGAGGCTTCAGACTCCCAAGTAGCTGGGACTAAAGGTACACTCCACATCTAGTGAGCAGCAGCTGCTGAACTCTGTGCTGTGCAGTGTCATTCCACAGAGGTTAACATGAAGAAATAAGTGTTTTCCTGTCATGGACCCACCCATCACATGGGTTGTTTGTTTTCATTTCCTTTTCTGTTTTTAGAGACTGATTTCCCACCCATCTCATTTGTGAACTTGGTCATTTTAGAGATCTGGGCTGCTCTTTGTCCAGAAGAACCAGAGAAGGCGGAACCCTGGCCAGAGTCAGAAAAGAACTCCCCATTCCTGTTCTGCAGCGTATAAAACATGTAACTGCTTTATAGTCACAGCAGAGGCTGACAAAAAGCCATTGCTAAAGAAGCCACAGTGCCCTGGAAGTGTATCACTTGCTCAGTGTCGAGTTTAGGCCATTGCTAAAGGCCACTGGCGTGACTTCATTGAAAGCATGACAATTACATAATCGTTGCAGGATATTAAAATGCACAAAACTTCCAAATCTCTTGGCTTACCAGGGTGAGTGCACCTGAAGCCTTCTGCAACTCTGGTAAATGTTAGGGAGGTGAAGGGGGAAAGACAGGATTGAAAGCACAGCAAGGGAAAGTTCAGACACTGGCTTGGCAGGGAACTTTCCCATGTGTTTATAACAGTGCAGTAGCACACGCTTGGGCCACGGGAAAACCATTACACCACGGACTCCTTACAGGGCACTGGGACTAGGGCTCCTAGAGCCAAAGCACAGCAGCCAAGGCAGCCCAATGTCTCCGGGCCATTCGCTGACATGCAAACCTTGCAGGCGGGTACTGTACCTGCTTCCTGGTCCTTGTCTTTCCCGTCCTGAGCTTGATGTATCTGGCTATCAATTCATTTCTACCTGCAAGAAAAAACAATTTACAATAAGGCAGGCTACTTAAGAATAAGGAAAAAGCCAAAGGCCCTAAAAGCTAAGAACAGAAACGTGAATCAAGAATTCTGAATTGTGGAGGCTGCAGAGATAACACTGGCTGCTCTTCTAGAGGTTCTGAGTTCAATTTCCAGCACCCACATGATGGTTTACAACCATCTGTAGCAGCAGTTCCATGAGGATCTGGCACCTTCTTCCGGTGTCCATACACTTACACAGGTAGTGCATACATATATATGCATATATATATGCATACGCACAATATTCATATATAAAATAAAAACAAATCATTTTTTCATTGGAATGGTGGTAGAATTGCCTGTGGTGATAAATCAAGCATGGTGCTATACACTGGCAATGTCCGTACAGAGGCAGGAGGGTCAGGCCTTTAGACCAGCTTGGTCAAGATGAGACCTTGGTTTGTTTTCTTTTTAATATTAGAGCCTTTTCAGTTCATTCCTGATGGAAAAAAACTGCATAACTGTCTGGGAAAATATTCACTAAGGAAAATTAAGATAAAAACCACTTAACTTTAAATTTCTGTCTAGCCGCCAAGATCAAAATATGTCTTTTTAAGAAAATGCCAGTCTAGCTTGGCATGATGGTAACACCTTTAATCCCAGCACTCAGGAGGCTGAGGCAGAGGAGGATCTCTGAGGCCAGCCTAGTCTACAGAGTGATTTCCAAGATAAGACAGGGCTACACAGAGAAACCCTGCTTCAAAAAAACAAACAAAAAAAAACTGATCTTGTTTGCTTGCAAGTGCTGAATTAAAAAGGAGACATGGAGGGAGACACACACACGGGTTATTTAGTCTGGGAGACAGACAGACACACACACACACACACACACACACACACACACACACGTGCACGCTGGTTATTTAGTGTGGGAGAAAATGAATCCAGGTCTTCTATTCAGTCATTATTTCTAAATGGCCATTTTCTTCTTCATCCAAGCCTTTCTCCCTGTGGTCACCTCATTACAGACACAAGAAAGCGAGGCTCTGTGGCTGCCAACTACAGCAGCCAAAGGAAGCTCAGTAGTATGGAAGCAGAAGATCCAAAATGTGGTCTTTGCACCCTCAGCTAACTACAGACAAGACTGTTCTCATGCCTGTGTGTTGGGGAGAGTGACTCAACCTTCTCCAAGTCTTGTAACCTTGAGCCAAGAAAAAACATCTGAACAGAAAAACTTTTCATTCTTTTGCTGCTTGCAAACTGAAATTTTAAACAGTTATGGTGGGAAAGAAAAAACATTCCCCCCAGAAGCTGAAGAGGCAAAAAGTACCACCAAGCTACCATAAGAAAGAAAACCCACATTTGAAGATGTGGATCCTTCGAAGAGTGATCCAATGATTCTCTTTCAATTGTCCAGGAACATATACATACTCTATACTACACAGCTTCAGAACATTGTATTTCATAGTCTTCAATCAGCCCCACAGGCAAAATCAGTCAAAGGCAATCAATCGCTCTGGCAAGTGTCTCTCTGCCCTACTGAGCACGGTTTTGCTTTAACTTGACACCAGAGCTACTGAAAGCAGTTAAGTTGCAGTCTTTCCCCTAGTGAGCTGCACCTGAATTGTCATGGCAATGTCTACAGCACTTGTACTCTGTGTCTCATTTTCCAGACACATGGCACACCTGAAGAGCACAAGAACCCTTTTCTCTTATTTTTTGTAAAGATTTGTTTATTTTATGTATATGAGTACACTGTCTTCAGACACATCAGAAGAGGGCATCAGATCCCATTACAGAGTTGTGAGCCACCATGTGGTTGATGAGACTTGAACTCAGGACCTCCTGAAGAGCAGTCAGTGCTCTTAAACGCTGAGCCATCTCTCCAGCGCCCTCCCCCTTTTCCCTTATGATTCACCCTTTCCTGGACAGTCGGCACTTTGCTGAGCACAGAGTAATATAAGAAAAATAGAGCTTTGGTTTGAATGTAAAATATTCCCCAAGGGTACTTATGTTTGAACATGTTTCGTAGCTACTGTCTAGTGAGGTTGTGTAGCCCTAAGGACTCTGACTCTAGATGGTGGATGGGATCAGCAGAAGCAGGCTTTGGGGGTTAAAACCTAATGCTGTCTCTTTCCAGAGGGTACTGTAACCACAAAGAACTAAAGCAAGCCAAGCATGAAAGCTTCCCCTATTACTAGGAATGTGCCCTCTAAACTGTGAGCCAAAACAAATCCTTCATCCCTCAAGTTGTTTCTGTCAGTTATTTGACCAGAGAGACAGAAGTCACTAACATATACACTGCCCAGTGAGCCAGTGACCACACCCCTGCCCTGGTGAGCAGGTGACCCTTTACCCTGGCAGGACATACTAAACTGTGCTCGGAGATGCCATTACTGAGACAACTCACTACAACCTGAAATGTCCGTGTCCTTACAGGGACTTGAACCCATCAGCTACCTGTTTTAGGGCCTCACAGAACATACAGAGCACAGAAGACAAAGGTGTCCTGGTGCCACAAAGTACACCTGGGTTACCCACTCTCTTCTCTGAAACTATAAAACACCCCCAAGTGTGAGCCAACATGTTTAGAACGGATGAAGAGACCTGCTGGATGTTGAAGCCGACTAGTAAGACAAGGGTCCTCCTTACATAGGGTTTCGTCTAACTTTCATATTTAGACTCTTCTAGGTGTTCTTAAAGATGTCTACCTAGCTGCATTTCAGGGATCCTCTTGGATCCTTAGTCTATCCTGTCTACCTTCCTTTCAGAAGAGTATGAAGAACTAGAAATGGCCACGTTCTCAGCCTAGATACTCCTGCTCTGTTGATGATGCTGTCTACCATGACGCATTTATTATCTAAATTGTAGGTGTATGGGTGTTTTATTTCTATGTCTGTGCATGATACACATGCCCACAAAGGCCAGAAAAGCATGTCAGGTCCCCAAGGACTGGAGTTATAAATGATGTAAGCCACTATGGGGGGGGGGCTGTTCCTCACATACACCCCTCACCCTGTTCCGCTCTCCCATTCAAATCTGCTGGTATTTTCAAACCCCCAATATAAAACTTTCCTATTGCTACTCCCATCTCACCCTATTAAATTGAGCCTATCATTCCAGCCTGTCAAAATCTTTTCAAATCTCACCTCTGTAACTAAATGCACCTTTTCTGGAGCATTTAGAGGACCCAGGCTTCTGAACTCCAAGCTTGGGGATTGCTTCAGCGAGCATCCCCTTTCAAACTGCTTGCTGCCAATATCCCTGTAGTGTCATCGGGCCTACTTGTCCATCTCTCAGAAGGCTGTGCAGATTTTGCAATTTGTCATAAAGGCTCACTGACAGCCGAGGCCAGCCAGGAGTGCCTAATTACCAGAAACCAGACCAGAATGACAATGTCCACAGATCAACCGAGTACTCTCCAGCCCTGGGACCTCTCTGGGCAGTCATTCGGGGCTGTTTGAGTGGCCAGGGCTCTATGCAACACACAATTTCATCTGGATCTTGTCCAGGTGGCACAAAAGAGGCTCTTGCCCCAAACTTGCTTATTATCTGTGAATTCAGAAAAGATGGCTCAGGAGATAAAGCCAACGTGAAGACTTTCGATTTCTCGTAGCACTAGGCTGAAGAAGTGAGA
This sequence comes from Micromys minutus, assembly GCF_963924665.1. Taxonomy (NCBI): domain Eukaryota; kingdom Metazoa; phylum Chordata; class Mammalia; order Rodentia; family Muridae; genus Micromys; species Micromys minutus. Next base: position 83,682,904 of record NC_137971.1, read on the forward strand.
CAGCTACCTAGGAGAGCTACAAGTGCCCAAGATCCCCAGAGCCTATGCAAAGGGCACCGTCCTTAAATCACACCTAGAGGTGATTCTGAAGGCAGCTTCTTCTAAAGCACATCCTTGATGAAGGGATGTGCTGAGCACACCTTTCTGGTCACTTCCCTGAAAGCTTACTTTAAGCCTGGTGTGGAGGGAGCCAGCTTGGGCTACAGAGGCGCCACATTACAATAGTAAGAAAGTTAATTCTCTTCCTTTCACATCCCTGCTCCACAGATGAACAGGGCCACTTTACAAAGCCTGGATTTTTTTTCTTCCATGCCCTGCTCCAGTTTTTATGTCTTCTAGACATTAAAACTGCCTGTTTTAACTTATGAAGAAGGCATGCTCCCTGAGAGAATGCATAGAAACCTGAGCAATTCTCTAGCTAGAAATGTGCTAGCATTGCTTGTAAGCCTTGTATGATTTCAACCCACTCCATTTATTTAATTACTGTGCTGTATGGCTTAGTTGTGAAGTGCAGGTTAATCTTCTAACCTGATCTTTTCTTCTGGGAACGAGGGGGTAGGGTGGGGGTATCAAGGCATCTCTGTGTATCCCTGGCTGTCCTGAAATATTCTGTAGACCAGACTGGCCTTAAACCCACAGAGATCCACCTGCCTCTGCCTCCCAAGTGCTGGGACTAAAGGCGTGAGCTGACTGAAATTATTTTAAATAATTATTTGAAAATAGCAAATAGACAAAAATCCTTTAAATCAAAATAGAAAATGTATGGTTGAGTCTATTAAAACTTTCTACATTTATTTCTAAATCTCCCCCTAAACTAAAATATTCTGACTTACTTAGGAAGCAAGAGAGGCATTCTAAATGTCTGGGGTTCTCTGTGACCTTGATAGGACACCCTGAGTGCTGCTTCTATTTCGTGTGTGTGTGTGTGTGTGTCTGTCTGTCTGTACACATACTCACGCACATGTATGCACGTGCACATTCTTACAAGTGCTTCTGTTCCAAGGCCAGAGAAGGATTCGTATTGTACTTTAGTCGTAATCTCCTGTCTTTGCTCTCATTAGCCCCACGCTCAGCTCACCGTTTCATACTAGCTAGCCTCCCAGCAGGCCCCAGAAGTCCTTCTGTGTCTATCCCACTCACTCTACCCAGAAACCTGCTTTTTTTTTCTTTTCCTTCTAAATGGGGGTTCTAGGGATGGAAACGCAGTTCCTATCACCACAGTCCCCACTTACACCTTCTATCAAAGCACAGTGGGTCTAGAAAGCCCACAACCCTCAACTTGAATCATGTACAGTTCTGATTCAAGAGCCAGGATGAATACTAGAGCAACCCTTTGATTCAGTCACTGGGAGGGGTGCCCTCCTGCTCCTGAGGCCTTTCAGTGCACTGCTGTCAATCAGGACACTGGCCAATAGAAATGCTTATTCTGGCTTCTCTGGTTCTGCTATGCCTTTCTCCACCCCCACCTCACACAGGGTCACTTGATCCCATGAACATTATAAAATGAACTTCAACAAGGTAAACTTAATTTTACACTATATTCCCACACGGATTCTGCATGGAAATGCTTAGAAACAACTGTGGTTTTGAATTGTGTGTTTTTTCTGAGATTTTTTTTGTAGTATGTATGTATATATGTATGTATGTATGTATGTATGTATGTATGTATGTATGTATCTATCTATCTATCTATCTAAACATCTTGTAGACTGTTGGGCAGGACCCATATCTACACATGAAATCCATGCATGCTAAAGAAGGGGGGGGACTACTTCTAACTACAACCTATCACATGAGGTAGACCTGAAATTTTCCAAGAAATCTCAAATGTATTCCAGATTTCTGCACTAAACAGTTGAGATAGACCTTCCTGTTTCTTTAGGTTTTTTTTTTTTTTTTTTTGAGAATGTGGCTGAAGGTGACCCTGAACACCTAAACCTCCCTTTCCACTTTCCAAGAGTTGAGGTTAAGGGTGTGTATGCTGCCATGGGCACTTACTTGCTTTCCCCTCCCCAGCCACCCAGACAATTTATTTTGTTGTAACATGAAGGCATCTAAAGCTTCTCTGGAATACCTGAATGAACATATCATTACCGGGAATGACAAGACCGCAGTGGACAGATAAATGCTTATCTTAACAAGTGGGATCTAGAAACTCTTGTTAAAACACACACACACACACACACACACACACACTGGCTGCCCTCAGACTCCCTGAGCTTGCTAAGCTACTCTGTGTGCTTGCCTGGGAGGCCACAAGCCACAGGTCACAGAGGTCACAATTCAGCATTCTTGATGCATCCCTGCTCCTTGAAAGCAGTAGAGTTTACAGAGCTGAATGGCCATCCATGTTTCATTATAAAATGTCACAACTCCTGACTGACTGACAGTCCCCCCCCCTCACACACACACACACACACACACACACACACACACACTGATCTGAGACCTTGTTACTAAGCTGACTTCTCTTACAGGCAAGCGGGCATGGCCACACAACTCAGCTTGCTTAGCCAATCATACCACCCTCCCCTGTCCTTAGATCTTTAAATTTAATGTTTGACAGCAGTCCTGCCTCTGGCTTTTCCTGCTACAGGACAAGGTGGAGAGAAAAGCAGAGTTCACACTGAGCTTCTAAACCCAGAAGAGACTGGTTAACATTGTTGTGGGCTGTATATGGGAAGGAAAGTGACCTCGAGGTCTTGTTTGAGGCTCAGAAAATGCAGGGTCTGTGGCTACAAATTGTAGCCCAGAGACACTGAGCTTTAAGGAGCGAGAGCCACTTTGTTATTGAATGGAATCAGTCTGCCAGAGAGGACTGAATGTAGCTCTTCCCTGCTACAGCCAGACTAAAGGAAACCCAACTCCAGGTAGGGCTCTTAGAATCTTAGAGGTAGGCAAAGGGCTCTGGCCCCATATGTGGAGGAAAGCTCCCTTCAACCTCCAGAAGAGCTTTGTAAGGTCCCCCACCACTGTGGATCTACTCAATGACCCCCACTCCCACTATCTACACAGAAGACTAGAAGGCAGGGAACAGATGTAAGCTGTATCTGACCTTTCTATCATCAGAAAGGCACTGGTCCATGAAGTTAGTGATACCACCCCAAATCCTGTTCTAGCCCAAAGGGCTATTAAACTGCTAAAATGTTCTCTAAGAACATTTTGCGTTTCCTATGTACCTGGAGTGTCCCTGCTGATTTCTGCATGTCTAGGGTCCATCTACCTTTCTGACAGCACCACCTTCCCAGAGTTTGACCCGATACAAGGTGAGCAGACCTTCCCTTTTGTGGACACCGCTAGCCTCTCAAACACTAGCACGCTGGTTTGCTATGGCAGCTTTACCCAGCAGCTCAGTGTTAGTGGAGCATGCCCTCATATGGGACATAGACATCCCTATAGACATTTGCTCATGGACTGTCACATTAGGCCAAGGAAAATATGCAGTGGGAAGCTTTCCAGCAGGACCACAGCCATGGACTGAGGGAAGAGAGGCCAGATGGATGCTCTCCTCCAATGCCAGCAGCGGCACACTGAGGATTTATGGGGAGTGTTCTCAAACACGATGGCATTAATATAGCTTCTAACCCGGGGATTCATTTTCATTAAGCTGGAATTCATCTAAATGAGAAGGAAAAGCTAACCTTCTGAAACGTGAAAGCTGAGCTGGAGAGAGATGGCTCAGCGGTTAAGAGTGCTGACTGCTCTTCCAGAGGTCCTGAGTTCAATTCCCAGCACTGCACGGTGGCTCACAACCATCTGTAATGGGATCCGACGTCCTCTTAAGATGTGTCTGAAGACAATGACAGTTCACTTAATATAAAATGTCAGAGAGAGATGGGGGGGGGTATTTAAAACGTGAAAGCTAACAGCCAAAAGACACAGGAGTGGGGAACACTGCAGAAACCAAGTGTCACCAGTTCACTGGCCTTTCTTTATTAACTTTAAGGCTTAATGATTAATTAGCCACTACCACCATTGCAACGTGTCCTGGCATAGTGGGAAGTGGGGAAGGCACTCACTGATGTACATGACAGAGGACAGGCAACGCTTAAGAAGCGATGTCACTTAAGAACCGCCCAAGTGGACCTGGCTGGGTGGTCCTACTAGGTGCTCACAAGGTGCCCAGAGTCTCCTCCTGGTTATCAGGCTCTCTCCATAGGAATGCTCAAACACCACAGCCCCTTCCCTGCACCACCCCCTAACACACACGGGGCAGGAAGTTCTCTGCTCATTGTACCGAGGCAGGCAATGGGTAGGCACGAAAGGGTGGAGTGAATGGCTTCATGGGAGGGATGCGGGATCAGTGTGAGCAGGTGACTTCATAAAAAGGGGCATTTCAATCAGTCCCTGAGCACCATCAAGGAGGAAGTAGCTAGGCCAATGTCTTGGTTAATCTCCAATATAAATCATTGACCAAAACCCAGTGACGACGTGGAAAATCACCAGGAAAGTCCAGGGCACCTTCCTAGGTCGTCAGATGCTAAGGACTGCCTGTTGCTCAGCTAAAGGACTACAAAGGGACTGGTGGCAGTTCCCTGAGATGACTGGCCTCTTCATTCAGGGCACAGGAGAACAGCTCATATTTAAAAGGGGAGTGTAACAAAGAAGGTTAATAGACCCCTGCTCGTTCAGAAGTTTAGTTCTCCCTGGAATCTCTTTAAAGTACATTTAAACTCAAGTTCTAGCTTCCTGGGAGTGTCATCAGTCCACCACCTTGATAGCATGAAATGACAGCCTCATAAAATACCTTCATCTTGGGAGTAAGACAGCTGATAATACTTTTGCACAGAATTACAGAAGAGCAGGTAAGTGTGGCTAAGGCTGTGAGCCGAGTGTGACAGTTCTGATTCTGCATACATACAACTCATTATGAAGCAATGAAGATATACCAGTCACCTTCTTTTTTAAAGATTTATTTATTATATTTATATGAGTATACTGTAGCTATTTTCAGAAACACCAGAAGACGGCATCAGATTATATTACAGATGGTTGTGAGCCACCATGTAGTTGCTGGGAATTGAACTCAGGACCTCTGGAAGAGCAGTTGGTGCTTAACTAAGGAGCCATCACTCCAGCCCCACCAGTCACCTTCTTAACCCCCAATGAATAGTGAGCATTACCTTCGGCGTTTCCACGCACTGTCTGTGCCTCACTGACAGGGACTTACAATATATGGTTCTGGGGTAGCCAATCCACAGCTTCAAGACCTTCAAGGCTCTGCTGTGTCTTTGGCGGGGTGTCCTACAGTGTGTCACCATCTTCACCCCCCACTTACCTGTTTCATGGCGCCCTCCCACTACCGTTTAATTATCTTTTCCATCCTGCTGTTCTAAAGTTATTCACAGCCTCACAATGGAGTGAGACAATAAGACAGTAAAGCGCTGGGAAGGACATCTCAGGAAGGGAGGGACTGTCTGCATTGGGTTGGCCTGTGGTGCATGTCTGTGGGAGGGCCCACACCACAGTGAATGACACCATATTTTTAATGCACAAAGTCCTGAACTGATTAGGAATAGAGAGACTGAGCTGAGAAGCAAGCATATGACTGTGCAGGAGATGCGCCTAGATATTGCCACGTAACTTCCTGTTACAATGGATTAGAAACCTGGATTTATGAGCTTATTATCTCCATGGTTAACTTTTGTCGGGGTAAAGAGATGAAAACAGGACAGACTGTCAATCAAAAATCCAGCCAGGTCCACCTCAGGGTGTGTCTCCTCAAAGAACCCCATCGGAAACACACAGGTCATGGCGCACGAGGGTGGAGGATGAATATGAGCAGTGAGCCAGGTGGTGGGAGATCCCCCTCCAAGGAAGACCACAGGGTTACAAAGCAAATCGAGAGACAGGACTGTGAGTTCAAAACAAGGGGCTTAGTGCACAGAGGAATAATGACGTAACTGTCACCGGGAAAGCTGCCTTGAGAGTCAACACCCTAGTCCTGTAGCTCTTCTTCTTTCCTTGTGATCTCAACATACTCCTGTCCAGGGGGGTCAGAACAAAGGTGATCCTGATAGTCCCTTTCTGATAGTTTCTTTCAGGCCCACATCTTTATATTGCGTTCTGTTAATGGTCTGAAAATAAGATGTATCATAATACTTGATCTCCACTTGGTGATGTTGTAGGGTCTCATTAAGAAAGCGGGCTGATGGAGAAGAAGGGGTACAGGGCATAGCCCAAGCCCACCCTTGGCCCCATCTCTGATCTGGGTCAGTACCAATGAGGAACAGCACTGAGGCATTCTTGCCACTATTCTGCCCCTCCCTCCATGATACACTGTTCCTCAAACCATAAACCACATAAATCCCTCATCCAATAAGTTGTGCTAGGCAGGTATTTGATCAAAGCCATGTGAAGAGTAGCAAGTACACCCTTCCTGCGTCTATTCTGAAGAAAACACTTACTCTTCCTCCGAGCATTCCTGTGTAGGGATCTTATACTGCTAAAGGATGAGGAGGGAGCTTTTCCACACCATGGCTCTGCATCTCTCTGTCTAGGCCGCTGTACAACCACTCCCCCCATAACACACTTGCTCTCCTCTTTTACTTGCAAACTCCTACTGACCGCATCCATCCCAAATGCCATATTTCTTCCAGTGGTCCAAAAGCAGCAGAAATAAAACCGGTTATTTATTTATTCCTTTACACCCAACAGGATGCAGTGCGTCCCTGCTGCGCCTGCATTCCTCACTTCCTACAGCAGCGACTGCTCTACAGAGTCCCCTTGCTTCCCTCTGACCCCATAGCCAGCACCTTCCAATTTCACATGCCAGAACATGTCTTTTTTAAATTAGTTAAATGAATAAGCTCTCTTTTGTATGAGGAAGAACTAAGAAAAGGCTCAAAGATCACGGAAGCTGGGAAATATCAAAAGTCCTTTCTGCTCACAATTTCAGAGACGCACACTTCTGAGACTTAATACTGTCAGTGTGGCACCACTTGTTCCTTCCGTCTTCATACCCCACCCCCACCTGCCACAGAAATAGGGATCCAGTCCAAAAAGCGAGCTAATCTCAACATTAACCCAGGAAAGCCTCGTTAATGAAAAACTTTGCTAAGAACACTCTGTCTGTTTGTTAACTATTTGGCCTCAGAGAAGTGTGAAATCCACACATGAGAAGTGCTAAGAACCACTGGTCTTCACGGAGACTCACACTCTGGGTGTGTCTGCTTTCATTCCAGTGCTGGGACTGTAGCAGGCTCACTCTCTACCCAGCTTGTCTGCTGCTTTTCTTCTTCCTCTCTCTCCCTCCCTCCCTCCCTCCCTCCCTCCCTCCCTCTCTCTCTCCCTGTCTATCTGTCTCTCCCCCTCTCTCTCTCCCTCCCTCCCTCTCTCTCTCCCTCCCCCCTCCCGTAAAGACTCAGTCTCAGTTATATGGCCCTGGCTGGCCTGGAGTTCGCTATATAAACCTCAGAGTCTTAGACTGAGGCAAAATGGCCTGCAGTGCTAGTATCAGACCAAGCATGCTCAGTACAGCCTGGGACTTGGGTGCTGGGATGCCGTCTCCCAAGGTTGCCCAGCTCTGGGTCATGGGACCTGGTGATGCTTCCAAGCCTTGTGAGGCCAGTGGCTTAGAAAATCTCCTTCCATGTTAAGACAGTGACTGATCACATTTAAATATATCACCCCTCTAGAGGGAATCTGAGATTCAGGAGAGTCAGTCAACTCTTTTATCTATTAATTTCTAATTACCCAGGTACCACAAATAATCCTCCCCACCTTGCAAAACAAAACAAAAACCTAGAAGTGCCCACCACCTTTGGCCTTCTTACCTGCCACTCTACACACACTTCCCCGACACAGCCTTATTCCTCCACACCCTTTGGAAGCTGTTCCCTTTGAATAAAATGACTAGCCCTCATTCTTTCCTGCCTCTGTGGTCCACCCAAATCTGCTGAACATTATTGTCTAAGTTCCTAAGACACCACGGCCTAGAACATCTTGACCACCAGCTCCTGACTCTCTGGATACCCCAGAGCACTGCACAGAATTGTCTGGTGATACGGTTTATGGATTTGCCCAATTTCCTTGACAAATTCTGGGCTTCATGAAGTCAGGGACCATATTCTGTTTCCACAGACTACTGTCTTCCTGGCTCCCAACAATCTCAGGAGAGGCTATGAATGGCAGCCACACCGATGCTGGTTTCCATCTCTTCCTGAAGAGCAGAACCACAGAGCACAAAAAGCAGTAATCCAAAGTGTCCTTTCAGCAGGGAGCATGAAAGAGCTCCAAGCTGGCAGAAAAAGGAAAAGCCAGGGCTCCTGTCCTTAAGGTACAACAGGATCTGGGTGGAAAGACTGTGGAATGCTGAACTCTCTGTGATGTTCCCTCCCCCTCTGACAGATGAGTCATAGGGTCACAGGTAGGATGAGCAGCCTGCCCTATTTTCTAGTGGAATGAACTCAGAAAACTAAGAACCTTGTATCTTCAAACTCCATTCACCCATCTAGCCATCCATCCACACACCCAACACAGGGTCTTCCCATGATGCCTAGGCTAGTGTTGAAAATTGTATACGACGTTATCTTTCAGTCTTAAGCTTGGAGTAGTTAGCTGAGAGGCTTGAATTGGGGCACCTGGCTACCCTTTATTAAAATTCTGGTGGCCTTCATAGCTTTCAGAAGTAGTAGCCTACCTCAATCAGGCAAAAAGGGTAAGCCAGCCTTTGAGAAACTACTTTCCGGGAAGCATCTCTTCTTCACAACAGGTCAAACGGGGAAGAGCAGCTCACTACTCGGGGCCATATTCGGGGTATCCATATGCTTTCTAAAGATAGAAGGACTATACATCTGCTGGCTCACCCACCACACTCTAGAGCCCATGTGCTGTATCCTTATATGGCTCTAGCCTTGAATATTGCTTTGTAAAGATATCTCAAAGTGAAATTATCCAGCAAACCCTTGTGCGGATAGAAGGTTCCACAAGTCAACAACCGCTTAAGCAGTTTAAACCAACAAGCAAGATGCCTTCTATTTAAATGCTATGAGCGCATCTATTTTAAGCCTCTAAAAATCCTTCGGGCAGGTGTTTTAGCTGTGTACTGGCTGCGCCTGTGGAAGCTCTGGGGTGGGGGATGGCAGGCTCTACTCTCCACGCAGGCAGCGTTTTGTTCAGACAACCTTCCTGCTGCAGGTCATGTGACAAAGGGCAAATAAACAGCATCTGGGGACTTTCAATTACAGACCTTCGCCCAGCATGCCTGCACTGTAATCTCTACCAGATGAGGCCCAGGCCTCCCTATTTTCAATAATTCACACACTGTGTACACAGAACATGACAATAAGGGCATTCATGGTGCGGCCTGATTCGCAGATCAAAGCTAACAGAGGGCCAGGAGGGCCAGCTGTAAGCAGGCTCGGCTGCTGGATGCTTCGTGCTTTTCACAGGCTTGAAAGGCTCTCCCCGGGACCTGGCAAAAACGGCCTCTTTCCTGAGTTGTATTGCTGAGCAAACTCTGAACTGGAATAGGGTGCCCTTGGGGACTGCCAGAGAGGCAACCAATCCATGTGCGTGCGTTTGGGAAAGATGGGGAAGCAGTGGCTCTGATTCACTCAGAGAGCTGCCTCTGGGCTGCTCTAAGATCAGTGTAAAGTCCCGGGCCAGGTGGTACCTAAAAGTACTCGGTCTAAAAACACGATACCTGGACAGCCTAAACCAGGTACTGTGCCTTCCCATTCAGCTTGCAAGGCCACTCTGAGGCCAGGTGACACAGGGTCATATTTTCAAAGCATGCCACAAAACCTGGTGTGAAATGAAAGACAGGACACTCTGTTGTTATCAGTGAAATCTCTACAGCTAATTAACACAATTAACTCACACCAGTGAATGTAGCCACTGTGTACTGCGCACATGCACACCTCGATGTCGGCTCTCTATATGCACAAGTGTCTCAAGTCCACAACATTCCAGATGCTGCAGAGCAAGATTCTAGTAGGGACAGAGCTTCCTCTTCTCAGGATTTCACACTCATCATTGAGGGCAGGAACCAGGAGAAAGCCAAAATGATGACTTCCTCTTTGCAAGCACATGCTGCTCACCAGCTGTGACTGTCAGTCCTTCCCCCCTTTTCTCTCTCATTCAGAATGGTTTCCTCCTAATCACAATAATTCTGAAAGTGCTAAAACATATCAATCGTTGGCTAAGCCTCGCCTACAAAGGGGCCAGCCGGCTGGCTTTTATGGCCTTGTCCAACAGCAGCTGATACTTCATTCAGCGACAAATCCAATTTGGCAGTTACAAGAGGGTTAGCATCCCTGAAAAAGTACTGGGGTTGATCTGGTGCTCTGAGTCGGCACATGCTCCGGACATGCTGCTTTGCCAGTTTGTCTGTTGCCATACTTGGATTTCTAGAAACAACAGTCTTGCACTCCCAAATACAACCCCTACGCCTCCACAAGGTGGTGATGATGGAGGAGGCAGCCATCAAGTAGGCAGAGTGAACAGACGGACAAACAAGGTAAAGTAGTAGGCGCTCTGCCCATCACCGATTCCTAACACCGGGAAAGCAAAGATCAATCCAAAGGGCGTCTGCTCTCCAACCCTTGGGTTTTAGGTCAGCTCTAAAGATGAGACAATGTGAAGATTTTTACCATTTGAGTAAAACCTGCTTTGTAATAAGGACTCAGAACTAACAGAATTTGATATTAAACTGTTCTTTTAAACACCAAGCCCCGTGAGGGAGAACAAGAAATTGACAGAAAGAATATTCACTTTTAAACATTTAATGTTATTTCCAGATGACTAAGTTCAAGTTTAAAAAAAAAAAAATCTCCAGAGAAAAATGACTTAAATAATTCAGTCATAAAGGAATCCCACTCTACCACCAAGATGTCATTTTTAAGCCACAAGGTAATTTCTAAAGTAAGATAAAAAGGAAGTGACGTAGCAGGAACGTGGGCTGGTTACTCCTTAATATTAGGCTTTGTGGTCAATAGTTGGCTATTTATCCAGGCTACAGTTTTAATGATATGAGAAAAAGTGAACCACAGGGACATCTGCTTTAAAAACATAATTTTTTTTTCCGTGCCGTAAAAGAGGTACACGCAATTGTGGCTGGCAAGTTATCAATGATGGAATATTCCATACATGGAGGTCATCTCATGTAGTGTTAAGAGTGTATTCCTCCCTGTGCACTTTAAAAAGGGCAAACTGAAACAACCAAACACGCCCCAGAGGATGCCGACAAATGCACCGTTAGATTAATATTTTGTCAATGTCACTTGTCACAACAAAAGAGGCATTTGTCATTTACTTGAAGACTGCTTTAATTGAAATTCAAAAAACCACGACAAACCTATATTGAATTTCATTGGCTGCATGGTAATTACCCACTTTGTAGCCGACTATAAACAGTGTTTTATTACATCCACACACACACACACAAAAAAAAAACGCATTAAAAAGCTAACAGGAACTATGACACAGAGCAAGCTCCACCTCTTCCACTTGAAATGAGGAGCTACTTCCTATTAATGTGACTTGAGAAAATGAGTTCCTTTTCCCAATGCATAGGGAGGATGGACATGCCTGCAGGGCCCTGACTCACACCAGGGCTCAGCTCCACAAGAACAGATCTGGCAGAGCCTGAAGAATGAATCCCCTACCCCGCCCCCTCTACCAACTGAAAGAGTCTGGCTTGGCTCAAACCCAAAACTAGACAATGGAGGCTGCCAGGCATGATGGATGACTTAGAAGACTTAAAACCACCATTTGCATTCTCCCAGATAAACAATTAGCTGGGGGGAGCTGGAGTGGGGCTGTGGGGGAGGGGCTTCCAGGGGGCTGAAAGCAACCTGCAAGTATCTCTCATCTGCCTGGATGAAAAGACTTGCTTAGTGAAATCGGGCTGGTTTTAAAAACAGCTAAGGTATTATCTTAAGGTATCTCATTGGAATAAGAAGAAACAAAGGGTTAGGGAAAGTTTAGAACAATTCAAGTCAGGAAAGGTTTACAAGGGTAGAACAACCCTCCAGCATCAGGTGCCCCATTCCTTCTTCTTCATTTTCAACCCACATAATTATAATAGGCATTACAGTAACTTTTTAAGCCATTCTTGGAACAAGGTGGGCAGAAATAAACGTGATTTAAACATGAGGGAAAAGAAACAGACTTCAGTCATTCTTGCCAGGCAGAAACCAGAGGCTCTGAAGCTGCACACAATTTCTTGAGCTCACGAAAAGTTTGGGTGGGGGTAAGAGATGCCTGACAGAACAGAGAAAAGTCTTATAAGTCAACCTTCATTTCTCCGGAAAGATTTACAGGCCTGAACAAGAGTGCCTCCGGAAGTCCACCAATTCTCCATTAACGCAGGAGGCGGCAGTGTGTTTTCCATGGCAACAGAGACTCTTGCTCGCCAGCAAGCTTGGTGCATACTGCCAAAAGTTTCTCCTTAAATCTCAACTTCCTGTTTGCAGGTGCTAACAAAACCAGACAGACTTTTAAGTACTGGAAAACAGTGCAATGATCCCTCCCCCCACCCCTAAAGGGGGATTCTAAATCTTCGTCTTTGGCAAAAGCAGCCTGGCAGGTTCACAGGGCTTTGCAGCTAGACCTTGCAGGAGAGGCTCAGAGAACAATCTGAAAGGAGTTAGGAGCCTCCTGAGAACATTCAATGAGTTAAATGTATTTGCTGTAATATTATAATGTGTTATGACAAGCTATATATGAACATAATAGGCTCTTGTGATTAACACTAGTCTGGTTTTTCTTTCTGAGTTATAGGGATGGTTTGAGGGGTGGCAACAGCCTGATTTTACCAAAGACATCTGGGCACATTGCTCACTTGCTCTCACACCCTCCCCCTTCTCCCCATTCCACACCTCCTCCCTCTCCCTCCCTCCCCTTCTCTGGTATGTGTGTTGGCACCAGGCTCTTCTTCGATTGCTCTCCACCTTATGTTTTGAGATAGATTCTCTCACTGAGCCTGGGGTATACATATTCAGCTCCAAGAATCCCCCTGCCTCTTCTCCATCAGCATTAGCAAGGGTGGCTGAGCCCGGTGTTTAATTTGGGTGCTCAAAATCCAAACTCAGTTACCCATGGATGCACAGCAGTTACTTTCCAACCTGAGCTTCTTCCAAGTCCTGACTATAGTCCTTTAACATCTATAATCCTGACATCTGTATTTTTCATGATACACCTTAAAATACACCTTTTCTTTGTATGAAGAGATAATTACAGGAAAGTGCAGACTAGAAATCTCCCATTAACAGTGTTAGCTTGTGGCAAAGTTGCTAACCTTCTTAGTCTTAGTTTCTTCATGGATCTAATTCAATGCTGCTGTGACTTCTGACCACTTTTACATACTCTCCTCACAAACACATGCAGACAGCACCAGAGAGCAGTCCCTGTTTTATTAACCCTTTTATTTTCTTCTGAACACTGTTTCAACAGTGCAAAGCAAGGCATGTGTATCTGCCATGTCAGCGGCCCAAACGGCTTGGGGAAGGAGGCTCCTAACATGTGATACCACGTGAAAACAAACTATAAAACATGGAAAAGAACACCCACACCACCCACACCCCAGCTTGGGGGAATATAAAGCTCTGGAGAGGACAAAGTCTGCGGTAACGCACATCTTATTCAGGAATCGTCTTGCCTTCGCGAGCACTGTGCTGCAGAGATGGACTTGAGTACCAGCAGCTGCTGACTGAGGTGCAAGCATGTTTTGGGAGAAGGCAGCTCTGGAGGATGGCAGGAAGGGCCTTCTGGCCTTCTGTACCCTTGCATGTCACAGCCACGGCAAATGTAGATGGGACAAAGGCACAGCACAATGGCTATTTTTAAAGTCTCTGAATAGCCTAGTTTTATAAGTCCCTCTCTGTAACCACAGGATAGGGCAGCACCTCCCATATACCTGCACACAGCAGGTTCTCTCAAATACCCATCAGAATTCTGAGCACCCCTGTATGCAGATTGTACTCTAGTCCACACAATGCACACAGCCAACCTTTAGACATGGTAATCAATGGTGCTTCTCAATGCTCTGACAAAAGCAAGCTAAGCAATGAGGTGCTTGTTTGGACCCACATTTTAAAGGTACAGTCTACCAGTGGAGTAAAAGACTGCCAATCAGTTGTCCACACAGCTAGTGTGGCCAGGAAGCACATCTGGCTTCTGCCTGTCTATCCGGTTCAGGGTCCCAACCCACGGAATAGAGCCATTCCCATGTCACCTGAGTCTACCTACTACATATGACCCATATAACCCTAACCCTAACCAGATCTGAACATTCCAGATATGTCCAGAGTTGATTCATCCTGTCAAGCTGACCACCAATAGTAACCACTACAGATGGACACTACACTCGTGCAGATAAACACGTGAAAGTTGGGTGGGAACCATCACCACAAACAATCACCATAGTTTAGCAATGGTGACTGACCTTTCTCCTCCATTTAATGAGATCTTTCAGTGGATGCCACTAGGTGCTTATTTAGCTTCATGCAAAAGCACGTGAGACGGTCCCGGATCCCCTGAGTATCCTAGTGCAATGCTTCTACCAGACAGTAGAAGGTAAACTCTGGGAAAGCCACACAGGAGGTAGGTCAGACTCCATCCTGTGGATGGGGACGGAATGGTGCAAATGCTGTGGAGAAAGGAATGCCCAAACACCGAGATGATGGGGAAAGTAAGATTGGGGAACTGAATTGTAACTTGTGTGGAGAAAGGACGTCAGCGAGGCATTGTGATGTAATCCTTCAATCCTCAAGTTTGGAAAGATGAGGCAGAGAGGACAGCTGTGAGTTCAAAGCTAGCAGGGGCTACATGGTGAGTTCCAGGCCACTCTGGAATATAAAATTAGACCCCAAGACAAGACAGACCAAAACAATGGAACTCAGAAAAGGAAGGGAAAGAACGGAGGAGAGACAGTGGCTCTCGGGGGCGACCGGTATTTTTAGCTCCACAATACTTGGAAACAGATTACCGCAGAGAAGGAAGCAAGAGCAGCGGCAGAGGCCGTGAGCTGAATCTTGAGTAGGTGAACTTGAGAGGAAAAGCCATCCACGTGGAGCTCTCCAGGAAGCAGCTGGCTGTGCAGAGGGCAGAACCTAGCAGAGTAGACTCCAAGGTCACATGGCTGACAAACCCAAGAGGATAAAAGGCAAACCTGGCAGAATGTAGAAGGAAACGAGAGAGGGGAAAAGAGGCTTGGAAACAAGCGATGGCGGCACAGGGGTGAAGAGAGAAATAACTCTACAGTGTGGTGCTAGGCAGACATACCCTCAAACATGTGTAAGCACTGAGACATGTGGAAGACGGTCACTCACACGTCCAGCAGCTGCTGAGCTACATATACAAGATTTTTAGGGAAGAGGAAATCAATGTTTTCTGTGACAATCAACAGCCTATAGAGAACTGACAATAAGGAATGGCAATAAAAATATTTTAGTATTTGAAAATTGCATGACAAATGCTTGACAGCAGTAAAATGTTAGCCAATATATAGTGTTTAGGCGTGTGTGTGTGTGTGTGTGTGTGTGTGTGTGTGTGTGTGTGTGTGTGTCTGATGCCATGTGTACACACTGTTATAAAATGTCAGCACCACTACTACCTCGAGCCACTGAATTTCAGGCACTAGAAGTTTCCAAGGCGGGTTCCCTAATCAGCAAATAATGTCTCATTGAGCATCCACAGATCACTCCCCCTTGCCTGGGAGTTGCTAAAAAGTGAGCCAGGCAACATCTGGCATCAGCCTAGCACCCAGCATGGCTGCTTCTTAGCCTTCAACATTTCTGCCTGCTTTCACTAAGTCCTGTCTTATAGCCATCCTCACCTAACTCATCATTGGAGTCCCTATCACACACCATACTGCACCACAAACACACTTCAGAGCAACCCTTGCTACCTGCAAACCTCCATTCACCTGCCAAGGACCAGCTGAAATAGAGCCTCCACTATGTGCTGTTAAAAACCCTTCTACTTTCAAAGCCTCAGTTGACCTTGATGTCAAAGATACTTACTTGTCTATCTAACTGCTACTATATGGCAAGTGTGTTTTTCTATAACTTCTGTATCCCCAAGTTTCTGGGATACTACCTTGCAGAGACCATATAATCAATAGCGTCCCTGAACTAATGAGGCAGAGGTAGGAAGTATATAAGTTTAAGGTTCTTTTAAGTGTTTGGGTTTACTTTTTTTTTTTTTAAAACTAACTTGGAATGAAGATACTATTTTCAAAAAAGGTTTACTTAGAAATTTCCCCTCGTCTCTGAATGACAATGTTCAGAGGACTTTGTTTGTTTTTAATGAGCTGCCTCTGTGGTGACATGTTTTCTGTCAAATGAAATTTATCCAGCTATTTCCCCAATTTGAGCCACACACATTCTTTCTGCTGAGAAACGCAGTAATTGCATGTGTGTGGCTTTCATCTCTCCAAGCTTCCTAATTACAAAACAGTATCACTAAAAAAACCAAAGCATCAACAATCAAGAGTATCGGCAACTGCCCTGCCTGGACTGGAAGGAACCTTCTAGAGACAGAATGAGAGACAACAAAGACAGCTAAAGTCCCAGGACTATGGCAATGTCAGAGGTAAAAAAGTTAAAGTGAGGGCTGGAGAGATGGCTGGAGAGATGGTTAAGAGCACTGACTGCTCTTCCAAAGGTTCTGAGTTCAATTCCCAGCAACCACATGATGGCTCACAACCATCTACAAAGGGATCTGATGCCCTCTTCTGGTGTGTCTGAAGACAGCTGCAGTGTACTGTTATGGAATAAATTAATAAATCTTTTTTTAAAAGTTAAAGTGAAGAGACACCAAGAAACACAGATCCCTTTATACTCAGCAACAAGTTTGAGGGTTTGTTTTGTTTTATTCTCTTCTTTTCTCTTTCATTTTGGAGTTTGGGGGGTAGGATCAAGAGAGTGCATGTGCAGGTCAGAGAATAACTTTGGGAAGTTCAGGAAAAGGGAAAATATGAGGGAGAGAGGCCCTGATCAGATAGGGATGGTATCCTTCACAGGAAAAAGGAGGGGCAAAAGGGAGGCCTCTGCTCAGAGCGAGAAGCACATAAAGGAAAAGGTAAGCAGAGCAGCCTCCAGAAAAGTCACCCAGGCACATGGAAACCTTCACCTTGGGCTAGAAGATGACTGTCTTCTAGGGTCTCACTAGGCTGGCCTTAAATGTGCTATGCAGCTGAGGATGCCCTTGACCTCAACACTGTCACTCCATGACAATCTATCTTCTGTATTAGCATGGCACCACCTTCCCTGAAACATCCTGGAGGGTGGCACCACTTAGTGACATTAAGGACACTGTGCTGTTCTTAGGTTATCAACAGTGTGAAAGACCCACTAGAATAATCCAGGAATTTGTAGATTCCTGCCAAGCACGGTCCACTCCACACTTACTGCAGTATGGGGGCCAGAGAAAGGGGTTTTTAAAAAGCCTTTGAGTGTTTGCAGAGGTTAAGGACTCAAATACAGCACTATAATATGAGAACAGCTACAGTTTTTTGCCGTTTTGAGATGGATTTGCAAAGCCTTGGCTAGTGTCAAACTCATTCTGTATCTGAGAATGATCTTACACTCTTGGTTTTACATGTCTGTGGCATGTGTTTGTGGAGTATGTGTAATTATGTATGTGTGGCATGTGTGCTTTACATATGGATGGTGTGAGTCTGAGTGAGTATGTATGCTTGCATGTACATGAGCAGGTGTGAAAACCAGAGGTTGGCACTGGAGCCCTCAGACCACACAGGATCTTCTAATCTAGTTAGCCAGCCTGCTACACTAATTGGATGATCAATTTTCTGATGATAAATGAATTTCCAGCATTATAAATAGTTGCTTTCTGCCTCCAAATTTTGGAATCACAGGCAGACTAACACCGCACATATCTGGGTGCTAGGGGACCAGAACCACCTTCTCATGCCTGTATGATGAGCTACCCATCTCCCTCTTAGCCATTAAACTTTTGGTGCCCTGCTTCCACTTCCCAAGCATTCAGATCAACAGGTGAGAGAGCCGAGAGGATAGGGGGAAAATAACCACGTCAGTTCCTTGTGCCCACCCCTTAAGCACATTTAAAAACTGGCTACTGGTGTGCACTCCTGAGCATTACAAATAGTTCATTTCCAGATGACCGGCAGTGGCTGGAGGTAAGTTAATTAAGCTGTTTGCCTTTGCACTAGGGTATATGCGGCTGCTTGGCTAGAGGGAGAGAGTCACTACGGGATGTTCAGCATTAATTAACTTGTGCTTAATTGCCAAACATTAAAAAAAAAAAAAAAAATGAAGATGCAGAGTTAGTTGGATTCAAGGAAGCTACATTTCATAATACAATGCCTTCAAAGGTTAATTCTGCAAAGAAAAAATAGATCTGAGTTTGTTTTTTTTTTTTTTTTTTTGTTTTTTTTTTTAAGAGATCTCTTTTCAGGGCTGGAGAGATGGCTCAGTGGTCAAGAGGACCGACTGCTCTTCAGAGGTCCTGAGTTCAAATCCCAGCAACCACATGGTGGCTCACAGCCATCTTTAATGAGATCTGATGCCTGCCCTGTGTATCTGAAGACAGCTACAGTGTAGTCATAGTGAGTGAGTGAGTGAGTGAGTGAGTGAGTGAGTGAGTGAGTGAGTGAGTGAATGAATGAATGAATGAATGAATCTATCTTTTAAAAAATCTATTTTCATTATTTGTAATTGACTGGTCATATGGGCATGTAAACTCAGGTGCTCAGAGTCAGACAGAGAGTCAGATCCCCTGGAGCTGGAGTCACAGGCAATTGTCAATCACCTAATTTGGGTTTGGGGACCTGAATTCTGGGTTTCTGCAAGATCAGTGCTTGCCCTTAACCACTCAGCCATCTCTGTAGCCCCAAGAAACAGATCTTGTTGTGACAAATATAGCTTTTACTCTGCCATGCCCAAGATGTGGTAAGGACTGTCAAACCATTGCCAAGGCAGGGGAGCTGCCTAGGGACTACCAGAGTAAACACTGGGCGGAGAAGATCTCAGTACAGCTCAGTAGAGAAGATGTAAGTACACGCCCTTGCTTCATGTA
Organism: Micromys minutus; assembly: GCF_963924665.1. Classification (NCBI taxonomy): domain Eukaryota; kingdom Metazoa; phylum Chordata; class Mammalia; order Rodentia; family Muridae; genus Micromys; species Micromys minutus. The sequence goes on from NC_137971.1 coordinate 83,701,909, forward strand.
AGAGCCAGTGTGAAAAAGCCAACTTGTGACCTCAGCACCACAGGGATGAGGGAAACTCTGGCAAGCATTTCCTTCTGGCTACCTCTTGGTATCAAACACCCTAACTCAAGTATCTGCCGAACTCCAAAGGCCTTCTCTGTACTTTTACTATTCTCCTATCCTGTACCCCCAAGGAGCCCAGTCTGGCTGAACTCTGTCACACTACAATAGAAAACCCCATTACCCCATAACACATGAAGAAGAATGGGTCACAAGACTTTGGGGGTTTTGTCTGTCTGTCTGTTTGTTTGTTTGTTTGTTTAAGAAACTGTTTTGGTTCACTAATGCACACTAAAGAATGACAGCACTGGGCTAAGACATACCTGTTCATTTCACCATTTATAATCTCACTGAGAAACAAATGACATTTCTTATGAAAACACCCTGAGGAATAATGACTAGGCTAACACTACCTGTTGCCAGATTGTCCCTGCAACAGTGCCCCTCAGATTCTGTCGCCCAGAGGGGTGCATGTTTTCCAGTAGGAAAAGCAAGGTCTGGCAGGTCACAGTCTGTGCCTTTGATTCTCTGGAGGCAGAAGCAGGTGGATCTCCATGAATTCCAGGAGAGGCGAGGCCACATACTGAGACCCAGTCTCAAACAAACAAATCCTAGAAAAGCACTGTTTTCTGGTCCCCACATTCAGTGCAACTGTTGGGTCCCGGATAAGAAAACATGCTTTCTAAGGCAATGGAAGCCACATGCAACTAGAGATAGGATTTAAAGAGGTGGGGAATGTAGGAAGATTAGTAGAAGGTGTGCCCAACATGCACTAAGGCCTAGACTCAATCCCCAGGACCACACAGAACAGACAGCAGCACACACCTGTGGCCCCAGCACTCAGGAAGAGGGGACAGGAGGACCAGGGAAGAGATCGTGGTCCTCTTTAACTAATGCAATGAGTAAAGGTGCTTGATGCCAAGCCTGACAACCTGAGTTTAGTCCCTAGAACCCAGAAGGACAAAACAAACTGCCACAAACTATCCCCTAACTACCATACACCTACTGCGGCACTCACCCCAGTGTGCACGCACGGAGTAAGTAAAATGAAACTTTAGAAAACGTAACTTCACTACAATGAGGAATCTTAGGTTTAATCAATGACAAAAATCACTGTGGAAAACCTGTCCTGTACCCTGAGGCACTCAAACACACAGTCCGTCAGCTCATCACTACTGCTTAACTGTCACCTGACAGGTGGGGAAGCAGAGCCTGAGACCTATGCTCCCCCACAGAACGGCAGATCAACTGCTGCTAGCCTGCTCTGTCGGATCCTACATGCTGGGTACCAGGTGCCCACGGTTACCTGTCTCACACAGTCTACACTCACAGTGTGAATACTAAGTTTGGGTGAACAGTCTAAACTTATCAAACACCAGGATAAAAAAAAAAAAAAAAAAAATCAGCTCTGACTTATTCCTCACCTTGTCCTCTCCTTTCCACACAGACACTGACTTGCTGCCTTCCATACCTCAAATGGTTTTAATCCACTCAGTAGTAATGTCCCAGGGCTGGTGGCCAATCATTTACTCAGAGGATTTCACAATATCTAATTTGATCCAAGCTGTCCTTCTTGGACTCAAACTTCAAATTCTCATTCCTCAAAAGATAACAATTGCAACTCAATTGAAAAACACATTTATTAAGCCCTTACATAATTACATGTGTCATGTCCTCAAACACAGCCCTTGCTCAAGATGCTCTCTGTAACCAACCTGTAAGCACAAAGAAGGACCTGCTAACTTGGTTTAGAAAATGCTGTAGAGGCACCTCAGGGGCTTTGAAAACCAAAGAATCAAGAATGGCTATTGTGACAAAGACCATGCCAAGTAAAAAACCAGAATATGTTCAAATTGTCGTGTGTGATTATACATTAAATGTATATGATTACACAGGCTGGAGGAAGGGCAGCGGGGTTAAACCACTCAGCTAAGTTATAAAGTTTTTCATTTTTTTAAAGCCTTATTTTATCTTATATTTACACGAGTACACATGTACAGGTGTGTATAGGCGACTGGCAGTGCCAGAAGAGGGGACCGAAGTGCCAGACGCCGTAGAGCTGAAATTACCAGTGAGTGTGCACCGCCCAACATGGGTGTCAGGAACATGAGCAGTGTTCCAGCCCTGCTGTGACACAGATCATAGTGAGGTAGGGATAGTGTTTCTCTAGAAGCATGGTGACAGGAGACAGCTGAGTTTCAGGAAGCTGATGGAACATTCTGGATATCTTCCACAGCAAGACTTGAAGATGAATTCCACATGTTCAGATTTTACAGGCCCTGAATGTCGAGTTCCTAAGGACAGATTTCACAAACAGCTGCCTCAGGGTCTCTCTTATGTCACCTTCACTCAGGTACAGAGGTATCCAGCGCTGTATAAATTAGATCCTAGCACACCCGAGGACCAGGGAGAGGGCCAGGCTGCACTCTGTTGCGTCTCTGCAGACTGGAACGCAACGGTCATGATTAAGACTACCTGGATCCCCCTTGAATCTTTCTCTTTTTTCCCTTTTCTTCAACTCATTGATAAAGTCCTGATTAAAAATACAGACATTTTGTCATCCTTACTACATTAACCTCATCTCCAAACTCTCCCGGCTGGATGAGAGCTAATGCTGCTGCCTCTGTCTGGTCAATTATTGCATGGACACGGGGGACCAATTAATGCCATCCATAAAAGCCTGAATCATTCTGTCAATTAACGGGAGCTAACTATGTCATCAGATATATTACTGGTGAGCAAGTCTATTTGGTTGCAGTACATCTTGGAGGAGAGCACTATCAAATGAATCACAATTGACTCGGACAACTACTAGCATAATTTCGAAAGATGAAAAGACAGATGTGGTAGTTATTAGTGGTCCCCTGAGGAATTACGGCCAAGCAATTGCGATGTGCGAAGGCTGCACTAGCAGGTGCCTGCAGAAGGAACCAGGCGGAGGGTTAAATCAATATTTTCAATTTCTTAGGATCAATCTGGTGTTTGAACGAGATGGAAACTTGTTAGCAATTGGCAGGATGTGTAAATGAAAAGTCAAACTTCTTATTATTTGTTAAAAGGGAACAAGTGTACTGCCTCATGCCCTTGGCACAAGCTAACGCTTTCATGATCCAGTAGCCAGGGCATTTGCTGGGAATCAAGCGGTTCTTACATTTTAATAGAGTACAAAAGGTTAGCTTCGTAAAGGTTGACCGTTTGAGATCTTTACAAAATGATTGAAGTGTCAATGGGAAAGTTTTGAGCTGTGACAACAGTATAGTTATTAACGATTAGTGCAAAAGGCAGAAGGAAATGTCAGCCGAGCTGGCAGGAGGGAGAAGCAGTCCCACTGCCAGTGTGGAGATGACAAGCTCGGGAACCACACTGCTTTTCCCATTTCTAGAATCAGTTTTACCTTCAGGGTGATTTACCGAGAACTTTGTCTTTTCTCCCCAATCTTCTGCAACACCTGTGAACATCTTTTATTCTTAAGGAGTTTTAATTATATTGTTTGTGTCCAGAGGGAGAGACAGAAGACAGGCAGCCTTAAAGTCATCAGGTTTGGCTGCACAAGGACCTACTGTGTCATCCCATCCACCTGTGAACATCAGTCCTAATTGAACCATCTCTAACGATGGTTCCTTTGAAGGATACAGAGGTATTATGGTGCAGAACATTTAAAGAAAGTTTGGAATAAACAAATAAAAACTTGCAACCTAATACATCTTCGTGAGCCAACATTGGAATGGCCAAAGATAGGGCCAGTGAGCTCCATGGGAAAGACAGTAAGAGAAATGGCATCTACCTGGACCTGCCACTACCTTCCCGTGTGCTGCAGATCCTCTTGGATCCTCTCGCATCTGTAGAGGACAGGAAAGCTCCTGCCTGCCATATCAATTTAAAGGTGCAAAGGTTACATTCTGTCTAATTACCTATTTCAAAGTAAAGAAACGAGTATGTAGAGTGAAGCCCAAGGCCAGTGAAAGGGTTAATAAGCAGAATTTAGACTATCATAACTTTCCTACGGGCTGGGGCAGGGGGTTGGGAGGGAGACGGCTCTCTACAAACCAAACCGTATGAATAAAAACTGATCCAAACAAGGATTTCTTGACTATACTGGAGCGAGATCTCAGACACGGGAGGATAATGAGGCAGAGCATCCGCCCAAAGGGTGAGAGGGGAATATATACCAATTAACAGTAAACAAAGCAGATGTCAGATCAGAAGAGGGCACTGGGGGAATTCAGGGAGAAGAAAGCTTTCAGCTGGACAGGGCAAGGAAGGGCTAGTTCTCCACAGGAAGAAGGCACAGAAGATCCCAGAGTTGGGTTAGCTATAGACACGGCTGAGAACGGTGAGGGAAAGGGATAAAGGGCCCAGGGCCCTGGGTTCTAGTCCTCGAACAGCACAAACTGGGCACAGTGGTATATACCTGTCACCCACCACTGGACAGATAGAGGCTTTAGGATTACGAATCAAGAGAGACTATCCTCAGCTATATTGCAAGTTCAAGGCAAGTCTGGGCCACCTAAGACAAGAGAGAGAGAGGAAGAGAGAGTGCTATCAGAGAAGGGAGACCATCAGCTTCCTGCCATAGCACAGCACTCTGCAACCGACACAGGGGCCTGGCAAAGCTGGAGCTCAGCCAACAGAACAGAGGAGAGGAGACACCCAGTGGGTGTGTGGGATGTGTGCTGCACACCCTCTACCCACGCCAGCTGGGTGGGTTTCTCTTTGAGCTGGTCACAATGCAGGCTAGTTTGATTAAATCACATAAGCAGAAGGTGTCTAACATAAAGGGCTCAGTCAGTGGTGAGGGACCAGCACTGTCCCCTGGGCCAAGGCCCTAGGAACTGAAGCATCATTCCCTAATCTCTGAGGATGAAAGGAAACCAAGCCCTAGCCTTGAGTCCTTACAAAGCCCAGAAGTTAGGGCTATATCATCAACCCTGCAGGCCAGCAGTGAGGCACTCAGTAGAGCAGCTAAGACCATCAAGGAGAAGCGACCTTGTGTCTTGTGTCAGTTCACATCTTTAATCCCAGCATGTGGGAGGCAGGGGCAAGCAGATCTCTGAGTTCAAGGCTAGCTCTGGTCTACAGAGCAAATTCTAGGGCTACATAGAGGAACCCCATCTTGAAAAACAAATAAGTTCCCAGAACTCTTGTTCTTTAGCTCATCTCTCTCACCCTCAACCAGGACATCATTCACTGGACTCTCTCTCTTCAATTCCCAAGGGTAATAATCTCCTGGTTTCCAAGGTACAGGGACTTCTGCACACCCTTTCTCCACTAACCCATCTCAGCAAACGTTCCCTCATTCAAACTATTTAAAAGCTCCCTGGTGTCATACTGAATGGTTCAGAGAACTGGAGGTAGTCTCCACAGTCTGATGGTAGCATATGATATGGTCCCATCTCAGGAATTATGTAAGAACAAGGCAGGTACAGACTCTAGGGCAGGGTAGTATTGGAATATGCTGATGCCAGTGTACACTGTGAACCCAGTTCACTAATCCTGTCTACCGAGGGATCGTAGGGGCTGCAGACCTCACGTTTATCCTGCATCATTTCTCATGCAACAACAAAGCTCAATGAACACAAGAATAAAGTGATGATCTAGAAGGGCGTCAGTATAAACAATTCCAATTCATATTCAAAATCAGCAAGAATAAGAACAAACTCTCAGTGCAATGGGATGAGAAAGGCCCTTATGCTCCGTTCACTGTTGGCATTTATGACTCACCTTCCAGATTCGGGGCAGACCCCAGTAAGCTGGGGAACAGATGCTGGAATGAGTAACTCCTACTTTCTCAGATTCTGGGCTGGGTAGCATGAGAAACTGTGGGAAGTCAAGGGTATAGCCAAGACTATCATGGAGAAATCGGGGTATTCTGGATTAAAACAGACCAGGGTAAATGCTGTCTGCTATGCTTCCGTTTGGGAGGACAGCCCCAACACAATTCCTCCGAAAGCATCTACAGGCTCACCAGTATTAACAAAGTGAAGGCTCCAGGGATCAGAGGGAGCTGGGTGTGGTGTAGTCACAGCAGTGCACAGCTGCAATCTCAGTAAAGATGGGAGGAGCAGGAGGGAGTTCAAGACCAGTATCAGCTACATGAGCTCCACCAGACTAAACAAACAAACGACCAGGAAAATTGATGGTGGTGGGGTGCTGTATAAATTTTTCTTTCCAATACTTAAACAGCAATACAAACTTTTACAGCAACAATACTAGCATCTGTAGAACTGGTGCCTACGTATACAGACAGAATTTAAGCAGCTCATTCCACTCCAACTTGCTCCTAAGTGTCTGAGGCAGGTTCCAAAAACCCAAAATGAAGACAAAAAGGCAAGAACCCTAACAAAGAGAAGACAGGTATAGGGCGAACAGGAAAAAATGAAAACCAAGAAGAATGCTGCCTGGGCTGACAACGATCAAGAAAAACCAAGGTGAGAACCACTCACAGTCTTGTGTGCTATGTGTGTCTGTGTGAGTGTGTGTGTGTCTGTGTGAGCCTGAGTGTGTGTTGCATATGCATGGAGACTGAAATGCTGTCTGTCTTCCCTGATTATTCTCCATTCTGTGGAGTTTTGAGGTAAGTCTGGTCTACGAATGGAGCTCCAGGCCAGCCAAGATAAAACATGAGATTCTGTGTTTATTGGGGCAGGGGGTGGGAGGTAGGGGTGTATCCACTGAGCCAGCTTCCTATCTTTCACTTAAAACTTTTATTAGTGCATGTTTCTTTTAGAACACACATATACTTCCACATACACCTCATATTCCTCACATTTCCGTCGCTGTTGCTGTTGTTTAAATGTGCTAGGCAATGCAACTCATAAAAAAAGAAAAACTGTACCTTTAAGAAATTCAGCTCATAAACACCAGGCTTTGGAAACCAGGGTTCAGCAAAGAGGAGCCAATAAAAACCCTGTAACTTGAAACCAACCCACACAGCATAGGAAGAAAGGAGCCCAGCATAGCCCAGTTTGCAGGACAAGAAGATAGACTGGAATGTCTGCTGCATAAGCTATAAACTAAGTACATAACGAACAATATGAACATACAGTTAAACAAAAGGACCCAACTGTCCAACACCACACTGTGCATTACACAAGCGGGGTGATTGTTTGAGGCGCTGCCGGAGGAAGAAGGAATAATTAGCGCCCTTGTGAATCAAGTGTCTGCCAGGAAAAGGTCTCAGTCCCATGGAGTGGTGCTGGCGCAATGGCACCTTTTGCCCTCAAGAGTCAAGCTGGGAGGTTAGGGGGATGGTTCAGGCAGAAAGAAGGACCCGAGTTCAGATCCACAGCACTAAACCTGTGAAAAGGGAGTGAGGCCGAGGCCCCAGCACTGAGAGACAGGACACGCAGAGCTCACAGCCAGTCTAACTAAAGGGTGGGCTCCTATAAGACACCCTGTCCCAGAAAATAAGGTCAGAGAGCCAATAAGGAAGACACCCAACATTGACCTCGGGTGTCTACACAGGCACACAAGCAGGAGACACATAGAGCCAGGGTTGGGTTTTAAAGGGACCTTTTACTGACAACCATGAAGGAGGTAAATATTCTTCAGTCAAATGAGCTACAGTGGCCGCCTCTCCTTCTGGAACACATACTTCTCTTTGGGTTTCCCCAGCGGCCACTTTCCACGACCAGGAAGGGTCATTTTCTCTCATTTATTGCCTCACTAGCTGAGGATATAAGAGCCTGTGCCAAAGGGGTAGGGGAGGGACCAAAGCATCCATCCGAATCATCGTGACACAAAGAGGGCCCACAATAACAAAGCGCATCCACAAAAGCTTGTCCAGGGCTCAGAGAAATGGGACCTAGGCTCTGTCTCATTCTCCCACTGTGCATGGAAGTGGGGAATCTTCACCTTCCTGGTGCCTCCTGTAGCCTTCAGAGGAAGCTGTAAGGCAGATAGATCAGTGGGTACCTCAGGATCCAAAGTTTGCAGATCCAAGTTCAAGTCTCCACACTCCCTGAGGAGCAGTGTCCCCAAGTCCCTCATATACCCAGGCTTTCCTTTTCCCTCACACCATCCCACTCCAGCATTGTTGAAAACACAGAAAAGAAATTTTTAAGCCTCTGAATTTGACACAGATGTGAGCCTATTACTTCATCTACGATACACAGAAAATGACAGGCATGGTCTCCTTGCTATGCAAGAGATGTAGACAGACAATCAGAAGGTGCAGTTCCCGCTGAGAACGCACATGCTTAGCTGGAGTCAGACTACACAGGGTGAGTGACAGCGCCAGGTAAGGCATATGTCACTGGAGATAATGAGTCTAAATGTTATTATTCTACTCACTTAATTCTTCTGCACTCAAGAAACTCCACTGGGTGCTACCCAGAAGGTTCACAGCCTCCAAAACAACAAGAGATCAGAGGAATAGCACCTCCTAACCCCACCAAGGGGATTCTCAGAGACAGAGGGTTGAGAGGAATTCCCTCCTGGGCTTTTGTTACTCAATGAATTTAAGCTATGGGGATAGGTACAGCCCAAAGGAAACCACATCTGCAGGGACAGGAGAACTTGCTTCGGACCATGAAGTGGATTCTAAAAAGGAAGCAACTCAGGAGCTGGAACCTGAGTCAGAAACCTCTAGGGTCTGATCCCCAAGCCCCGTAAACCTGAACACCAACACTCAGCAATAGGAATGATGGGTTTTTATCTGCCAGGCCCAGCACTAACCCTTTAAACAAATTTTCTTCCAGTTCATGCTCAAAGCAGCCCTACGGGAAAAATAATTTTCTCTCTCTTGCAGGACATCAAGTGATGAGCTTGAAGTTTGAGCAGCTGAGGACTGAAGTGCACTCTGAATCCACGCTAGTTCTTACCCCATCTCAATCGCTCGTTTGTTTGCACTGTGTCCAATTTACACTCATGACATCTTGAAACTCACACATATAATCTTCGTTGCCAAAGAACCAAAGATACCATGGATCCCCATACTCGGTGAGTTCACAGTTATCACACACACACACACACACACACAGAGAGAGAGAGAGAGAGAGAGAGAGAGAGAGAGAGAGAGAGAGAGAGAGAGAGAGAGAGAGAGAGAGAGAGACTCACTCAGGATAGTGTGGCCTACTATCAAGCTTAGCCACCTGATCAAAGTCTCAGACCAGCATGGTATAGTATAAGGAGACTCCTTCAAATTGTCCTCTGACTTCCACGACTGTGGCATGTGTGCCACCCCCATAAGCACGTACATGTTCACTCGCACAAAATAAATATAGCAACTATCCCAGAAGGGAAGATGGGCAGTTCCGAGTCTGGCTTTCTATCTCAGCATTCTGCCTCCGTCAAGGTCATTAAGGTTTGGTACAATGGTTTTCAGGGAGATCCTACTTAGCCCTACAACCCTTTTTGAACCACATTCTGTACATGGAATGTAAGATAAGGTTCTAAAATTATCTTTGTGTGTATGGTGATCCAATTTCCTAGCAGTGTTTGTGAAGAGAACTGCACTGGTAGGAAAATCAAGGATGAGTATCACTTAATCTCCCCATGCTCCATTCTGCTCAGCCGTCTAAGCTCACACCAGTAACACGCACGGTCTACCGCTGTAGCTGTGTGCTAAGTTTTGAAACCAATATGTTTATGTCTTCTAAGCCTATGCCTTTTCCAAATTATGTTATCTTGGGTCCTCTGCTCTACTGTGTTGATTTAGGACATGGCTGCCAGTTTCACCTTAAAGAAACAAAAATGCTTGGATGTTTTTAAAGCTCACACCGAATCTAAGTCAATCTGGGGGAGAAATCTGCAAATATTGAGTCTTGCGCTCCATGAAGACGGCTCTGTTTGCTTACATCATTCTTCCCCCTCAGCAAAGCTCGACACCTTTCACTGTTGAAGCCTCGTACTTGTTTCCTTAAGTTAACTCATAAGAGTCTTGTTCTTGCTGGGCAGTAGCAACCCATACCTTTAATTCCAGAACTGGGGAGGCAGAGGCAGGTGGATGCCTGAATTCAAGGCCAGCCTGGTCTACAGAGAAAGTTCCAGAACAGCCAGGGTTACACGGAGAAACTCTGCTTCAAAAACCAAACAAACAAACAAACAAAAAGAAACTTATTCTTAGAGTAGAAGTGTGTGTGTGTGTCTATCTGTCTATATTTCTCAGGACTTTTCAATACCGTCCAACCTATGAAGAAATAAGAATACTTCTTTATAACCTGAATAACCATAATTTCTAAGTCTGCCGTGTCACTTTGGTCAGAAGTATCAAGAGAGGACATTAGCACCTTGCTTTCCAGGATCTAGGAGGAAGCTGCAATCATCATAATCATCATCGTCATCTGCATGTAGTCAGCTAAGTGGTCCTCTAGAGAACTGGAGAAATAATGTCTTATATTAATACCCATGAGCACCCCACAAATGAAAAATAAACTTTTTTTTAGAAAGGAATATTTTAACTTTAAAGAAGAACCAAAAAGAGCCAACAGACAGCAAAAAAAAAAAAAAAAAAAAAAGGTATAAAGTTACTAACAAGAAAAAACAGAGCATCTTTATAAGGATTGCTTCAAGCAAAGATAAGGCAACTCTAAGTGGAGGCAGGCCAGGGCAGCTGCAAACTGAGAAGAGGCCTGCCACCTACAGGTTCTCCAACAGGGTCCAAGATGGATGGGCCCTGTGAAAACAGAAATGGGGTCCCAAGGACAGTCCACACACTTAGGTGTCCAGAGCCTTCTCAACTACCCTGTGAGCCAACAGGGAGTGAGTGTGAAGGGTCTGGAGGGAGCACTAGCAGCTTCCACACAACAGTCTCCATCTTACCAAACAACCAGAATTTAAAACATAACAAAACTGGATTCTAGGATGGAAGCAGCAACCATCAGACAGCATCAAAAATTGCTTGAAAGACACACTGGTTCCAAAGACTTTTCCTCAATAAGGCCAAAGTCTAGATGGCCCAGCAAGGACATGTTCAGATGTGACTGCTGGCTTAACTCCAGCTCTGACACACTCAGACCCCATCCCTGCACAGGACAACTGCTATTCACACAACTGGACAAGCTGCTCACTTCCACACTTAGAAACCAAATCTCCAATGTGCAGATTTATCTCAGGGTCATACAAACTATTGTACAATGAAATTAATGTAAGACAGCCAAGGATTTGGCAGAAAATAAATGGGAGGAGAGGTAAAGACCTGAAAAGGCTGGAATGGGAGCAGAACTCTTCTGGTTCCCCTCTCCAGTCTATGGGAGCTCACACTTCACAGGGCTTTGACTCTGAGGAATCCTAATCACCTACCCCTGTCCTATGCTTTCTAGGAGTGGTAGCAGGTCCCCAACTTCTGAAGGAAACACTGACTCCCCGAGAGCCCTGCTCCTCCATGAACAAGTTCACCATGTTCTATAGGCAGTCACTGCTTAGCATCCCACCCGATCCACGCCCAATGACTGTCTCTGCAGCACCTAGGCCAGTGCCGGGGACACAACCAGGGTCCAGGAACATCCCATCTTCCAAGCTTTTTACCAGGAAACACTCGGAATGGATTAGGAGGAAGATAACATTGTCCACAGCAAGAACATGCCTGCCTGCTTTCCTTACCCATCACTCACAAAGGCCCCCGCTAGAGAAAGCCCCTCTGAATGAATGGAAAAGTACTGTGACCAACTAGGGTCACTTAAGAGATCCCCAGTAGTCCCAGCAGGGCAGCTGTCAGAGAAATATGTCTCTGGCCAGTTTTACAGCTTACTTCCAAACAGTTTCTACAATGGCTTCACACACAGTCTTTCAAAGTAAGCCTGGTCTAAGAGATAGAAACATCTTCCAGGTTCCAGAGAACTAGTGGCCTGCCCCAGTGACACAATGACACACAGCAGGTGGGTACTCAGAACTTCTCTTGTCCCACCACCTCCACCACCAAGTGCTTGAAGGCATTTGCCATTACTTGTTCTCTCAAGAAGAGAACACTGGCTGCTCTTCCAGAGGACCTAGGTTCGACTCCCAGTATCAATATGGTGGCTCACTGTCTATAACTCCAGCTCCAGGGGAATCTAACAGGTAGGCATGTGGTGCAGGCAAAACATTACTACACGTTAATAAAAATATATTAAAATTTCTAAAAAGAGGAAAGCAAGGGACAATTGCCACAGCAGCTCTCCAGCGTGCCACAGGTGGGATGTGCCAAGAAGAAGAAACTTGGAAATGAGAGAAAAAAAAAAAAAAAAAACTGGCATATATTCTTTTTTAAAAAATCACTGGACAATTACCCACTTTAAAAAATGTTGTCTTGAAGTGAGAAAACTGCAAATTAAACTCGGGCTAGGTCCTGAAGAGCGTTTTCAGCTCACTTGTCTGTACACCATGTAATCAGGCATGCTCGAAAGATTACCCCAATAAGCTCTGAAAAGAGCAGTCATTAGATAAAATCATGAGATAATTGCAGGGTTCTCTGGGCCGGGTGTTGCTAATATGGATGCTAATCTTGTCTGTGCAACCACACTGATAACAAAACCAGGGCGCTCCCGAAACTCGCGTCGCCCCACACACCCCATTCTCCAAGGTGCAGAGCAGGGAAAAGACATTGCTTAGGCTTTTGCCCTGTGGCTGCTGAGACTGGAGAACAGGAGGCATGGTCTCTGGAAAAGGAGGGCATTGTTATGGCTCTCCAGCTACTCCCCTCTGAGCTCATCACAGTTAAGACTGTGGTAGGTGGCTCAGTAAGCACTTGCCCTGCACACAGGGACCTGAATCTGAGTGCCTAGGGCCCCTGTAAAAAGCTGGGCATGCCTGTAATCACAGCATCAGGGAGTGGGGAGAGGTGGATTCTGAGGGCTCACTGCTCTAGGCAAAAAGACTTCCAGTTCAGTGAGAGATCCTATCTTGAGGCAATAAGGCAGTGACAGGACAACCCGTCTATGTCTGGCCTCTGGCCTCCCTGTGTGCACACACACACATACACACCAAGCACATAAACCAAATTGGAAAGTAAGAATCAGGAAGCATGAGGCAATCTTGAGTACACACTGGAAAAAAGTGTTCCTCTTGTGGTGACATCACATTGTACAGGTTGTCAAATAAATGGGAAGGCATTGAGTGAGGGAATTACACCTTGTATATTCGTGGCTAATTAGGGAAGGGTCTGAAGCCCGGACACCTAGGTTCAAATCTAGTTCCAGGAGTACCGTGGATACCAAAATCTGAATGCTGGCATTTCTCGGGTAGAACTGTGTCATATATGAAAGCAATCTGAAAATATCCCATACACGTTAAATGGCCCAATGCCTGGTATGGTGTAAATACACGGTAAAGTGCTACACACTCTTTTTCCTGAGTAACTCTGTGGGTGTTTGAAGAACTCAGTACACAGATGACCAGTTGTACCACTGTTTCCTCAATGCTAAGGCAGGGGCCAAACAAGCGAGGTAGGAAGGAACAGAGCACTCACATGTTCCCTAGCCTTCAGCCCTTCCTCTGCCAACAGCCAATGTCTGAAAGAGAGGCAGCTAGAACTGTACTCACTAGACACTATACCTTCTGATCCCACCTGATTCTTGTCATCTTGAAACTGCTTGTACTGGTTTCAGTTCTTTTGTGTACATCCACAGCACATTGACATGATGGTAAGGAAGAGTTAATCTGGGAAGGCAGCATAGCCCAAACAAACCAAGGGGCTTCACCCGTCTGGCCCTAGCCCCCTGGAAGAGCAGCCTTGACTGTGAACAGTCACTACTTTGTGTTCTGATTCTTCCTGTAATTGCACTTCCCCTCTTAAGCCAAGCATGTCTAATAGCCCTGCAAGTTCCTACTCCAAAGCGCTCTTTTAGGGTGCTGCGATCTCATCGCTAATGGAGACAACTGCCTCCAAACAGCTCTGTGACACGTCTGACTCTCACGTAAGCCCCTGAGATCATGGTTTGGGTGAGAAGGAGGACGCCTTGGGAGTGGGATAAGAGGGAAGGACATACAACTGTGTCTTTCTTCTCAGAAGACAAAGTGCTGTTAGACCAGAACTCTAGATGGCCCGTGGGTGAACAGAGTGGGGGTAACATAGAGCCATAAGTGTGCTATGAAGAGCCTGCTCTCCCTCCCTGACAGCAATGGGGCCTGAGGGACTGAAGGAAATTATTGTAAGGCAAGAGCCTTGAGCATGTGGCATTCAAACTAGACCATGACCTATCACCATCACTTTTCCTCTTAAGACCTTTGTCCCAGGGTTCTGCACTGATGAAGGATTTTATATGGAATGGCATACAGCACCCTTCATAAGCCTCCAGTCACCATGACCCCTCAGCCACTGGCTCACAGCATCCTTTTACCTCTAGTAACAGCAGGGGCGAGAAGCTGTCACTCCCCTCAAGAATCTCCCATTAGAGCAAGAAGAATGTGTTAGCATTCAAGAAACAGCAAAAGCAAGCCATTTCCTTGGGGGTGGGGGGGGTGCCTCAAGTTTTGACTCATTAAATCCAATGCTGTAAAACTGACCCAATGGATTACAAAGTGAGGCTTTAGGCTTTCATTCTCCTATAACATACACAGAACTAAGATGAGAGAAGCAAAGAGTAATGTTTAAATGAACTAATAAAGGGGCTGGGGACAGACAGGGCACTTGTCCACTGTGTGATTCCCCAGCAGGGGGGGGGGGAGAGAGGAGGAGGGCAACAAAGAGAAAGGAGGGATAATAGAGGGGACTGAAAGGAAGGGAAAGGAAAATATCCACGTATGTAACTCATTTTTTTTTAGAAATGTTAAGTCCCTAAGTACCAGCAATAATGCTACCACCACACAGCCACACTATACCAGGGAAGGCAAGCCTGGCTCTCACCATCTTTTCACCTGCATGGCACAGTGCCTGCTGTGTACATCTTGGTCAGAATCTACCCCAGGTTATCCAGGACTATGCCAGTTACAAAGGGCAGGTTCTCTGTTCTCTAGAGAACCTCAATGATGTCCAGAGGCCAACAAAGCTCCCAGACCCCCTGTGATCCACAGCCTGTGTGTCTGCTTCCTACTAGTCCTCTCCCAAAACCGGAGAGTTGTTTCACGCTGATCCCAGGTCAGCATTCGGCTGAATCATACGGCCTTTCTCATCTCACCACTGAGCTGATAAAGCTTACAAGAATTTCCGGTGCAATTCTAAATGGCATCTGCACACCCCAGCTTGTCAGAGCCCCGGGGATATTTCACACTGCTCTGGCTGCAGTCTCCTCCCAGCTCTCTAAGCTTGAGACGCCTGTTGATAATGAATCTCCTTTGACAAAGATGGTGGGGGAGTCCACACAGCAGGGCAACTCTATGGAGCCAGATGTCACTAGACTTCTCCCTCTCCAGAGGTTTTCATAGCCAAGAAGCTGGACACCTCGAGTCATGACTCTAAGTGACACTATTCACCTCCAAGGCTGCCATAGCTCCAGGATACACTAACGCCTCATTTCATTTTGGGGGTGGGGGTCCTCTGGAAGAGTTTAGTGGGGTGCTTCTTGTCAGGACTATCCAGATATCATCTGTATGTACACTTGCCCACGTAGCCACACGTTGTATGGTACTGACTGAGGTCAGGATAACTTGCTTCTTCGATGGCTTTTCCGCCTTGGTTTGGTTTTTTTTTTTTGAGACAAGATCTCACTGGACCTCTCTCTTTGAGCTAGACTGCCTGGTCAGTCAGTGAGGTCCCAGGGAGTCCCCTGTTTCCTCATGCCACTGCTGGGGTTCTAGATCTATTCTAGAGAAGGCCACAGTGGCATTCCCTGAGTTCTAGGGATCTGAGTAAGTCCTTCATTGACTGTGCAGCAAGCACTGTACCCGCTGCTCTATTTTCCCCAGCTCCAAATCCCAGACGAGGTCAGAGGTCACAAATTTAATACCAGGACAAAAAACAGAGTGTCTAAGGGATCGGTGGTGCCCTGAACACTGCCGCTGTGCACCGTGTGCTCTGTGGATGGAAGTGGATATGCACTTTCACCATCACAGGAGTTTGGGGCAAAGGTTAAAAATCAAAGGTGTCCAGTGGCTATTGTACAGTACTACCCACATGTATGAGCAACAATGAGAACGTGTCTCCTAATTTCCTAAAGGTTGCCTGCCAAATTCCTGCCTTCTTCCTAGGACAGAATCAGTAGTGTTTTCTTTGCCACACTGATATACCCTGTGTCATTATAAACAAATGCTGCTTTCTTTTACAGCTAATAACCACAATGTGTGGGTAAGAAACCTCTCCAGTACAAATCCGTGGGGACAAGGCTGCATTGTGGGCATTAAATAATTATAACAATCTGACATGAGTCAGAGGATTGTTTCTCAATGGCCCGACTGCACTCCTAACTTTAAAGTCAACCCCAAACCCTCTTTTCCTGGCACTCTGTCCATGTGCTCCACTATTGGGAAACAATTCCCATTCTTTATAGTCGGGTCCCATTGCAAGAAGTTGGCAACATGGGCATTCATGAAATATTAACATGATACATTGATTTTTTTTAATAAGTGTGGCCAACAGTGGATCAATTATATTACTATGAAAAGCTTTTCATAATTCATTTGGGGTGCACAGGGATCTCACTGCTGGATAGACACTCACTCGGGTGATGAAGCCGACAGTGAACCTCTGCAGTGACAGATGGGGGAACACGTTGTTCATCAAGATGGAAGATGTTTGTTTTGCATCTGCCAGGAAGTTTGAAATAGGGCACAACAGATCAACAAGTTGGTTACTGGGTTAATGCCCGCTTCTATCCATAAACAAGAACAGGAGAGAAATATCCCAAACCCTGGATATTTATTCCCCTTCCGTCGACCACAGTATGCCTATCCCACCTCCCTCTGAAGTAAGACCTGCTAATTTCTAGATGTGAGAAAGAGGGATTCCCAGTTGTTGCTTCCCTGAACTTCCTTTGTTCCTAACAGCTTACTATAAACTTTGGCTTTACTGGGTTTTGTTTGTTTGGGTTTTCTGGAATAAGGTACGATATGCAGCCCAGGCTGGCCTCAGACTCACAATCTTCCTGCCTCCACGTTCCTGCCAAGATTACAGGCATGTGCCATCATGCCTGCCTGACACACACTAATTTTGAACAGGTGAGATACCAACGGTGTGCCAGGGTATATGATTCAGCCCAGGGACTGAAGGAACCCTATTTCCTAGACAGTGTGACCCAAGCAGTGCCCAGCCCCAGGTGCTGATCCAGCCACTAGTGAACGTACATGAGGCTTCTCTTTCAGCCTGTCGTATGCATAAGCCTCGCACAGATTTGGAGAAATAGTTCACCAGTCACAGGAATAACCAACCCAGCCGGACTGTGGCCATACATACTGCCAGGTGGCCACAGAAGGCAACAAGGAAAGAGGGAAGGTGAGACCACAGGAGGGGGCATTGGCAGCACTGCATCTTCTCCTTTCTCGTTCTGATGCGGCTGCGGTCTGTGGCTGGCTGCCCTAGAGCCATGGTGACCCTTGCTCACCGCCTTGCTGACTGGGAAGATGTGCACAGATGTGGTGAGCCAACAACCACAGGGTGTGCATTCTCCCTTCCTGTGCGCAGAGCCTCACATACAGACGGTCAGTGCTTCCTCTTCTTAAACTGCCCCAATAGGACTTTTAAAAAAATGTCCAAATGGCCTTTTCCAGAAGTTCCAGATAAGGGCCTCGACTGGAAATGCCCAGAATACACAGACAAATGCTTTCAATCACTCAGAGAAGGTGAGGACATTTAACTGTTAGTGGAGTAACCTTGGGGTCCCCGGAAAACAAGTGTGCAGAGGACAGAAATTCTCAGGATGCTTCTATAAAATCCTGCGAGGATTTACTGGTGGCACAATGGGACTAGGAAGAACACTGTCGTTAAGAATTTGCCAAGTGCAAGCATGGCATCTACCCCCTACCACCAGAGAACAGAAGACAGGGTGGTCCCCAGTCTGTCCCACCTCAACAGACTCCCTGAAGATGTCAGTCAGGAACCAATCAAAACCTCAAGTATAGCAATTAGTAGGCAACTGAAACGGGCCAGCCTTTCTGCTTCCACCTGAGCCAGGGACCTGCCAGGAAGGAATTCATCGATCTGTAAGCCAGTCAACAACTTCCATGTGGCGCCTGCATCAAGTGCCTACTACCCTATACACCCCAGGGCTAAAAGCACACAAGAAATGTGTGACCTCCACCGAAGTTCTGAAAACACAAGAGACATACCTGATTCTAAAAGCCATCTAGTTCCTACCGAATGCTTCTCAATACTCCCCCAATCATTGAAATTACTTGGCTACGTTGGGCTAAATTTTTAACCTGGAACCAGTTTCAGAGACGCAGCATCAAGCTGTTGCCCAGTATTAATTGAGGAACACAGTCACGGCACACACAACCATGGGAGAACGCTGCTGGGTCCTGGTTTGGTCTTATTTCTGGACCACTTCCAATTTAAAGTATTTACTTTTACTATTTTACGCCGTGTGTGTGTGTGTGCGTGCGTGCCGGCGACTGCAGAGCGGACACAAACAGCTGTCATCAGACCACGGCTTTGGAGAGAGCCGGGGTAAGAGGAAGAGTAACAGGAAGTTGTGATCTTTACCACAAGTGCTGGGAACCACACTTGGGCCCTCTGCAAGAGCAGCACGTGCTCTTAACCACTGAGCCACCTATCCATCCCCACCCTATAGAAATAACTACACTTCTTAAATTGTGTTAATGTCCTACAATAAAGTATGGCGGGGCAGTTGTCACTTGGAGACAGGGTCTCTGTATGTTGTGGACACTGGTCTTGAGCTTACTGCTCTCTGCCTTAGCCTCCTGGTCTTAAGACTGCAGGATTGTGTTGCAATGTCTGGGTACGGACTGAAAAACATTTGAAAATCAAACCAAACAGAAATCCCCGAAGAGGCGCTGGAAGCCTCCCTATTCCACACACAAATGAAGATGGTGGTGTGGCCATCCCAAAGAAAAACCGTTTCCCCAGAGGCAGCCTCCTGAACGACAGACAGAAACCAGCCTCCCTTTCAAAATCATCTTCTCTGCAACTTGGAGAAAGGCCTCTAGAGCAACAGAAAGAACCCTGCCCTAATCTACAAACAAAACTTGCTTTGATGTTGCCAGGCCAGCTCGCATCCCCTTTCAATGGTGGCTTATCAGCAGCTGCATCTCCATTAAGCACTTAGTCAGCAACCATTAGGGGGCCCAGTTCTGCACCAGGTGCCTCTCCAGAGAGGACTGAGAGAAACAGGCAAAAGCCTTGCCCCTCTTTGCCAGAGGCAGACACAGACACAATCAACCTCTCTTGATCACACGCACGCACGCGCACACACACACGCACACACACACACACACACACACACACACACACACACACACACACGGTGGGTGGGTGGGTGTGCAAACAAGCTCTGAGACTGAAGGTGCTGTACTTGAGACCACACCTCCCCTCCCCACCATCCCTGTTTGGGAGAGAACCAGGATGGAGACTCTCCACAGCTATTTGGCTCTTCACTGATTTCTGAATTCCCCTCCTAGCTGATCTTTCCCTGACACTGGGACCTAGCCCTGGCATTTTTAACAGGTTCCCTGAAGCCCACAGATACCCCTCCTAATCTGGGCTCAGAGTTCCCTTCCTTGTTAGTTTTTCTGGCTAGGCTAGCAGCGACTGGAGGGTGGAGGTGGGCAGGGAGATTGTGGAGCAAAGATGTCAAAAATTCCAAATGTGCCTCTTTAGTGTGGGCCTGTAAAGTACCGTCTACACACTCCAACTGCCTCAAGAGCAAGGGTGGAAACCAGCACTGGGTACAATCCCAGCGGCCCAGGACACCATGTCCTTAAGACAGGTGCTCAGATGTACTCTCTGTGCACACTGATACCCGGAGCCCTCAGCACTAGCCACCTCCCTCTGTCAAACATCCTCCACACTGTCACTTCTCCCTCATAGTAAGCCCTTGTGACTAGTGAGGGGGACAAGCTACAAACAGGAGGTGAGGAGGAGCGTCAACTGTTCAGGACTAGGATGCTTAATAAGCTGGTGCAGAGATACACACTGTGGAGTACTTCCTCGGGACTACATCTGGGAGAGACAAACCTGTGACGGGACAGCGGCTTCTGTCCTGTCCTTCTTAAATCGACTCAAAACCCAGCCCAGCCTAGTCTGAATAGAACCTGGAGAATCCAAAAGTGAACTCTAAGTTCAGGGTGCACCACTCCACCTGGATACAGTCGGGAAGGGGGGGAGGGGGCTTATGCACCCGAAGCATCCCCTCCAAGCCATATGCATGGTAGACTTCACCTCACTGAGTCCCTCACTGAGTCCTCAAAGGGCCCTGCAAGGTTCATGAACCCTGCATGCTGAGGTTCAGAGAAGTGAAGGGGAATCACACAAATTCATTTAGCTTACATTTGGCTTTTGTTTCGTTTTGTTGTAAGCCAGAATTAAGAAGAAAGAAAAAAAAATCAAAGTCCATGGCTCCAACAGTACAGTACCTATTAAAGCACCTTTGGGGCAAAAACATGAAACATACAGACACAGACAGATGAGCATGGATACACGGGGATGGACAGAAAGACGGGAATGAAGCGCGCGCACACACACACACACACACACACACACACACACACACACGAGCTATTCCCCAGCGTGCCCCACAGTATTTCCTTCAGTGTCACACTTCCCTTCCCTCCAATCTTACCCAGGATTCACTTGAGCCTCCCTCAACTGTGGACATCCTTGTGGATGAATGAAAGCTGCTATTTCCACAGATGCATGAAAAAAAAGCAAACAAAACAATCAACAAACAAACCTCACCTGCCACTAACCAGCAGCGCATTTTAGAACTCCGGGGCAGCCCCCAGCCTCTGCTCTACAGGCACAACATCCTCCTCCCTCCAGATCCAAGACACCCTAGCCACTCTGCCCATCAACAGCTGCCCGGCTCGCAGACCAGCTCCTTCAGTGGTCCCCACAGAACACTGGCTACTCAACACAGGCTCCGTCTGCTCAGTCTCACCACTGGGCCTTAGCCCGGTCTGGCCCAGGACCTTCACAAAAGGCATGGTTCTGCTCAGCGAACAGAGAGAAGAGCCTGCCCTGAAACCTACAAGGAGGGAACTTCCAGCTCAGAACTTCAGAATCCAGATGAAACCAGCTCCACTTCACCAACTCAGTGCAGACACCCAGCTGATGATGTCTGCCCTTGTAGTTCCTATTGTTCTACCATCATCACCATCACCACCACCAACACTAATAAATAATTTATTTAGTTAAAAAAAAAATCTCACTTAGCCTGGCTATTCTGGAACTCCCAAGAGGTGGCATTATGGCCAGTGTCTTTACAACTTTAAGGATTTAAGAAAAACCTTAGGCTAACCAAATTCCTAGATTAAGCTTTCTCCAAATAAATTTAATGAATTAACTCTCTGGCTGCTATATCTGAAAGGAGACCATAAAGTGTGTATTTTTTAAAAAATAAGCTGGGCTAGTATTCAGCAATCCGTCTATTGTCCCTATAATCTGTCATTTTTAATGACATGAGCTTGGTGGGAATCTAAAAGCTGTGCGATGTTTTCTTCTCCTGGTGATCAGCAGACACTATGTATTTTCTTTTGAGACACAGCTTCCACTGGCTGCCCTGGAACTCCCTGCACAGACCAGACTGGACTCAAGCCCTCGGCCATCCTTTGCCTCCCACGTCTGACCAGCTACATGCAGTTCTTTTAACTGTCACCATACTGGATTTTTTTTTTAAAGATGTATTTATTTTATTTATATAAATACACTGTACCTGTCTTCAGACATACCAGAAGAGGGCATCAGATCCCATCACAGATTGTTGAGCCACCATGTGGTTGCTGGGACTTGAACTCAGGACCTCTGGAAGAAGCAGTCAGTGCTCTTAACTGCTGAGCCATCTCTCTAGCCCCCAGGGATCAGATGCTGCTGCTCTTCCAAATACAGCATTTCTGCCCTTTGCTCTAGTCCCTAAGAGCTCACTCAGTAGGTGGTAGCAAAGGAGTCCTTCCCTACCATCCCTGCAAGCCTAAGAAGGGGGTTTTCTTGATTCACAACACATGTGCATCGGTTCTGAGCTTGGCCCTCACTGGTGTGAAGCTGTCTATTTGAGATATCAGGCCAGTCACAGGTATGTGTCATCCTGGAAACCCAACATCACAGCAAAACAAGGAGAGAGTACCTACTGCTGCTTCCTGAGAAGCCACAAAAAAACCACCATACAACTGTCTAAGACTCGAATGAATTGGGGTTCCCCCCCCAATACACAGAAGTGCACGTAAAGCCTAGGCAAAGATGGGCTCTGAATGGGATCTTTGGTTCATCTGGGGACACTGCAGAATGAGCATAAACTGCCACAAATCCACACCAACCCCAGTCAGCCTTTCCATGGGGATCCTATCTAACTGACTCTTGCTTGGAAGGCCCCTCTGACCTAAGGTAGAATATGCTTTAATTCAAAGGAAGACCCTGGCCCCAGACTCAGTCAGGAGTTTAGCGTCATCCTCAGGTATGGGGTCTCAACACAGAGTTTGTACAGACTA